>NC_087362.1:11882500-12507500 GCF_030014295.1 Loxodonta africana
GAATCAATAACTCTACCACGTTAAGTCAAAAAGTATTGCTACAAAATCATAGAAACCTTTGTTAAACAAAAATATCAAAAGGTGAAGCTATTTTTTCTTGCATATCCTCCATCTTGGTTTATACTCTTCTTGAAGGTGGTGTTTCCATCTCTCTAATCCTGCCCTAAAGAATTCTGCACTTTTTGATTTACACCATATCAAAACAGCAGTTTCGGCATCCTCAAGGGACTTAAATTGTGTTCTTTTTAAATGTTCTTTGAGTTTTGGGAACAAAAATGAAGTCTGAAGGGGCAAGATCAGGGCTGTATGGTGGATGGGGTAAGGTTTTGCAATGAAATTCACATAGGACAGCCCTTGCTACCCTGTTGCACTGTTGTGGTGGGAAAAAATGCTCTTTGGTACAAGTTTCCTGGCCTTTTCTCACCAACGCAGTTTTCAATTTTCTTAAAACTTCTTTATAATAAGCCCCCATAATCGTCCTGTGTCCTTTGAGAGAATTTATCAAGATTACCCCTTTGGAATCCAAAAAAAAAAGAAAAACAAAACCAGTTACAGTTCCCATAACCTTCTGAGCTGTCTTCCCTCTCTTGGCTCATCTTTGAGGGCTTCCTGACCTTCCTTAAAATGTTTGATCCATGTAACAACTGTTGTTTTATGGGGAACAGCATTCCCATAAACTTGTCACAAAGCTTCAATGATTTGGAAAGATGTCCACTTGAGTTTTATTAAAAATTTAGTATTAGCACTAACCTCAAAGTCATTTTTTTTCCATGACACAATAAGTACCCACTTTTTTTTTGAAGGCACCCTAATGAGACTAAGACAAGTGTCTTACTAAGAGAACTGGTCTGCAGCCATCCACTGATCATTGCAACATGTTTAAACACGTTTTGTTTTGAATAAATCCGTGCATGTATGAACTGGAACCCTAGTAGTAATACTTTTTGACTTACTTTCACATATTCCATCCTATGGATGTACCACAGTTTGTTTCTCCATGTTGAAGGGAATCTTAGTTGCTTCCAAATTTTGACAATTATGAATAAAGCTACTGTAATAAATTGCGAACAGGTTTTATGTGAATATATACTTTTGATTCAGTTGGAAAAATACCTGCAAGTGTGGCTGTGGGACATATGGTAAGTCTAGGTAAACTGTCAGCCTGTCTTCCAGAGTGGCTGTATCATTTACGTTCTCATCAGCAGTAAGAGTCCTGTTCTGCCACTACTTGCAAAAATTTGGTAACATTAGTTTTGTCTTTCTTTTTTTTTAATTTTAGCCATTCTAATAAGTGTATAGTGATAATTTATTTTGTAAAATTTGTATTTTCTTAACGACAAATGATATTTAGCGTATCTTTATATGCTTGTTACCTGTATATCTACTTTGCGGAAGTGTCTATTAAGATCTTTTGTCCAGTTCTAATTTTTTTTTTTAATTTTCTTATTGTTCAATATTAGGAATGTATATTCTGTATGTAAGTCCATTATCAGATATGTGATCATCAAATATTTTACTCCAGAGTGTGCTTTCTCTTTTCATTCTCTTAACAATGTCTTTTACAGAATGAAATTTATCATTTTATAAAGTCCAGTTTATCAATTTTTCCTTTCATTCATCTTACTTTTGTGATTCATCGAAAAATTCATCACCAAACCATATGATGCACGTTTGCTCTACTGTTTTCTTCTGTATATTTGAAATCATGTTTTGAAGTAAGTTGATTTGAATATAAATTCCGAGACCATAGGTAACTTGTTGTATCAGTAAGGGTCTTCCAGAGAACAAAAACAGAATTAACAGGAAAAAAAAAAAAAAATTTTTTTTTTTAATATATATATATGTGTGTGTGTGTGTGCGTGTGTGTGTGTATGTATACACACACACACACAGACACAAATATTAAAAGATTTAAAGAGTTATTTTAAGGAATTGGCTTATGCTGTTGTGGGGGCTGTCAAGTTCAATATACGCAGGGTAGGATGGGAATCGACAGGACTTGATGCTGTTGCCTTGAAAATGAATTTCTTCTCCAGAAAATCTCAGTTTTTGCTCTTAGGCCTTCCAACTTGATTGAATGAAGTCCTTCCACATTATCAAGGGTAATTCCCTTTAAAGTCAATGTGTTCTAGATGTTAACCACAGCTACGAAATATCTTCACAGAAACACTTAGGTTAGTGTTTGATTAAGTAACTGGCTTAGCTAAGTTGGCACATAAAACTAACCATTTGTAAGGAGACAGTTCTTCAGACAAGCCAGGAAACCATGGTTTTCTCCATTCTTCTCCCTGCTGGCATCTTTAGGCCTCAAAACAACCACCCCCCATCCCTCCACACACACACACACACACACACACACACACACACACACACACACTGAGGCCTGATGTTCTTTAAAACCAAAAACCAAACCCGTTGCTGTTGAGTCGATTCCGACTCATAGCGACCCTATAGGACAGAGTTGACCTGCCCCACAAAATTTCCAAGGAGCACCTGGTAGATTTGAACTGCTGACTTTTTGGTTAGCAGTGGTATCTTTTAACCACTTTGCCACCAGAGTTGTTAGCAGGGTTAAAAAACACACTTAGTCACAAAGGCTGGGGTATAAAATAGCTGAAAGAGGAAGTTTTGTCTCCTCAGCTATGGTGCCAGTGGGACGCACAAAGGCTTAAGCTTACAGCACTACCTGGCCAGGGAAAGGCTGGCAGTAGGTAGGCTTCACTTGTGTCCCTCCGCCATGATACCAGGTAAAGGGAAGGTGTGGAAGAGTATATATCCACCAGGGAAGTTTCTAGAAGCCAGGGGGATTGTTGTGTTATACAATTGTCTTAAGTATCTCACCCATGACACAAAGTGGGGTACGCTTGAAAAAGTAGTCATCTCTGCCTGGACAGATATTCAGCTTGGGGGACTGCTCATCTGTTGTATACTGTCTGCTCCTTATCATAAGTAATAAAAGCTACTTCCCATGTGCTGACATGTGCTCAGGCTCTGATAAGAAGAATGTGATAGAAATGGAGCAATCCATATCCCTTATTGGTGCCCTTTTTCTAATGGCCTCTTGGCTATCTAGAAATCAGGTACAACCTGGGGGTGCATGGTAGATTTGTCAGGTTTTACCTCATATTTGGTGCCCCAGAGCGGAGTCTGGTGGTATTGTCACTCTTCATCACATTTAGTACTTAAGGTTGTAGAATATTTAAATATTCATACTAAGTACAATTTTGAGTTTGGATGTTTTTGGACCATATATTTGTATGTTAAAGTGTGGTATATCTCTGGGTTATATTAATGAACATGTTCAGCTTCGCTGTTTTATAGTGCAAATTGTAGGAATTTGTGTTGTATGCATTCATGAGGTATGCTAGTCTGTTAAAATGCTTTTATACGACAGAATGTTCTCAATTAACTACCTTTCAGTTTTCTCATTGAAATAGAAATATATATATATTTTTTGGCTAAAACTTATGATTAATAAGGGTAGTTGAGAATTTATTAGGAGCACTAGTAAGAGAGAAATGCATAAGAAAGATAATGAGTTGAGCTTTTCGTTAATAATGTAAAATAAGTACACTGTTGTTAGTTGCCACTGAGTCAATTCTGATTCATAGTGACACTACGTGAAAAAGAATGAAACGCTGCACTGTCCCGAGCCACCTTCACAGTTGTTGTTATGCTTGAGCCCATAGTTGCACCAATGTGTCAATCCATCTTGCTGAGGGTCTTCCTCTTTTTTCCTGACTGTCCACTTTACCAAGCATGATGTTCTTCTCCAGGGACTAGTCCCTACTAATAACATGTCCAAAGTATGTGAGACAAAACCTTGCCATTCTTGCTTCTAAGGAGCTTTCTGACTATACTTCTTCCAAGACAGATTTGTTTGTTTTTCCGGCAGTTCATGGAATTTTCAATATTCTTTGCCAACACCATAATTGAAAGGCGTCAATTCTTCAGTCTTCCTTATTCATTGTCCAGCTTTCACATGTGTGTGAGGCAATTGAAGACGCCATGGCTTGGGTCAAGTACACCTTAGTCTTCAAGGAGCCCCATGCAACGTGTCATTTGATTTCTTGACTGCTGCTTCCATGGGCATTGATTGTGGATTGAAGTGAAACAAAATCTTTTACAACTTAATCTTTTCTGTGTTTATCATGATGTTGCTTATTGGTCCAGTTGTGAGGATTTTTGTTTTCTTTATCTTATGGTATAATCCATACTGAAGGCTGTAGTCTTTGACCTTCATCAGTAAGTGCTTCAAGTACTCTTCATTTTCAGCAAACAATGTTGCATCATCTGCATATTGCAGGTTGTTCATCAGTCTTCCTGCAATCCTGAGGCCCTGCTCTTCCTCATGTCGTCCAGCTTCCTTGTTTATATGCTCAGCATACAGATTGAATAAGTCTGGTGAAGAAATATAACCCTGACACACACCTTTCTTGCCTTTAAACCACGCAGTATCTACTTATTCTTTTCGAAGAACTGCCTCTTTGTCTATTTACAGGTTCTTCATGAGCACAATTAAGTGTTCTGGAATTCCCATTCATTGCAATGTTATCCGTAATTTATTATGACCCACAAAGTCGAATGCCTTTGCTCAGTCAATAAAACACCGTTAAACATCTTTCTGATATTCTTTGCTGTCAGCCGGGATCCATCTGCCATCAACAATGATATCCCTCATTCTACATCCACTTCTGAATATGGCTTGAATTTCTGGTCATTCCCTGTCAACTGCTACTGAATGATCTTCAGCAAAATTCTACTCGTGTGTAATATTAATGGTATTGTTCAATAATTTCTGCATTCTGTTGAATCACCTTTCTTTGGGGCAGACACATACATGGATCTCTTCCAGTCAGTTGTCTTCCAAATTTCTTGGCATAGACGAGTGAGCACCTCCAGCATTGCATCCATTTTGAAACATCTCAGTTGGTATTCCATCAGTTCCTGGAGTCTTGTTTTTCACTAATGTCTTCAGTGCAGCTTGGACATCTTCCTTCAATACCATTGGTTCTTGATCATATGCTACTTCCTGAAATGGTTGAATTTTGACCAGTTCTTTCTGGTATAGTGACTCTGTGTATTTCTTCCATCTTCTTCTGATGCTTCTTTTGTAATTCAATATTTTCCCTTAAGAATCCTTCAATATTGCAACTCAAGGCTTGAATTTTTTCTACAGTTCTTTCGGCTTGAGAAATGTTCTTCCTTTTTGGTTTTCTAACTACAGGTTTTTGCACGTTTCATTATAATACTTTACTTTTGTCTTCTCGAATTACCCTTTGAAATCTTCTTTTCAGCTCTTTACTTCATCAATTCTTCCTTTTGCTTTAGCTACTTGACATTCAAGAGCAAATTTCAGAGTCTTTTCTGACAACCGTTTTCGTATTTACCGTCTTTCCTGTTTTCTTAATGACCTCTTGCTTCCTTTATGTACAATGCCCTTGATGTCATTCCACAACTCATTTTATTTTTGGTAATTAGTGTTCAGTGAGTCAAATCTACTTTTGAGATGGTCTCTAAATTTAGGTGGGATATACTCAAGGTTAAGTGCTACAGCTGCTAACCTAAGGGTCAGCAGTTCAAATCCACCAGGTGTTCCTTGGAAGCTCTACGGGGCAGTTCTACTCTGTCCTATAGGGTCACTATGAGTTGGATTCAACTCGACGGCACTGGGTTTTTTATACTCAAGGTTGTATTTTGGCTCTGGATGACTTATTCTAATTTTCTTCAACTTCATCTTGAACTTGCATATGAGCAATTGATGGACTGTATCACAGGCAGCCCCTGACATTGTTCTGACTGATGATATTGAGCTTTTCCATGGTCTGTTTCCACAGATGTAGTAGATTTGATTCCCGTGTATTCCATCCAGTGAGGTCCATGTGTATAGTTGCTGTTTATGTTATTGAAAGAAGGTATTTGCAAAGAAGATATCATTGGTCTTACAAAATTAAGTCACACAATCTCCAGCATCATTTCTATCACCAAGGCCATATTTTCCAGCTACTGAGCCTTCTTTGTTTTCAACTTTCGTATTCCAATTACCAGTAATTATCAATGCATCTTGATTGCATATTTGATCAATTTCAGACTTCAAAAGTTGGTAAAAATATTCAATTTCATCATCTTTGGCTTTAGTGATTGGTGTGTAAATTTGAATAATAGTTGTTTTAACTGGTCTTCCTTATAGGCATGTGGATATTTTCCTATCATTGATACTGTTGTACTTCAGGATAGATCTTGAAATATTCTTTTTGATGATGAATGCAATGCCATTCCTCTTCAATTTATCATTCCTGGCATTGTAGACCATATGATTTTCTGATTCAAAATGGCCAATACCAGTCCACTTCAGCTCAATAATGCTTAGGATATTGATGTTTATGCCTTCATTTAGTTATTGATTTCTAGTTTTCTTAGCTTTGTATTTCCTACATTCCACATTCTGATTATTAATAGATGTTTTCAGCTGTTTCTTCTCATTTTGAGTCATGGCAGATCAGCAAATGAAGGTCCTGAAAGTTCGACTCCATCCACATCATTAAGGTTGACTCTACTTCAAGGAAGCAATTCTTTGTCCTTTTTTAAGAGCGTTCCAACTTAAAGGGTTCATCTTCCTGCAACATATTAGGCAATATTCTGCTGCCAGTTTTTTCAGAAATAGACTGCCAGGTCCTTTTTCCTGGTCTGTCTTAGTCTGGAAGCTTAGCTGAAACCTGTGTACCAACGGTGACGCTGGTGGTTTTTGAAACAATGGCGTCAAAGCTTCCAGTATCACAGCAGGAAGCAACCCACCACAGCATGACAAACTGACAGACATGTGGTGAAGATTGGAGACTGGAATGCATTAATTATTATTAATAGTTGGGATGTACTGATTAGTATTAATTTTGATTATATTATCACACAATCCTTAACTAGCCATGACTTACTAAGGCAGAAGTTTATCTCTCATATAAAATTAGTCTGAAAGTACTTAGTGGACAGCTAGTGTACAGTATTTATGGTGTAGAAAAAAAGGTTTCATCTATTTGCTCTTTAATATTCAACATATGGCCTAACACCTCTTAGTCCAAGATGGCTGCTCAAAAAGAATACACATTCCCCTTCCATTTGAGGCCATTATTAGAATTCACACATAAATTGATTCTTACATTCCATTGTTCAAGGCTTTTTCACATGACTATAGTTAGGTACAATGGAAGTTAAGAAACGTAGTGTCCATTCTAGGAGCTCTGGAAGCCTGTGATGAATTAAAAACCAAGAGTTTGTTACTAAGAAGGGAATGAGAAGTGCATTTTGGTGGGCAATACACGGTGTGAATGAAGGAGTAAAAGTTCTGGAGGCTTCTGGGGAAAAAGATTTCTGGGCAACTGAGAAAGAGCTATAATTCTCTAAAGATTTGGGTTTGATTTTTGATGTATGCAATTGAAATTGTCATCAGGTTTTATTTCTGGCCCAGAAATAGGCAATAATCACAGACATTTTTGTCAAAAGAAACCTTAGAGATTACTTAGTTTAGCATTTATAGTGCACATTAGATCAAAATTGCGTTCCCTCACCCCCCACCCAAAAGGAAATAAAAGCAAATTGAAGCTCTCACTATGTTCATTTTCAAGTAGTCCTTAATAACTGGAGCTGGAGTTAAATGCTTGCTAAAAAATAAGAAATATGTGCATTAAAGAAAAAGCTATTTAATCTTGTCCTTTAGTATTTAACTCTAAAAATGCTTTTAATCACATCAAAATGTCAAAAAGGAGGTTGGAAAACATCAAAGTGTTAATTTACCTGTAATTATAAGAGATGTTTTCATCAGATACTTTCATTAGCAAATTTAATTATAGCAAACAGTACAATATTATAGCTTTAAAGTACTAATTAGTGTTCAGAAATGATTAAATTAATGTGTGCATCAGGCAGCTCAAACATCTTCCATTCACAGGGAGATTGACTGGGTGAAATCTCCCTAGCTCGTAGGCTTTAAAATTCTCACAGCTTTACAAATGGACAAGGGCTGCAGAGCCACTCGAGTTTCCTTCTTGGAATGCTTTCAGGCTTTAGTTTCAAATGAATACAAATATATAATCTTTGGTTAAAGCACCAGAATTACATTAATATATATATTGGTAATAACTAGTTTCATTTTCAAATACATTGTGCTTGGCTTTTGGCCAATCCTACCAACTTAAAATTGAAAATTAATGGGGAGCATATTTTCGTATTGTACTTTGGGTTCACATTTTGTTTTCTTTGTGGGAGGAAAAGTCAAGTAAACTTTCTTCAAAAGCTAAAATTATCCTAAATATAGTGCAGTTTTCTTTCCTAGGCCTGGTAATACTGATAAGGAATTTTCTACTTTCTGATTTGATCCACACTTTAGCCCCAAATCTAGGAAACTGGAAATCTTCAAAAATGAAATGGAACACATAAAGATCAAAATCCTAGGCATTAGTGAGCTGCAATGGAATGGTATTGGCTATTTTGAATCTGGCAAACATATGGTCTACTATGCCATAAATGACAAGTTGAAGAGGAATGGTGTTGCATTCTTCATCAAAAAGAACATTTCAAGATATGTCCTGAAGTACAATGCCGTTAGTGATAGGATAATGTCCATATGCCTACAAGGAAGACTAGTTAATATAACTATTATTCAAAGTTATGCACCAACCACTAAGGCCAAAGATGGAGAAATTGAAGATTTTTACCAACTTTTGCAGTATGAAATTGATCATACATGCAATCAAGATGCATTGATAATTACTGGTGATTAGAATTCAAAAGTTGGAAACAAAGAAGAAGGATTGGTAGCTGGAAAATACAGCCTTGTTGATAGGAATGACACAAGAGATTGCATGATACAATTTGGTAAGACCAACAATTTCTTCACTGCAAATACATTTTTCAACAATAGAAAGTGTGACTGTACATGTGGATCTCACCAGATGGAATACACAGGGATCAAATCCACTACTTCTGTGGAAAGAGACCACGGAAAAGTTCAATATCATCAGTCAGAAGAAGGTCAGGGGCTGATCACAGAACAGACCATCAATTGTTCACATTAAAGTTGAAGTTGAAGAAAATTAGAAAAAGTCCACCAGAGCCAAAGTACAACCTTAAGTATTTCCCACCTAAATTTAGAGACCATCTCAAGAATAGATTTGATGCATTGAACAATAATGACCAAGAACAAGTTGAGTGTGGGATGACATCAAGGACATTACACATGAAGAAAGCAAGAGGTCATTAAAAAACAGGAAAGGAAAAGGCCTAAATGGATGTCAGAAGAGGCTCTGAAACTTGGTCTTGAACATAGAATAGACAAAGCAAGAGGAAGAAAAGATGAAGTAAAAGAGCTAAACAGAAGATTTCCAAGGTTGGCTCAAGAAGATAAAGTAAAACATTATAATGAAATTTGCAAAGACCTGGAGATAGAAAACAAAAAGGGACGGATGTGTTTGGCATTTCTCAAGCTGAAAGAAATAAAGAAAAAAATTAAGCTTTGAGTTGCAATACTGAAGGATTCTATGGGTAATATAGTAAACAAAGCAGGAAGCATCAAAAGACGATGGAAGGAATACACCATGTCATTCTACTGAAAAGAACTGGTTGACATTCAACTATTTCAGAAAGTACCACATAATTAGGAACTGATGGTACTGAAGGAAGAGGTCCAAGCTACGCTGAAGGTACTGGTGAAAAACAAGGCTCCAGGAATTGATGGAATACCAATTGAGATGTTTCCAAAAACGGATGCAGTACTGGAAGTGCTCACTTGTCTGTGCCAAGAAATTTGGAAGACAGCTTCCTGGCCAACTGACTGAAAGGATCAATATTTGTACCCATTCCAAAGAAAAACAATCCAAAAGAATGCAGAAATTATCAAAAAATATCATTAATATTACACACAAGTAAATTTTGCTGAAGATCATTCAAAAGCAGTTGCAGCAGTACATTGACAGGGAACTGCCAGAAATTCAAACCAGATTCAGAAGAGGACATGGAACCAGGGATATCATTGCTGATATCAGATGAATCACGGCTGAAAGCAGAGGATGCCAGAAATATGTTTACCTGTGTTTTATTGACTATGCAAAGACATTTGACTGTGTGGATCATAATAAATTACAGACAACATTGTGAAGAATGGAAATTGCAGAACACTTATTTGTGCTCATGGGGAACCTGTACTTAGACCAAAAGGCAGTCGTTTGAACAGAACAAGGTGATATTGCATGGTTTAGAGTCAAGAAAGGTGTGTGCCAGGGTTGCATTGTTTCACCATTAATCTGTATGCTGAGCATATAATTAGAGAAGCCGGACTATATGAAGAAGAAGGGGACATCAGAATTGGAGGAAGGCTCATTAACAACCTGGATATGCAGATAACACAACATTGCTTAGTGAAAGTGAAGGGGTCTTGAGGCACTTATTGATGAAGATCAAAGACTACAGCCTTCAGTATGGATTACACCTCAACATAAAGAAAACAAAAATCCTCACAACTGAAGCAATAAGCAACATCATGATAAATGAAGAAAAGGTTGAAGTTGTCGAGGATTTCATTTTACTTGGATCCGCAATCAACACCTATGGAAGCTGCAGTCAAGAAATCAAAAGACACATTGCATTGGGCAGATCTTCTGCAGAAGACCTCTTTAAAGAGTTAAAAAAGCAGAGATGTGTCTTTGAAGACTAAGCTGCACCTGACCCAAGCCTTGGTGTTTTCAATTGCTTCACTTACATGCAAAAGCTGGACAAGGAATAAAGAAGACTGAAGAAGAAAACTGATGAAGAATGGATGCTTTCAAATTATGGTGTTGGAGAAGAATATTGGTTATTCTACGGATTGTCAGGAGAACAAACAAATCTGTCATGGAAGAAGTATAGCCAGAATACTCTTTAAAAACGAGAATGGAGAGACCTGTTCTCACATACTTTGGATATGTTATCAGGAAGGACCAGTCCCTGGATAGGGACATCATGCTTGGTAAAGCATCAACAAAAAAGAAGAAGACCCTTAACTAGATGGATTGACACAGTGGCTACAATACCGGTCTCAATTATAACATCGATTGTGAGGATGGCACAGAATTAGGCAGTGTTTCATTTTTTCTCACCTAGGGTCCCTGAGTTGGAACAGACATGACGGCACCTAACGACACCAGCAATCTCCATATATTTCACAGATTTTCTAAATATTAAGTTGCATAAACAAAGAGCATCAAAAATATGAAAGTTCCAAATTCCTCAAGTCTATAGAACGGTTATTCACTAATTTATGCAACCAATGTTTGTGTTCTACCTCATAAAGTAAATTGCCACCCACTTTTATTTATTTTTTTTATTATTTATTATATCATTGGCTATTCCTAGGGCTTCCTTTCCTAATTCTTCCTTTATTTTTCCTGAAAATAATGCCTTTTCACCCACATCCTTAAAGCTTTACTCTTCATAGCTCTTTACATCCACACTTCCATGCTTATTCATTTTGAAGTACTTTTTCTTTTTAGAACAAATTTTCACGAATTCCCTTTCTCAATGTTACTTTTAGGTATATAAATACATTGTGCAAACAGCTTTAAAATGAGACTTAAAAGTACCTAGCCCAAATAAAATTTCTTGTTATATCATCTCGGAAAGTTTACCATAGATGTAGTTTATAAATCAAATTTTCTGTTTTCTTAAAATTATGAATGCCAATTATCAGCTGCGTCTTTGTTTATCAATACTGAGTGACAGAAGACAATAAAACTATAATTTAAAAGTGCTTCATTGAAATGATTTTCACTATAACATTGTGTGTCATGCCAAATCATCACTCAAATACGAAAAGAATGCTAAAGATATTTGCACACTTGAGAAGGAAATTTACCGTCAATCCATTTTTCCTAAGAATGTTTGTCTAGAGTTGTGCTACAGCCAAATAAAAAAATAAGCCAAGAAAAAGAAAGGAATGAAACTGAATAAAATGTGGATCTAAACAAGAAATCTAGTGAAAAGAAAGCAAGGATGACAAGTTGCCTAATAGGCCTGGATCATACATAGTTCAAATTAGAATTAGAAATGAGAGTTCTCTGATAATAATATATTCAAGATAAATGGATTCATTCTCACAAATAATATGATAATTAATCTGCATGAGCTTAGTATAGCATGAACACATATGCTATCTTTGTCAACAAGTGAAGTGAATGCACTTAGAAGCTAGATAAAATGAGAGATGAGCAGGAAAGGCGTGACTCAAATTTGAAATGTCAGTGCTTAAAAAGCAAGATAGGGAGTGTTAAAAAAATGAGAGAGAGAGAATCAATTTGACCTTGAGTTTTAGAACAATTTAATTTCATCAGGCAGGGTGAGTGAAAGAGTTATATTTCTTTTAGGATAAGCAAATGAAGAAAGATGATTTTGCAGGTTTATTATTCAAGGTCACAGCAGGGAACAGATGGTACACTCACCTTAGGATAATTGAAGGGAGGTGTAATTAAAGGATAAATGTGTGTCAAGATTTAGAGACACCAAAAAGTCTAGGAGATTACTCGTAGCTAGTAAGAACAGGGAAGTGGTATTACTAAGCTCGGAGGAAACAGGGATAGAGATGTTTCTGGAACATAGAAAGAGAGAGTGGTGTAGAGAGGGCTACCTAGAAGGACACTAAGATCTTTGGTGAAGGGACAAAACCAGCAAGAGCCAACACTGCATAGAGTGATACAGGGCTGAGATGTCAATAAATAACCTAAACTTTCTCCTTTTTGACTCAGATTTCCTGTTTGGAGTCTCTGTTGAGCAAATTCATCTGAAATCCAAAGAGCAAGAGATCCTCTCACTGCTGCTTATAGAGGCCAGACTCTCAGAATAGACAACAGAGCAGAAAAAGGTGGAAAATAGATCTACATGGGTAAAGAGCAGATACCCAGCTCACCAGAGAATAAGATTTAACTTATCACAAGATTATAAACACTTTATTTTTCCAATTTTAGAAATTGCCCCTGGACAGAGCACGTAAGATTAATCACATAATAGGAGGAATCACATACTTTATAGTGTGTACTGAAAGAATCTGAAGAAAAACAAAAGAAAATATAAACATTGGATAGGAAGTGTAAGGCAGAGAGAAATCAAACTACAGACATTGTGGAATATTAGTTTTTGTGTGTATGGGTTTATTTTCATTACTTTTTTAGAAAAGAGTACAGGTGTGAACTGTTGAAGTACGTTTCTGGTGTACTCCATGAGGTTGCTATGATATATTCAATTGTGATATTGAGTAATTAATTGGATATAGATTTCTAAATCTCTGAAAAATGCCTGTGCTGAGATATATGTTTGGGGTTCTCAATTTAAAAATGATTGTTGAAGCCATGGAAGAGACCAAGGAAGCCTAGTAACCAAGCTCTTTTATTTTCACTCTGTTTTATATCTGCCTAAGGTTATTGCTCATCTACTGATCTAAAAGATGGAGGTTTGAACCCACCCACTGGCATCAGGGAAGAAAGGCTTGGCAATCCGCTTCCCTAAAACTTACAGCCAGGAAAACCATTCCACTCTGCAACACATGGCGTAGTCAAGAGTCTGAATGGACTGGGTGGTAACAGGTTTATATCTGCCTGCCTCTCTCTGCCCACCCGCTAGCTAGACCCATTTGATTGGGATTTATGAGGGCATGCATATTTTCTAATTAATTCGTATAATCCACAGCACCTACATTATTTCTAGGCATATAGTAAATATTTAATAAATGTTGAATTAAAGACTTGTTTATTAATAAGTTATTGTTTATTGGGGTCTATCGTACTGGAGGGATCCCTGGTGGTGTAGTGGTTAAAAGCTTGGCTGCTAACCAAAATGCCAGCAGTTCAAATCTACCAACTGCTCCTTGGAAACTCTATGGAGCAATTCTACCCTGTCTTATAGGGTCACTATTAATTGCAACCGACTTAACAGCACCTAACAACAACATTTTACTGGAGAGAGTGAGGACCTTAATAGAAATCTAAGGAATTAATTACATGTCCAAGAATTTTAAGACAAGGTATCTTATTGTCAAGGAAGATCTGGATTCCAGTTCTTGCTTCTAGTTTACCTTCTTTACCCTTTCGTGGTCAGATCTCAGGCCGTAAAATCAAAGCAGCAGAATGTCATATTTGCCAAGAGTTGAAGCAATTTTCTGAAAGCCATCACATCAAGAAAAGAGCCAAAGAACTCTACTTTTTTTCAGTGCTAGTTGTTTTTTGTTTGTTCTCCCATGCAGCAAAGGCCTCCCATTATTATAAGTGAAAAATCCTGTTAATTTATATTGACTGACTGAGTTTACAGAAGAATGAATCGGTCTGAAGAACCCAAACATCCAGGCTCAGCAAACATCTTTAATTACAAGTTCAAGATCTCACTTTATGTGCTACCCCTCAGACTCCTCTTAAATTGTTCTCCAGTCATTCCTCCAATATTGTCTTTTCTAATTTAATTTTTAATAGGTGAAGTGAATGCATAGCCACGGTTGTCAGAAAGTCAGTTACACAAGGCTCAACTTTATTGAGGCTTTTGTCTTTTTGGTCCTGACTCTCAATGTGGTTCTTGATTTTACACTCTCATAGATGTAGAATTTTAAACAATATTCATACTTGTTTTCCTTATTTTACTGATGAAAGCATACACATTGAAGTCTTTAAAATCTTCAAATATTTATGCCTGCATAATCAAGGACATCCTCTTTACAAGATCTCTTACCGAATATAATTATAATTCATTTAAGCCTACATGCATTTCATTCATATGTTATTCTAGTATAATGGATTTCATTTTCTAATGTATACCTTATCATCAGTATATAATAAAAGGAATCTGTGCAGCCACTCCCTTTGTTCTTCATTCATTCATTTATAAAACAAACTTTTATTGAATATCCCCTATATTTGGGACAATATTCTTGACATTGAAGCCATATCAGTGAGCAAAACTTTCAAAAATAAGCCTGCCTTCCGGAGCTTACATCATTTCATCAAAGGAGAAAGGAAATAGACAATAAATATAGTAAATGAATGAATTACATAGTATGCTAACAAGTAACTAGGATTTTGATTAAAAAAAAAAATAGCAGAATAGGGTGATCAATAATGCAGGGACAGGTGGAAGTGTGTGTAGGGGAGGTAGATTGCAATTTTAAGTAGAGTGGTCCTGGTATTCCTCGTTGAGAAGGTGACATTTGCACAAGACCTTTAGGAAGATGAGAAAGGTTGCATTGTGGGTGTATCTTACAGGGGAAAATTGTTCCAGGCAGAGAGAAAGGCCAGAGCAATATGTCTGACATAGAAGTATGAGTGCCTATTAAAATCTGCATTGAGTTCGGCTTTCCCATCCAGATATTACAATTCTTCATATTCTGTTTGATCCTCCCCATCCAACATTAATTGCAAATACAAACCTAATGTCATGTGTAGGCTAACGTTCTTACATTCCAGAGGACATGCTATTTCATATTCTTGTAGCCCTCACCTTTGCACACATTAGCAAACATAAACCCGTTGCTGTAGAGTCAATTCCAACTCATAGCAACCTTATAGGACAGAGTAGAACTGCCCCATAGAGTTTCCAAGGAGGGCCTGGTGAATTTGAACTGGTGACCTTTTGGTTAGCAGACATACCTCTTAACCACTATGCCACCAGGGTTTCCGCTATCAAACATGATGACCTGTTTTTTTTCTGAGTCAGAATCGACTCGAGGACACTGGGTTTTTGGGGTTTATTATCAACCTTAACAAATACTACCTATCCTTTAAGTAATAAGTTTTATCATTGATTTTGGAAAAATCTTAGTCTTTATCCTCTTTTATGCCTTAGATTTTACTTGCTGTATTTGTCTTAGTCATCTAGTGCTGCTATAACAGAAATACCACAAGTGGATGGCTTTAACAAAGAGAAATTTATTTCCTCACAGTAAAGTAGGCTAAAAGCCCAAATTCAAGGTGTCCACTCCAGGGGAAGGCTTTCTTTCTCTGTGGGCCTTCTCATCAATCTCTCCCTGGACTAGGAGCTTCTCTGCACAGGAACCCTGGGTCCAAAGGATGGGCTTTGCTCCTGGTGCTTCTTTCTTGGTGGTGTGAGTTCCACTGTCCCTCTGCTCACTTCCTTCTTTTATATCTCAAGATATTGCTTCAAGGCAGAATCTAATCTTATAGATTGAGTCCTGCCTCACTAACACAACTGCCACCCATGCCCCCTCCTTAACATTATAGAGGCAGGATTTACAACCTATAGGAAAATCACACAATACCAGGAATCGTGGCCCAGTCAAATTGATACACACATTTTTTTTTTTGGGGGGGGGCATAATTCAGTCCACCACAGCATTATAAACTTAAAGTTATGGCCTATATATACTGCCCACTTATTCTTAAGTATCTCTGTGTATATTTTCTTTCTAAGAAGATTTAAAACTCTCCTACAGGTACATACTACTTGTTCTCTTCATTATTCACAGTATAGTTTTTTTTTGGTGTGTGAGAGTTTAATTCCATATAACACAATATAAGGCAAATCTAGTAATAGTATTGTCATTCTCCAGAGCTGTGACAGTAGACAGGCATCAAAAGTAGATTTAAAAGGAGCAAGTGGAAACAAGGGGGTTGAATGGAGCAGAAGGAAACAGACAAGACTGATACCATGTGATGACTGAAACCAGCAGACTCTTTCATACCAAATATGAGACATTCCCTGATGATTATGAGACTTAATTTGGCCAGATTTGCAGGAGAATGTCTCCTATCTGAGTAGATGGAGGCCATATTTACTGAAACTTCCTTATTAATCTCAATGGGTGGTGCAACCTGGGAAACCCTGAGGTGTCAAAACACCGGCAAATTTATTAACATTAACACTACATGAAATACGTCTCTATTTAACTGATGTTGTGTTAATGCAGTCCCTCTCTCTTCATTACCTCTGTGCTTTCAAAAGTCATTTTCTATGTTTCAACATACGTATAATAGGTTTATTCATTTCTTTGTTTTTGTTAGTAATATATGCAAAATAAGCCAAAGAGAATCCAATGTTTTTAAAAATTATCCCCTACATTCAATGTTAGGCTTCAGAAGAGTCAGCAGTCAGCACTGTAAGTAGCTCTCTTGCCTTAGGTGGAAGCCAAATGTTCCCTTTCCATCAGTGTGTCTGAAATCCGGTGCATTTTCTACTCTTGCATAAAGCATAGTGTTATGGATTAAGTTGTGTCCAAAAATATGTGCCAACTTGATTAGACCATGATTCCCAGTATTGTATGGTTGTCCTCCATTTTGTGGTATCTGTGGTTGTTCTCCATTTAATTTTATGTTAAAGAGGATTAGGGTGGGATTGTAACACCCTTACTAAGGTCACATCCCTGATTCAATGTAAAGGGAGTTTCCCTTCGGTGTGGCCTGTACTACCTTTTATCTTACAAGAGATAAAAGAAAATGGAAGTGAGCAGAGAGGGGGGGCCTCATACCACCTACAAAGCAGTGCTGGGAGCAGAGCACATCCTTTGGACCCAGGGTTCCTGTGCTAAGAAGCTTCTAGTCCAGGGGATGATTGATGGGAAGGAACTTCCTCCCGAGCTGACCGAGAGACAAAGCCTTCGCCTAAAGCTAATGCCCTGAATTTGGACTGCTAGCCTACTAGACTGTGAGAAAATAAATTTCTCTTTGTTAAAGCCATCTAGTTGTGGTATTTCTGTTATAGCAGCACTAGATGACCAAGACACATAGCATTGCTTTTTTTTTCCCCAATCCCGTGTAGCGACTAGTAGAGGAATTCAGATATTATTGGTGTTTTAGTTTCTTAGAGCTGCTATAACAGAAATACCACAAAAGTGGCTTTAACAAACAGAAATTTATTTTTCTGAATTCAGGGCACCAGCTCTAGAGGAAGCCTTTCTCTGTCTGTCAGCTCTTACACATTCTACCTTCCACCAAACATTTGAACATATACAACTTCTTTGCGGCTTCATAAAAAGCATCACCTTCCCTCCAGGGTCCAATCACATATTTATAAGTTCCTTTAAAAGTCTGAGCAAAAGCACATTTAACATCTACATTTCTAGTAACTTTCTGTTACTAGAAGTGGAAAGCAGTAGAAGCTTTCATCACATCACTCAGTTATTTTTGAACCCTCATCAGAATCACCCTTAAAGTCCATAATTCTACCAAGAGTTTTTCCAAAGCAAACTGGGGCCTTATTATAAAGCACATCAAAATTCTACCCATTACTCAATTGCAAACCACTTCTACATTTTAGGTATTTGTTAAAGAAGTGCCCCTGCTTCTTGGTACCAATTTCTGTCTTAATTTCTTAGTGCTGTCATAACAGAAATACCACAAACAGGTGACAAGAGAAATTTAACAAAGAGAAATTTATTTGCTCACAGTTTAGGAGTCTAGAAGTCTGAATTCAGGGCTCTGACTGTAGGGGAATCTATCTGTCGGCTCTGGGGGAAGATCATTGTCTCTTGCCAGCTTCTGTTCTGTTTTTCTTTGGCAATCTTCATACAGATTGGCATCTATCTTCCCCCATCTGTTCTTCCTTGCTTCTGTGCCTGACCAGTTTTTATCTCAAAAGTGATTGGCTTAAGACACACCCTATGCTGATTTGGCCTCATTAACATAACAAAGAATACTCCTTTTCCCAAATGGTATTACATCTACAGATACAGGGGTTAGAATTTACTGCATTTCTTTTGGGGGGACACAATTAAATCCATAACATTTGGTTTGTCACTTTCATTGTTCAATATTATAAAATGAGGAATGGCAAAAAATACTGAAAATTAATAGATAATTCTATGAGATTTTCCTGGAATTTTGTATTTTTTAAGCACTTGGTCTTTTTTATTTACAAATGATTTCAATATATGCTGAAATACACCCATAAACGCATTTGTCTGTATGTCTATATATGCATACACACATATATATGAATTTATGAAATTATTAACTCTTTAGTTCATATCACTATTTATTAAACTGTTTTCATTTAGAGTTCTATTTAGGCAATTATCTCCTTTTTGCCTTATTTTCTTGTCTCATAATGGAAAGAAATTTGTAAGTGTAGTTTTTGGAATTAACTTGTCTATCTCTTTCAAATGCAGTTCTTATTTTTGAATTTTCTTATTTTATAACTCACCATTTAAATTTTTTTATTATTTTTCACATAAGCCACATATACAGTTTGATATTATTCAACAATAAAAAGTGAAAAACCAAAACCACTGCCATCGAGTTGATTCCGACTCATAGTCACACTACAGGACAGAGTAGAACTGCCCAAAAGGGTTTCCAAGGAGTGGCTGGTGGATTCAGACTGTTGCTGGGTAAAAACCACAGGTTTTGCTCAGTGTGACCTGTTATAGCCAATAAACAAGAGGCCACAGTAGGTGGTAAGAAAGACACCTTTATTTTGTTGTACAAAGAAAGGAGGACTCAGGGGCTGCTGCCTCCACTGCTCACAGGTAGCTTGGAGAGGCTGGCTTTTACAGAGAGCAGACAAGGAAATGCAAATTTATCATGAATATTCAGGATTGATCTTCATGCAGGTGTTTAGGGCTTGGGGATGGCTAAGTATTTTCTCTAGACAAGGGTTTGATACCCCTTGGAAGGAGGAAGAGGTTGGTTTCCCTTCATTAGGATGTGAAGTTTCCAACCAGAGGTGGGTTGAGGCCATCGTTGGCCCATTCTGTAGTTATCATGTCAAGGACTATTTCAGAAGAAAGTGCAGCTTATTCTGAGACACCAGACACCAGAGCAGGTGTCTCTTAGAAGGGTTGGGCTCTGAGGCTGCTGGCCTCAAAACTGCTGACGTTTTGGTTAGCAGCCTGAGATTTTAACCAAGTTCAACAATATGACAATAATATTGAGGGTATTTTGTATTAATAATATTCAAAATATAAACTAATTTTATTTGAGCAAAATATCCCAGAGGGAAACTTAATTTAATAAAGACTTCTCATTGTTCTTTTTGTTGTTGTCGTTGTTAAATTTTACATCTGACCACATTAACTTACTATAGGGCAATGCTTCAAGAGAATGGAGTTTAAACACCATCTAATTAAATATGTAGATAACCGTGTCATATTTTTTTGTCTAATCACTGCCAAGTGTAGAAATATGTCTACAGAATAAGCATGTCAATAATTTAGGCTTGATTACATATTGGGAATAATTGTTTACTTATATATAGCTTGATATTTCCTCTAAAATGTTTTTATTTTAAATTTGTATTTTTTAGAACTAATTTTAGTTAATAGTCTTGAAAATACTCAAATGACGGGCTCTGATAGACAGTAAAGGTAACGAAAGTAGCCTTTTTAGTCACAAGTTGATACAATCAGTCAGACAGGAAATCAACTTTGATAATTTCAGTCAAGCAACACCAATACACTGTGTACATTTATATCAGCATACACTGGAGAGTACTCAGCATCTCCCACAGCTGTAATGTGAAATTATAGAATATTAAAGCTGGATTCAGAGATTTTTTTTCTCAGTCTTTCACTTAACCAAAATTCAAAAGGAGACTAAACTCCAAAATTAAACTCATTGCCATCGAGTCCAGTCCGACTCAGTGACCTCATAGGACAGAGTAGAACTGCCCCATAGGGCATCCAAGGCAATAATCTCTATGGAAGCTGACTGCCATATCTTTCTCCCACGGAGCCGCTAGTGGGTTTGAACTGCTGATCTTTTAGTTAGCAGCCAAGCACTTAAGCCCTGAACCACCAGGGCTCCTTAAAAGGAGACTAAAGAAGACCAAAGGAACACAAATAGTTTGTGGCAGGTATAGGCTTCGTTGGTACTGCAGACTTGCATTACCAATCCATGACTGTTTTGGGGTTAAACGTCTTTTATTACATTGAAGGCAGGTAATTTTACAGTTAAATATTTTGCGTAATATATGTGTAAAAACCTAGAGGAATTCCATGGAGGCCTCTATGTAATCATGTGCTATAGAAATTTCACCAACTTCACTCTCTAGTAGAAAACGAACAAAACGTGGCACAATTCCCTCCTAATACCTAGCATACATAACAATTCTATAAGGAATTTGCCTCCCTAAACAAGGTCATCGAGTGTTTTCCTCTTTCACAATCTAACGTGAATGTTGTGGATTTTCTGTCTTATCAGATGACCAAACAGGGAACTTTTCTACACTTTATTCTTATTATGACCAATGAAACCTGATTTTAGGAATCAAACTTTATCACCAAATTCCTTTTATCTTTCATCTTTTATAGTATTACACTTCTAAACAAGTACAGTATAACAGAAATAAAGTATGTAACTGATAAAGGTGTCAGCAATTCTAAGTCATGACATGATATTTTTAAAGTGCAACATAGGCATTTGAGACATAAGTATTGAGAAGACTGTTTTGTTCATGCAGAAATGTAAGCTAACTCTGATGTGAAATCTGCCTTGATAAACTCCTTTTCTTTTACTTAGAAATTTCTTTTTTTTTCTGCGTAAGCTTTCTCTTCGTTTCATTTTCATAGCCAGCATATCCACAGCTAAATGTTTATATAGAAACATCTTTACTTTAAATCAAATATATTGCTTAAATGCCAAACTTTTGCCAGTGTAAGAACAGCGTGGAGGCGGTGTCTGACCTCCTCCAGCCCCACAAGGAGGAAGGAGAGCCAAGATCAACAGCCCATGGCTGATTTCTATGAAGTGGAAGTCAAGCACTCCTCCTCTCTCTGCCCTCTCTACCAATTCTCACACCAACCGTCCCTCCCACTGAACTCTTTACTGGGTTTGATAATTCATTGCAATGGCCACATAGAACTCACACACTATTACAGGGTTTATTAGGGAAGTAAGAGTTACTATTCAGGCCCAGGAATCCTCAAGATGTAGTTCTTCCATCAGGATAGCCTCTTCCCAGCCTTGCTCTCAGGGATATCTCTCCCTGGCCCTCAGTCTCTGCCCAAAGGCACTCAGCTTTCTCTCTCTGTGGGCTGGAAGTCCACTGCACTGTCTCCTGCTGCCCAGTCTCTCTCGCTGATCTCTCCTTCCTTGACGGTGGTGGGCTCCTCTCTTCTGCTCTGGAATTGCCTCTCTTTAAGAAAAAACCTGACCAATCCCTTTGGTAGGCCACAATTACCCTCACTTAGGTAGAGATACAAGCTCATGGCTGGAAAGGCCACGCACAAAAGTAATTGCATCACGGGCCACCCCCGGCTTTTCTAGCCATGGTTCTTTCATATTTGGAGGATTAACTTCCCCCTCCCAGTCATTTTACCAGCCCAAAACAGTCATTAACAATTAGTCTTTCAAAAGGGCAGAGTCCACAGGGTGGGATCACTCAGGCAACTACCATTCAGATTTTCTGCAGGTGTCCATCTGATTTGGTCAGGCTCTCCAATTGTTCATCTCATCTTCACTCTTTCTGGCCTCTGATAAAATTTAACTGAGCCTCATGAGGTATCAGCTAAGCAAAACCTTAGTCCACTCTTTCACACTTACAACTTCTACAATTACAGCTTTACAATCACAGTTAACCCGTTTAACAATCAACACTCACAGCTGAACCCTATAATCCTATCATCATCTTCCCATCAGGAAAAAAGGAATCTACTCAGTGGGGATCATCCCTCGACCCCCTCATTTAACGTAAGCAGACTCGTGAAAGCATGTAAGCCAGCCAATTCATGCATTTATCTTCCCCAGTTTTAGATAGCCAATGTTTAAACCGCCCATCCCTACCAAACCATTACTGAGGAGACAGGCATGTTCTTTGGTCTTGAAGAATCTTTTCTTCCAGTTGGAACTTAGAGCATCTGCATCCATTAAGCAAATAAAGTCGAGAGCAAGCCATTAAATTGCAGCAGTCTACACCAGCTCACAGTGTCAAACATTTTTCTCTTCATTTGGTTGGGTTCTGATCACCTCATCCCTAGTCATCAAAGATAGGTCACATGGGTAGCAGCCTTAGGCTTGAGAGTTCACACATATCTCTTGGCACTTCAGGCAGTGCCTTCACACTCTCTCATCCCCAGCTCCCTTGGGCTAGGTCAACATGTTCCTTCTGTGAACTTAGGAGTCCAAACACAACAACTTTTACTTCTGACCAGCCAGCCCTTCCTCTCTCTAATCTCTAGCCGCTGTGGGCTGGGTCAACAGGTACCAATGGAACATGTCCAAACACAGCCCATCTCTTTATTGCCGCACTTTCCCCACTTCCTGGAAACCCTGGTGTCACAGTGGTTAAGTGCTACGGCTGCTAACCAAAAGGTCAGCAGTTCAAATCCATCAGACCTTCCTTGGAAACTCTATGCGGCAGATCTACTCTGTCCTATAGTGTGGCTGAGTTGGAATCGACTCGACAGCAGTGGGTTTGGTTTGGTTTTTTTCGTTCCCCACTTCCACTCATGAGTGGACCCAGGTGGTCACAACAAGGGAGCAGACCTAGCTATCTACTCGCTGGCTCCCTTTAACTTCCAGTCTTGCAAGGGGGCTCCCTCTGATGGACACTGACTTTTCCTGCCTCCATGCATCTAACAGCAAACAGCTTGCTTGAAATTCAAAAAACAAAGCAGCCACCTTATTTCTGTAAGTTCTTCCTTCAAATGCAGATCTTCTGTTCTCTCAGATGTTCTCCTTGGGGCTTTTTTTCAGCCTAAACCCTACTCCGTACACAGGGCTACTGGCTTGAAACAAAAATCCATAGCACATTCAGATAAATGCATAATCCTAAACATGTAACCCTTTTAAAAAGTTCCAGTTTAGTCTTCTCTTTGGAAACCCTGGTGGCGTAGTGGTTAAGTGCTACGGCTGCTAACCAAAGGGTCGGCAGTTCAAATCCCCCAGGCTCTCCTTGGAAACTCTATGGGGAAGTTCTACTCTATTCCATAGGGTCGCTATGAGTCGGAATCGACTCGAGGGCACTGGGTTTGGTTTTTTTGTTTTGGTACGCCTTAACCATTTTCCCATTCACATGCATATGTCCTTGAGCCTCTGGCTGGGTGGAACTAGAAGACCCTTGCCCCTATTAATCATCCTGCTTACCTGGCCTGGCTTTGGTCCCAGGCCCCTCCATCACAGGTAACAGCAACCAAAGCAAACATCCAAGAATCAAAAATTTTAATTCTCAAGCCCCTCCCTTCTTTCTTTTACAAAGTTCCATGCTTTCATGAGTCTGGAGCCATTGCAAAGGATCCTGCTTCTGACGTCAACAGTAATAACACCTTGGGGCAGTGTCTGACCTCTTACAACCCCACAATGAGGAAGGAGAACCAAGATCAAAAGCCCAAGGCTGATTCTTATGAAGTAGAGATCAGGCACACCTCCTTTCCCTGCCATCTCTACCAATTCTTACATCAGTTGTCCCTCCCACAGAACTCTTTACTGGGTTTGATAATTCATTGCAATGGCCACACAAAACTCACCGATCATAGACACAATTATGAGGTTTATTAGGAAGGTAACAGTTACAATTCAGGCTCAAGAACCCTCAAGATATAGTTCTTCCATGCAGACAGCCTCTTCCCAGCCCTGATCACAGGCATGCCTCTCCCTGGCCCTCAGTCTCTGCCCAAAGGCACTCAACTTTCTCTCTTCATGGGAGAGGGGGGGAAGTCCACTGCACTGTATCCTGCTGCAGGGTCTCTCCAGCTGGTCTCTCCTTCCTTGATAGTGGCGGGCTCCTCTCCTCTGCCCTGGAATAGGAGGTCTTTAAGGAAAAAATTGACCAATTCCCTTGGTAGGCGACAATTACCCTATTGCACAATCACCTATGTGAATTTAGAAGTCCATGGCTAGAAAGGTCACACACAGTAATTGCACAGCACCCAGGTTTTGATGAAATGTTTCAAATAAGATCTATAAGGTTATATCTCATTTCACGGTGGTTATATCAACTCTATGGTTTATATTTCATATCATTTAGCGCAGAACATAAGGTAAAAATAAGGACAATGTCAATGCTTTGGCAGATATTTAACTTGTATTACCTTCCCCACCAAGTATTTGAAGGATAAAAGAAGTAAAAAGTGTGATAGAAGACAAAACTATAGAGTAAGCTGTACTCTCTTGGAAATAATGAATTAAGATAAACTTCTCCAAATGAGTTTTCTTTTCTAGTTTAATCAGGGCTTCCTCTGCCACGTAGATATTTCTCAAATCCATAGATTCATACAATTTTTAAAAAATTACCTATGAATGAGTAAAATGGAGAAACATTGAAGTTGTCAAACATTTCATTTTACTTGGATCCACAATCAATGTTCATGGAAGCAGCAGTCAAGAAACCAAACGACATATTGAATTGGGCAAATCTGCTGCAAAAGAACTCAAAAAGCAAAGATGTCATTTTGAGGATTAAGGTGCAGCTTACCCAAGTCATGATATTTTCCATCACCTCATATGCATGGAAAAGCTGGACAATGAAGAAAGAAGACTGAAGAAGAATTGATGCATTTGAATTGTGATGTTGGTGAAGAATATTGAATATACAAGGGACTGCCAGAACAACAAACAAATCTGTCTTGGAAGAAGTACAGCTGAGTGCTCATCATGAAATGTTGGACAACCACACAATTCTGGGAATTATGGTCCAGCCAAGTTGACACACATTTTGGGGGGACACGATTCAATCCATAACTGTGCTGAGTGGATTTCAGTGGAGCTTTTTTTTTCCAAACTAAAACAGGCTAGGAAGAAAGGTCTGATGATCTAAGTCCAAAAATTAGCCCATGAAAACCCTCTGGACACAGATATTCAATCCCATTTTGTATGGGGTCATCATGACTCAGAGGCCAACTTGATGGTGGGACAGTTAACAAGAAAAGCAAGCAGGCAAACTTTGTTTCTTTCTTTCTTTTTTTGGGGGGGAAGGTAAATTCATGGAGTAGAAAGAGAGGTAAAGAATGTTGAGTAGTGATGAATTTCTAGATTTATGAAATTAAAAAAAAAGAGATACAGCAGTGTACTTAAACCACAAATTGGTAAAATACAAACTGATTTTAATGCTGTCAGGGATATTAGAAATAAGATTTTTATGTTTTTTCTAGTATTTTTGGTCCAATTCAATGAAATAAAAGTATTATTTTTGCTGTATTCAAAATCTTTGGTATAACAGGTTTTGCAGAACAGTTTTTAAAATGTAAATTACAGATGCAAGAGAGATAGTGTTTCTGTTACTATTTTCTTATTTTGCATAATTTAAAGAGACCTCTGTGTAAAACCTTTGCAAAATAAGATACTACCTATATTTACTAAGCTTATATTTACTTGAGCTCCCCTAAGATTCCTAACAAATCCTTCTGATAATTCATGGTTAATCTAATTATATCCAAATAACAATGTCATTATGTATTTTAAAAGATTATTTTTGCTCATTAACAAACAAATTCCAGGAAACATGCTTTACCAATTATAAGGATAATTCTCTTTATTTAGAGTTACTCCTTAGGCTTTCAAAGCATTTATTACTTAGAGAACAAAGAAAGAAACTGTGTCACAAATATATTTACCTTACATTGTTGATGGAATTTACTGGATCGCCAGTGAAAATTTTTTTTTTTTTAGAATCACATTACATTTTATTTCAACAGCATAGAAAAGCTGCCTCTGTTTCTGAACTCAATTAAATACCACATAGAAATGTTGTCATATTTTATTTGTAAATCTTCTTTGTCATAACTAAGGATTAATAGAATCCAAAACAAAACAAACAAAAAAAGGCCACATGCATACAGCTTGTCAAAGTATGAAGCAGTCAGAAAATATTTCTGTAATTATTGCATTTGTATTTTGTAAAAGACAGTGAACTGATCCTAGGTACATGTTGTCTGGCTTGTTTTGCATTGTGTTCTAGCCCTATAAAGGGTGATAGCTGCCTAGGGATATATCACATTTAGTGTGAAATTTTAGATGATGACATTTAGAATCACAGGGGTGTATTCAGAATACTTATAGCTCATAAATTTCTTCTTGACTTAAATAACATCACAATGTTCCAAAACACTGTGATGTATTTTATCTTCTCAAACACTGAAGCTCAGAGTCAATTGTTTCCCTTGTTTCTCCTATTTTCTTTACTATTATCTACCAGTTCTTGCTGGATATTTGATAGTGTCCTTTGTGTATGCTTTTTCCTTTTCACTTACAGCAGTATTCTACATTGTTGTTGTTAGGTGCTGTCCAGGTAGTTTTGACTTATAGCGACCATACGTACAACAGAAGGAAACGCTGCCCAGTTCTGCGCCATCCTCACAATTGTTGTTATGCTTGAGCCCATTGTTGCAGCCACTGTCAATCTACCTTGTTGAAGGTCTTCCTCTTTTTCATTGATCCTCTACCAAACATGATGCCCTTTTCCAGAGACTAATCCATCCTGACAACATATCCAGAATACGTGAGACAGTCTTCCCTTCCTTGCTTCTAAGGAGCATTCTGGCTGTACTTCTTCCAGTACAAATTTGTTCCTTCTTTTGGCAGTCCATGGTTTAGTCAATATTCTTCACCAACACCACAATTCAAAGGCATCAATTCTTCTTTGGCCTTCCCTATTCATTGCCCAGCTTTTGCATGTGTATGATGTGATTAAAAATACCGTGGCTTGGGTCAGGTGCACTTTAATCTTCAAGGTGACATCTTTGCTTTTCGACACTTTAAATAGGTCCTTTGCAGCAGATTTGCCCAATGCCATGCATCTTTTGATTTCTTGACTGCTGCTTCCATGGGTGCTGATTGTGGATCCGAGTAAAATCAAATCCTGACAACTTCAAAATTTTCTCTGTTTATCAAGCTGTTGCCTTTTGGTCCAGCTATGAGGATTTTTATTTTCTTTATGTTGAGGTGTAATCTATACTGAAGGCTGTGGTCTTTGATCTTCATCAGTAAGTGCTTCAAGTCCTCTTCACTTTCAGCAAGGAAGTTTGTGTCATCTGCATAAGGCAGGTTGTTATCGAGTCTTCCTCCAATATTGATGCCCTGTTCTTCTTCATAGAGGCCAGCTTCTCAGATTATTCGCTCAGCATACAGATTGAATAAGTATTGTGAAGGATATAACCCTGACACATACCATTCTTGACTTTAAACCAGGAAGTATCCACTTGTTCTGTTTGAAAGATTGCCTGTTCGTCTAAGTACAGGCTCCTCATGAGTACAATTAAGTGTTCTGAAATTCTCATTCTTCACAATGTTGTCAATATTTGTTACGCACATAGTCAAATGCTTTTGCATAGTCAATAAAACACAGGTAAACATCTTTCTGGTATTCTCTGCTTTCAGCCAGGATTCATCCAACATCAGCAATGATATCCCTGGTTCCATGTCTTCTTCTGAATCTGGTTTGAATTTCTGGCAGTTCCTGGTTGATATACTGCTGCAGTCACTTTTGAAAGATCTTCAGCAAAATTTTACTTGTGTATGATATTAATGGTATTGTTCAATAATTTCCGCGTTTGGTCGGATCACCTTTCTTAGGAACAGGCATAAATATGGATCTCTTCCAGTGGACTGGCTAGGTAGCTGTCTTCCTAATTTCTTGGCATAGACAAATGAGCACTTCCAGAACTGCATTTGTTTGTTGAAACATCTCAAGTGGTATTTTGACACTTCCTGGAGCCTTGTTTTTCACCAATGCCTTCAGTGCAGCTTGGACCTCTTGCTTCAGTGACATCGATTCTTGATCCTATGCTACCTCCTGAAATGGTTGAACTTCGACCTGTTCTTTTTAGTATAGTGAATTTGTGTATTCCTCCCATCTTCTTTTGATGATTCCTGGGTCATTTAATAATTTCCCTGTAGAATTCTTCAATTTTGCAACTCGAGTCTTGAATTTCTTCTTCAGTTCTTTCAGCTTGGGAAATGCTGAACATGTTCTTCCCTTTTGGCTTTTTATCTCCAGGTCTTCGTACTTGCCGGTATAATACTTTACTTCATCTTCTCGAGCCACACTTTGAAATCTTCTCTTCAGCTCTTTTACTTCATCATTTCTTCCTTTCACTTTAGCTACTCCACTTTCAAGAGAATATTTCCGAGTCTTTCTAACACCCATTTTGGTCTTTTCTTTCTTTCCTGTCTCCTTAATGATCTCTTGACTTCTTCATGTCATTCCAGAACTCATCTAGTCTTTGGTCATTAGTGTTCAAAGTGTCAAATCAATTCTTGAGATGGTCTCTAAATTCAGGTGGGATATACTTAATGTTACTTTAATTCTGGCGGGCTTGTTCTAATTTTCTTCAGTTTCAGCTTGAAATTGCACGTGAACGATTGATGGTCTGTGCCACAGTCATCCCTGGTCTTGTTCTAACAGATGATACTGAGCTTTTCCATCATCTTTTTCCACAGATGTATTGGATTTGATTCCTGTGTATTCCATCTGGCAAGGTAGTGGTCATTCATGTTGGTAGAAAAAAAAATTGAAATGAAGAAGTCATTGGTCTTGCAAAATTCTGTTATGCCATCTCTGGCATTGTTTCTTTCACCAAGGCCATATTTTCTAACTACGGATCCTTCTTCTTTGTTTCCATTTGCATTCCAATCCCCAGTAATTCCACATTAGTCTATCTTATTTTTAACTTTTTAGTATATAAGACTTTTAACATAAGCAATATGTTAAAAAGTAATATAATGAACCCATGCACACCTATTACTCAGCTGTAACAGTTATCAATACATGATTGATATTGTTTCACTTTTGCCTATTTCCCATGACTTTTTTAACTATTTCTAGACAGTACTTCATTTCATTTCTAGATTGTTCAATAAATTTCCCTAAATAGTAGATGGTCTTGCCGTTAAATAACATTCCATCTCTCTAGAGGTTCTCATCATTTCTGGTTTATTTTTTATGATTCTTTTCACATGGTAAACTCTTTTCACCAGCCTTATTTCATAGCGTCTTCCCCTCAAGGAAGGCAATTATTCTTGTAGACTCTTAGATAATGAGCTTCATTCATTTTTGTGCATTTCATTTGACGTCTCTCAATATAAAATAGATGCTTCCCTCTTACCCATCAATTAATGTGACTAATATTGAATGTTGCCTCAAAAATGTTTCCTCCAGGCAGGATTTTATATCCGAAGAATAAACGATTTCTGCTAATAGATTACTCTGATTTGCCATACTGTCCTGTTCTAATTGTTATTATCTATTTTTGAGCCAGAGTTTAAAAAATAGAGGCCCATTGGCCATATTTAATCCACAGATTTGTTTCAGGGTTTGGAGGACTTTTTCTTGAAAAAGGAACATAGTTGCATTTTCACAGAGCATCTACACTTTAGTTCTCTAGAGTCCACACCACACGTAGCCTATACGCACATTGTTTGCTTTGCTGTCAACAGTCTTCCATTTGGGAAAGTGGGTTAAAATGGTAATGTTACCTCTTCTCTTCCCTAACCAAGGAGCGTCTTCAAATACATCCTCTCACTGACTCTCTTTTTTCTTTTTTAACTGTGCTTTAGTAAAAGTTTATAAAGCAAATTAGTTACTCATTCAAAAATTTATACACAAATTGTTTTGTGATATTGATTGCAATCCCTGCATTGTGTCACCACTCTGTCCCTTTCCACCCTAGGTCTCCTGTTTCCACTCGTCAAAGGTTCCTGTCACTTCTTGCCTTATTGTCTTTGCTTTTGTTGCCCATTTGGTCTGGTATACTTGATTGAGCTAAGAAGCACATTCCTCACATGTGTTATTGTTTGTTTGTTTTATAAGCCTGTCTAATCTTTGACCGAAATGTCAACTTTGGGAGTGGCTTCAGATCTGAGCTAGAAGGGTGTCTGGGGATAGTCCCAGGGGTTCTTCCACTCTCTGTCAGGCCAGTAAGCCTGGTCTTCTTGTGAATTTGAGTTTTGTCCTATATCTTTCTCCCACTCTGTCAGGGATCCTCTAGTGTGATCCCTGTCAAAGCTGTTGGTGGAGGTAGCCAAGCACCACCTAGTTCTTCTGGCCTCAGGCTGGTGTAGGCTGTGGATCATATGGCCCTTTAGTCCTTTGAACTAATATTTTCTTTGTGTGCTTGGTTTTCTACATTCTCCTTTGTTCCAGATGGAATGAGACCAGTAGAGGCATTAGATGACCATTCACAAGCTTTTAAGACCCCAGACACTACTCAAAAAAGTAGGATGTAGAACAGTTTCATTACGAACTATGACAATTGACATAGATGTCTCTCAAGACCATGGTGTCCAGCCCTCAGCTCCAGCAACTCAGTCCTTCAAAGTGTTTGGATGCATCTAAGAAGCTTCTGTGTGACTGTGCCCCCCTTTTTTTGTGTATATATATATATATATACACACATGCTGGACATACAAATACGTATGTAAAGACATCCACAGCTTAATCTTCATGGGTATACTCCTGTACATCCTCCTTCTCCTATTTGGCATAAATATATGCTTGTAAGTTATTATTTGTTTTTACTGTTGTAGTGTTGTTTACACTGTATTACTATGGTTACCTCTTTTTTTTTTTTTCCTTGTGTTCCTCTAAGTGTCTTCTTTTGCCTTGGGCAAGTAGGGCTGACTTCCCCTATATTGTGTGTTGTCTTTGCCTTCACAAAAGTTGACACTTAACTACTATCCCCTTAGTGATTTCCACACCCATCTCTCCCCTCCCTTGTAACCATGAAAAACTATTTCTTTTGGTGTGTAAACTTTTTTCTTGAGTTTTTGTAATAGTGGTCTCACACAATATTTCTCTTTTTGCGATTGACTTATTTCACTCAGCATAATGCCTTCCAAATTCATCCATGTTGTGAGATGTTTCACAGATTCATCATTGTTACTTTATCATTGCATAGTTCCATTGTGTGTATGTACCATCATTTATTTATCCGTTCATCTGTTGTTGGGCACTTAGGTTGTTTCCATTTTCTTGCTATTGTGAATAATGCAGCAATGAACATGGGTGTGCCTTTGTCTATTTGTGTGACAGCTGTTATTTCTCTAGAATGTATTCCTAGGAGTGGGATTGCTGGGTCATATTGTATTTCTATTTCTAGCTTTTTAAGGAATCACCATATTGTTTTTCACCATGGTTATACCATTTTACGTTTCCACCAGCAGTGTATGAGAATTCCAATCTCTCTACAACTTTGTTAGCATTTATTGTTTTCTGAATTTTTGGTCAGTATCATTCTTACAGGGGTTAGATTGTATGTCATTGTGGTTTTGATTTGCATCTCTCTAATGACTGATTGCGATCATCTTTTCATATATTTGTTGGCAGCCTGAGTGTTTTCTTTGGTGAAGGGTTTTTCATGTCCTTCACCCATTTTATGATTGTGTTGCTTATCTTTTTATTGTTGAGTTGTTGAAGTTTTCTCTGTATTTTAGAAATTAAACCTTTATCAGATACGTCATTTCCAAAGATTTTTTTTCCCAGTCTATAGATTCTCTTTTTATTCTTTTTGAAAAGTCTTTTGATAGGCACAAGCACTTAATTTTTAGGAGGTCCCAGTTATCTAGTATATCTTCTGGAATTTATGCATTTTTAGTTATACTTGTTATTTTACTTATGTCATAAATTAGGGGCCTTAGTGTTGTCCCTATGTTTTATTTCATGAACTTTATAGTTTTATGTTTTACCTTTAGGTTTTTGACCCATTGTTTTGTGTACAGGGTGAGGTATGGATCCTGTTTCAGTTTTATGCAAATAGATATCCAGTTTTGCTAAAATCATTAGTCAAAGAGACTATCTCTTCCCCATTCAATGGACTTCAAAACTTCATCGAAGATCAAGTGTCCATAGGTGAATGAGTTTATTTCTGGGTTCTTAATTCTGTTCCATTGGTCTGTGTGTCTGTCATTGTACCAATATTAAGCTGTTTTCACTACTTGGCTCTGTAGTAGGTTCTAAGATCAGTAGTGTGAGGCTTCCTACTTTGTTTTTCTTTTGCAGTATGTACAAAGACCTGGAGTTAGAAAACTAAAAGGGAAGAATAAGCTCAGCATTTCTCAATCTGAAAGAACTGAAGAAAAAATTCATGCCTCAAGTTGCAATATTGAGGGATTCCATGAGGAAAATATTAAATGACTCAGGAAGCATCAAAAGAAAATGGAAGGAATGCAGAGTCACTGTAGCATAAAGAATTGGTCAATGTTCAATCATTTCAGGAGGCAGCATATGATCAAGAACCGATGGTACTAAAGGAAAAATTCCAAGTTTAACTGAAGACAACTGGTGAAAAACAAGGCTCTAGGAATTGACGGAATAACAATGGAGATGTTTCAACAAATGGATACAGCACTGGAGGTGCTCCCTCATCTAAGTCAAGAAATTTGGAAGACAGCTACCTGGCCAATAGAGTAGAGGAGATCTATATTTGTGTCCATTCCAAAGAAAGGTGATCCATCAGCATGTGGAAATTATTGAAGAATATCAATATCACATGCAAGGAAGAGATTGCAGCAGTACATCGACAGGGAACTGCCAGAAATTCAAGCCAGATTCAGAAGAGGACAGGGAATTAGAGATATTGCTGATGTCAGATGGATCCTGGCTGAAAGCAGAGAATACCGGAAAGATGTTTACCTGTGTTTTATTAACTATGCAAAGACATTCAACCATGTGAATCATAACAAATTATGGATAATATTATGAAGAATGGGAATTCCAGAACACTTCATTGTGCTTGTGAGGAAACTGTAACTAGACCAAGAGGCAGTTGTTTGGACAGAACAAGGACATACCATGTGGCTGGAAGTCAGGGAAGATGTGCCTCAGGTTGTGTCCTTTGGCCATACTTATTCAATCTGTATGCTGAGCCAATAACTTAAGCAGCTGGACTATATGAAGAAGAATGGGGCATCAGGATTGGAAGAAGACTCATTAAAAACCTGCATTATGCAGATGACAAAAAACTTGCTTGCTGAGAGAAGACTTGAAGCACTTACTGATGAAGATCAAAGATTACAGTCTTTGGTATGGATTACACCTCAACATAAAGGAAACAAAAATCCTCACAACTGGACCCATAAGCACCATCATGATAAATGGAGAAAATATTGAAGTAGTCAAGATTTCATTCTACTTGGATCTACAATCAATGCCCATGGAAGCAGCAGTGAAGAAATCAAACAATATCGCATGGGGCAAATAGGCTGCAAAGGACCTCTTTAAAGTGTTCAATGCAAAGATGTCACTTTGAGGATTAAGGTGCACCTGACCCAAACCATGGTATTTTCAATTACCTCACATTCAGGCAAAACTTGGACAATGAATAGGGAAGACAGAAGAAGAATTAATACATTTGAATTGTTGTGTTGGCAAAGAATGTTGAACATACCATGAACTTCCAGAAGAATGGATAAATTTGTCTTGGAAGAAATACAGCCAAAAAGGTCCTTAGAGGCAAGGATGGTGAGACTTAGTCTCATGTACTTTGAACATGTTATCAGGAGGGACCAGTCCCTGGAGAAAGGCATCATATTTGATAAAGTAGAGAGTCAGTGAAAATGAGGAGGACCCTTAATCAGATGGATTGACACAGTGGTCACAACAATGGGCTCAAACATAGCAACAGTTGTGAGGATAACACAGGACCTGGCAGTATTTTGTTCTGTTGTACACAGAGTTGCTATGAGTTGGAATTGACTCCATGACAGTTTTTTTTTTTTTTCTTTTTAATAAGTCAGAACCTACTTGATTGCACCTAACATTTTTTTGTCTGCACTGATTTGTATTTCTGGTTGGTTGGCTTCTTTAGCTTGAAGTATAGGCAAAAAAGAAAACCCAGGGGACTCACCATTTATGAGTCTAATATCATGAGGTCCCTAAGTCAACTGCCTATTTCTCTCCATTTTTCAGAATCTTTAAAAAAAAAATTTTTATGTAGTCCTCGGGGTGTTTGTTGTACTTAGTGGAGGAATAGGAGGAAATTATTCCATTTCTTCTTCCCAGAAGTGGAAGTCTGTATACCTTATCTTTTAATTTGTTTATGACCTTTTATAATAAAATTTAAATTATTGATTTACTAAAGTTAATCAATTGTCTTCACGTTCTTTTTTAACCTTAAGTGTATTTTCTTCATATTAAGTTTATAGATACAATTTTCTATTAGATTTGTAATAACTTTAAGGTTTTTTTAATCATTTAACTTCTCAATACCTCTAACTCATACATCTAATCTAGAATTTATATCTGTAACTCATGTGAAGTAGGTCAGAGTGGTTTATAAAGAAAAGAAAGTCCAAGTTTTTACTTCATCTAGTGCTCAACTGTTACACAATGTGCCTTTGTATCTCCAGCCTTATTAATCATGGTTGTATATAATCAAAACTATTGAATAAACTTGGAGAAAACTTCAGAACAAAGATGGACTCTGGAATAGATGCTCAAGAAGTTCATTCATACCAGATGTAACATAAATATTGGTGGTGGCCAGAATATTTCCATTTCAGCTATCTAGTACTGCACTACTAACTGCTCCAAAACTTAATGGCAATACTTAAAACAATACTTATTTTATTATTTTCTCTGATTCTGTAAGTCACACATTCATTTGTGTCTCAAAAGAGACAACTCATACCTGTTTCTTATATGGTCTAGTGGTATCTGAACTTCTACTCTCACAGCTGGAGTTTTAGCTAAAATGTCTTGAATGGCATTGACAGAGACCATCTGACTGTGGTCATATTTCTGGGACCTGAGCTTTCCCCCACATAATCGTGGAAATTAATGTTCTCTTTTTGGCCTTTCCACGTGACCACTCTAATAGATCTCTCTACCAGAATAACTGAACTTCTTATATGACAGGTCAGGTTCCCTAGTGCTGCTAGGCCTCTCTAAGGCTTGGGCTGAGATTTGGCTGAGTTTCACTTCTGCCATATTCTATTAGTTACATCAATTTATAGGGCCAGCCAAAATTCAAAGAGAAGGAGATACAAAAAGAAATGAATATTGTGAAGCATAGTTACTTAAAGATCAACAATGGAACAGACTACCACAATCTCTATTACCTTTTATTTCTCATTATAAAGATCTGACATAGAGCTAAAATAAATGCCATCATTTACTAATGGAAGCTGGAAGATCAAAAAAAAGGTCATTCCATCAGTCGCTTAGAAAATCAGGGGAATAAGTAGAACAAAATACATATTTACTGCTTAAGCCATGTCATGCAGAAAGAGCAAGATATAGGAAGAACTGCTTTTAGCAGCTCATCCAATTTAAGGAAATACTTGAACATTTGAGAAATTAATTGATTGCATATTTCCACCAGAAATTATTTGTATATTATAGTTTTAACCTTTTATAGGGAAACTGGTTCTGGGTCTTGCACTTCAGTCCCCCTTAGCTCACCCATTCTTGGAATTCTCCTTCCCTGTCCAACTTTGTGAGTCCAGTTACCAAGACATCTTAGGACAGATGTACTGGTGGATGGACATCTTGCTCCAGAATGGGCTCCAGGTACAACTATGGGCTGGTAATTGTGTTCCCCTCCAGAGGAGGGAGATCCCAAGGTCAGGGTCTGTGCAGCTGTGGGCAGCCTGTTGGAGCTGGTTCTCAAGATGCAGCCTTCTGGTGGAATATGTTACTAAGAAAATGCTGCCTAGAGCATATTAGCGGCTAGTCATGCAGAAAAGGGAGTTAACAGAACTGGTACAACAACTCTATTTTATCTTGGGGTGCTTCTGAGGAGCCTTTAGCTTTGAGTCCCCTCCCAGAAGCCTCTAGTTAGGGTTTCTTTCTCAGGATTAGTTTCCATCCAGATTACAATGTATTTTATGTTTAAATTGTGTGTTAATTAATGCTGAGTAATAAGACAGATTTTACAATTATACATTTTCTGCCTAGATATTACATGAAAAAATTGAGTTATTATAATTCCAAAAACTATTATAAAAAATAAAAAGCAAAAGGTCAAAACATGAGTAATGTACTAATTAATTACTATTCAAATTGAAATTACATATTTCATTAGGGCCTAAAATATCAGATGCTTCATAATGTCAAGTTAAATTGATTTATCTTAATATATAGGTTTATGGCTCTGTCCCCAAAAGAGAAATTTACAAGCTTTATTAATAAATAAATTAAGAAAGAAGCCTGAGTTTCAAGTAATGGAAAAGAGAACAAAATTTATGTAATTGTTTTTGCAAAAAGTGAGAGTAATCAAAACCCAAGGCCGATAGCCTTATGCATTGTTATTTTAAATAGATGTCAGTAACTACTGAATTTGAAGCAATAATGTTAGAAAACTATAAACAAAAAGGCAAAATAGTGCTGAAGCTCTTCAGACAATTTCCTCTTAGCTTTTATACCTCTAATCAAAATAATTTTAGATTCCTTTTTCCTCCACTAAATCCATTTTCACTAGCATTTTATCCTTTTATTTTTCATACTTTCTCTTCTTTCATCATAAAGTCTCATCTTCAGAAAGCAAAAGACCTGAGAGGCAAAGGAGTGTGGGTCAGCATTAGCATGACAATGGGAAATTTATAGACAAATTCAAGAAATAATAAATCCAAGAAAATAATCATATTGGCATAGATGCTGGTATTGAACTGAATGATACACCATACTTTTACACAAATAGTATTTGCCTTCTACACTTGTTTGCCAGTTGGGCCCTCTCCTGGGAGGTATTTTTGTAAGGGCCGCTATGCCAGTTTTTTCCACATGTTGTAAAAAATACTAGCATGAGGTATACTGGTGTAAAATATGTATTATTTGTGTAAAACATGGTATTCATATTTGTTCTATTCAGTATACTTCCTGATACAATTGAAAAGTGCAGTCATCTCAGCAAGCCCTGTGAGAAACAAAAGTAAATAAGAATTGGCCCTGCACTACTAAATGAGCATAGGGTTTTCTAGGGGAGATAATCTGTGCATTAATATACGATGACTATAAACATGCAATAAGGATGACATAAATGTGGTTCAAAGACGTTTCAATGAGGAAAAGCCACATCCGCCATGACTGCTCATGTTGACTGGGATTTTAGTAAATGGGTAGGATGTGGAGCTGAGAGTCTCCTCAGGCAGAGGCTACAGCACAAATAAAAGGTGGCCATTTTGGAAATGCAGGAAGTTTTCAAGATGGATATAGCTCATTTTGAGAGAGTCATATAATGTACTTAGACAAATAATGGGGAATCAGTCAAGGGCTTTTCGTGCTAGAATACATAAAATCTGCTTTTCAAGCAGGCAAAAGTCAATCATTTACATTCTTAAATAAAATCTAATATATTAAAAAAAGTTCTCAGTTGAGCGTGACTACTACTATAATACCGTTTAGAGTAAACTAGGATAGGTAGCAGTAATGAACATAGAATCTATTGCACTAGTTCTAGAAAGAGGCAATGGAAACCTGGATAAAAGAGGAGCATTAGGAATGGAGAAGAAACCATAATTCCAATGAGAATATGAAGAAAAATTGTACAAAATTTGGCAACCTATTGAATATTAAGAGAAGTCAAGGTTTCTTTATAAATTTAGGACCTGAAAATAAGGATAAAGGCTAACATTAAAAGTTACAAAGGGGAGAGAATTTTGAGGAGGAATAACATAATTTTAAATTTGTTCATGTTGAAATTACATTTTGGAATAACTAGAAGAAAATATCTAACAAGAAATTATAAACAAGGAAATAAAAACTAGAAACTGAAAATAGATATTATTAACAAATTTCAAATGTCATTAACACTACATTATTATACCAATAATTTTAAAAGTACTTAATCATTTAATATTTTAAATGATTTTCAATAATCTCATATCTATTTTCATATATCTAGGAGAAAAACATATGCTGTTTTTTTCTTTCATTTTGTTTTTAATTTAGCACAAATACACAATGTGCATATTGACAAAAATAATGTGTCTGAAGAAATCTATGCTAAAAGAACTAAGTCCTGTTAAATGCAATTCCTGTATGTTGTTTTTAGGTGCTGTCGAGTTCTTTTTGACTCGTAGTGACTCCATGTGACTGAGTAAAACTGCCCTATAACATTCTCTAGTATATAAACTCTATGGGAGGAGGTCACCAGGTGTGGCTTCCATGTAGTCATTAGGTACGTACCAACCACCAAATTTTAGGTTAGCAGCTGAAAATTTAACTGTTGAATCACCAGGGCTCCTTAGTTCACGTACAAGATATATTTTTTTTTTAATCAAACAATTTAAGAATGAGATTTTTTTTTTTTTAATATATAGGAAGTAAATAAGGTATTTCTAAACAAAAATTGGCATGTAACCTTAGCAAGGACGGATGGGGTTTTACAACTGGGGTTTTGTAAGGGACTGAGTTGTATACCCCAAAAATATGTGTCAACTTGGCTGGGCAATGATTCCCAATATTGTGTGCTCATCCTCCATTTTATGATCTGATATAATGATCTTCGATTTTGTGAAGTGTTGTAAACCCTACCTTCTATGTATCAGTAAGGTAGGATTAGGTTATGTTAATAAAGATTAGGTTATTTTTGTTATGTTAATGAAGCAGGATTAGGGTGGGATATAACACTCTTACTCAGCTCACAGGCCTTATCTGATGTAAGGGGAGTTTCCCTAGGGTGTGACCCACTCATCTTTTATCTTATAAGAGAGAAAGGAGAGAGGGAGGGACCTTGTTACCATCAGAAATGAAGAGCCGGGAGTGGACCATGTCCTTTGGACTCAGGGTCCTTGTACTGAGAAGCTCCTAAACCCAGGGGAAGATTGATGCCAAGACATATGGAGATCCACAAGGAACATCAGGCCCACAGATGTTGAAAGGATACACGGATCTTCCCCAGAGCCAACAGAAAGAGAAAGCCTTCTCCTGAATTTGGACTTCTAGGCTTTTACAGTGTGAGAGTAAATTTGTTTTTGTTAAAACCATCTACTTATGGTATTTCTGTTATAGCAGCACTAGATAACTAAGACAGGTTTTATCACCAGGTACCTTTTCCACATCCTCCGAAATATAACCAATCAAATTAAATTTAAATGTCTTGCAAACCAAGGGTGCAGTCCCAACTCTTGAATTCCTGCTTGAGGAAGTTGTATATGTAAAATAGTATCGACTGCATTACATAAAATACCTACGTACTGCTGTGAAGTCGATTCCGACTCATAGCATTCGGTTTCCATTCGGTTTCCAAGGTTGTAAATCTCTCTGGACCCCACATCTTTCTCCTGAGGAACCACTGGTGGTTTTGAACTGCCAACCTTTCAGTTTGCAGTCGAGCACTTCAACCACTGCAAAACCAGGGCTCCATGTACACAAAATTTTTTTTTTTTATACTTACTAAGGTAAAAGAGAGCAATATATACACAAGATACAATAAGAAAACATGACAGCACAAGTAACATTATAGGGACATACAAAATTAAAATGCAGTAGAAATCCCGGCTTGCTGTTAAAAAATTTATTTCCCTAGCATCACGTAAAAGTTTTTACTGCAGTATGTAAATGTTCTCCAAGGGCAGTTCTTGGTTAAATGGGACTGAGAGAAAAAGTGAGACACTATGAGATTTCAAGGTATAATAAGTAGGCCTGAAATTAGTCACTTGGGCCTTTCTTCGTTGGCTTAGCCTAGAAAGTGACAGTAGTGATAGTAAAGAAAATGTGTGTTCTCTGGTTTGAAAACTCCAAATAAAAGCAAAGCCATCATTTCTCAACTAATGCTTGTTATGCATTAGTTCTTATTTCAATAAAGTTCCAAGTAGAGTCCTACTTTTTCTTCCACCTAAAAAAAAGGTCATTTTGATCAAAATTTTATCTGTTAATATTTAACCAGCAGCGGGTCACGAATCTCCTAGAATTATTGTCTAAAATCAGTATTTGTCTTGAAGATAAATTTCAAATATTCATTTTTGGTAGCAAAACAATTTTACTAGAGAATTAGCAGTCTATATCTGAAAAAGAATATAAGCATGTATATATATATTTTTTATATAATAATACATCTAAAATTAGATAAAGTAACATTTTACTGAATTCCTCTGGACCTCAGTTTTATCTCTGAAATGAAGGAATTAGAACACATTTTTAGACTCCTTACATGTCTGCATTCTATCAATTTAGGAATATGTTAATAAAATACTTATTTTTAAAATGATTTGAAACATCAAAAAAGTTCAGAGCTCTATCTGATTTTTAATTTTTTCCTTTTTTTTAGTATTTCTTCAAGGATCTAATATTTGTTTTCAAAAAAAAAAGGGAAATTTGTTGAATTTGGAAGCCTCGTTCTAATCTGTGCTAAAGAGGCAGAGTGCTAGGTATAAAACAAACTAAAAAAAAACTCAATAAAATAAATGAACTCAGCACAAGAAAGAACTTAAGAGTCAGAGGTAACTGTGGAAATATAAGTTTTCCAAGAATTCATGACATAATTTGCTTGGATGTGGGCACAGGGAAAGGCGGGAGTGATGATGAAGCCTGGGGTTCTGTATTTCATAGCTGAATGAATAAGGAACGCCACGCAGTGAGACAGGAAATACTGGAAGGTAAAGTATTGGGAGAGAGAGATGCTTCCTTTAGCACTGGACATGTAGAGTTTGAGTAGTATCAGGGTATATTAATAGAGATGTTAATAGAAAGCATGACGTGGATCTGCAGTCTAGAGAAAACATATTGATTACTTTATTGATTTCAGACTTACCTGCATATAAATAGTAGCTGTAGAGGTCCAATTGAACAACAGTTGCCAGGGAGAGTGTGTACTATGAGGAGAGAAAAGGCAGAATATGAAATTTTGAAGAAAAGCAAGTTATAAGCTGAAGAACAAGAATTTAAGAAAAGGATGAAAATGACAAATAAATTTCAGGGAGAAAACTATATCATGTAAATCAAAACGTAGAAGTGGTTCGAGAAGGAGAAAGTAAAATTATGCTAAATCCTCTAAAAATGTCCAGAGATGCAAGGCAACTCTAAATTTAGGTTAGTGAAGGAGGGGTAATTTGTAGGTTGATCCTAAAATTTTTTATCTAAAACAAAACACTTATGATAATGAAAGGTGGTGATATTAGTAACAACATTGGAATAACAGGCTGTAAACCCAGACAATGCCAGACAAAAGAGGATATGTGGTTACTCTGTGAGTGCATCCCCCCACGTGTCTGTCAGTTTGTCAGACTGTAGGGGCTTGCGTGTTGCTGTGATGCTGGAAGATATGCCACCAGTATTTAAATACCAGCAGGGTCACCCATGTACTCATGAGGAACCTGTGCATAGATCAAGAGGCAGTCAGTCATTTGAACAGAACAAGGGAATACTGTATGGTTTAAAGTCAGGAAAGGTATGCCTCAGGGTTGGAGCCTTTTACCATACTTATTCTAACTGTATGCTCAGCAAATAATCCAAGAAGGTGCAATATATGAAGAACAGAGCATCAGGATTGGAGGAAGATTCATTAAACAACCTGTGTTATGCAGACGACACAACCTTGCTTGTAGAAGTGAAGAGGACTTGAAGCACTTACTGATGAAGATCAGAGACCACAGCCTTCAGTATGGATTACACCTCAACACAAAGAAAATGAACATCTTCATGACTGGACCAATAAGCAATACCATGATTAGAAGAAAAAAGGTCGAAGTGGTCAAGGATTTCATTTTACTTGTATCCACAATCAACACCCATGGAAGCAGCTGTCAAGAAATCAAACAACACATTGCATTGGACAAATCTGCTGCAAAAGACCTGTTTAGAGTTTTGAAAAACTAAAATGTCACCTTGAAGACAAAGGGCCACCTGACCCAAGCCATGGTGTTTTCAATCACCTCATACGTATGTGAAAGCTGGACGATGAATAACGAAGACCGAAGAAGAATTGACGCCTTTGACTGTGGTATCGGCAAAGAATATTGAATATACCATGTTTTTTTTTTTTTTTTTTTTTACCGGAAGAATGGACAAATCTGTCTTGGAAGAAGTATAACCAGTGCTTCTTAGAAGTGGGGGTGGCAAGACTACATGTCACATACTTTGGACATGCTATCAGGAGCAGTCAGTCCCTGGAGAAGGACATCATGCTTGGTAGAGAGTCAGCGAAAGAGAGGAAGACCTTCAAAGAGGTGGATTGACACAGTGGTTGCAACAATGGGCTCAAGCATAACAATTGTAAGGATGGTGCAGGACTAGGCGGTTGTTTTGTTCGTCGTATACAGGGTTGCCATGAGTTGGAACCAACTTGACAGTACCTAAGAACAATAACAATATAGGAGTGCATCATTTGGGTAACTGTAGTTCCAGTGAAGCTGTGACAACCAAGGCTTCAGCTCATTAGAAAGAGGAACGATTGGGAGGTAAAGGAGAGGGAACTGTAAGGGTTAACACACTTTTCAAGATGCATGACTGAGAGGAGAAGAAATATAAGCAATAACTATATGAGGAGTTAGTGTTGAGAGAGGTTTTGTGTTTTAGTTTTTTTTAATGGGGGCATCTTGAGAATGTTAAAATTTCTGATGGAAAAGAGATAGTAGGTAGGAAAGTTGAAAATTCAGGATATAGGTGGTACGATAAATGGAACATTATAAATAACTACTCTGGAATGTTTAGAATTCTGAATATAAGTGACCAGATTAGGTTTATCCAGAGAAAGCAAAGTTCCCTCACTGTGACAAGAGGAAGGAAAAATTAATGGACATCATTAAATACATCGTTGTTTATAGATAAGAGTAGCAAGGAAAGAAGAGAACAAAGACGTGCATTATCTTTAAATTTGATCTAAATGATCTGCTGAATGTAAGAGGAAACATGATGAACAATGTAGTTGTTATTATTGTTTGTTGTCATCAAGTCACCTCCAACACATGGAGATCTTACATACAACATGAACAGAAAGTTGGCCAGTCTTGCACCATCTTCATAATCATTGCTATGCTTGAGTCCATTGTTGCAGTCATTGCGTCAGTCCATCTCTTTGAGGGTTTCCCTCCATTACTCAAACCATCTCCTTTACCAAACATATTGTCTTTTCTAGCAATTGATCTTTCCTGAGTACGCATCCAAAGTAAATGAGCCGACGTTTCACCATTCTCTCTTCTAAGGAACTTTTTCTTTGTGTTTCTTCTAAGACTTATTACTATATTCTTTTGGCAGCCCATGTTACAGTCAATATTCTTCCCCAACACCAAGGTCTAATGCATCAGTTTTTCTTCTGTCTCCTTTCTTTACTATTCAACATTAGCATGCATATGGGGCAATGAAAAGAGCATGGCTTGGGTCAGGCACGCCATAATCAGCAAAACGATCTCTTTGCTTCTTAAATTTTTAAAGAGGTCTTTTGCCACAGATTTGTCCAATGTGATGTGTGTTTCTTTTCCTTTTTTAAACTGTGTTATAGGTGAAAGTTTACAGTACAAATTAGTTTCTCATTCAAAAAAATTATATACAAATTGTTTTGTGACATATGTTGCAAATCCTACAAAGTGTCAGCACTCTCCCCTTTTTTCTTTACACCCTGGATTCCCCGTGTCCATTTGTCCAGGTTTCCTGTCCCTTCCTGCCTTTTTGTCTTTGCTTTTGGGCATGTGTTGTCTATTAGGTCTCCTATACCTGACTGAATTAAGAAGCAATTTCCTCACATGTGTAATTGTTAATTTTATAGGCCTATCTAATCTTTTATTATTATTTATATATATATATTTTTTATCTAATCTTTGGCTGAAAGGTAGATGTCAGAAGTGGTTTCAGTTCTGAGTTAGCAGGGTGTCCGGGGCCATAGTCTCAGGGTTTCCTCTAGTCTTTCAGACCAGTAAGCCTACTTTTGTGTGTGTGTGTGTGAATTTGAATTTTTTTCTATATTTTTCTGCATCTCTGTCCTGAGCTCTCTGTTGTGATCCTTGCCAGAGACAAAGGTAGTGGTAGCTAGGCACCATCCATTTCTTCTGGCCTCAGCCTGGTGGAGGCTGTGGTTCTGGTGGTCCATTAGTCCTTTCGACTGTTATTTTCCTTGTGTCTTTGATTTTCTTCATTCTCCTTTTCTCCAAACCTGATAGGACCAGTAAATGTATTTTAGATGGCTGCTTGCAAGCTTTTAAGACCCCAGACATTACTCACTAAAGTAGGATGTATAACATTTTCTTTATGAACCATGTTATGTCAGCTGACCTATGTGTCCCCCAAGACCATGATATCCAGCCCTCAGCCCCAGTAACTTGGTCCCTCAAGGTGTATGGATGTGTCTAGGAAGCTTTGCCTTGGTCAAGTTAAGCTGACTTTCCCTATATTGTGTGTTGTCTTTCCTTTCACCAAAGTTAACATTTGTCTACTATCTAGTTAGTGATTTCCCCTCACCATCCCTCCCCTCCCTCATAACCATCAAAGATTTTTTTTCTGTGTATAAACCTTTTCTTGAGTTTTTATAATAGTGGTCTCACACAATATTCGTCCTTTTGTGATTAACTTATTTCACTAAGCATAACACTCTCCAGATTCATTCATATTTTGAGATGTTTTGTGGATTCACCACTGTTCCTTATCATTGTGTAGCATTCCATTGTGTGTATGTACCATAATTTGTTTATCCAAATTATGGGCACTTAGGCTGTTTCCATCTTTTCGCTATTGTAAATAATGCTGCAATGAACATGGACGTGGATATGTCTGTTCATGTGATGGCTCGTATTTCTCTAGGATATATTCCTAGGAGTAAGATTGCTGGATCACGTGGTGTTTCTATTTCTAGCTTTTTAAGGAGGCACCATGTCATTTTCCGTAGTAGTTGTACCATTTTAAGTTCCCACCAGCCAGTATATACAAGTTCTAACATCCCCACAACTTCGCCAATGTTTGTTATTTTCTGTTTTTTTCTAAATTAGATGCTGTCTCACTGCAGTTTTGATTTTCATTTCTCTAATAACTAATGATCACAAGCTTTTTCTCATGTGCCTCTTAGCCGCCTGAATGTCTTCTTCGGTGAAGCATCTATTCGTATCCTTAGCCCATTTTTTGATTGAATTATTTGTTTTTTGTTGCTGAGGTGTTGCAGTATCTTGTAGATTTTAAAGATTAGACCCTTGTTGGATATGTCATAGTCAAAATTTTTTGGCCAGTCTGTAGGTTCTCTTTTTACTTTTTTGCCAAAATCTTTTGAGGAGCATTAAGTGTTTAATTTTCAGGAGCTCCTAGTTATCTAGTTTGTCTTCTGGATTTTGTGCATTGTTAATTATGATTTGTATTGAATTTATGTCTCTATTATTGGCCCTAATTTTTCTTCCATGATCTTTATTGTTTTAGGCTTTAAGTTTTTTATTTTTTGCGTATGGTGTGATTTATGGGTCTTGTTTCATTTTTTATATCCTGCTACTCTGCTGAAACTTTCAATTAGTTTCAGTAGTTTTCTTGTGGAATCTTTGGGGTTCTGTATGTATAGGATCATATCCTCTGTGAATACCGACAGTTTTACTTCTTCCTTTCCAATTTGGATGCCCTTTATTTCTTTCTCTTGCCCTATTTCTCTAACTAGGACTTCCAATCTAATGTTAAATAGGAGTGGTGTAAAGGGCATCCTTGTATTTTTCCCGATATCAGTCAGAATGCTTTCTGTTTCTCCTCATTGAAAATGATGTTGGCTGTTGGGTTTGTGTAGATGCCCTTCATTATGTTGAGGAATTTCCCTTCTATTCCTATTTCATTGATAGTTTTATCAGGAATGAGTTTTGGACTTTATCAAAATGTCTTTTCTGTATTGATTGAGATGATCATGTGATTCTTTTGTTTTATTTATGTGGTGGATTACGTTGATTGATTTTCTAATGTTCAACCATTCTTGAATACCTGATACGAATCCCATTTGGTTGCAGGGCATTATTATTATTATTACTATTTTTTGATAGGATGCTGAATTCTATTGGCTCAGATTTTGTTGAAATTTTTGCATCTATATTCATGAATTCATGAGAGATATTGATGTGTTCCCTTTTTTGTTCAGGGGAGGTATCTTTGCCTGGCTTTGGTCTCAGTGTTATGTTGTCTTCACAGAATGAATTTGGGAGTATTCCTTCTTTTTTGCACTCTGAAATAGTTGGAGTAGTACTGGTGTGAGCTCTTTTCTGAACGTTTGGTAGAATTCTCAAGTGAAATAGTTTGGGCCAGGGCTTTTTGTTGTTGTTATTGTTGAGAGTTTTTTTTTTTTTTAGATTACCTCTTCAATCTCTTCTCTTACTATGAGTCTGTTCAGATTTTCTATCTCAGTTTGCGTTAGTTTAGGAAAGCAGTATGCTTCTAGAAATTTTTTTCATTTCCTGTAGGTTTTCAAATTCATTGGCATATAATTTTTGATAGTATTCTCTTATTATCCTTTTTATTTCAGCTGGGTCTTTTGTAATGTCCCCCATCTCATTTCTTATTTGCTTCTTCTCCTATTTTCCTTTCGTCAGTTTGGAAAATGATTTATCAATTTTGTTGATCTTTTCAAAAAAACAACTTTTGGTCTTGTTGATTCTTTTTATTGTTTTTCTGTTCCCTGTTTCATTAATTTCTGTTCTAATCTTTATTATCTCCTTTCTTTTGGTGCATGTGGGCTCCTTTTGCCCTTCTCTATTTCTTCAAGGTGTAGGGCTAATGTTTTGATTTCGGTCCATTGTTTTTTTGATGTGTGCTTTATTGCTATAAATTGACCTCTGAAAACTGCCTTTGCTGTGTCCCAAAGGTTTTGTTATGATGGGTTTTCATTTTCATTTGATTCTAGGAATTTCTTGATTCTCTCTTTGACTTCTTCTATTACCCAGTTGTTTTTTAAGCAAGGTGTTATTCCGTTTCCATGTATTTTATTTTTTTCCCTTGCTCTTCATGTTATTGATTTCTAGTTTTATGGCTTTGTGATCAAAGAAGATCCTTTGTATTATTTCCATGTTTTGGATTTTACTGCAGTTTTCTTTGTGTAGTCAATTCTGGAAAATATTCCATGTGAGTTGGAAAAGAATGTACACTTTGCTGCTGTTTGGTGGAGTTTTCCATATCTGAGATCAGGTTGGTTGATTTTGACCTTTAGATCATGTATATCTTTGTTGAGTTTCTTTCTAGATATTCTGTCCGATACTGAGAGTGGTGTGTGGAAGTCTCCTACTATAATATTTATTGAGGTCATGTCTTCCTGGTTGATTGTCTTTTTAATTATTATATAATGCCTTCTCTTGTGTTTAATGGTTGACTTTGCCTCGAAGTCTATTTTATCTGAGATTAATATTGGAACTTCCGCCCTTTTTTGGTTACTGTTTGCTTGAGATATTTTTTCTATCCTTTGATTGTTAATGTGTTTATGTCTTTGTGTCTAAAATGTGTCTCTTGTAGATAGCATAATGATGGGACGTGTTTTTTAATCCATTCTGCCACTCCTTACAGATGCAATGAAGCCATTTACATTCATCATAATTATCAATAGATATGAGTTTTTTTTTTTTATGAGTTTATTGTTGTTATATTGTTGTAATTTTTTTGTGGTGCTGACATATTTTGTGTTCCTCTTGCTCTCCTGTGCTGAGTTCCTTTTGTTTGTGGATTTTCTTTTCTTTCATTTTTATAGATTTTGTGTTTACTGAAACTTTGTTTTTTTGCTTTTTTATTCTGATGAGTAGGTTTGTTAGCTTTCTTTGTGGTTACCTTGAAATTTATCCTTATCTTCCCAAGTTTGAATGGGTCTTTTATTACTTGATATTGCCTTGACTTCCTGTCCATTTGAAAGTTCTATACCTATGCTATCTTTTCCCCCTTGTATTTTTTTGACATTGTTGTCTTTTATAGGTTGACATCTCTGTTTCCCTGTTTTAAGTCTTTCAGCATTTTTTTTATTAAAGAGAGTTCTTTACCTAGGTTGGTATCTGGCTGATGCTGTCCTGTGTCCTAGACTCCAGTTGTCTAATGTAGTTTCTCTAACTGAAGGGTTCCCCTTAATATTTCTTTAAGTTTGGTTTTTTTTTTTAATGAATTCCCTTAATTTCTGTTTGTCTGATAATGTCCTAATTTTACCATCATATCTGAGAGAGTGTTTTCCGGATGTATTATTCTTGGTTGGCAGCTTTTTTCTTTTAAAGTTTTATATATGTCATCCCATTGCCTCTTGCCTTGTAGTTTCTGCTGAGTGATCAGAGTTTAGACTTGTTTCCTTTTTGTAAGTGGCTTTTCTTTTTTCTTGACCTACTTTTTTGACCTACTCTCAGGATTCTTTCTTTTTTTGGTTTTTTCAAGTGTGGCTACAATTTGTCTTTGTGACTTTCTTTTGGAGTCTATCCCATAAGGGGTTTGTTGAGCATTTTGGGTAGTCAGCTTTTCTTCTTTCTTGATACTTGAAAAGTTTTGTCATCACATCTTCAACAATCTTCTCCATGTTTTCTGTTTTCTACTCCATTCGTAAACTCCAATAACGCACAAATTTTTGCTCTTGTTTGTGTCCCACAAAATTCTTTTCTCTGATTTTTCCTCAAGCAAGGCTTCAGTCACACTGAATTTGTCTTTCCTTGTTTCATCTTTGCTTCTAAAACTTCCTACTGATTTGCCATGTCTGAAAATTTTTTGTTTATCTTTTGGTTTCTAGTTGCTGTTTTTGTATGATTTCTAATTGTTTGTTTATTTAGACCTTTTTTTCTTGTATTATTTTCCTGAATTCACCTACTGGTTTCCATTACTCTTGATTTTTTTTTTTTTCATTGGTTTTGCTGTGTTTCCCATGATTTTGTCTATTTTTTCCTTGATTTTTTCTGTGTTTCCCTTGATGTCTTTCCTAATTTCATAGACAGCCCTAAATATCAGTTTTTTGAATTTCGTATCAGGTAGTTCCACTGCTTTTTCTTCTACTGGAACGTCATCTGTGTCCTTATTTTAGTCACTTGCTGGAACTATCTTATCCTGCTTATTTAAATGCTTTCATATTGGTTGCTATCTCCAAGACATTAAGGTACTATTTTCTGTATTTATTGATTGTGTGTTCATTTTTTTCTTTTTATCCCACTTCTTTATTTTGTTTTGATATGTCTGCATGGGTGGATCTGGCATACTTTGCTACTTGTTCATCTATGGGCACAATAGCTCTCTCCACCTTGTCCAGGTGGGCAGAGCATAGCAAGCAGGGTAAGCCCACTTTTCTATACACTGTTTTGATGGCTTGGCTGATGGTGGGTGGTGTCTGCTTCCTGATGTTAGTCCAGTGGTGTGAGAGAATTCACATCCCCTCACCAGAGAGGTAGGGATTTGGACACAGAGTGGTACAGGCTCACTTTCCTCTGTTTAGCAGCTGGTCAAGTGGTCGGAGGGGAAGGGCAATATGAGCCTGGTACAGCAGTGAGCCTGAGCCAAAGATTGTTAAGTCACAGTGGCACTGCTCAGGCTGGCAAGAAGGGGAAGGTGGCATATGGGGCTAGGTAGGGAGAACAACGAAAAGAAATGAGAGAGAAAGAAAAAATAAAAGGAGAGTTGGCAGATTGGGGCAGGGTAAACCTGAGGGCCAGTAAAAGGGTGGAAGAGGAGCAGGAAGTCATATGGGGCTGAGTGGGCAGAAGAAGAAAGAAAAGGAAGAAAGAGAAAAAAATGGCATGTGGGGGGCTGGGCAGATCTAGGTGGGCGATGAGCTGGTGCCTTGTACCCATGGAGATGTATCCAAGTGGGGGGGGTGGGTAGAGGTGGTGTACAGGGCTAAGTGAAAGGGAGAAAGAAAAGGAAGAATGGGAAAAAAATGGCATGGTGGGAGCTGGTGGGTGGGGGCATGACAACCCAGGGTGATGATGGGCCAGTAGCTGTCTACCTGTGGCAGTGCAGTAAGGCACAATGGGAGGGAGTACAGGTGGCAGTGAGAAAGTGAGAAGTGAGAAAGGAAAGGAAGAAAGGGAAAGAAAAAACAAACAAACAACAACAAAAAAAAGGAATGTTGTATCAGGAGCCGACCAGTGGGGGAGACTCAGACCTGTGATAACGAGAGGCCAGTAGCTCTCTAGCCAAACAGCGTGGCTTGGCCCACCAGGTGGGGGTGGTGTACCGCGCTAGATGGGAGGGAGAAAGAAAAGGAGGAAAAGGATGAAAAAAATGACATGGCAGGAGTAGGTGGGTGAGGGTGGGTTGGACCTGGGATGATGGCAGGCTGGTAGCTTTCTAACAGAGTGGCACAGTGTGGCCCATTGGGAAGTGCTAGGAGTGCCACAAAGGGCAGAAGGGTGAGGCGTGGGAAGGCATGTTTCTCTGGTTACCAGGTGCTCTGTCTCCTTTTGGGAACTCTGAATAGTTGCTGTCCTGTACTGCCTGTCTGAGGTTGTTTCTGCCTGTGCTCCAAGATGGCAAAGCTGTGGTGTGTTAGTTGGTGGGTGATCTCCATTCTGTATCTCTCCTCATTTTCTGGTTTTATTCAGTTTCTTCTTCCATTCAGTGTTTGATCTTTTTCGTTATCCCTTCATTTTGATGCTTAAGGTTCCAGGATTGAAGTTTGTATCTGTTTTACTTAGTTTTTATGTTCTTTGCTGCAGAGGAACGATGCGTCTGTCTAGGGTGCCATGTTGGCTCCACCTTTGTTGTTTGATTTTTTAACTGCTATTTCCATGGATGTTAATTTTTCATCCAAGTATAAAGACGTTGATAACTACAATTTTTTTTCCATTTACCATGATGAACAATACCAAACTAAAAAACAAACAAACAAACCTGATGCCATCAAGTTGATTCTGACTCATAGTGACAATAGAATATGAAAAAAAAAAAAAAGGATGGAGGGAGGAATATTTGAGGTAGCTCCTCTGAAGTACCAGAGGGAGAATTGACCAGGAAAAGGGGAAGATTGCTTGGCTGATGAGTTCATAACTGAAGACTTACATTGGCACAGATTTTTGCAATTGTCTGGGCCTTTCCCCAGATACATCATGTAGAAATAGTGAATCTTAGGAATAATCTTGGTCCAGGATTGAAAACTTCCTAGACAAATGTTCAAAAGCAATAGGCTAATAGAAGTAAAGTATCAGAAGCATCTGCAAATAACACTAATAAAAGATGTGGAAAATTTGGGGGATAAATTATTTAAGTTATTAAAATAAAACTACATAAATGGAGAGATGTCATATGTTTATGGATCCGGGTACTCAACATCATAAAGATGTAAATGAGCTGTAGATAAACTGTTTATCCATGTGATGAGGCTAAAAGATTAAAATTAAATTTCAGGTGTGAGATGATAGGTTGAGAGAAGTACAGGTAAGAAGGCGATAGATGTCTTAATAAAGCTGAAGAACAAATGAAAAGGAGTAACAGCTTAAGATAAATAAAATGCAGGGTTTTGTGGGAGAGAGACATTGAATTCAAGATTTACAACTAGATCAGTTTCATACATTTTGCAACTAGTAATTAGTAGAGTTGAAAATTAAGCTTAGATTGATTTCTCTCCAAAACTCTTATTCTTTTCTCTGTGTAAAATGCCCTTTCTAGAAGTGACATTAAAGAAACATTATATTAAAATTTGGGGAACATTCACTATTTATCTATTTAGTCCTACCCAAAAAGGTTATTTAAACAATACACATTTATTATTGTGATGGACACACAGGTTGTTCATCAAAGTTATAGAGTTCATTTGATCAGTGCCACACACAAAACACCCCCAGAGCATTAGCATATGGAATGTAGTTAGAAAACATATGGAATGTAGTTAGAAAACAATAAATAAAAATCAATGTTAACTCTAAATAACAGTGTCTTGATGACAGAAACTCAATGTTTACTCTTAAGTCAGTGGGCAGGCATATTTTATGAGTCATCAGGTGCCCTGCTCCCCTCCCTGCTAGTCCAGCTCTCACCCAGCAGCCTTCTGGGTGCTCAGGCCACTCATCTCACTGTGCCTCTCAGCCTCCTACTCTCATTTGGGGTTTCTGCCAGGTTCTGCTTATGGTCTCTGCTGTTTCCAGTTTTGTAGCAGCCCTGCATTACAGTTCTAGACCCATTTCTCTCATATTGCCCTGCTGCCACTTGTCTGCTCAACAGAACCATCTTTCTCTACCACTACCTCTGTTTCCCTCAGCTCTGCTTTCTACTCATTCCCTTGTTTCTGCTGTTACTGATGCGGGTCTCTTCTGAAGAATTTTTCAATCCTTTATCCCCCAGACCTGATGTGTCCAGACTGGGACATGGATCGGGGGAAAGGGTACACATGTATATCTAAGATATGGCAGGTATACCATGTGCTCTGGGCGCCACTTGAAGAGGGGTGGTGTGTGCCACTGAACAGTTTCTATTAACCCAGTATGGCACAGCATCCTTCCTCAAGCACAGTAGACAGTCTAGGGTAGACAAGGTGGGGAAGAAGTATATTAAGCGGTGGTCAAATGAGGGCACTCACCCCTGGCACAAGGCCAGGGGGGATGCCAGACAAGATGAGGAATGACAATCTGAAGTGCCACAAATATGAAAGGCACCTGACTGAGGAAGCTGGACAAGAGGAGGGAAGGAATTTCTGCTAACACTTCGCTGCTATCAATGTCTGTCTATTCATCTTGAAATTGGAAGGAGGGGGCGCAACTTAGAGATTGTCCTTGGGCACCCATTACTCTTCCTACGGGCCTGCAGGGGTGCAATTTCAGTGCTTGCCATAGGCACTGTTTTTCATAGATATGCCTTTGGGGGAGAATGATCTTCAGAACAGAGCTTCTGCATTCCCCGAGAACATGTTCACTCCTCCTTCAGGAGCAGAATGTCCATACTCTCAAAGCTGGGAAGCTCCAGTGGCCTGTGACTCCATAGGCTTCCTAAGGCTTAGTGAGCATCGAGCTCCCATTGTGATCCCTCTTAGTTGGGTAGGCTCCTACTCATTTGCCTCAGGTGTGGTCCTACTCTCAGAAGAACCAAGACCAAAAGGTCAAATCATCCACCGCAAAGGGGTTCCGTAACTCACAATCTACTTGTTCAATATTTGCCAAACTTAGCTTTCAGTCTTCTTTATATACTCCTAAATTCTTAATATTTTTTTGTAGGTCTTTGATAAAGAAGGATGCTATGGAGGAACATGGTAGATTGTTTTTTGGACTTACTGAACTTGTCATATCGATTTAATACTGATATAAGTAGAAATTTCAGTTATTGATGGTATACTTGAATCTGGAGTTTAGAAGAGAATTTGAGTTCAGAATTTGAATTCAGGAAATATTCATATATAGTTGATAGGAAAATCACTAAGGAAATTAGTATAGATATGAAAAGAGGAGAAGAGGGGAGAGACAAGAGTCTTGGGACTCTCCAGTAGTAGGGAGTTCTCTTAGGGGAAACAATGAACAATCCTGAGAAGCAATGCCAGTGAAGTAGAAGGAAGTCTGGGAAATGTGGTATCACACCAAGCCTAGTGAAGAAAATGTTTCGAGGGGAGAGCAGGATTCTCCTTGTCAAATGACTTTGAAAGATCAAACAAGGTGAACATGGAAAATTCATTATTGGACATAGCAATATGGAAGTCATTATTACCTGGAAAAATCAGTTTCAATGACTGGAATGTGTTTAATATAAAGTTGAGGAAAAGAAATAGATCCAAGGTGTATGGGTAGGTCTTTTGATGAATTATGCTATAAACTGGTGCTCCAAAATGGGGATCGTTAATTGGAGATGAAGTTCAGAGAAGGATTTTCTTTTCTGTAGGGAAAATTATAGCATTCTTTTATGTAGATAGACATAACCCCATAGAGAGAAAAAAATATGATGAGGAAAGAAAGGGGGCATAAATCTGGGATCTATATCCTTGGTTAGGTGACAGGGAAATGGATGCAGTACAAAAGTGGAGGGGTAGTCTCAGATAGCAGAATAGATAATTAATCCATAGCTACAAAATGGAAAGCAAAACTATAAGGGTATTTGTTCTGCTAGGTAGATAGATAAAGTGTTGTTGGAAATTCTCTTCATATTTCATTATGTCAGTGAAATAAGAAGCAGATGCTAAAATTAGACTAGGAACAAACACTTTAATGGTGGTGATCAAACCTAAATAAAGGAAAAAGAGATTACAAATTTGTTGCAAACCAACAGATCAGTGGATATCTGACAGAAGTACAGTCGGCCTTCAATATCTGCAGGATTCACATCAGTGGATTCAACCAACTGCGGATTGGAAATATTAAAAAAAAACAAAAAAAGCATAGGCATACTCTGTTGTAGCCTCCCACCCTTCCACAGATCCTCAGTCTCTTGTCTCTCTCCAGCCCTAACTTGAGCACTGTCTGCCTGATGTCTCGCGTGTACTGTACTGTGTAATTAGCACACATACCTACAATGGTTGCATCTGTACTGATCATGTAGACTTTTTCTTCTTGCCATTATTCCCTAAACAGCACAGCATAACAATTATTTACATAGCACTTACATTGCATTAGGTATTATATGTAATCTAGAGATAATTTAAAGTATACAGGAGGATGTACGTAGGTTATATGCAAATACTATGCCATTTTATATAAGCAACTTGATCATCTGCTGATTTTCGTATCTGTAGAGGGTCCTGGAACCAATCACCAGGACACAGAGGGGCGACTATATCTGTTATTTCTAAGGAAATAAAATTTCTGTTGGTTTAAGATGAATATCACCACCTTCTAATAAGAGAGAAATAAAATGAATGAAAATACATGCACACACATACACATACACACGCTCAGAAAGAGAAAGAGAGGAAGAGAAACACGTGATGGCAACAGAAACCTGAGAAGAGCTAAATGTGATGAACCAGGGATAGAGAAAAATGAGTGCAGGCAGAACAGAAGAGTGCAGAGAAGGAAGAAAAAGAGGAAACAGGTATGTATAAACAGAAACGTATGCTGGGTCTGCTCCTTAAATTATGATCCAGGTTTCAGTGAAGGCTATCACCTGAGCTAGAAAACTGGGCTCCCTGCTCTTCCTCATGCTCATAGTCATGTCTCTGATATTTTAAAATTCTTATTAATTGTGTTTATAAATATGGCTTAAATGTTTGTTTAGAACTTTATAACCCATTAAACAACTGTAGTAATCACTTATAAAATTCTTATCCTTTCAACCTATATTCTACATATATTCATCAGAAATAATTCTAAGCTAAAAGAATCTAATTAAACTCCCTGCAATGTTTCTCTGCTGCTTTATGATTAACCACAAAAATCATTGGAATAACTAAGGTAGTTCTTTGTTTTCTTAGTTCTACTGTATTTTTATACAAATAACACATCTTCTATGATTGTTTGCCAACCACTCCCAATGTCCAGCGGTGTTTTCATAAGTGTGCTTTGCTAATTTTTTGACAGCAACATTTACAAATATAAATTGGCAGAGTGGCACTGCTGACAACATCTTGTGGTAGGAGGGTGCAGTTGGCAAATAAATGTAAAAGGTGCCTGTTATTTTTGTAAAACTGTGGTATCTTCCTTCCAGCTTAGTTTACCAAGACCACTCACATGACCTACATTCTACAACTACGAAAGTATAGTACAGTACAAATTGCCGTACAGTAGTTTTTACAGCAGTACAATTATACTATACTACAATATTTTATTATGTTTGCATAACTTTGCATGTACGAGCCCTATAGCTTCCATTTTGCCAAATTTTGGAGTGAAGAGTCTATTCTCATTTTATATGAGATCTAGGCAGCATTTGACACCAGTGATCTCTCTCTCCTCTGTGAAACAACTTTTACCATTTTAGGACTTTCCCCTTCCTTTATCATTCCCTGAGTGAGGTTTTCCAAAACTACCATATCTAAGAAAGTCATTCTTTCCATGGCTGACAGTTAAGCCTTAGGTATGCTTGTTTTTATAATATTGCAACACTTCCATATTAGTTGATAAATAGTATAAAATTAATTAGCTAAAAGGTAAAAATAGTTAATGGTATAAATTCTAATGTAAACTTCTTGATCACAAAATTGCTACTCTTTTAAAGTATTTTTTCTCTTTATTTTTTAGATTTTTGTCATTCTCTCTGAGTAGTGTGCAGGTAGTATATCCGTATTTATATATTCAAGGGTATAAAATGACATGTTAGAAATAAATAACCAGCTCGAAGAGAGAACAATGCAAGAATAAGTGTCTTTGTGTTCCTTTTAAGTGTCATAAACATGAATATTTAAATCTGCAGATGCACAGGTGAAAAATAAAATTAATATGAAACCACACCGTTGGCAACTTTCTGTTGCCACGCAAAAAACAAAAGAGACCAGGTCATCTATAACACCTCTTAGAGTAAGTACAAAATAAAATGATGTTTTTAAATAGAAAACATATTAATAAAAATATTTTAACCAAGTTTTCAATATTTTCTTTAGCCTTACAAGAAAAAGAAAACATTGGGTTAATAATACTGACAATTTGACAAATCATAAAATTGATAGACCAAATAAACAAAATAAATATAGTTACAAAAGTATCCATATGGTATTACAGAAATTTGAAAGCAATATCCTGCCTGAAATAAACATGGTATTGACTCAGATAGAAAATGATTATTAAATCACCTAAAATTTGAATAAGTGTTTTATGAATAATGTGAAAACTTGAGTAAAAGACTTTCAGTTTACTAACTTTTAGTATAGGACATAATTAGTAAGCTCTATAGGGTTTTATAGGGTAAAAACAAATCAACCAAATAATCAAATATGACATTACAATAAATAATTTCCATTAGTTGACTGTAAAAATATTCATTATGTAACAATATCAGATGGTACTTAAGGATGACAAAAATCTTGATGTTATCATCACAAGGTCAGCAGAGACTGAACCTGTTTGACTGAGCCTTGTGAAACCAGAACGCCCCAGGAATAGCATTGCAATGTCTTCTCATTTTTATCTATACATGAGACTTGGTAATCTCACCAAACTCATGCCTTCAATTATAATCTATGTTGTTAACGTGCAACTTGTTCCAGGACTTTTCTACTGAACTCTAGCTTCCTGTATCTATCTGATTAATAGACACCACCATCTGTATATCCAACAGATGTCTCTTATTTAACGTGTCTCAATCCAGCTCTTCATCTACCTCCCTCCACTGCCACTGTCACCAACAGAACACAGAAAAAGGAAAAAAAAAAAACAAAAGCTACTCCTTTTCCTTTCCTCTGATTTTCAATATATGTGACCTCTTTCTTGGATTATTTCAGTAGTCTCCTAATCGATCTTCCCTCTTTTGTCTCCCTCCTCCTTCAGTCTATTCTCATTATCATAGCCATACTGAACTCTTAAAAGCTAAAGTCAATTTTATCACAACCTTCTTCATCATGAATGGTGTCATTCTTTCACCCAGAATAACCACTAACCAGTCAAACTCCTTAAAGTGTGCCACAAGGCCCCGCACTGTCTAGCTCCCTATTCCTTCCTGATAGATTATCCTACTGCCCTCACCAGCGCTCAGTATGTTGTTGGTCAAACATGCCTGACATTCTTCCAGTAAGACTTCTTCTTTCCACTTGCTGTTCCTGTTTTCTGGAATGTTCTCTCCCCAGATGCCTACATTATTTACTCCCTTGACACAGTTAGATTTTGCTTCTGAGAGAGACATTCTCTGACCACACTATTTCTAGTACAGCCAACCTCCATAGTTCACTTTCCTGCTTTATTTTTCTACTTAGTATGATCACTATATGATGTAATATATGCTCCATACTTACTAGTTTTGCTTACTTTCCATCTTCCCACAAGACTGTAAACTCCAGGAAGGTAGAGATTCTGGCCTTTTTGTTCACTGCTATTCCCCATTCCTAGATTCACGCCCAGCATGTATTAGGTGCATAATAAATATGTGCTGGATCAGTGAATGCATTTTAGTTACAGAGATAGAGTAATGGTCCTCAATGATGTCCATGCTCTAATCATGAGAACATGTGGCTATGTTACCTTAGGTGGCAAAAGGGTCTTTGCAGATATGATTAGGTTAATGTTTTGACTGGGAAGAGTTGGGTCCAATTTAATGCCGATTGACCATGGAATCAGACAATCAGAGCCAGAGAGAGATGAAGGTGCTACACTGCTGATTTTAAGGTGGAGCAAGGAGTCAAAAGCCTCGGAATGCCGTCAGCCTCTCAAAGGTGGAAAAAGCAAGGAAACATAGTCTCCCCCAGAGCTTCTTAAGGAGGCGTGGCCCTGCTAACACCTTGATTTTGACCTAAAGAAACCCATCTCAGACTCTCCTCTCTAGCATTGTAAGATGAATTTCTGTCATTTTAAGCCACTAAGTGATAATTGGTTATAACAGCAATAAAAAATCATGTTGTTACGTTGTCTCAACATCATTTTAACAAATAAAGACCAAGAACTCTGGAATTTCATGAAAATTAGGGTTTTTATGACCTATTATTATTGCATATTAATTTATGTGAATTTACTTATACATTCAGTCCAATATGTAATAAGTTTTTCTGACTCAGTTATCCACAAATAAAAGCTTTAAAAATTTGCTCTTTGTACAAATAAAAATATCAGAAATACATTTACTTTCTACTAGGAGGTCATCTGAATTAGGAAGAGAATAAATATTTCTTTTTTGAATTGATACAAATGCTAGTGATTTAAGGCAGAGGCACCAACCAGGAGAAAATGTGTTCATTTGGAAACAGAATTTCTCAGTTAAAAGTGATAACATATGAATCAGAGTCATTAGAAGTCATGGGTTAAATATATTTCAAAATTAACTTCCTTAATCAATTTATTCACCCTATAATATATTTTTACATATTATTTAGTAGCATTTGTCATGTTAAAACTTTATATCATATCAGTGTTTCTGTAACAAGCAAATACTTTACCGACATTATTAAGATTACCGTATTCTTACATAAATAACATGTGCCTTCTACGTTTATTTGCAAACCACATCCTCTCCCACAAAGGGGTATTATCCTATGTGTTGCTATGTCAATTTTTTTTTTACAGGCTGTTGTAAAAAAAAAAAAAAATAACATAGACCACTTACAAAATACCTCACAGTGGAGGGCATGGCTAGCAAACAAACGTAGGTGGCGGGTGTTATTTCTGTAAAAATACGATAATCGTCTTTCTATTTCTTAAGAGAGTGTAATTTTATGGAAGAGAGCCTTGGTGGTGCACTGGTTAAAGCACTGGGTTGCTAACTGAAAGATGAGTTGTTCGAACCCAGCAGCTGCTCCTTGGGAGAAAGAAGTGGAAGTCTCTTCCCGTAAAGATTACAGCCTAGGAAACCCTATGGGACAGTTCCACTCTGTCCTATGGGGTCACTATGAGTCAGAATAGACTTGATGGCACTGGGTTTGGTTTTTGTTTTTGGTTCTAAAGAAAGTACTAACACTGGACATAAAAATTGTGTTCATTGTGTTGCTCATTAACTATTTAAACCTGAGTGTTATAGTTAATTTTAGATGCCAGATTAGCTAGGCTATCATCTCAATTGTTTGGCCAAACACTAGTCTAGTTGATGTTCCATAATATAATCTAATATAAATTATAATGTGATTAACTTCCATAATGTAATTTTAATGTAATGTAGAAAATCAGTTGACAAGAGAGTTTCCCTAGGGTGGGGTCTGCCTCCAGAATATAAATATTTTAGCAGAACATTGCACTTTCCTATTGCTTGATATATGGATGTTGGGATGCATACAGGTGTCTCCAGGCTGTCACCTGACCCAGGGATTTTGGAATTTCCAGTTACCAGAATAGAATGAGCCAATTACTTGAAGTAGATAAATATCTCTCTCCTTCTCTCTCTTCTCTTTAACTACTATATATAGTAGTTCTGTTTCTCTAGAGAACCTTGAGAGACTGAGTAACCTATTCAATATCTCTGTGTCTTAGTTTCCTCATCCACAAAATGGGAACAAAAGCAATACTCACCTTGGAGAAATGTTCTGATAAAAAAAGGAATCAGAAGCAAAATGTTTAGAAGATAGAACATATTATAAATATCTAACAAATCCTTGTTGTTAGTAGCTGTCGAGTAGGTATCGAGTAGGTTCTGACTCACAGCAACCTTATGTACAACAGAATGAAAAACTGCCCTATCCTGTGCCATTCTCATAGTTGTTGCTATGTTTGAGCCCATTGTTGCAGCCACTGTGTCAATCCATCGCAACAGTCTAACTAGTCTAGGGTCTTCCTCATTTTCAATGACCCTCTCCCTTACAAATCATGATATTCTTCTCCAGGGACTGGTCCCTCTTGATACCATGTCCTAAGTATGTGAGACGAAGAAAACAAAAATCTTCACAAATGGACCAATAAGAAACTTCATGATAAATGGAGAAAAGATTGAAGTTGTCGAGGATTTCATTTTACTTGGATCTGCAATCAACACCCGTAGAAGCAGCAGTCAAGAAATCAAATGACACATGCATTGGGCAAATCTGCTGCAAAAGACCTCTTCAAAATATTGAAAAGTGAAGATGTCATTTTAAGGACTAAAGTGTGCCTGACTCAAACCATGATGTTTTCATTTGTCACATACACATGTGAAAGCTGGACAATGAACAAAGAAGATTGAAGAAGCATTGATGCTTTTGAATTATGATATTGGTGAAGAATATTGAATACACGAGGGACTGCCAGAAGAACGGACAAATCTGTTTTGGAAGAAGTACAGCCAGAATGCTCCTTAGGAGCAAGAATGGCAAGACTTTGTCTTACATACGTTGGACATGTTATCAGGAGGGATCAGTCGTTAGAGAAGAAGAGTTTCCAAGGAGCACCTGGCCGATTCGAACTGCCGACCCTTTGGTTAGCAGCCGTAGCATTTAGCCACTACGCCACTATGGAGTATTAAGTCAACCATAAAAAGAAATGAAGTTCTAATATGTGCTACAACATGGATGAAACCTGAAAACATTATGTTAGTGAAATAAATTAGACTCAAAATGAAAAATACTGTATGATTGCCAGAATAAATACGCAGAACAGAAAAGGCATGAAACAGAAGCTTATCAATGGTTACCAGCGGATTGGGAAGGGTGAAATAGGGAGCTATTACTTAAGAGCTGCAGGGTTTTTGTTTGTGGTGATAAAAAATGGCTTTGGAAATGGATAGTGGTGATGGTTGCAATTCATTACATGCATGATTAACATCGTTGAACTGTGCTCTTAGAACTAGTAGAAACAACAAATTTTCTAATACATATTTTACCATAATAAAAAAAAAACACACATTTTTTTTTTAGCATATAGATAAGAAATAGACAAATTCACTTAAACTGTTAATTCCTTTTATATTCATTTCTCTCCTTCAGTAAAACAACAGAAAACAGTAAAAAAAAAAAAAAAAAGGATCCTTTTTCCTTAAAAATTTTTTTTTTTTCTACAGAGAAAATTTAATCTAATTGTTTGGCCTCATACATTTTGTATTGCTAAAACAGGCCATTGAGGTAACAAAGAGATAATAATAAATATATGAAGCATTTTCACTCGTAAGTTTGGTACATTTGAAAGGATGTGAGAATCTGCTCCTGGGAGGAAAGCGTACTGGAAGACAGGAGCAGCTCTGGTGGCACTAACTGCCACTCACAGGATTAAAGACCATTGTCGAATTGTTGGTCACAGGGACAAAAAGTAGACAGGAAGAAGTATGTCCCTTCTCCTCCTGTTGTTGTTGTTAGTTGTTAGTGAGTATTTATTTGTGTGTGTGTGTTTGGCGAACTTGGTTTTTTTGTTTGTTTTGTTCTACTATTTTATGATAAGCGTATTTAAAATATCTTAGTACTGCATAACAACACAATTTATATGGCTGCTTCATTAGAATTCTTGGTACAAACATTGTGGTTGATTTTGTCAGGTTTTGGCAATGTCTAATTTAGGCCGGGAATCCTGGTATATATAACTACAGAGCTCAGGAGAAGGAGAAGAACTTTAGAGGATAGCAGACACTGCAGTTGAGGTTGTCATGGTGACCTGAGCAATCTATGGAGTTGCACATTCCCCATCATTAAATTTCTGACCCCAGCAGGAAGGTAAACAGTCCCAACTAAGTAACAGCAAATTCAGCATTATGCAGGTGGAAGCCTAATTCTCAAAATAAGGAAGAAATTGTGTAGAAATGCTACAATATCACATTTCTAGCTGCCTAACACCTTAAATCTATTTTCAGAGAATCAGAGCCTATGACTGGGATACTTTTTAGCCCTTTATCAACATGGTGCTATGAGGAAAAACAGTGAGGAAGAGAAGGAAGCAGAGTAAGGAAGGAAAAAGGTAAGAAAGAATGCAGTTTTTACTGGGTTGCAACTTGAACCCATCCACACAGGGAGTTCTGGAACCTGAATTATTACTGAGTAAGTCTCATGTTGGAAACTCTGGTGGTGTAGTGGATAAGTGCTACGGCTGTAAACCAAAATGTTGGCAGTTCGAATCCACCAGACACTCCTTGGAAACTCTATGGGGCAGTTCTACTCTGTCCTATAGAGTCGCCAGGAGTCGGAATCGACTCGATGGCAACAAGTTTTTTGTTTTGTTTTTGTTTTAAGTCTCATGTTAAGGTAAGAAGTCTGGCCCTTTTTCCTGTCGCTCAGTACCCCAGTATCAGTCAGTCATTGAGTTACCAGGCCTCCTTATTCATCCAAGAGAAATTCTCAAGAGAAAAGTGCAGCTGTGAGCCATTTCACCCTAATATCATGTCAGTTAGCATCTTAACCGTGAGTAAAGCCAGTAGGGAATGGGTGCAACAGCTCGGTAAAGGAAAGCTGGAGAGGAGGGACAGTAGGGTCTATTAAATAAACATGACTTGATTTTCCTATTATATTTAGGTCTTTTTAAAGAGGAATTAAGGGAAGGAGGAGCATAAAAGTCCTGAGAACGAGATATTAACCCAGTTAAACTTGCAAGTCTTTATGCAGTGGGGCTTATTGTATCAGGATTATTTCAAATTGTTTCTGCACTTTTGTAGGTCATTTGAAGTAGCTAAAACAACTCATCACCTTGTCCTATACCTGGCTAGATTCCTAATAAAATAAAAAAGATTAAACTTTATTTTGACTTTAAAACAGAAATAACCCTTCTCTATAAAGCCTCTTGAATTTATGTCAAGGTTTTAGATGCATTAATTGTGAAAATGATACTGAGAAATTGTTGTAGGCTTTCAGAATGTCAATCTCCTCAAAGGGTTAAAAGTAAATCATATCAAACAATGTTGTAGTTATTGAACTACTGTTTCAAACTCCAAAACTATACTTCTATAATTGGCTTTGTGTTATCAGTCTTTGTATTCTACAAATGGCTCTTCTCCTTTGCCAGGCAGCCTGCCAGCAACAGGGGGTGCTGGAGAGCTATTGTAAGGGATGGGGGAGAAGACATGTCTGCCAGTTTGTCATATTGTGGTGGCTCACATGTTGCTGTGATACTGGAAGCTTTGCCACTGACAAATACCAGCAGGGTCATCCTTGGTGACAGGTCCTATAGACCCACCAGTCCAGTAGGTTTTTTTTTTTTTTTTTTAGGAATTTCAGGTTCTGTTCCACTTTTTCTCCCCAAAAATATTGCCCTGGGGTACTCTTCAAACCTTGATCTGAAACTAACTCCTGAGTTTATCTTGTAGCTAAATAACAAATTGGATCAAAAAAAAAAAAATAATAATGAATATCACATCTAAGTACTGTGCTCATTTAAAGAAAAATCACGTATATGAGACCAAACAGTCAACGATTACTTGATAAGAATGTAAGTGAGCAGGGAAACTAGGTTAATGAAAATAGAACAACCAGAACAGAAATAATAAGAAGGCTTATGCATTGTGAAAAATGTAACCAATGTCACTGAACAACTTGTGTAGAAATTTTTAAATGGGAACCTACTGTGCAAACATTCATCATAAATACAGTAAAATATTAAGAAACAAAAAAGAGAGGAAAAAAGGAAACAGTTCACATTTACCAAATCAGAAATAGAATTTTAAATATGTAACTTGTTATTTTTTCGTGGATGTCAGAGGATCAATTTCTTTACAGCTGAGTCAAAGATTAGTGTATTTTTGTGCAAATAACATGCATCTTCTACATTTGTTTGATAACCATACCATCCCCCAAGAGGTCTTTTCATTAGCACTGCTATGCCATTTTTTAAAAAGTGTTGCTGTAAAAAATTAGCGTGGAGTGCTACCAAAAATAGGGTGTCTTAGTTATCTAGTGCTGCTATAAGAGAAATACCACAAGTGGATGGCTTTAACAAAGAGAAGTTTATTCTCTCACAGTTCAGTAGGCTAGAAGTCCGAATTCAGGGCGCTGGCTCCAGTGGAAGACTTTCTGTCTCTGTCGGACCTGGAGGAAAGCCCTTGTCATCAATCTTCCCTTGGTCTGGGAGCATCTCAGCACAGGAACCTCAGGTCCAAAGGAAGCTCTCTGCTCCCAGGGCTGCTTTGTTTCTGGTATGAGGTCCCCAACTCTCTGCTTGCTTCCCTTTCCTTTTACTTCTTGTAAGATAGAAGGTGGCGCAGGCCACACCCCAGGGAAACTTCCCTTACATTGGACCAGGGATGTGGCCTGAGCAAGGGTGTTACATCCCACGCTAACCACAGGCACAGAGATTATGATTTATAACACATAGGAAAATCACAAAATGGAGGACAACTACACATGGCCTAACCAAGTTGACACATGTTTTAGGGGATACAATTCAATCCATTACACAGAGAGAGGGTCCAATTGGCAAACTAATGTAGAAGGTATATGTTATTTGCATAAAAATACTATAGACACCTGAGGTTAGCTTTTATTATGGCTAAAAATAAAATTGTATTCTAATTTTCATATATGTGGTTGTTGATATACTTTAAATCTCAGGCAATGGCCTCCTTTCGTGAAAAGATTCCAAAGAACTGCTGCAATTATAAATTTACATACTAATTTTCAAGCCAGATTCCATACTGCAAAAGCTGTGATCTACAAGTGGTGAACCTTAAAGAAATAATGATTTTGCATTTGAAATCACACCAAATGAAACTCTTTTTGATCTAGCTATACCTACATTTCATGCAAAATTTGATTCATATGTAAAAAGAACAAAAATTTGGAAAAATACAAAAATAATTCTTAATAATTGTAAGTAAAGACATCTTGTGGACATCCAAAGAATCATCATTTTACTACTTATTCTTTATTTCTTACTCCTAAGTAGACAGAAATTGGTGTGACAGCAAAGTTATCTAAAACTTGAATGTCCCTAAAGTTGTATGCTTCAGTACAGCTTAATGTGAAGTTTCTCAATACAAGGAGAAATCAAGCTGGCTATAAAAATATCTGGGGCATTTCATTGAACTGAATAAAATGCAGATGGGTGGGTGAATAGTTTTAAGTAGGTTATGTTACCCAGATAAAAGGAAAAGGAAACTGTGATATAACGGACTCCTATTTGCATTAAAATAATATCTAGCATTATGCTCACTACAGGGCAGATGCTCAATAAATGTTGATTAACAACTTATCTTTTAAAGTATTCAAAGCACAGACGAAACAAAAATAATTGATGTGAGGAAAGTGCTTTGTGTTGAGCTCTTTATTAAAAAAAATCTTTTGAAAGACCATCCAGTCAAAAGAGTACAATTAATCAAATACTTATTCAACCACCACATGTGAAACCATGGTTGCATCTATAATATGTTTGATTATTATTGACTAAAAAGAGAAAACAGCTTAAAGTGTGTGTGTATGTGTGTAAAGGAAGAAATAGCCTTACCCAATATGATAAGTTAAATCAAAATGAATCTTTCATATTTGTGCTTATTTACAAATCGTCATGTAACAAATATGGAATAATACATTTTAGGAAGTATCCAGTTGATTTTCTAAGGAATTTGCATATAGATTACCTAAAGGATTAATTCAATTAAATCCACTTTCTATGGAGAGACATTTGTGTGTTAAGCATACACTTCAGCCAAGTTTCCTGGGATACTTACCTAAAATCTATGAAACTGTTTTTTCATCAGTATAACATAGACGTGAGAATTAAAAGTGCATGATTTCAATAACTTGTCTGTCAGTTTGTCATACTGTGTGACTTCTGTGTTGCTATGATGCTAGAAAATAGCCACCAGTATTTCTAATACTGGTAGTGTAACCCATAGTGGACAGTTCTCAGATTAAGACAAACTAGAAAGATATCATACATGAAGAAAGCAAGAGGTCACAGAAAAGACAGAAAAGACCAAGATGGATGTCAGAGGAGACTCTGAAACTTGCTTTTGGACATCAAGCAGCTAAAGCAAAAGGAAGAATGGATGAAGTAAAAGAACTGAACAGAAGGTTTCAAAGGGCAGCTCAAGAAGACAAAGTAAAGTATTATGATGACCTGTAAAAAGAGCTGGAAATGGAAAACCAAAAGGTCAGAACACACTCGACATTTCTCAAGCAAAAAGAACTGAAGAAAAAATTCAAGCCTCAGGTTGCAATAATGAAGGATTCCTTGGGGAAAATGTTAAATGACACAGGAAGCATCAAAAGAAGAAATACACAGAGTCATTATACCAAAAAGAATTAGTTGATGTTCAACCATTTCAAGAGGTGGCATATGATCAGGTACCAATGGTACTGAAGGAAAAAGTCCAAGCTGCTCTGAAGGCATTGGCAAAAAACAAGGCTCCAGAAATTGATGGAATATCGATTGAGATGTTTCAACAAAAAGATGCAGCACTGGAGGTGCTCACTTGTCTATGCCAAGAAATACGGAAGACAGCTTCCCGGCCAACTGACTGGAAGAGATCCCTATTTATGCCTATTCCCAAGAAAGGTGATCCAACTGAATGTGGAAATTGTAGAACAATATCATTAATATCACACACAAGCAAGATTTTGCTGAAGATCATTCAAAAACAGCTGCAGCAGTATATCGACACAGAACTGTCAGAAATTCAGGCCAGTATCAGAAGGGGACATGGAACCAGGGATATCATTGCTGATGTCAGATGGATCCTGGCTGAAAGCAGAGAATACCAGAAGGATGCTTACCTGTGGTTTACTGATTATGCAAAGGCATTCGACTGTGTGGATCATAATAAATTATGGATAACATTGCGAAGAATGGGAATTCCAGGACACTTAATTGTGCTCATGAGGAACCTTTACATAGATCAAGAGGCAGTTATTTGGACAGAACGAGGGGACACTGATTAGTTTAAAGTCGGGAAAGGTGTGCGCCAGAGTTGTATTCTTTCACCATACCTATTTAATCTGTATGTTGAGCAAATAGTTCAGAAGCTGGACTATGTGAAGAAGAACGGGGCATCAAGATTGGAGGAAGACTCATTAACAACCTGTGTTATGCAAATGACACAACCTTGCTTGCTGAAAGTGAAGAGGACTTGCAGCCCTTACTAATGAGGATTAAAGACCACAGCCTTCAGTATGGATTGCACCTCAACATAATGAAAACAACTGGACCAATGAGCAACATCATGGTAAACGGAGAAAAGATTGAAGTTGTCAAGGATTTGATTTTACTTGGATCCACAATCAATAGCCATGGAAGCAGCAGTCAAGAAATCAAAAGAAGCATTGCACTGGGTACATCTGCTGCAAAGGACCTCTTTAAATTAAAGTGTTGAAGAGCTTTTTAATACTTTAAAGAGGTCTTTTGCAGCAGATTTGCCCAATGCAATACGTCATTTGATTTCTTCACTGCTGCTTCCATGGCTGTTAATTACGGATCCAAGTAAAATGTAATCCTTGACAATTTCAATCCTTTCTGCATTTACCATGATGTTGCTTATTTGTCCAGTTGTGAGGATTATTGTTTTCTGTATGTTGAGATGTAATCCATACTGAAGGCTATGGTCTTCAATCTTCATCCGTAAGTGCTTCAAGTCCTCTTCACTTTCAGAAAGCAAGGTTGTGTCATTTGAATATCACAGGTTGTTAATGAGTCTTCCTCCAATGTTGATGACCCATTCTTCTTCATATAGTCCCCCAGCTTCTTACATCATTCCCTCAGCATACACATTGAATAAGTATGGTGAAAGATACAACCCTGATACACACCTTTCCTGACTTTGAAATGCACAGTATTCCCTTGTTCTGGCTGAAAGACTGCTTTTTGGTCTAACTATAGGCACCTGGTGGATTCGAACTGCCATCCTCTCTGTTAGCAGCTTTACCACTTAACCACTATGCAATCAGGGTTTCCTACATATGTATGTATGTTTACTTCCAAAGAAACAGTATGGAAACGGGGGAACATAATAATATTACCATGGACCTCTGACAAAGCCAGGAGACCAAAGCTAACATCACAGATAGGTCATGTTGATAGGATTTAAATAAAATCAAAACCAAACCCAGTGCCATCAAGTCAATTCTGACTCATAGTAACCCTATAGGAAAGAGTAGAGCTGCCCCATAGTGTTTCCATGAAGTGCCTGGTGGATTTGAACTGCCAACACTTTGGTTAGCAGCTGTAGTACTTAACCACTATGCAACCAGGGTTTCCAATGATAGGACTTAGCCTTGATCTAATCTGGTGCAAATGTCACCTTCCCTTTATGTTGTGGTCTTCCTTCCAAACTCATAAATCTAGATTAACTAGGAAAAAAAAAATCAGAAAAAACAAAAGTGATAGACTTCCTACATTTTTAAGACATACTCTTCAAAAAAGTTTGGGTCATGAAAATAAGGAAAATCTGAGAGTCACAATTAAGAGAAGCCTATGTAGACATTATAGCTCCATATAAATTGGTATGCAGATGAGATTCCTACGTGCAACAGAAAAAAACACTGCCTGGTCTTGAGCCATCCTCACAATTGTAGTTATGCTTGAGCCCATTGTTGAAGCCACTGTGTCAATCCACCTCATTGAGGGCCTTCCTCTTTTCCACTGACCCTCTACTCTGCCAAGCATGATGTCCTTCTCCAGGGACTGATCCCTCCTGATAACATGATCAACTATGTGAGAGGAAGTCTCGCCATCCTTGCTTTCAGTGAGTATTCTGGTTGTACTTTTTCCAAGACAGATGTTTGTTCTTTTGGCAGTCCATGGTACATTCAATATTCTTCACCAACACCACAATTCAAAGGTGTTGATTCTTTTTCTGTCTTCCTTATTCATGGTCCAGCTTTCACATGCTATATATACATATAAAAAAAAAAAAATTTTTTTTTTTTTATACATATATATGTATGTATATGTGTATGTGTACATACATATATATGTTGTTGTTTGGTGCTGTTAGGTCAGTTCATAGTGACCTTATGTACAACAGAAAGAACACTGCCCAGTTCTGGGCCCCTGACCCCTTACTCTACCAAGCATGATATCCTTCTCCAGAGACTGTTCCCCCCTAATAACTTGCCTCTCCATACTCACTTCTAATGAGCATTCTAGCTGTACTTCTAAAATGGATTTGTTCATTCGTCTGGCAGTCCATAGTATATTGAATATATATATATATTTTTTTTCAATAGATGTATTGCCTATCTATCTAAAAAAATCATGCCCATTGTCATTGAGTCGATTCTGACTCATAGCGACACTAGAGGACAGAGCAGAATTTCCCCATAGGGTTTCCATAGAGCGGCTGTTGGATTCCAAAATCTACCTCATTACTCTAGCATATACATATGAAGTCGGACCGTGATTCCATGCCGTATAATTTTTACATTCATGACTGCATTTGGAGAAAAAACTGCCAACCTTGACATATCACTGATTTTATATATATATATATAAAGCATATATAGCATAAATTTTATATAGAGATTTATAGCCTATTTATTATATATATAATATATAGTTCATATGTATATATATTTTGTATATGTGTAATACTGTACATGTTGAGAAATTCACTATGCCTTTAATTTTCCTTTTTCAAAAACTGATTAGATTTTCTAAAATTTAGGTCATGGTAGTTTTATAAAACATGTTATAGAATAGCTCCCATTGTATATTTTCTAGAAGTATTTGCATATTATTAGGATTTTTTGATCCTTGAGTATTTGATATTGTCCTGTAAATTCTCCTGGGATTGCTGTTCTCTTGAGGGTAGATTTTAAACTAGTAATCCAATACAGCCTCTTAAGTTTTATATTTTTAAAAAATATTTTTATCTGTTTATATTTTTTCCATGTTTTCATTTTATCCATCTGTCTTAGATAGGTTGTTTTGCCTTCATTTATTGCTTTATATATTTCTTTGTTTTTCTTTTTCCTTAATCAATCTCTTCAAAATTTTGTATACTATTGAAGCCATTAATTCATCATCTTACCTTTACTCTTTAATTTTTTTTGTATTTTCAGTGATTTATTTCTAATTTTTTGGTTGTCCTTACTTATTAATATTCAGTGCTGATTATTATCTCACACTTTTCCAATCTAAGCTCTATTAATTATTTGTTATTTTCTTATTAGATATACCCATTAGAATATAATTTTGGGGGCGGTTACATAATTTAGGCATTAAGCTACTTCCAAAAGTATTCTCATAATTTGTAAAATATGTATTTTTGTATAATATAAACATGCGCCAATATTTCCTGAGAATTTAGTGTATGTATGTTTATTTGAAAACACATCTATTATATTTGGTATAGAATTCTTCAGCAAAGACACATAGAGTCACAAGATTAATACATGCAAAAATAACTAAAATTTATTAATGAAGACACTAAATCACATAGCAAACTTGCATCATTACAGAAAATCGTTTGGCTTGAGCATTGTGCTCTTTTAAAGAACTATCTGTATCGGACTGACAACAGCAATGTGAAAGGTTAAGTTGAAATTTGGTGGCAGTGAGTTTGGGTAAATGGGGGAGGAACAATTCAGAAAAGGTGGGTGAGAGTAGTTGCACAACTTGAAGAATGTAATACCTGTCACTGAATTTGGCATGTGGAAACTGAATGGGTGTATGTTCTACTACGCGTATTTTCAACAACAACAACAGTAAAAATTATTAAAAAAAATATATGTGCACCACCCTTACAGACACTGAGTCTTTAAGCCAAAAAATCAAAAGAAGATTAACAGCTATTTTTTTAAATTTAATAAGTAAAACTAATCAATGAAAAATTTAGTCCAAAATATTTGTTAGACACCTTTGATTTGGGATATCTTCATAATTCAAAAAATGAGATCATCAAATTCCCATTTCAAATTTTTCTTAATAATCACATGCTTCATTAATATTATTCCAAATAATATCTCCCTCTTCTTTCTTTTTCAGACAAAATATCCATTATATAACTATGTTAATAAGTCATCCATGCTACTGATGGTACAAACAATAGACTGTCTTAATTTTATTTAATTTATAGGAAAACATCATTTATTATTGTTAGAGTAATACATGGTAATTAGTTGCCTTTATTTAAAATTAAATAAAAAAAGATTTAGAAATCACTAGGGATATTAGAATTTATACCAAATTCTTCTTCCAAGTAAATCTTTTTCTCCAAAATATTGTTACTGTTAGGTAATGGTGAATGTCTGCTAAATGAAAGAAACTTTTTATTTTTAATATCCAGTCTCCCTATTCTGCAGTCTAACACAATTACCATTATATAATTAGATATACTTTTGTTTTGTAAATGAAGCAATTTTCTAATTTTTACCATTTCTTATTAGTTTTTTTATTTATTAGACTTCTCATGTTGATATTTTTTAAAAAATACTATGAAATAAAACAGACAAAAATCCTCACTTACTCTGATAAAACATATGTTTTGTTATTGAAACCATATACATTAGGAGATAATTCAGACTGCTTTGCTTGTTATTAATCAAAATAAGGCAAGGGATTAGAGACATCAGGGTTGGCCGGGAAGCACCCAGAAAAAGGTTTCAGAAAGTCCTGTTGATGAATCTTACATATTTACACTATCCAAGCTTTTCAGTGTTTTATATAATTTTTTAAATTTTGCATTAAATTATAATACAAATACTTTATGCTCCCACCTTCTAGCTTTATTCTGATTTTGAACAGCATAAATTAGTTTCTGCTGTTTTTTCTTCATAGAAATGGAATCATATAATGCTTATGCTTTGTGGATGGTTTATTTAATTCAATATTTTGTTTGTAAAATTCACCCATATCGTTGCGTGTAAACGCAGACTGCTCTCTTTCACCCTTGCATAGTGTTGCGGCATGTGATTATGCCACGTGCTACTTGTTCAGTGTACTATTGGTAGACACATAGGATTTTTCAGTTATTGACTATTATACTTAGTTTTTCTATGAACATTACAGTAAAGGCCATTCAGTAAAAATATGGAGACAGTTTTATTGGCTGATGACAGAGTAGAATTGCTCAGAGTGTTTGCATATGATCAGGTTGAGTAGAAACTTCCAAGCAGTTTTTCAAGTTTACTCACCTACAACCAATGTATGAGTGTTCCAATTAATAATATGATTTAACTGGTTTCAGGTTTTAAAAATAGGAAAAACAAAAATAGAAAACAACCATATTATGTTCCTGGAAATTGACCTGAAGGCAACAAGTAGAGGAGCACTTATCAAAAAAGACCTAAGTCTTGCTAAGAGCAGGGAGAATCTGAGACATTGGTGTTACAACCTGCTCCAACACCCCCAGCCCCTCAGAATCTGTGTTAAATAACATCTATTCTGGGACAAATATGACCAAGCAGCTTATGTTCCTTCGAGTCCAAGCTCCAGGTCTAACACTATGGTTTCCCTCAAGCAGGGCAAACACTCGAATAATATCTTTCCCTCAGCTTTGTGTTGTGGAAAATCTATCGTGTGTGAACAAGATCCAGCTTATTCACCCACTTCCCATTTATAGGGGGAGAGGGCTTGCCCCATGTACAACATGACTGGAATATAGAGTGCCCAAATTTCCTTTTAGGACAGAAATTCCAAACAGGAGAGGGAAGGAAGATGACCAGGTTCTACCATTCCTCTCTCAGGTCCACATGTACAGTGGAGATGCCACTCAAAAAGCAATGGGCTGTTTTCCCGACTTCCAGCTCCTGTGTAGTGGTGAAAATGTTCTTCCTAGGAAGAGAACCAACCCTAAGGATATCTCCTGTCTGAGGAAACTAATTTTATTTTGCACGAAGAATAAGAACATTGTTGAAAACAGTGGAGATTTTGGTAGGAAGTAATTAGAGGGGCATGGTAACTGCCATTCCTAACAACAACAGGCAAAATGGAAGACAAGCCACATATTGAACAGAAAGAAACAGAGAAAGAGACAGTCAAGAAGATGCCTCTTATGGTCACATTGTTAATTATGGATTGAATCATATCCTGGAAAAAGATACTTTCAAATCCTAAAACTTGTAATCTGTGAATGTGACCTTGCTTGGAAACAGGATTTTTGAACATGTTGTCAGTTAAGTTACCATGAGATGCAGCATGGATCCTAATTCCATCTGCACGATGTCTTATAAAAAAGGAGAACAGAGGCAGAGAGACACATAGGGGGAAAATGTCCATGTAAAGGTGCATCTAAGAGCCAAGAAATGTTAAACACCAGGGGGCAGTAGAACCAGGAAGTGACAAGAAGGTTATTCTTCTAAGATATTGGAAAGAGTGTGGCCTGAACAACACATAGATTTATACTTCTGGCCTCCAGATCTTTTTCTGTTCTGCTCTGCCCAACCTACTCTTTCGGTCCACCCACTGACTTCTTAACATCATACATTGTATTTTTTAGTTCTCAAATATTCATTTGATGATCTTGTATACATTCCTATTTACTGTAAATATTCTATGTTCTTCTTATGTTTTTTACATTTTCTGTATATTTTAAAATGCGTTAATCATAGTCATTTTTTCGTGTAATCTTTGTCCACTATTTAGATCATCTCTGATACTATGCATAGTTTCTACTTTTTCCTTTCCCTTCTCATGCTTATTCTTTTGTCTGTAAAACTGGACATGTTTCCTGAATCTTAGCATTTCTAGTAATTTTTAGTTGTTTGCTGGTTATGTGTTTTAAACAACCATAGAAGCCCCACTGGGCTGCACTATTGAGTTTTCCCTCTTTTCTCTTTTATGAAGATATTCTGAGATGCTGATTACCTCTTTCCAAACATGGATTGAGCTGGGTCCAAACTGAGTGTGTTTCTAGTATAACTTGGACTAATTCTCATTTGCCTATGTTGTTAAATCTTGGGCCTGCTAGAATTTCAATTAAGAGTTTTTACGAGTCTATTTCCTCACCTCTGAGATATTATGGGGAAATTAATCCATATCACTCAGATATTCACACTCAGCTCTCCAGCCTCTTGCTACATGGAAGTTTAAAATCAGTTAAGAGTCTTAATGGGGAGCTAGTACACGTTTGGAGACAAAGCTCCTATTACTGTGTCTTTGCTTCCAAAGTATAACATGATTTGGGGAAACTACACCTGTTAGAAATTCCTGACTAGCTCACTAACATCCTGCAAAGTCCTCAAATCAGCAAATATGACTTGAGGAAAAGTGATTGTAAAATTGAGGCCCTTAAAATTCAAGTTTATCAGTCTAGTCCTGCATAGAAACTGAGAACACTGATGAATTCTCTTTCCCGCGGTGGAAACCCTCAAACTGGATCACAGATTATCCTCAATTCACATTCAGAATTAGAAAGTACTTTCAAGGGCAAAAATGGCTGGTAATGTTCAACTCCTTGCAGAATGGTTTCCCACTACTGAATTTCAGTTCGTTCATCCTCATTATCCAAAAACTCTGGTGCCCTTAAAATATGGTTTTAAAAATGTAACTGCTATTCTTTAGGTTTGTTTTTTTTTTTTCAAAAGCATTGGTCTACCAAGACTTATTGCACCCTATATAGAATTGAAATAATCTTTTTAATATTCTTTTACAAACAAAAATATCAAGTATTAGAATAACAAGTGCTATCACCTTCCCTTTTCAGATTTTGAAGACATTCTAAGTTTAAATCATTTCCCTAAGGAGGTATAGAGTGGTGAGAAAAGATCAAAGCCTTCTGATGCTTGAGTTGGGTAGTCTCCATTATACCAAGATAAGTCTTGTATCAGAGTTCAGTCATGGAAAGAGAATGACACCAGTGATTTTAAAGAGGGAGTGAAATGTAAGGATCTGGGGATATAGCTGTTGAAGAAAGGAAACAAATATAGAAGAACACCAAGACAAGCCTGATTACCAACGAGAGGTAATTCTGTCTTCTAAGCCTGGAGATCAAAATGAAGAGTTTAGGGTTATTGAACCTAGAAACTGGAAGTAGGACTCTGACTTCTGAGGTGAGGGTACAGCCAACCTAGTGTTAGAATCTCAAGGATGTGTGGAGGGTTCAAGATCCTGGACTTTGAATACTAAGATTTAGTCACTGGCCAGCTGTGTTTGTATCTCTGAGGCTAACGATGCTTTTGCTTCTGGGAGTTACTAAACATAATATAACAATAACTTGCAAACTGAAAGATAATGCTGCTACCAGCACTGCTATTGAGGTAATACTGACAAAAATAGGAATCAAAGAGTATCCCAAGTTTTCCAGTCTATTGTGCCCTCTGTTGACACAAACTGATAAAGGGCTGGCAAAGGAGAAATATGATTTTAGCTTTTCATTTCTGGAATGACAATGTATTTAAAAGCAAAAGGAGGTTTGGAATTGACAGATAGCAGCTTAAAACATAAATACCATTCATGGGCTGTGGCTTTGTTCAGGAAATACAAAATGACTAATTCTGTTAAAAAAAAAAAATCTAAGAGAGATTAAAATAATGAAGAGTAGTTAGGCATAGGTAGGAAATACCTTTGTTTAATGGTTAATGCTTATGATCCTGAAATAGAACAGGTCTTTGGAATTTCCTGTCCATGGTCTCTGACACATGAACTAACATTTCTACTGACAGGAGACTTCAGCTTAATACATAGGAAGTTTAATCAGGGATTGGGTTTATTTTCTGGACTTGTAAATGTTGACTCATCTTTATTTTCTGGAATTGAAAATGTTGATTCTTCTTTCTTAGATTCAGACTGAAGTTGGCTTTTCTTTTTTTTTGTTTTTGTGCTTATAAAGCAAAATTAACAAACATAACCATAAAACAAACAAAGGTGACACCATTGAGGTGAGTCACCTGTACAGCAGAATGCTCCCTCAGAAGAGGAATTACTCTCATGTTCTCACACTGAACTCCCCACACAGGATATCAGAGATACTACATTTTACATATGTAGAGACACTCTTACCACAGTGACCAAGTCAGTCACCTCAGGTGTTCATTTCTTTGTGGCATCTATTACTTGCACTCTTTGCCCCTTTTCCAAAAATCTGCCTACACTGCTCATCAGGGTTGTTACATCTCTTTTCATAACAGTAGCCCCCTCCTGTGCATGGGATCCCATCTTGTACTTATACATCTTCTGGGCACTGATGGGATGTTCCATTGCACCACTCTGGAAGATCACATTCACTGACCTGTTGTCTACACACTTTTCCTAATGGCATGAACTTGCAGTCTTTGCAACTAAGCCCCAGGACACAGAGTGCAGTTTGATTGACAACAGAGATCTTTTGTACAATTATCTGAGGATCCGCAATCACATTGCTCTCCTTCTTTAACTCCTCCATTCCCACAGCGGCTCCAGGTGAAGTTGTCCACTGGATTTGGCATGTTGAGCAAACATGCCTTTTTGTAATCGCTCTCCCCAAATCAGCATAACTGCAGTTACTGAATTTAGTTGTAGTTGTTCCTATTGCAGACATTATATATCTTTTTCTCCCACGTGTACACCACGCACCATCTGTCGTTAAACCCAAAGAGTGACCAATTTCATGTGCTACAACAGATACAAAAAAGGTCAAACCATCACCTGTGAAACTTGAAGCTGCACAATTATGTGAGTCTACACGTTCCATCAACAAAAGAATAGCCAACAGCAAAACCAAGTTCCTTCCTCGTAAAAGGATTTGCAACATCATGGTGCACACGAGAATTAAATCTTATTTTCTTCTAATTGCAAAAATCACCTAGCATTTAGATGAGCTAATAAGTGGAAATGGGTTTATTACATTCCAGATTTGAAGCATTAATAAAGTGATTTCAACACTCAATGGGCTATAAATTGAATCAACTTTATGGATAATATCGAAAACAGTCTCCCACACTTTTGAGATATTACAGTTGCAATGAAGGAATAGATTATAGTCTGCCACCACTGCCAGTTCAATAAACCACTTATGGGTCCACCATGCATCGTTGGTGCCTTGTGTCAGAGTGGAATTTTCACTCTCTTGAAGCTTCAATTGTCTTGCAATTTCCTCTTCTGATAAGCCACATCTCAGGGGTTGGGACTGTGCCTTTTCACTGTTCACTTTATATACCAGGTGTTCTAATGAGTCAGAGAATCTTTTGGGCTTGATTTCATAAGTAATGTCCTTTATCTGCGCTATTCCTCCAAAGCCCCCAAAACAAGTACTGAGGGCAACCAGAGATCCTGAGTCCCCCTCCACATAACCATCATAATAGCAGTCATTCATGATGAAAAGGTGGTCTTTGAGGAGAGCACCCTGGCCTGTGTAGGTAAACACAGACAACTGCCTGGGTACCAACAGCTTCTTGGTCTTTGCGTGTACAATGTGCCCCTGGCTCCCAAAGTTCATGTTGTAGGAGAGCCAACCTGAAGCCTTCATATGTCTGCCAGTTCCAGTTAACATCATGGAAATCACCACTTCTGGGAGGCTGTGATATTGGAAGTGCCCGACCTGGGATAATCCAGAAAGGACCAAAAACACCCCAAACCATAGCAGCCAGAGACTGATCCTCATATGCACCAGGGCCTCACCCTCAGCCATTATGGAGCCAGTGTTATGGAGTCATTGATGAGAGTAGAAGAAGGCAGGGCAGGAGGCTCTGCTGATCAGGCTTGTCCCCCTGAGCTGGCTGTAACAACAATGATCTTTAAAGATATTTCTCCTGGATAAGTTGAACCATCACAGCGGTATCACTAAAAGTAAACATAAGAACAGTAGATACAGAGCTGTTTATGAGAAGGGCAATGTGAGAGAGAAAGAGAAAGTTCTAGCATAAAAGAGATTAGTGTTTGGCTCAAGATGTAGGTCAATATATTGTCTTGCATTTGCTCATCAATATTGGTAAAGCAGAGCAAGACCGGTGTTGAACAAAGAATGCAATTAGTTGTCAGACGATCATTTAATTACTGAGCACAGGTTATGGGTATATATGGATTCATAATACACACTGGTTTTGAGTTGATTCTAACTCATATGACAGAGTAGAACTGCTCCACAGGGCTTTCAAGGCGGTAATCTTTATGGAAACAGACTGAGACATCTTTCTCCCACAGAGAAGCTGGTGGGTTCAAATTGCCAACCTTTTAGTTTGCAGCCAAGTACTTAACCACTGTGTCACTAGGGCTCCTTGGAGTCACAACAGTATCCTCTAAATATGTGAATATGTGTGAACATTTCACAAAAAAAATGTAGTCTGGCATTAAAAGTGCTATACCTGTGAGGGGAAAAATATTTAAAACAAAATGATCCTAAGGAAAAATTGAACATACTTCTTGATTTCCTGAGGCAATCTTGATTTACTGAATTTTTATGCAAATAACCCGCACCTTCTACATTTGTTTGCCAACTGACCCCTTCTCCCATGAGGTGTTTTCATAAGTCTGCTGTGCTAATTTTTGTTTACAGCAACATGTAAAAAATAATTAACATAGCAACAGTTTTGAAAATACCTGGGGAGGGACGATTGGCAAACAAATGTAGAAGGTGCACATTATTTGGATAAAAATACGGTATACACAATGACTTGTCAAAAATATTAATAGTTCTTCCCTTCAATTTCAAATAACAAATCATTTGGCCACATTACTCAGGAGACATATATAAAAAATACTCATAACACTCATTTATTACTCAAGTTTCATGGTGCTTAGATATACTATGTAATGTCATCTAACCTTAACCAATTTCTGCTTAATTCTTCTTTTATCTTGATCTGAACTCCTTGATCTCTTCTCTCTAGAACCACTTTTCTGTGAGTTTTGGAGTCTTCCTTTCATAAAAAGCAACAGCAATCACTTTCTCTTTGCGTTTCTTCATGCAACACTCTTTGTAATTAATTTTATTTAAACATAATTCCTAGCAATGTGAGGCCCTGAAGAATGAGAACTTCCTATTATCAGGAATCCCTTATGCCATGTGGACCTGATATTTGGTCCTACTCTGCATCAATTACTAAAGCCACTTCAATCTGTTTACTGGTGGCAATCTCGTTCCACCACTTTTTACCTTTTTTTCTTACACGAACCTCTCAAATCGTTCCTGCACACATCTCAAAGAAATTGCTGTTTGGTTTACATATTTCTTCTCCACAAACACTTTTACCCACATTCTGATGTGTCGACCAAGTCACATGGACAACCCATATGATCCTCACTTCATTTTACCTTTGCAGTGCCCCATTCACTGATCTTCAGCCATCAATTTATGTCCCTAACCATTATCGTCTTTGACTGTTCAACTTCTTATATCTTAAATAGTTTAAGACTATTTCATTCTTAATCAAAATGTACTCCTCAGTCTTATGGAGGGCTAAAAGAACTTTCCATTTTATCCCACTTTTTCATTAATTCATCAGTTTCCCTTTCATCCTTAAGTAGCCTGGCTCTGTTGTTTTTGTTCTTAGGTGCCTTCAACACTGCCTGGTCCCGGACCATCTTCGCAACTGCTATGCTTGAATCCATTATGGCAGCCGCTGTGTAAATCCAACTCATTGAGGGTCTTCCTCTTTTTCACTGACCTTCTGCTCTAGATTTGGTCAATTCAATTACTATTGGCCAAAATTCTCAACCCAAACTGAATCAATCCTTTCACGTACTTTCTCTCCTATAGCAAACTGCCAGCAATGCTGGAAAAATGAATCACAAACTATGTTTAGGGAGATGCTTAAAAGGGAAAAACACTCAGAGTTGGGAGGAGATATCCAGACACCACACCCTAAACCATGAAATCATGAACAGATATTTGAACATTCATATGTTTTTATTTCTTCATCCTTTGTTGTTCACAACTGTTTCTTACCTTTCTGAACTTCAAAATTTCCTCATCTGTACACAAGGCCCTAGACCAAAAATCTGTATTGCATTTATTTTTCCTAAGTCATTTTTATTGATTTTCAATCATGGTCTTTTAAAATGTAAAGCCAAGAATTTCTCTTTTTATTTTTGTTTATTTTTCTTAGTTTTTGATATCTGGTTGCAGATAGACGGGGGTGACTTGTTTCAGGCTAAGCATTATCCTCATCATTACATTAGTGAAGAGAACTCTTGGGTTAATTTATGTCCTTTCTAGTGCTAAAGAGAAGGAACATTTTACAAAGTTCTGAGAGTCCACAAGAAGAAAGCAAATTCACTAGATGAAACCTCTGAAGGCAAATATCTCCAAATTCTGAGCAAAATCCTAATATCCTAGGTACTTCTTCTCTTTAAAATTAAACTCTTGAGTGACTTATCAGCAGGATTAATAGTTTCCATAGTCATTTCAGCTGTCACCCTAGATATAGATAATTTGTACAATCTATCCCATTAAAAAAAGATTTTTGTTGAGACCTCACATGGCCAAAGGACATGTAAATCCTCTTCCCCTTTGTCCCTCATTTGATTAAGTTCTAGACTCAGCTGCTTAGCAACAAAACACTGCCAGTTCTATAGACCATGGCAACTGTCCTTCCAATTCTCCCCTCTCTGACCCCACCGTCTCTACTGAACTCTCTTTTACATGAATAAACCTGAGTAGGATCCTCTCCACTGTCCTATACATGTGCTACACACATTTAACTCCTGGCAGCTTCAGTACTTTGGAACACACTGTCTCCCGGGCCCTAGACCGTTTCCCCAACATTGAACAATATGATGGACAACTTGAGGTACTTCGAGGTTTTGAAAAATTTCCACCTCAATTGAACATATTTTCTAAAGAATCTACACATCACAGAGCATCTGTAACACTCTTTATAATGTGAAATAATAATTCAGAGACATTCACTATCTGCACACCATTCTTATTCATCTATGGGGGAGAACATTTGGCAGAAAAAAAAAAGGCCAAATTAAATTTTAGAAAAGAGAATACATTTAAAGGAGAATCCACTTGCTGGTGCTTGGAAAACAGGTTAGTCTGGGAACCCTGCCCTTAGAAATTTGCCTAGGGTTACCTATGGAAAAATCTTCAGGTATTTGTTCATCTTAAGAGTTTACCTATGGGAGATAAAGGATGTTTTGTCTAATATTGTCTCTCAGTTTGAGGTCTGCCAGTTGTCTTTCCATTTGTCCTTCCTTTTAGTAAGATCTGATTTGTTCCATTTTCTCTCATTGAACTTTCGGTTTCTCCACATATTGGATCACAATCTGTTCCTAAAGGACCAAATTTAGTCACGGCTGTATTAATCTTCTTGACTTATTTTTACAGCTATACAGTAATATTTAATTACCTATGTATTAGGCCCTCCCACACATCTGTCAGTTTGTCATACTATGGGACTTGTGTGTTGCTGTGATGATGTAAGCTATGCCACTGGTATTCAAATACTGGCAAGGTCACCCATGGTGGACAGGTTTCAGCTGAGCTCCCAGACTAAGATAGACTAGGAAGAAAGACCCGGCAGCCTACTTCTGAAAAGAATTAGCCAATGAAAACCTTATGAATAGCAGTGGAATATTGTCTGATATAGTGCCAGAAGATGAGCCCCTTGGGTTGGAAGACACTCAAAATAAGACCAGAGAAGAGCTGCCTCCTCAAAGTAGAGTTGATTTTAATGACTTGGATGGAGTCAGACCTTTGAGACCTCCATTTCCTGAATGTGGCACGGCTCAAAATGGGAAGAAACAGCTGCAGATGTCCATTAATAATTGGAACGTGGGATGTACAAAGCATGAATCTAGGAAAATTTGAAATTGTCAGAAATGAAATGGAATGCATAAACATCAATATCCTAGGCATTAGTGAGTTGGAATGAACTGGTATTGGCCATTTTGAACCAGACAATCATATGGTCTACTATGCCAGGAATGACAAATTGAAGAAGAATAAGCAATGCATTCATCATCAAAAAGACCATTTCAAGATATATCCTGAAGAACAACACTGTCAGTGATAGCACAATATCCATATGCCTACAAGGAAGAACAGTTAATACAACTATTGTTCAAATTTATGCATCAACCACTAAGACCAAAGATGAAGATATTGAAGATTTTCACCAACTTCTGTAGTCTGAAATTGATCAAACAAGCAATCACGATGCATTCATAATTACTGATGATTATAACATGAAAGTTGGCAGCAAAGAAGGATCGGTAGTCAGAAAATTATGGCTTCGGTGATAGAAACAATGCTGGATAATCACATGACTGAATTTTGCAAGACCAATGACCTTTTCATTGCGAATACCTTTTTTTCCACCAATGTAAATGGTGACTGTATCTCACCAGATGGAATACACAGGAATCAAATCAACTACATCTGTCAAAGAGACAATAGAAAAGCTCAATATCATCAGTCAGAACAAGGCCAGGGGCCACTGAGGATTGGACCATCAATTACTCATATGCAAGTTTAAGTTAAAATTGAAGGAAATTAGAAAAAGTCCACAAGAGCCAAAGTACAACCGTGAGTATATCCCACCTGAATTTAGAGACCATCTCAGAAGTAGATTTGACACCTTAAACACTAATGACTGAAGACCAGAGGAGTTGTGGAATGACATCAAGGACATCATACAGGAAGAAAGCAAAAGATCATTAAAAAGCAGAAGAGAGAGTAAAGACCTAAATGGATGTCAGAAGGGACTCTGAAACTTCGTCTTGAACATCAAGTAGCTAAAGCAAAAGGAAAAATTGAAGTAAAAGAGCTGAACAGATTTCAAGGGGCTGCTGGAGAAGAAAAAAGTAAAGTATTATGATGACATGTGCAAAGACCTGGTGTTAGAAAACAAAATGGAAGTTCTTTCTCAAGCTGAAAGAACTGAAGAAAAAATTCAAGCCCTGAGTTGCAATATTGAAGGATTTTATGGGGAAAATATTAAACAATGCAGGATGCATGAAAAGAAAATGTAATGAATATACAGAGTCACTATATCTAAAATAATTGGTCAATGTTCATCCATTTCAAGAGGTAACATATAATCAGGAACCGATGGTACTGAAAGAAGAAGTCCAAGCTGCACTGAAGGCACTGGCAAAAAGCAAATCTCCAGGAATTAACGGAATACCAGTTGAAATATTTCAACAAAAGGATGCAGCGCTGGAAGTGTTCACTCATCAATGACAAGAAATCTGGAAGACAGCTATCTGGCCAACTGACTGTAAGAAATCCATATTTATGCCTGTTCCCAAGAAAGGTGATTCAACAAAAAGCAGAAATTATTGAACAATATCATTAATATCATAAGCAAGCAAAACTTTTCTGAAGATCCTTCAAAAGTGGCTGCAGCAGTATATCGACAGGGAACTACTAGACTGAAGCTGGATTTAGACGAGGATGTGGAACCAGGGATATCATTGCTGATGTCAGATGGATCCTGGCTGAAAGCAGAGAATACCAGAAAGATATTTACCTGTGTTTCATTGACTATGCTAAGGTATTCAACTGTGTGGATCATAACAAATTATGGATAATATTGTGGAGAATGGAAATCCTGAACACTTAATTGTGTGCATGAGGAATCTGTACACAGATCAAGATGCAGTTGTTCAAACAGAGCAAGGGAAACTGCATGGTTTAAAGTCAGGAAAGATGTGCGTCAGGGTTGTATCCTTTCACCATACCTATTGACTCTGTATGCTGAGCAAATAATCCGAGAAGCTGGACTATATGAAGAAGAATGGGACATCAGGATTGGAGGAAGACTCATTAACAACCTGCATTATGCAGATGATACAACCTTGCCTGCTGAAAGTGAAGAGGAATTGAAACACTGAGGAAGATCAAAGACCATAGCCTTCAGTATATGGATTACACCTCACAACTGGACCAATAAGTCCTGTCAAGATAAACAGTGAAAAGGTTGAGGTTGTCAAGGATTTCATTTTACTTGGCTCCGCAATCAACACCCATGGAAGCAGCAATCAAGAAATCAAAAGATGCATTGCATTGGGCAAATCGGCTGCAAGAGATCTCTCTAAGCTGTTAAAAAGCAAAGATGTCACCCTGAGGACTAAGGTGTGCCTGACCCAAGCTATGGTGTTTTCAATCACCTCATGTGCATGCGAAAGCTGGACAAGGAATAAGGAAGACTGAACAAGAATTGACACCTTCGAATTGTGGCGTTGGCCGAGAAAGTAGAATATACTATGGACTGCCAAAAGAACGAATAAATCTGTCTTTGAAGAAGTACAACCAGGGTCCTCCTTAGATGCAAGGATTGCGAGACTGTGTCTCACATACTTTGGACAAGTTGTCATGAGGAATCAGTCCCTGAAAAAGGACATCACACTTGATAAAGCAGAATATCAGTGAAAAAGAGGAAGATCTTCAACAAGATGGATTGACAAAGTGGCTGCAACAATGTGCTCAAGCATAGGAACAATTGTGAGGATGGCACAGGACAGGGTAGTGTTTTGTTCTGTTGTGTATAGGGTCTCTGTGAGTCAGAACCAACTCAATGACACCTAACAACAACAATGTATTAGGCAGGGGAAGAGAGATAAATAGAAAAGAATATTGATATTGCATTATAAGAAAAATTTGGTCATATCTAGTTTTCTATGTTTTCTTCCTAACTAGAAGAGTAAGATTAAATGATCAGCTTCATCAACTTCAGTTAATTAGGCTCTTTTCTTTTCATAATTGGTTATTATTTTTTTATTTCATCTTTATACAAGTCTTTACTCAGGTATTCAAGATGTATCAGTTACTGCGTACATTTTGTCTTGTTTGGCAAGAAAATATTTTTGTTGTCAGTTTCTCAGTAAAACTTTGAGAGATATATACCTCACAGACTAGAAGAATCAATAAAATATTTAGTATAATTTTTGGTAGAGAGTGTTGGAAGAAGATGATTGGCCAACAATCAAGTGAGGCAACACCTCCCCTTGGTGAATCTCTCATTAACTAATAGATTTCCGTTTTTGTTGTTGTTGTTATTGTCGTTTTTTTGTGTTGTTTGTATTTTTAGATAGCAAGGGGAAGTTTCCAAACCCCAAGATAGCTACCAATCAGAAACATTTTCCACTAAAAGTCTTTTCGTTCACTTTATTTTCATAACTTGATACAAACCACATTGATTCCCTCAGATTCTGCTAGACTAGTTCCCTTTCTTGAAATAGTTCATGTATTTGAGCAGAACTGAGGACTCCACTCTTTCAAAATGGGTAAACGAAAGGTAATTAGCTCACGAGAAATCTTACTGAACATATCTGTTCAGGTTATTTATTACTATTAAAAAAATCACACCAGTTTAGTGGCTTACAACAAACCAGTTATTATTTCTTAAAAATATACACGTCAGGAATTCAGGCAGGGCTGGAATGGACACTTTTTTCTCCCATGCTGTTGACAGTAATTCATTTTGTGTCATTCAGCTGGTGGCTTGGCTTTTCTGGGAGTCCAATGACTTTCACTCACATGTTTGATGCCTTTGCAGAGATGGCTAGAGGACTGGGCTGAGCAGGTCTGTTTACCAAGAACTTAGACATGACCTCTGTAGCATAGAATTCTTACTCTGGAGTGCTCCAAAGTCAGGCATTCCAGGAGACTGAGGGAGAAACTGAATGACTTCTTTTGACCTAGCTTCAAAAGTGCCTGTACATCCGCTTCTCACATTCTATTTGTTGAGCAAAGATAAAGGCCAGGCCACACCCAAGCAAGGATTAAGGACAGGGAGCAGTGAGAAGGGAAAGAGATTCCATCTCACATGGGAGAGTGGCATGTGAGTACAGTGAAGAGAGAAATTGGTGGCAGCCATCGTGGATACAGCTATTTCAGCCCAGAGATTGGCTCCAACAATTCACATAGAGTGATGGTTTTTTTTCGCCACCAGTTAGGACACAGCCATATGAGAGGGTAAAGGAAGAAAACGTAATAATGTAAAGAAATAATTGTATACATATGTGTTATTATTCTAAGATAAAACATGAAAACTTGGTGTTTATTTGTAACTATATATTATTCTGCACAATTTACTTTTCTTATACATAAATGCTGTCTTTTAAACAAAACAAAAATTGGATTAGTTAACAGTTGCAAATAGTATTTAATAGTTGACTTATTTAACAAATGAGTGAGAAAATACAATATTTTAAGATTTTTTATGTTCTCTGGTTTAGCAATTTATTTGAATTTTAAATATTACTTATTTAATATTTAAATTATATATTTTTAATTGTACACCCTTAACATTCATAAATAGGAACTCTGGCTGCACAGTGGTTAAGCACTTGGCTGCTAACCGAAAGATAGGAGATTCAAACGCACCAGCCACTCCATGGAAGAAAGATGAGGCAGCCTGCTCCTGTAAAGATTATGGCCTTGGAAAACTGTAATGGGGCAGAACTGGGTCAATGACACACAGGAATAACAACTACATGATTGCAAGACTATTTAATGAATAAAATAAATAGGGCTAATCGAACAGATATTATGTTATTTCAATAAGAAATAGAGTGTTATCTTTCTTTCTGTCTAATGACACAAACACGTTTGCTGATCTGTTTCCTTTTCCAATAAAGTTTCTCTGATTATGTTGTTGTTAGGTGCTGTCAAGTCAATTCCAACTCACAGCGACCGAATGTACAACAAAACAAAAAACACTGCCTGATCCTGCCCCATTCTCTCAGTCTTTGCTATGTTTGAGTCCACTGTTGCAACCACGGTGTCAGCACATCTCATTGAGGGTCTTCCTCTTTTTCACTGACCTTCTACTTTACCAAGCATGATGTTCTTCTCCAGTGACTGGTCCCTTACGATAACATGTTCACAGTCTGTGAGACGAAGTCTCACCATCCTCACTTCTAGGGACCATTCTGGCTGTACTTCTTCCAAGACAGATTTGTTCTTGGAAAAAAATATTGTCATCTCTGATGGTGGTAATAATTAGTGGAAAAGAAAGCGGAAAAAGAGAGGAAGAAAGAGTAGATGATAAAATACCAAAAGAAACCAAACCCGTTGCTGTAGAGTTGAGTCTCATGCATAACAACCCTATGGAAAGAGTAGTACTGCCGCATAGGTTTTCCAAGGCTGGCATGTTTAAGGAAGCTGACTCCCATGGACAGACTGGTGGATTTGAATTGTCGACCTTTCAGTTACCAGCCAAGCGCTTAACCACTATGCCTCCAGGGCTCCTTAGTTGGGAAAATAGAAAACATTAAACAAGATAGAAAGTAACTTAAATGATGAAATTGAAAGGCAGAGGTTGTAACATTAGATGTAAAAGCAAGACTCAATTATATAAAAACAACTTGAGTCAAAGGGAATGATATCCTAGAAAAGTAACAATAGTTTACAATGCCTGAACATGATTTTCTTTAAAGAATGAAGGCAGGTGTCATTGTACCTTCAATTGCCTCCCTCATCCTTTTTATACCCTTTTTTGGGGCACAGAAGTTAGAGCTAAAATTGTTAATATGATTTAGTGGGCACATGAAAGTAATTCTACCTGTAATACTAATGTTAGGCAATCTAGAATTGACATCTTGGCTCTACCTTTACTACTGTCAGATGTTTTTCAAAGTGTTCTCTGTATTTCACTTCGCTCTTCTGTAAACTGGGGCTAGTAGTAGTACTCAACACACAGTGTTCATAAGATGGTTACGTTTAAAACACTGTAATACTGCATGTTATATAGTAAGCACTCAATCAGTGTCCACTCTTTTAATTAATTTTTGACCATGCAGGATATATTTCATTCAAATATTATTGAAGGGGTTACATTATGCTAGGTAATTATACCTATGATTTTTACTAAAACATCCCTTTATTAAAAAAAAAAAAAAAATTAGGCAGTAAAACAAAAGTTAAAATGTTAAGGGTAAGTCTGCAATTTTTTAGTGAGTCAACTGGAAAAAAAGTTAATGTAAGCTACATTGTTTTAACATTCAACCTATTTTCCTAACTTTATCTCTCATGTATTTCCCACTTTTTGGACAGAATTGTCCTTTGAAAAGTTAATCTTTCTATTTAGTTGGAAATAAAACTAATTCCTTGCTACAGATTTATAAGAAAATAGTGTTGAGTGTCCAATGATTATTTGTCTGGAGCACACAATTATCTCTGATAGTTCTCGACTAATACTAATACAACCACAATAAGCAAACATTGAAAGAATGTAGTTGAAAAAGTATCTTCCAGTGAATTAAATATCTTAACATCATAATATGGCAGGACCCTTTCTCCTAGTCTTCTTGACTAATGGTTGATCTTCCACTGAGTGTGTGATCTTCCGCTGAGTGACTTGTGGACCTGTCCTGATCAATGCCTCTACTTACATAGGAATCCTTCCCATGGGTTTCTTTTTTCAATCATTCTGTGAGTCGCCTTGAATCTACCAGTTACTCAGTTAGCTCTGTCTCGGTGTCCATAGCTGTGGATGTAAATAATCCCACAAGGAAGAAACAAGAACGGTCCTTAACTCTCAGCACAAATCTGACTTTGTTAAGGGAGTTTTGCTTCCAGGGGATCCAAAGTTGCCTTACTATCACTGTTAAAAGATTATTTACAGAGTGGCTAGCATATATACATAATTTATTACTTTAAAGTGTTTGGTATAGCATAACCTGCTTCAAAATGTTTAACTAAACTGATGAATCAACCATTGATAAGGGAAATTATTAAATAAAAAATGTTTGAAGATTATGCATATATTTTAAGGCCAGGACAGATAATTTTGCTCTTCTGTGCCTAGTCTTTTTTACAACTACAAAAGAAAGTTCTTGCTTTGCTTTCCTTTCCCATCTCATCTCTTGGACCATACCATAACATATGTGGCTTGGGCGTACAAAATTTCTTGTAACTACTTTAAAAAAATTTTTTTAATTACTCTCTGCCCTCCGTCTAGAACTGACTACCTGCCTAGTAGTCACTGCAGTATCACTTCCTCTGTGAGGTCTACTCTGATTTAGCACCACCTGAAGCTTAGTGAGCATGTAGAGTGATTGTGATGGTTAAAGCTGTGTATCAGCTTGGCTGAGCCATAATTCTCAGCGGTTTGGTGGTTATGATGTAGTTTGGCAGCTATGCAATGATTTAATCACTTCCATAATGAGAGCTGATGTAAAGGGTTCACTTCTGTGATAAGATATGTAAGGAGCAGCCATTCAATTGAAAGGGACTTTCCTTGGGGGAGTGGCCTGCATTCAACACAGGTGGACTTTCTGACAAAGTTGGAAGGCTTTTGCTCACTCTGGATCCTGCAGATGGCTCTTATTTATCTTATCTCTGGTTCTTGGGACTTGAGTTACCAGCTTACTTGCTGATCTTGGAGTTCATATAGGCCTCTGCAGCCTGTGAACCAGAGGCCTGCCATCTGACCTGCTGATTTATCTTGGGTTCACCAAACTCTGCAGCTACATGAGTCAGTAGAAGCCTCCAGACTGACCACAAACTTGGGACTTTCTAGCCCCTAAAACCACGTGAGTCATTTCTTTGATATAAATCTCTCTATATATGTGTTCATACACTGCAATAGTTTTGGTTCTCTAGAGAACCCAGCCTAAGACATTTGGTACCAAGAGTGGTTCTAGAGAAACAAAATTGAAAGGATGAGTTTTCCAAATTGGCTCTCAAGTCTAATTAGTCTTAAAGATGTCGATGACTATTCTTCTGGTAGAAAAGAGAACACTGCTAATTCATGGAGTGAGGTACCAACAGAAATATGCAAAATATCACCACCAATAGATCAGGTATTGGAGAGAGGTGAGGCTTTGGGTGAGCATGTGTATGATACCTTTCTACAATTTTGTCAGAATGGAATCTAAGGAAGCTGGGTGGTTGACCCTAATTTTGCTAGACAAAGTGGTCAAAGAGATGACCTCAAGGCTTCAGAGTCACAGCTCAAGCATTGCATAAACAACCTTAAAGTTTCCACTTAAGCCTTGCAAGAAAGCCTTGTTTCTTATAGTAACAGAGCTGCTATTGCCCAAAACCAAACCTAGAGTCATTGTAAGAGTGGCTGAGTTACAATGCCAAGTGAATTCTCAACCTCGAATGGTGTCTGAAGCTAAAATGAGGGCATTGGTTGAGAAGAAATGGGATCCTGAAACTTGCAATGAGGACATATGGACAGAATCGGGAAGTTGGGGACACTGATCCCCTAAATTCTATTGAATCACTCCTGCCAACAGAACCAGACTTCTCTCTCCCATCTGAAGATATTACTCCATCTTTGCCTGCTAAGTCACTTTTTTTTTTTTTTTTCTAGGTTCTACTTTATTGGGAATATCTTTATTCATGATCTGAAGAAGTTGGTCCTGGGCAATTTGACGATAAGTCTTCTTTCTCTTCCTGTACCAATAAAATACAAATGTTCTTCTCTTAAATAACTCATCAATATTTTTAGTTTTTCCAGTACACTTAAAACTTTACTCTTATATTCATCTTTGTCTTGGGCTTTTTCTTTCTCTTCCTTTTTTTCACACTCTTCTTCAGGCCTCAACTAGTAACATGCCTCCCTGGGAACCTAAATGTTCTTTGGAGTACCCAGCTGCTGACAGGCTCGCTGGCTTCTTTTAAGGTCTCCTTCTAGCTTCGTTTTATCTCACTTACTTTTAAGTCATATCCAAAACTGTTCTGCAGCTTTTTCTTGGGCTTGGTTTTTCATGTGAACCTCTCTTCTGTAGCTTCCTAAATTTTCCTCTGCTTTTCTTTTAAATAATGCCTCACGTAATGCCTCACCAGTAAAACCATTACTCACTACCCCTCCTCCATCTGATGACTTAACCCGGCTGTGTCTGCCAACCTTTGTCTGAATCATCCCCTGGGGTGGCGACTGAGTCATTGCTTTGGGCATCTCATGAGTCAGGTGCCTTACAAAACATTGCTGAATGTTCTCAGAACATATTCTCACCACCTATTTTTGCTTCTATAACTAGACTTAAGTCCCAGTAAGCCCTAAAAGGTGAAGTATAAAGTGTGACCCAGGAGAAGGTACACTACACTCTAAAAGAACTGCTTGCCTTTTCTAATATGTTTAAATAGAAACCTGGGAAATACGTGTGGGAATGGCTATTAAGGGTGTGGGATAATGGTGCAAGGAACATAAAGTCAGATCAGTTGGATTTTATTGATATGGGCCACTAAGCACAGATTCTTCATTCAACGTTTCATCTCAAGAGGTTAGGAAAGGATGTAATCATTTATTTGGTTGGATAAAGTATGGATTATGCACTGACCTACAGTAAATCAAGGTGAAGTACCAGACCTGTTTTGGTATACTGTAGAAGAAGGTATCCAAAGGCTTAGGAAAATGGGCATGTTAGGCTGAATTTATCAAGTTAGACCCACAGAGCCATATATGGAGTTCCCATAGGACACACTTTTTACCACAACAGTGAGGAACAAATTTGTGAAGGGAGCCCCATCATCCTTGAAGATTGCTGTGATTGCTATTTTATCTAAGTCAGACATGATCGTGGGGACTGCCCTAAATGAATTAAGACGCCTAACTACAATAGGGCTAATTGGACCACCTGGTATTAGGGTCCAAGTGACATAACTCAGTCAACAGAGACAAGGTGGGCATGGTTACCATAATGGATAACAGAGTCAAAGCAGTAATCAGAATAGTCTGACTTGTATGATGGGCATTGTTTACTTATTCATGGTGTTCATAGGCGTGAAACATAGGAAACCTACTAAATATTTACTTGATCTGTACAAGTTGAAGAATTCTAGGTCAAGTGAATGACAGTCTAACTCAAACCTCCAGAATAGAGAGACACAATCCTTCAATCAACTCCCAGACTTGTGCCAGTTTACAGGCCAGGTCCCCTTGGAGAAGGACCCTACTACACTGCCCAAAATTTAAACTGGTAATCTTTTTCCCAGTTGTCCCAAAAGGAATTTATGGTCTTTTACAAGATTGGCTATTCATTGGGGAAAAGGAAATAATCGGATTTTTCAGGGATTACTGGATAGTAGCTTTGAACTGACACTAATTCAAGAAGACCTAATACATTACTGTGGTCCACCAGTCAGGGTGGGTGCATACAGAAGTCAGGTTATTAATGGAGTCGTAAGTCAAGTTGCTGTGAGTCGGAATTGACTCAAGGGCAGTGGGTTTAGTGGGTTAAGTCAGGTTCAGCTCACAGTCAGTCCAATGGGTACATGAACTCATTCTGTACTGATTTCCTCAGTTTCAGAATGTATAATTGGAATAGATATACTCATCAACTGGCAGAAGTCCCATATTGGATCCTTGACAAGTGGAGTAAGGGCTATTATGGTAGGAAAAGTCAAGTGTAAACCATTAGAACTGCCCCAACCTAAGAAAATAGTAAACCAAAAGCAATAGTGCATTCCTGGGAGGATTGCAGAGATTAGTGCCACCATCAAGGAATTGAAGGATGCAGGGGTGGTGACTCCCATCACATCCTCATTCAACTCACCTATTTGGCCTGTGAAAAAACAGATGGATCTTGGAGAATGATGGTGGATTATCGAAAACTTACCAAGTGGCAACTTCAATTTGAGTTGTTATTCCGGATGTAGTTTGGGTATTCCAGATGTAGTTTCATTACTTGAGTAAATTAATACATCTCTTGGTAACTGGTGTGCAGCTATTGACTGGCTAATTCTTTTTTCTCCATACCTGCTTTAAAGTGCCGCAAGAAACAGTTTGCTTTCGGCTGGAAAGGCAATCAATACACCTTTACTGTCCTACATCAGGTGTATATCAACTCTCCAGCCCTATGTCATAATTTACTCTGCAGGGATATTGATTGCCTTTCCTTCCACAAGATGTCACACTGGTCCAGTATACTGATGACATTATGCTGATTGGGCATACTAAGAAGGAAATGTCAATGATTCCGGACTTATTAATAGAACATTTGCATGCTCCCGCTCCCACTAGAGGGTGGGAAGTTAATCCAACAATAATTCAGACACCTTCCACCTCAGTGAAATTTTAAGGGGCCCAGTAGTGTGGGGCATGACGAGATATTCCTTCTAAAGTGAAGGATAACTTACTGCATCTGGCTCCTCCAACAACTAAAAAGGGGGCAGAACGCCTAGTGGCCTCTTTGGATTTTAGAGGCAAGATAACCCTCATTTAGGTATGTTACTCTGGCCTATTTATCAAGGGACTCCTAAAAGCTACTAGTTTTGGGGGGCCCTGACCAAGGGATGTCCCTTCAACAGGTTCAGGCTAATGTGCAAGCACTATGCCACTTGCGTCATATGATCCGGCTGATCCGAAGTGTCAATGGCAGATAGAGACACTGTTTGGAGTCTTTTGCAGGCCCCTATTTTTTTTTTTTTTTAGTGATGAATCACAGTGCAAACTCTCAGGATTTAGGGGTAAATGCCTGACTTCCTCTGTAGATAACTACTTTCCTTTTGAGAAACAGCGTTCGGCTTGTTACTAGACATTAGTAGAGACTGAATGCTTAACCATCAGCCACCAAATCACCACGTGGCCTGAGTAGCTCATCATGAACTGGGTGTTGTCTGACCCAGAGAGTCATAAAGTTGGATTTGCACAGCAGCACTCCATCATTAAATGGAAATGTCATATACAAGATTGGGACCAACTAGGACCTGAAGGCACAAGTAAGTTGCATGAGAAAGTGCCCCAAATGCCCATGGTCTCCACTCCAGTCACATTATCTGGCTTCTCCAAGTCTTCATCTGTGGCCTCATGGGGAGTTCCCTATGATCAGTAGACTGAGGAAGAGAAAATTCATGCCTCATTTACAGATGGTTCTGCACAATATTAAGGTACCACTCATAGTGCAAAGCAACAGCACTACAGCTCCTTTCTGGGACCTCCGTAAAGGATAATAGTGAATAAAAATTCTCCCAGTGGGCAGAATTTTGAGCAGCACAGGCAGTTGTTCACTTTGTTTTGAAGGAGAAATGGCCAGATGTGCTAATGTATACTCATTCATGAGCTGTAGTCAGTGGTTTGACTGGATGGTCAGGGACTCAGAAGGAACATGATTGGAAAATAGGAGACAAGAAGGTATGGTGAAGATGTATGCAGATAGGCCTCTCTGAATGAGCCAAAGAAGGAATGATATTTGTGTCTCATGTGAATGCTCACCGAAGGGTGATCCCAGCAGAGAATGATTTTAACAATCAAGTAGATGGGGCGATGCATTCTGTGGAAACCCGTCATCCTCTTTTCCTCAGCTACTCCTGTCACTGCTCAATGGGATCATGAATAAAGTGGCTATGGTGGCAGGGATGGAGGTTATGCATGGACTCAGCAACATGGATTTGCACTCACTGAGGCTGACTTGGCTACACCCACTGCTGAGTGCCCCATCTGCCAGCAGCAGAGACCAACACTGAGTCCCTGATATGGCTCCATCCCTCGAGGTGATCAGCCAGCAATCTGATTGATTACATTGGACCACTTTCATCATGGAAAGGGCAGCATTTTGTTCTTACTGGAATAGCACTTATTCTGGATATGGATTTGCCTTCCCTGTATACAATGCTTCTGCCAAAACTACCATCCATGGACTTACAGAATATTTTATCCACTGTCATGGTGTCGCACGCAGCATCACATTGGATCAAGGGACTCACTTTACAGCAAATGAAGTGTGACAGTGGGCCCATGTTCATGGAATTCTCTGGTCTTACCATGTTCCTCATCATTTGGAAGAAGCTGGCTTGATAGAATGATGGAATGACCTTCTAAACATACAAGGATGGCACCAGATAGGTGGCAATACCTTGCAGGGTTGGGGAAATGCTCTCCAGGAGGCTGTATATGCTCTTAATAAGCATCCAATATATGATGCTCTCTCTCCCAATAGCTGGAGGTCAGGGTCCAGGAATCAAAGGGTAGAAATGGGAGTGGCATCACACACTATTATCCCTAGTGACCCGCTCACAAGATTTTTGCCTTCTCTCCCCATGACCTTATGTTCTGCAGGTCTAGAGATCTTAGTTCCAAACAGAGAAATGTTCCCACCTGGAAAAACATCACCAATTCCATTGAACTGGAAACTAAGAATGCCACATGGCCACTTTGGGCTTCTTATGCCTCTGGATCCACAGGCAAAGAAAGAATTTATGATACTGGTTGGAGTGATTGATCCTGATTACCAAGAGGAAATTGGATTGATATTACACAATGGAGGTAAAGAAGAGGATGTCCGAAATGCAGGAGATCCCTTAGAACATCTCTTAGTACTACCATGCCCTGTGATTAAAGTCAGTGGAAAATTATAGCAACTGAATTCTGACATGACTACTAATGGCCCAGGCCCTTCGGGAGTGAAGATTTGGGTCACCCCACCAGGCAAAGAACTACGATCAGCTGAGGTGCTTACTGAGGGCAAAGGGAATATAGAACGGATGGTGGAGGAAGGTAGTTCTGGATACCATGTGACCAGTTGCAGAAATGAGTACTGTAATTGTTATGAGTATTTCTGCTTTGTTTTTGTGCATCAAATTTTTTGTTCTCTTCACTTATAAAATATAAGATGTAAACAAGGTTAGTGCATTTAGATTGTATGCGTGGTTGTTGTATCATGTTAGGTGCGAGTATGACTTTATAATTGTTTTTATTCAGAAATTATGTATGGTTTGGGGAGATGTGTGCAGGAGCCAAGTTGAAAAGAAGTGTGATGGTTAAGATTGCATGTCAACTTGGCTGGGCCATGATTCTCAGTGATTTGGCAGTTGTATGATACTGTGATCTCCTCCATGATGAGATTTGATATAATGTGATCACCTCCATGATGGGATCTGCTACGAGTAGCCCATCAATTGAAAGGGAGTTTCCTTGGGTGGGTGGACTGCACTGAATATAAGTGGACATTCTGGCAAGGCTCAGGGGCTTTTCCTCACTCTGGACCCTGAAGCTGGTCCCTGGTTGTCTGACCTCTGGTTCTTGAGACTTGAGCTAGCAGCTTACCTGCAGTCTTGCCTGCTGATCTTGGGTTCACCAGACCCTGTGGCTATGTGAATAAGGAGAAGCCTCTATCTTGCCCCACAGACTTGAGACGTTACAGCCTCTACAATCATGTAAACCATTCCCTTGATATAAATCTTTCTATATAAATATTTGGAAACCCTGGTGGCATAGTGGTTAAGTGCTACGTCTGCTAACCAAAAGGTCAGCAGTTCAAATCCACCAGGTGCTCCTTGGAAACTCAATGCGGCAGTTCTACTCTGTTCTATAGGGTCACTATGAGTCAGAGTCAACTCAATGGCAGTGGGTTTGGTTTTTTTGTTTTTATATACATATATATACACTTTACTAGTTTTGCTTCTCTAGAGAACCCAGCCTAAGACACCCTGCTATTCTTATATATAAATAATGATGTATTTAACGATGCCTATTAATTTTTCCTTCCTTTTTTATAGTGTGGGTGGTTTGCTTTCTGTGAATAAGCCTAATCCTTCCACTTGTATTCAGGATTCTAAACATTTCAGAGCCCTTATTTATAATGTTCTCATTTCTTGAATATTTAATTTTACTATCTCTTTTCCATCAGATATTTTAATAAACTCAAGGTGTCCCCAATTTAAAAATAAATAAAATAAAACACAAAACCTCTCTCAATACTAATTCCACATATGGTTACTGCCTGTATTTATTCTCCTCCTCTCAATCAAACCCATTGCCATCAAGTCGATTCCAACTCATGGGGACCCTATAGAGGAGAGTAGAACTGCCCCACAACTTTCCAAGGAGTGGCTGGTGGATTCAAACTGCTGACTTTTTATTAGCAGCTGAGCTGTTAACCACTGCACCACCAGAGCTCCTCCTCTCATTCATATATCTTGAGAAGTGTGCTTATGCTTATAGTTCCCTCTCCATTACTTCCCAATCATTACTCTTTCTAATGAACTGTGGCCTCGGTTGGCATAGCTTATCTGGAATTACTCTTACCCAAATGATGCATTCCTAGGGTAACCACGTATTCATGTTTTCCTGGCACCGTATGGGTTTACAGCCTGTTATTCCAATGTTGTTACTAATAGCACCACCTTTCACTATCATAAGTGCTTTGTTTAGGTTAAAAAAAAAAAATTATAGGACCTACCTACCAATTATCTCTTCTTTACTAACTAAAATGTAGAATTGCCTTTGGTCCTTGTATCTCTGGACATTTTTAGGGCATTTAGCATGGTTTGACTTTCTCTTTCTTGACTACTTCCATTTTTTTATTTACATGACTACAGCTTTCTCCTTGAGTTTTATTTGTCATTGTCATTCTTTTTCTAATTTCATGTTTTTTAGCCTATAACATACATTTCTCTGGGATTTTATATTCTCCCTTTCTCTCTTCATACTATACACTCTCCTTGGCAAGTGTTATTCAACTGCATGTCTTCAGTTTCTATTCATATTCGGAAGACTTTCAAGTCAGTAAGATTAATCAGTATATTTTCTCTATATTGCAGAACCATGTTAAGCTTTCTCTTGACATCTCCATTAATATGTCCCGATAAAACTCAAACTCAACATGTCCAATACTAAAGGAGGCATCTCCCTTTCTCAGTAATTTACCTTCTCCCAGTACTTCCAATCTGATTGCATGGAATTCCTATTCATTCAGCTGTGAAATACTGAATTCCAGGCTTCATCATCACTCTCCCCTTTCCCTATTCCCACATCCGAACAAATCATGTCATGAATTCTTGAAAAACTTATATTTTCACAGTACCTCTGGCTCTATGTTCTTTCTTGTGCTGAGTTAGTTTATTTTATTGATTTCTAAAGTTCGTTTTATTCATAGTGCTCTTCCTCTTCAGTAAAGATTAGAACCAGACTTCCACAGTCAACAAATTTGCCTTTTTGTAATCAAAGCAAATATTAGATTCTTGAAGAAATACTAAAAAAAGAAAATAAATAAACAAAAATCGAATAGAACTCTGAACTGTTTTGGTTTCAAATACTTTAAAAATAAGAGTTTTATAAACATATTCCTAAACTGAAAGAATCCAGATGTGTAAGCAGTCTTATAAATGTGTTGTAATTCCTTCATTTTTACAGATAAAACTGAGGGCCAGGGGGATTCAGTCAAATGTTACTTTATCTAATTTTAGATAAATTGATCAGGAAGAGTTTGGCTAACTTCATGCCTTATATAGTTTTTCAATTACAGCTTTTGACTATCTAATAAATTAATTATCTTGCTATTGAAAATCAGTATTAGCAATTTAGTTTTAAGGCAAATGTTGATTTTAGGCAATAATTCCAGATTTGTGATCTGCTGCTGGTTAAATATTAACAGATAAGATTTGGTCAAAATGACCATTTTTGGGTGGAAGAAAAGGTAAGACTCTACCTGGAACTTTATTGCAATAAGAACTAATGCATAATAATCATTAATTAAGAAAAGATGATTTTGAATTTATTTGGAGGTTTCAAACCAGTGAACACTTTTTTTTTTTTTCTCTCACTACTGTCACTTTTTACAGTAAGCCAACAAAGGCCCAGATGCCTGATTTCAGACCTTACTTATTACACCTTAAGATTCCATAGTATCTCACTCTGTCTCTCAGTCCTATTTAACCAAGAATTGCCCTCAGAGAACATTCACATACTGCAATAAAAACTTTAATATGATGCTAGGGAAATAAATTTTATAACAGTGAGCCTGGATCATTACTACATTTTAATTTTGCATGTCCTTATAATGGCAGTTCAAATCCACCAGGCTTGAAAACCCTATGGGGGTAGTTCTACTTTGTCTTGTACAGTTGCTGTGAGTCAGAACTGACTCGATGGCAACAAGTTTTATAATGATACTTGTGCTGTCATGTTCTTTCATTGTATCTTGGGTACATATTGCTCTTTTACCTCAGTAAATATACAGAATGTTATTTTGTGCAATGGAGAAGATGCTATTTTACATAAATAAAATAACAACTAGAAACTAATAGAACTTAGATTAGAACACAGGGTTATATTAGATAATAATCAGCACTGGATGTTAATAAGTAAGGACAACAGAGAAATGAGAAATAAGCCAATGAAAATACAAAAAGATAGGAAAAAAAAAATAATTAATGTAAGATTAAGAATTAATGGCTTCATAGGCAGAGCCAACATGACATTATAGACAGAAGCACCCTGACATCCCTCTGTAGCAAAGACCCAAAAAACTAAGCAAGACAGATACAAATATCAGTCCTGAAACTCTAAGCATCAAATGAAGGAGTAAAAAACTCAATCAAGCACCAAACTGAATAAGAAATTGACAGAGAACAGAGCACAAGGAGAGCTAGTGTGGAGGTCCGCTACCAACTAGCACAGCTCTGATTCGCCATCTTCGATCTCGGCCACAAAGGACTGTGGACAGGGAATATGGGAAGGCAAATTCACCAGCACCCAACAGGAGACAGAGCACTCAGTAACCAAGGATACATGTTTCCCATCCCCCACCCTTCTTCCCTGTACATGACTGTGGCCTCTGCTGCTTTCCGGTAGGCCACAGTCACTCAGCCAGAGAGGTATCAGCTCACTGCCACTTGGATTCACCATCTTTGACCTCAGCCACCAAGAATCGTGAACAGGGAGTATAGGGAGGCTCCAAAAAGAGATTAAGTAAAACACCAGACGAACTTCTGAGAGAAGAAAAAGCACTGGAACTACGTGATAAAGAAATTCAAAACTCTAATATTCGTGGTTCTCCAACAGATGAAGGAAAATGCAGGCAAAAATAAGGAAAAAAAATAGACAAAATCATGGAAAAAGGACAAAATCAGGGAAAACAGACAAAACAATGGAAGAGTTCAGGAAAAAAATGCAGAACAAAATGCCAAAATAAATAAACAACTAGAAGTCGCATGAAAACAGCAATTAGAAATCCAATAGATAAAGAACAAGATTTGAGAAATGGACAGTTCAATAGAAGATTTTAGGAGCAGATTTGAAACAATGGACTACGGGATCAGTGAAATTGAAGACAAATGCTTGGACACCACCTTGAGGAAAGATCAGAGGAAAGAATGAAGAAACCCTGAGAATGACGTGAGATACAATCAAAAGCAAAAATTTGTGTGTGATTGGAGTTCCAGAACATGGGAGAGAAAATGGAAAACAGAGATTTGCTGACATAAAACTTCCCCAATATCATGAAAGATAAAAGTCAACCATCCAAGAAGCTCAACAAATTCCATAAAGGATAGAGCCCAAAAGAAAAACTCCAAGACATATCATAATCGCAGCAACTAAAACCAAAAAAAAAAAAAAAGAGAAAAAAATCCTGAGATCAGCTCAAGAAAAATGAAAAGTCACATAGAGGGGAAACAATAAGACTAACCTCTGTTAACTTGGCAGAAACCATGCAGGCAAGAAGGCAATGGGAAGACATAAAATCTTGAAAGAAACCTTGAGAGAAAAGAAACTGCTAACCAAGAATAATATATCCTGAAAAACTCTCACTCAAATATAATGGCAAAATTAGGACAATTCCAGATAAACAGAAATTAAGGGAATATGTAAAAACCAAACCAAAGTTACAAGAATTATTAAAGGGAGTCTTTCAGTTAGAGAATGAACAACATCAGAGAACAACCTGAATCTAGGATATAATACTGTATCAGTCAGATACCAACCTAGATAATAAACTCTCAAGGATAAAAAAAAAAAAAAAAACTAAAAAATTTGCAAGGAACCAGAGAGGTAAATCTGTAAATGACAACAAGTAAGAACAATAAAAAAGGGAATAAATGTTGTAGGTATAGAACATTCTAATGGAGAAGAAGTCAATGCATTATCAAGTAATGAAAGACTGGTTTAAAATTAGGAAGATAGGGGTAAATTTCAAGGTAGCCATAAAGAACCTACTAACAAACTAACAAACCTACTCATCAAAATAAAGAAGAAAAACAGAAAGTCTAAGTAAACACAAAAACCAAGGAAACAGAAAAAAAATCCAGAAAAGGAATTTAGCACAGGAGAGCAGGGGGAACAAAGAAAATGTCAACACCATTAAAAAAAAAAAAAAAAAGGCACTACGAAATGACAGCCATAAACACATCTATCAATAATCACACTGAACATAAATGGCTTAAATGTACACATAAAGAGAGAGATTCACAGAATGAATTAAAAAAAAAAAAAAGGACCCATCAACATGCTGTCTACAACAGACACACCTTAGAAGCAAAGACATAAATTTATTAAAAACCAAAAGATGCCAAGTCCCTTGCAAGCAATAAAAAGGGTTATTTGGGATAAAGTAAGAAAATGTTTTAATTGACTATTGAGAAGAGAGGCTCTGGGACATTTGTTGAGTAATAAGGACAGAATATAATTATGTAGTTACAGAATCCATATCTGTAAGTTGCTATCAGGGAGAAAAATCATAAATAAAAATATTATTTCTCATTTTAAGTTGTAGATGAATCACCAGCCAAGGCCACCTTTGGAGGCACTGTTTTAAATCAGTTATCTCAACAAAGTCCTTAACACCACCTTAGAATACCTTGTTTTCATTTAACTTGTACGTATAGTTCTTTCATGACGTTTCTGAGACTAGTTTGCTTTCGTTTTTAGTCTGCCACACTGTGTTGGAAAAATAATAGTAATCATTAAATCAGTAATAAACTGCACTGACTAAATGCACTACCCAGCTAGCTATAATTTTATTTGTGGCCTTCATTCTGCTTAACTAAATTACTTTTGGTTGTTTTATGGCCAGCAATAGCCGTAAAACCATGACCATTTTTCTAAAACATTTTTTTCTTTACTGCCTGCAGCGTTCAACTCCCCTACCGACTCTCAGTTGATAAGCTTTCTTCCCACACTGAACACTAGCATGATAAAATATTTCCCTCTTTATTTGTAACCTCAATGTCTCTCATCTTTCACTTCCATCTCTATGGACTAGCTGATTGTCATATTTAATTTTTATCATTAACACTTTTCCTGAGCCCACAATTCTTTTAATTACCACTATCTACTAGGTCTTCACTTATCCTCCCCTTTTTGTTCAGTTTCTTGCTTACAACTGATTTGTTTCTCCTGCCTACAGCAGGTCAAAGTCTCTTTTATCTAAAAGCAACATCAACATCAATAGAAAAAATCAATTAAGCACACAAAAAAGCAAATTAACATAGGAAAATGCTTTCTATTTTGACTCTTTTTATTTTCTTTAATATCCTTTTAATTTTATTTTATTATTTATTTTATTTCCCAAGCTAAAGCAAACTAGTTTTAAAATGCTTTCATAATTTATTTAGTTCAACAATAATGAACTAAATAAAAATGAAAATACAATGTATCAAAATTTGTGGGATGCTTCAAATACAGTTATTAGAAATTTATAAAGTTAAATGCACCTAAAAAGCAAAGCAAAACAAAAAACCCAAACTGATTGCTCTCTATTCGATTCCAACTCACAGAGACCCTATAGGACAGAGTAGAACTGCATCACAGGGCTTCCAAGGCTCCAGTCCTGAAGGAAGCAGACTGCCATATCTTTCTTGTGGGTTCAAATCACAGGCCATTAGGTGAGCAGCCAAGAACAGAAGACAGATATAATAACAATAATGTAAGCCTTCACCTCAGGAAACTAGATAAAGAATGCAATTTAAGCTGGAAAAAAAGCAAAATAAAAATAATAAAAATTAAACAGAAATCAATGAAATTAAAAGCAATGGATAAAAATCAATGAAACTGGTATTTTGAAAAGATCAATATAATGCATAAAACTCCAGGCAGGAAAAAAACAAAAAAAAGGGTGAAGACATAAATTATCAGTATCAGAAATGAAAGAAGGATAGCACCTACAAAGGCCAATATTGAACATTATACTCAATGGTGAGACACTGGATGCTTTCTCCCTAAGTTTGAGAATAAGACAGAATGTCCTCTCATACCACCTCTATTCAACATGGTGTTGGAAGTCCTAGATAGTACAGTAAGCAAGAAAAGGAAAGAAAAATCAGGCAGATTAAGGAGGAAATAAAACTGTCTTTATTCAGGGATATGATTGTCTATGTAGAAAATCCTAAGGAGTTGACATAAAAACTGGATCTAAGAAGCAAGTATAGCAGGCCTCAGAATGTAGAAGTCAATTATTTCCTTATATACAAGCAATAAACAATTGAAATGTGAAATTAAAAGGAAAAAAATACCACTTAAGATAGTTCCAAAAAAATAAAAACTTATGTGTGAATATAAATATATCCAGAATCTATATGTGAAAGTCTACAAAACTATGAGAAATTCTGGTGTGCAGTGGTTAAGCATTTAGCTGCTTTGAGGGCTAAGGTGTGTCTGACCCAAGTCATGATATTTTCACTTGCCTCATATGCATGCAAAAGATGGACAATGAATAAAGAAGACTGAAGAACTGATGGCTTTGAACTATGGTGTTGGTAAAGAATATTGAATATACCATGGACTACCAGAAAAAAAAAAGTTTTTTTAGAAGAACAAACAAATTGGTCAAGGAAGAAGTGCAGCCAGAGTGCTCCCTAGAAGCATGGATGGCGAGACTTCATCTTACGTACTTTGGACATGTTATCAGGAAGGACCAGTCCCTAGAGAAGGACACAATGCTTGTAAGGTAGAGGGTCAGCAAAAAAGGAGGAAGACCCTCAATGAGATGAATTGACACAGTGGTTGCAACAATGGACTCAAACATAGCAAGACTGTGAGGATGGTGCAGGATCCAGCAGTGTTTTGTTCTGTTATAGATAGGGTTGCTATGAGTCAGAACCGACTTGATGGCACCTAACAACAACAAAATTGTGATGCAGGAAATCAAAGATCTAAATAATTGCAGAAATATTCTGTGTACATGAATTATGAGACTCAATGTTAAGATGTCACTTCTTCCTAAATTGATTTATAGATTTAACACAATCTCAGTCAAAATCTCAGTTAGCTATTTTACTAATACTGACAAACTGATTCTGAAGTTTTTTTTTTTTTTTTGGAAAGTCCAAAGCCTTAGAATAGCCAATAAAAATAAAGGGCAGAGTTGGAGAACTGACACTATCTGCTTTCAAGACTTTCTATAAAACTAGAATAATCAGGAGACCATTGTATTAGTGAAAGCACAGGCATATAGATTAACAGAATGGAATAAACCAAAAACCAAACTCTTTTCCATCGAGTCTTTTCTGACTCACAGTGGCCCTGTAGGACAGAGTAGAACTGCCCCATACAGTTTCCAAGGAGCAGCTGGGGAATCTGAACTTCCTACCTTTTGATTAGCAGCTAAACTCTTAACCACTGTGCCACCAGGGCTCCAAATCAAGAAAGCATTGTATTAGTGAAAGTACAGGCAGATAGATTAATGGAACAGAATAGAGAGCCAAGAAATTGACCCACAAAGATATAGTCTACTAATCTGTGTCAAAGTAACAAAGGCAATTCAATGGAGAATTGATCATTTTCTCAAATTGTGCTGGAACAAGTAGACATCCATGGATCCAAATCTTATACCTTTTGCAATCATTAGCTCAAAATGAGTCATAGATCAATCACATGGGAAAGAGGGGAAAAAGGGTAATTTTACAGTGGAGAAACCTAAGAAATATTACCTCAACCAGACAAGGTCAAAATCAACAACGATAAATCATGGCAATAGTATACACCCTTAATATGATATGAGGAGAATGGAATTTACCTCTGTGAACTTCCTTCCAAAAATATAATAGTAATGAGGAAAACATCAGAAAATTCCAATTTAGGAGCATTATACAAAACATCTGACCAAAATGCCTTGAACCGATGACTAACAACTAATCAAAACAAAGAAAGTCTGAGAAACTCTCACAGCCAAGAGCAGCCTAAAAAGGCATGATGACTAAATGCCATGTGGGATCTTCAGTAGGATCATGGACATAAAAAGACATCATGTAAAAGCTAAGGAAATATGAATAAAGCTTGACATTAGTTAATAGTGTTTCAATATTGGTTTGTAGATTGTGACAAATACATCATACTAACGTAAGATGTGAATAAGGAAAACTGGTTAAGGGGCTTATGTGAACTCTGTACTATTTTTGCAAATGTTCTATGAATCAAACTGTTTTTAAAGATAAAGTTTATTACAAAAAAACTGTTAAAAATGTCAGGGCTGTCCCACCTCTTCTTTTGTATATTCATGCCTCCACAGCTAAGGCACATAGAATTAATTAAATGGTTCTTTTTTTAAAAAAGGAGGAAAGGAAACACCTCACCATAAGATCACGAAAGTGGCTGATGAACTTTTTCCTCTTAGAGCTGTCCAATTCAAATGTTCCCTGACTAAGTTTGTTTTACATTATTAAATCTGAAAGAGTTTTTTGTGCCTAAGTCTTATACTTGTGCCAAAATTAAGGTGCCAGGAAAAGTATCTATTTCAAAGGTAAAAAGAGGAGACTTCACAGTTTGTTATACAAAAGGATGATGTTCTTGTGAAAGAGAAGTGAATCAGAGAGAACATAACATGTTAGATGAAAATTGATGACAACGGGCCCTTAAGAAGACTTAGAAAATAACTAGAAACTCATAGTAGGTACTTTCTGTTTTTCTTGCTCACTGAAAGACATATGAAAGAAAAGGATCAGGTAAAGATGGCTACAAGCATATCACGCAACAGAAACGCAGCTTCAGACAAGCTCTCTTTAATGAAAATCCATTTTCCCTAATTCAATTTGTTTAGAAAATTGTTTCCTGTTCATTGTTTTGTAGATCTTTGTACAGATAAAATCAACTGGAGATTTCAGAAATTATCTGACGCATTTAAAAACAATAATAACAATTATTTATTAAATACATACAACATGGTAAGCATTGCACTAAATATTTCACCTGGGTTATCTCATTTAAGTGTTAAAATCCCGATGAGGAAAACATTCCCATTAACATTCCTTTTTATGAATACAAGAAACCAAATCTATGAGGATTTTTTTTTTTTTTTTTTGGAGTGTCAGAGCTGAGATCTGAACTCAACAGTAGGACTCAGCCCACTTCATAACATTGCCTCCTACTCATAAGTATTCAAAACTACTTAGCCTAAAGAAATTTTCTTAATTGTCAAAAGGATTAAATCACGTATTATTTAATTTGCCCAGGTTCTGAAAACAAGATATACATTTAGCTATGAAAATCTGCTATGGGAAAAGTAGATAGAAAATAAAATGTTTTCTATTCAAATACCAGTTTTTAAACTCAGAGAAAAGAAATAGTATAATAAATCAAAATTAGCCAAAAAAGTGATAACCATAGAGATAAAACATTATAAAACTGCAGATGGGGACTCTCACATAGAAGACTTTGAGAAAACAATAGTAGGAACACACAAAAGAATGTCATTCTATATGGACAGTAAAAGTAGAATTCAGTATGGTCCGTGAGACCCATAATTAGCCAAGAAGAAAGCTCAAGAAGTTAATATTTAATTTTATAAGATTCGTTGATATTTAAATTGACTCATCGTTAAATGTACTTTCCATTCATTTATGAATAGAAACCCATGTATTATGAACATTTTATATAGACAGATTAAAAATATATTTTAAATTTAATTTTATACTTGTAATTTTAAATTTCTTATTTCTTGGAGAGAAATCAAAACATATTTGACTTCATGTTATATTGAATCTTAAATGTCAACTTACCGCTTCCACTTAGTCAATAACTGCACATTGACAGGCTTTCATAATGTTTTATTTTATCTTTCAGTTAATCACAATATGGATTACTGCAGTGGAAAATATATTTCACCTGAAACGTTGATGTTAGAGCTATGCTTAGGAATCACATAGATATTATTTTGTAAAATGTAGTCTTCACATGAACTATTAAAGCAACAATTATATTAAGCGTTCAGGAACTAGCATAACCCATACACAGAAAATCAGGCATTGATACTGAAAACAGACTGCTCAGCCGGATCTTAAACAGCACCTGAGCCATTTTTTTTCCTTCTTCTTTCTTCTTTCTCTCCTTTCCCTCCCCTAGCCCATCCCTGCCTCCAAGTAAGATCCTGATGTTAGCTCCGCAAATGGTTAAGTGTTAACCAATGTTTCCTCTAAGACTGTGGAAAACAAGTGATATTGATCTAAGCCTGTGAAATAAGAGGAAGGATGGCGCCAGCTACCCCCTGAGCTGATGGGATAATGGCAGGACAAGATCAACATGTTTGCGATGGGACCACCAAAACCAAACAGAAGAAAAAGAGTGCACATTCCACCAGTCCCTAAAACTTATGGCCCCTTTTCCCTTAAAAACCTGAACCCGTCGGTAGTGTGGTGAGACAGACGACTTTAGGAGGAGATCATTCCCCTCTGTCTCCATATACCGGTGTATCTAATAAAGCTCTTGCTACCCACCTCACCACTGTCTCAAGAATTGGCTATTTGCGGCAGGCGGCTCTAACTCGCAAAATTGCGGTAACAATACCACTCACAAGGACATCAACTTTAAACACATGTTTTGGCTTTATTAGTGGCTAGTGGTGAAGTAGGAAACCTATTGGCGCAGTGGTTAAAGAGCCTGACTGCTTAGCCTAAAGGTGAGCAGTTCAAATCCACCAGCTGCTCTGCAGGAGAAAAGTGGCAGTCTGCTTCTGCAAAGATTACAGCACTGGAAGCCCCATGGGGCAGTTCCACTCTGTCCTACGGTTCCTTCACTGTGGGAGCGTTTTATTTATTATTCAGTGGAGACACAGACACCTGTACATTCTGGAGAAGTATGTCTTACCCTAAATCAGTCTTCCGTATCACCCTGTAAAAGTCCCTGGACATTTCCAAACAATTATCTCTTGCCAGCAAAAGGGTATAGAACCTTAAGCCAAAAATCCAAACCCACTGCCACCAAATTGTGTGACCCTATAACACAAAGGAGAGCTGCCCCATAGGGTTTCCATGGCTGTAAATCTTTACAGAAATAGACTGCCACATCTTTCTTCCCTGGAGTGGCTGATGGGTTTGAACAGCTAAACTTTTAGTTAGCAGCCAATTGCTTAACCACTGTGCCACCAGGGGTCGTTATAGATCCTTACCTCTGGTCATATCTCCCTTTAGGCAAAATGGAAATGAGATTTACTGCTTGGAATTATGACCATTAGGAAACTTTCTCTTCCCTACCTCTTCTGAATGTCCTTGCTGGGTAAGGCTATAATTAAAAAGCATTATGCATCCAGATATTTTCAGCACATTATGCAGAGTTGTTATAATAAACTAGGTTTGATTTTTTTTTACCGTCATCCATCTGGTCATAGAAAACAGTTCATGAAGGCATAGAAGTAGATTGAGAGAGACAGGGCAGCAACATTAGCCTAGCTGAAAACAGGGAAGTGAGTGTTCATGAAACTTACCTGACTTAATGGACAACCAGGGCTTGGCACCATAAAGTGAGCTTTCCATGGAAATGACATGGTACTCATCAGATAACATCCACCTCATGATAAGAAGCTGAGATCCAAAGCCTAGAACTCTTCCTTAAAAAGTTAAGAATTTTTCTCCATTTGTTTTACTCAAAGTATAGGGAAATCAGTCATTAGTCCTGTAGGGATTACCACAGGCTTCATAAAACATTACAAACTGTCACAAAAGCTTCGAACATAACAGGAATCAGCAAGAAGTGGTCTTAGTTCTTCACACTGGGGCAGCTAGAACCTGTTTTTAGAGGAAGTTTATCACAGTTAAGAGTCAGAATAATCCAGCCAAATGGAGCAAAATTTATACCAAAAACCAAAAGAGGCTTACCTACCAAGCATTGTGCATTTTTCTTAGTATTGGGAGCCATAAACTGTGGAAGTTTGTTTATCACTATAAGTAAATATCACAACAAATCCCAGCTCATGAAACACCCAAACACTTCACATAAGTGACAAGTTTTTCTATTTTTTTGGCTTTACCTCTTAACCAATGACATTTAGCCGTCATATCACAACATCAGGGCTCAAGAAGTACCAGTTAATTTTTATTTCCAGAGTATATTAACAGGAAATTTTGTGGGATGTGAGATAGTCAAAATTCCTTCAGATGAAAACATAAGAAAACCAAAAAGTTGACATAAGGCTGACAACACCAGAATGCGCTCACGAAAAATGGGGCATCCAGCCTTCTACCCCTCTTGATACGCATATTAAAATGAAACTGTCTTTGAGTACATTCTGACTCATGGCTACCTCACATGTTTCCGAATAGAACTGCGCTCCTCTGGGTTTTCAATGGCTGTGATCTTTTGGAAATAGATCACAGGGCCATTATCCAAGGCTCCTCTAGATGGATTCTAACAGTCAGCCTTTCGGTTAGTAGCTGAGTGATTAACCGTTTGTCCAAACCAGGGGCTCCAATATGCATATTACGAAGTGCATACTATCACATATTAAATTTTATTGATTATTCACTTCTAAATTAAACTATCTACCCTTTTATAGGAAACATGGGATTGTGGTGCAGTGAATTACTGAATGTGGTTCCTCTAGCCATTCATGGTCTTGTGACTCCCACAAAATGATTGGGTGGGACTATGCAAATAATGTACTTGTGGGCCACAAAAGGGATTGGGCAGCCTGCTAATAATGCAAACAAGGTTCAGGGAACACTTTTGAGGGTGATACTACGCAAATAAGGTATATGGAACCCTAACAAGGGGATTGGTCAGTTTTGCCATCCTCCTAGGTTTAAGGAGAGTTAATCCCAGAAGTGGAGAGGAGACCTCACTACCATAAAAAAGAAGAGCCAAGAGCTGATTGTGCCCAAGGACCCTGTGCTGAGAACATCATAGACCCAAGAGACAGAGAGAGCTGTAACACTGGAGACAACACTAGACAACGAGAAACAGTGGCAAGCACAGCAGAGTCCAGTGCCAGAGAAATGGCAGCCATAGAAACAGGAGATCAGTACAAGATGGTGCAATGGTTTCCTGGCCCACAGAGCAAGGCAGCTACTGTTGATATGCCAACACATGGAGCGAGAGAATTGAGTGCCTTCAGGAAGGAGGCCTCCTGGTAGAATGGGGTGCTTCTGGGCATCTACTGGCAGAGCTAAATAAAGAACTGCAACTCTTGCTGAAGCAGGGCAGAGACCAAACTCCGGGCCAAGGGCCAAGAGCTGAGAGAGGCTTGCCTGCAGGCATTGCCAAGAAGAAGCATTTCTGATTGAAGAACTGCATCCTGAGTCATTCCTGATCCTGAATTGTAACCTGTTACTTCTCTAATAAACCCCATAATTGTGAGTATGGTCTCTGAGTTCTGTGTGGCCATTGCAATGAATTACTGAGCCCAGAAAAGAAGTAGAGAGCGTTGTGGGAGGAACAGCTAGTGTTAGAACTGATAAAAAGTTTAGAGGGTGGAGGTATGTTTGACCTCCACCTCATAGGAATCATCAACCTTGGGCTGGTGTTGATCTTGAGTATCCTCTCCCATCATGTAGTTAGACAAGTTCTGATACCACACTGCCATTTTTACAGTTGGTGTCAGCAGTGAAATTTGTTGCAATGGCTCCAGACTCATGGAGGTATGTGACTTCGGAAGAGAAAGGATGAAGGAGAATGGGAAGTGAACTTTTGCTTCTTAGATGTTACTTTGGTTGTTGTTATTTGTAATGGCTGAAAAGAAAGTAAAGAATGTTATGCATCAGCAGTGGGTAGGAAACTGGAGGAAAGAAAAGCCTCATCAGGAATGAATTGGGGCAAAAGCCAGGTGGGTTAAAGAAGATGATTTACAGGGGGCCAGGGTCTTCTGGATCCACCCAGCCAGAGCCCAAGACCATATGCATATGAATGGGATGATAGTGAAGGAGTAGAGATGAAACTGGGAAAGCTTTGTGTGTTCATTTGAATGTACTATTGGTATTGAATATTTCACCTATCTAGTGTTATAAAACAGACCTAAGTATATGATGGAAATGAATATTGAGTATTATAGATTATACAGAGCATGTAAATCTGCCTTCAGCAATAATTGATTGGATATGCTAATAGAGGAATTAAGCTTTGCCCAAAAGAAACACAGGCTGTTTGTTTCAATCTAGTGGCCCAGAGTATTGCCGGCTTAGGTAGAAAACCTGAGCCCAACCGAGAATCTTTGGTGTCAGGAAATACGCATTTGAAAAGACACGTAGACCCACTCAGAACTGCTAGGAGAGCAGGAGACTTTCATCTGAAGGAAGGATGGACTTCAGAAAAAAAAAAAAAAATGACTTTTGGTTGTCGAACTGGAACAAGTGGTTTGCCATAAGGTGCATCAACGCAGGAAAATTCAGTGACAATCAGAAGAATCCTAGGACCGGAACTTTAAAAAGGGCTGCCAGTAGGCAGCCTGGTATGCTCACTTGAGGTGACAGCCCGGGACCGTTAGATAAGCGGAAGTGGGGGAGGCACAGCAATGAAGAGATGGGCTGAGTTTGGACATGTTCCATTGGCACTGGTTGGCCTAGCCCACAGGCGATAGGGATGAACCGGCCCGTTGACTTACCATGGCGGCTAGGAATGAGTTGGCCAGATCCCAGCTGAATGAAGACAGATGTTTGACACCGTGATTTGGTGTATATTGCTGCAATTTGATGGCTTTCTCTGGGCTGGACTTTGCTTATGGATGCAGATCCTCAAAGTTCCAACCAGAACAGAAGATTCTTCAGACCAAAAACATGCTTGCCTCCTCAGAGTACTGGTTTGATAGGGATGAGCAATTTAACATTGTCCAAAACGGGGGAAGATAAAGGCGTGAAGTGGTTGGCTCACATGCTTTCATGGGTGTGCTTACACTAAATGATAGGGACAAGGGAGGATCCCCACTGAATAGCTTCCTCTTTTCCTGACAGGTCTGGGAAAGGGTGGATGGGGAACATGCTGGTGGGATTATATGATTCAGCTGTGAGTGCTGAGTGTTAACAGGAGTAATTGTGATTGTACAAACTGTAACTGTAGAAGCTGTAACTGAAAGAGTGGACTAAGGATGAGGCACTGCTGGAGTACAGTACAGAAGGACAGTGGCTGAACATAAAGTCCCTTAAAGGTTTTGCTATGCTGATACCTAGTGAGGTTTAGAATAAGGGAATAACTTTATCAGACTCCTGAAAGGGTGAAGCCAAGATGACTTTTGGAGAACCTGACCAGATCAGATGGATAACTATAGAAGACCTGAACGGCTGGTACTTTAGTAACCTCATACTGAGGACTCTTCACCCTACTGAAGGACTAATTGTTAATGATTGTTTTGGACTTGCAAAATGATTGACAGGGGGAAGTTATTCTCTAAGTATGAAAGGGCCATTGGCTAGAAGAGTGAGGGGATTGTCTGTGGTAGAGTAAATTACTTAATATGGCCCTCCTAGCTTTTTTTTTAGCTATTCATGGTGGTGTGACTCTCACAAAATCATTGGGAGGGACTATGCAAATCCCACCAAAGGGATTGGACAGCCTGCTAATAATGCAAATATGGTGCACGGAACATTTGTGGGAGAGGGATCATGCTGATAAGGTATATTCAACCCTAGCAAGGGTATTGATTAACTTTGCCATCCCACTAGGCTTAAAAGGAGCTAATCCAAGAAGCAGAGAGGGAAGCTCACTACCATAAAAAAGAAAAGCCAGGAGCAGACTTTAGACCCAAAGTTCCTGTGCCAAGAACCTTCTAGACTCAGGAGACAGAGATAGCTGTAACACTGAAGACAGCGTGAGACAATGAGAAGTGGCAGCAAACATGGCGGAGACCACTGGCAGAGAAACAGCAGTGGCAGAAGCAGGAAACTGGTGCTTCCTGGGCCCATGGGGCAAGGCCGCTACAGTGGGTATGCTGACCCACTCAGCAAGACAGCTGAGAGCCTTTAGGCAGGAGGATTCCTGGCAGAGAGTGTGCTTCTGGGCACCAATTAGTGGAGATAAAGAAAAAGCTGTAATACTTTCCCAAGGAGGGCAGAGGACAGGCCAAGCGCCGAGACCTGAGCGCTGGGGGTGAAGGGCTGAGAGAGAGCTCAGTCTGTGGGCATGGCCAAGAAGAAGCTGTCCTGATCAAAGAACTGCATCCTGGGTCATTTCTGATCCTGAATTGTAACTGTTACTTCCCTATTAAACACTATAATTTTGAGTATGGTATGTGAGTTCTGTGTGGCCATTGCAATGAATTATCACCCCTGCAGAGTAGAGAGTGTCAGGGGAGAGATGGCTGGTTTTAGAATTGGTAAAAAAGTGAGAGGGTGGAGTTATGTTTGACCTCCACACCTCACAGGAATAATAAAACTTGGGCTGATGTTGATCTTAATTATCTTCCCCCCTCGGGAAGTTAGAAGAGGTCTGATGCCCTGCTGCCATTTTTACAGGGATACTAGTTAAACTGCAACATATGGAAGCAACCAGAACTGAAAAATCCTATGAACATCTTTCTCCAACTAATAAATGGCATGAAAAATAATTTAAATTTAATAGTCATATAAATCAAATACAATATGCGAGCCTTGTTTGTGTCTTATTTGTATAAACTGATAACAAAATTACATTTTCGGTACTTTTGAATGGGGGCTATATTAAATTGTTTTACAGAGACTTACACACACATTCACTCACACACAGAGTAACACCTAAAACAACTACTAAAAACCTACAGGAAAAAAAAAAATTATACTCAACTACAAAAACTACAAACTAATAAAAAGATGTAAATCAAAATGGAATTCTAAAAAAATGTTTAAATAACACACACAATGGCAAGAAAAAGGAAACAGGACCGAGAAACAGATAAAACAAACAGAACACAAATAATAAAATTGAAGAATTAAGTCCTAATATATGAAATTACTTTAAATGTAAATGTTTTAAAATTACAATTAAATGACAGAGATTGGTAGAGTAAATAATAATAAAAAATAACTCAGCTCTATGCAGTCTATATAAAACTCGCTTCAAACATAATGAAATAGGTAGGTTGAGAATATAAAAATAAAAAGTTATGAAATAATAGAAAACTCACTAAATGATGTTGGGTTATGAGTTGAATTTGAAAACAAAATCAGACTAATTCCTCACCTCATGACATGTACAAAATCAATATGACATGGATTAATTAACAAAAGGGAAAGATACAAATCACATGTTTTTTCAGAAACATATAGAAATATTTATATGAAGTAGAAATAGCAAGCAAAAAAGTGCTAAACATTAAGGGAAATATTAATAAAATGTCACTACCAATTGCCATGGAGTTAGCTTCAACTCATGGTGACCCATGTGTCTCAGAGTAAAACTGCTCCACAGGGCTTTCAGTGGCTGATCTTTTTGAGGTACCTCTGGTGGACTTGAACCTCCGGGCTCTTAGTTAGCAGCCAAGCACATAAACCACTTGTACCACCCAAGAACTCCACTGATAAAATATACATCATTAAAGTTTGTGTGTTTGTTTTTTATTTTTTTGTTTTTCCTTTAAAGGTACAGTAAAGAAAGTAAAAGCAAGCCAGAAACTGGGAGATGGGAAAATGATATTTGCATCTTTAAATTTAAAAAAAGGACTGGTGTCCAGAATACATAAACTACTTTATGAACCAAATAGATCAAGCAACCTAATTAGATTAAACAAACAAACAAAAAAAGACAGGCACAAACATTTCACAAAATAGGATGTTTGTATAAAATGTATTATCATTCTCACTATTAATCAGAGATACGTAAATTTAAAATATAGTAGATAATTACTCCTTGTAGGTAAGCAAAAAGTGCTCTGACATTAATAAAATATTGTATGAGGAGTTATAAGAAATCTTACATTGCTGGTGGAGTCCAAGTTGTTACAATCATTTTGGAGAACAATACGACATGATCTTCTAAAGTTGATTGTGAACATACTTCTCAGCCTTGTAATTCCACTCCTAGTTATAGACCCTGAAGAAAGTCTTATACATGTCTACCAAAAAATATACATGAACGCTGCTTGTAGCATTCTTTATATTAAATAAAATGGAAACTATCAAAATGCCCACAGACAAGAGAGGGATAATGCATAGTATATTCTTATACTCAACAGTATATTCAAAGTTGTTCATTTTATTAATATGCTTCTCAATTTAAAGTTATATTAAATATTATGTGTATATACAAATGTAGCATAAGCATTTAAAATTGATATAATACGAATGCTTAAATTCTCTTTTATTGGACTTTATGCATGTGTTCAAGTTGTCCCTTTCTCTTACGTGGACCAACCTATTTGTTTCCCTACTAAGTCCAGGGACTCTACAACTACCATTCCTATTAACATATGAAACTTGATATATGATAGACATGATGATATACGTACATCAAAAAAAAAAAAAAAAAAACTGTCTCTATTGTATCAACCATTCTTTGCTTTTGTGGTTCAGCACCTACACACCTATCTTCTGTTAGACTAATTCCCACAAAGCAGAGCCTCTTATATAAATAACCTAGGCTTTGGAAATCTGACTTTATTGCCCAAGGCTTTTAATTGGTAGGGAGTGATACAAACATGCAGAGGTGATAGAGGTTTACTAGGAAGCATCTGAAACAGAGAAGAGAGTGAATTAGGGTCATGTCCAGGGACACATTTCTCGGATTGGTCCGAAGACATCTGACTGTATTTTTATATGCCATCTTTGGTCTCAGCTCATTTTCCAAGCCTGGCTCTCCAGTTGTGAGGTCAACCTAAGAGCCGCCTGATATCCTTCAGGCACACGTGTTTTCACCTTGAGTGGTTTCCCTGCTTTACACCCCAAACCCCTGGTTGATCCAAGTCTGTATATATTCCATGAATATTTGCTGTATGGAAAGTCATTTATTTGATTATGGAGACATAAAGATGAATCAGCACAGGTGCTATCCTCAAAGAATTCAAAGTAAAGAAATTAACTCAACAGGAAAAAAAAACAAAAACATTGAAACTAATAGCATTTCATTCATATCTGGCCTAATCAAGTGCAAAAGCCTGAGGAAAAGTACTTGTACACAGTGTAATATTTTTCTTTCATCTGATCAGACTGGAATCAGAGAAATTGTAATTGTAAGTTATAGTAGAAATGTTCATGTTTATGTTAAGCTTTAAAAAAAAATTTTTTTTTTTTTTTTTTTTTTTTAGGTGAAACAGTATCTCAAAGACATATCCTTCATTGTAAAAAGGCAAAATGTAGATAGAATTCTCTGAGTGTGATTCTGAAGTTTAGGAGCTATAGAGGTGGTCACAACTGATCAAATTGAAATAAGGATGTGTAAATATTTGGGAAACCTGAGCATTTCTGAGTGAGTTAAGGAATTTTGTTCAGAGAGCCAAAATAGTACGCTATGTCAAAAATAAGAGAGAGAATCTGAAACATGTAGGCAGATGACCATAGCAAACAAATTGAGTCTTGGTTCCAGCATTTGAAATATTTCAGTTTCTAGCAATTGGATTGGATTTTAGGGACAGACTGAAAAGGTCCTCATATTTTCCAAGAAGTCAGAGATATAATAACAATGATAGATTTAGTGCTTATAATTAATCATTGGATAAACAAGAAAAATGACAGTTTTCTCTGTAATAATAAAACAAAAACCAAGCCCACTGCCATCGAGTCAATTCTGACTTATAGCAATCCTATAGGACAGAGTAGAACTGCCTGATAGAGTTTCCAAGGAGCACCCGGTGGATTCGAACTGCCGACTTCTTGGTTAGCAGCCGTAGCACTGAACCATTATGCCACCAGGGTTTCCCTCTGTAATAATAAGATGTAATAATCTAACATGGGTTGAGTGTGCCTATATGTTCCAGGTACTATTTTTAAAACACTTTACTTGTATTATTTATCCCTTGTAACAACCTTTTGAAGTAGATACTATTATTTTCCCAATATTGTAGACATGGAAACTAAAGTACAAGAGATCAAATAACTTGCCAAAGGTCATATGGCTAATAATTGATAGAGTTTGCCTTCTTAAGTCTGTTTATGACTATACTACTTTTTGGTCTTGAACAATCAATTCAATGCACTGAGCCTATTTCCCTATTTGGAGTCCTCAGGTAGTGCAAAGAGTTAATACACTTGGATGCTAATCGGGGATTTACTCCATACAGAGGCACCTTGGAAGAAAGACCTGGCAATCTACTTCTGAAAAACCAGCCATTGAAAACCCTGTGGAGCACAGTTCTACTCTGACATCTGACACATGAGTAGAAGTTGACAGAAATTGGTTAGGTTTTTTTTTTTTTTTTTTTTTACGTGGTTAGATGGCTCAGAACAAAGGCCGGATAAACACTGACTTATTCTTTATTCTTATGACTTAAAAAAAAATTTAAATGTAATTATGTTCCCCTAAAAGTTAACTTAAAATTGATTATTTCTTATGTAGAAAAAATATACTAAATTTGTTGCTGTTATCTTTACTGAAATAACGGAATTTTCCTATGATTTCAATTACATTTATAATTGCTCCTCTTAGCTTCTCTAGATGATCAGATATGCTAAAATTAAGTTAATATGGTCTCTTTTTTTTCCATTGGTCTAAGCATATAGGTCAAAAAAGTGAAAGTGAAATAGAAACGTGAAATTAGACCTACTAAAAGCATAGTGTTTTATACGTAGTGAACACGTGATTAACTATTAATTACTAGTTTTAGTCTTTTTAAATATGTAGGTTTTATTTTTTAATAATTTATGTTACTTCTGGATATTTTATTCTTTTTTAGTTTTAATGTTTTAGTAAAGGAATGAAAATAAAGGAATCATTCAGTTTAAACCAACTGAACATTTTGTTAGATTTCATGAAAGGAAAGATAAAAATGCATACGTGGAAAAAATTAAAGTCTCAATTTTTTAATTAGAAGGAAAAACAAAACACTGTTACTGATAATGATCCAAATATCAATGGAAAGCAATTTAAAGTAGATGAATAAATCAGAGCAGATAAAATGTAAAGACAATAAAATTTTACAAGGATATGAATTTTATAGAAATAAACCTTTGAATAATGCACAGTTCTTAAAAATGTATATTATTTGATTTAAATGATTTGTCAAGAATTATATTACACTTAATATCTTCTGAATTCTTTCTTTTGTTATCACTAGGAAACGTCTTTTCTGGTGTGCACTTCTACCTGAGATTTAGAAATTTGTCTTGAAAATGGGCTTTCATGAAAATTTAAAGACATTTATAACCTGGTAAGGGAGGCAATGTATGAGAATGCAAAATAATAGAAAGCTGGACTTCTTTGAGACTAGTAGAATAGCAAAATACAACCATAAACAATTATATCAGTCTTGAGAGGTAATTTTCCACAGATTCCTCTCGTTGCTACATGGTCTATACCTTCTGAGCAAAGTACATGTTTGAATACCTTGGACAATGCCTCGGAATACATCCCTGCAGAGAAATTTGGGGAGGCCCCAGTTTGTTAAACGTAGCACACTACCTTCTTTTCCCAGTGACACTTGCTTACATTCCCGCTTTATAAACCTGGAGATTCCTCCACCCTATCCCGCTGCGGAGATTTGCTTACATTCCACAGTGAGGAGTAATTTTTCGCTCTCTCCAGAGGAGAGAATAAGTAGGTCACCAGCAGTGCTATATAAACTCAGAACCTCCTAATTTTGGGATTCCTAGGGTCACCATGTGTTGGAATCGACTCAATGGCAAACGGATTTCTTTTTTTTTTTTTCTCTTGTGATGTGCCCACCCACTAGTGATGCCTGGCCATCTTCTCATTGCCCTGTGAGAACTGGGACATAATGAACAGAAGCAAGGTATTGTTGTGACTGCTGTTTTTGCTGTGAGCAATAAATGGTCTCCTTTTCTGAATCAGACAGAGTTCTGTGCACTTTGGTATGTATAAACTATATCAGGCAAAATTGTTAGTTTGCAAGTATGATTAAATTTCAGACCCTTCACAGTTTCGGACTTAATGGTTAGCCCTGTTGTTTCCCCACATTCCAGAGCTCTTCCAGATGGGACCACCTCAAAGTCTACCAGTACTGTCAAAGCTCTGACTTTACCTTAGGAAACAGTATTCCACAGGAATGGACCAGAACCAGGATACAAAAAGTGGGTAGGTAAATTATTCTCATTCCAGAAATCCACACCTCTTTCCTTTTTTTTTTACCCCCTAAAGTTTCTTTAAATAGCTAAATATGCCATTTCCCCTGTAATAGCTTCAAATTTTCTTGCCATGAAGCTTGGTCAATGAGTACACTGTATATTAGCGTCTTTAAATTACAATACTGTCTATGGCTTCTTACTAAAAATGACTGTGACTACTCCAGTATGACTTGGTTTATATATATATATGTTTACATTTATATTTGTATACACACAAATTTTTAGTACATAGAGAGAAAGAGAGAAAGCAAGCTTCCTGGTTGCTCAATGGTTTAATCTCAGCTGCTAACCAGAAGATCAGTGGTTCAAACCCACCAGCTCTGCAGAAGAAAAGAAAGACCTGGAGATCTGCTCTCATAAAGATTACAGCCAGATCTACTCTGTCCTATAGGTCGCTATGTGTGTCAGGATCCACTCTAGAGCACACAACCACACACACGCATATATATATATATATGGAGCCCTGGTGGCACAGTGGTTAAGAGCTTAGAAGTAAGGATGTGACTCTGTGTCTCACATACTTTGGACATGTTATCAGGAAGGATCAGTCCCTGGAGAAGGACATCATACATGGTAAACAGAGGGTCAGCGAAAAAGAGGAAGACACTCAACGAGATGGATTGACACAGTGGCTGCAACAATGGGCTCCAGCATAATAATTCTGAGAATGGCGGAGGACTGAGCAGTGTTTCATTCTGTTGTACATGGGGTCGCTATGAGTCAGAGCCAGCTAGATGGCACCTAACAACAACAATAAGCTTGTGTCATCTGCACATTGCTGGATGTTAACAAGTCTTCCTCCAATCCTGATGCTACGTTGTTCTTCATATGGTCCAATTTCTTGGATTATTTCCTCAGCATACAGATTGAAAAGAAGATGAAGGGATACAACCCTGACACATGCCTTTTCCGATTTTAAACTATATGGTATCCCCTTGTTCTGTTTAAATGACCGTGTCTTAATCCAGGTATATATTCCACTTGAGCACAATTAAATACTCTGGAATGCCCACTTTTCAAAATATTATCCATAATTTGTTTTATCCACACAGTCTAGTGCCTTCACACAGTCAATAAAACACAGGTAAACATCTTTCTGGCATTCTCTGCTTTTGGCCAAGATCCGTATGACATCAGCAATAATATCCCTTGTTCCAGCACCTCTTCTGTATCTGGCTTGAACTCCTTACAGTTTCCTGTCAATGTATTACTGCAGCCATTTTTAAATCATCTTCAGCAGAATTTTGTTGGTATGTGATGTTAGTGTTATGGTTTGATAATTTCCACATCCCAATTAGATCACCTTTCTTTGGAATGGGCACAAATATGAATTTTCCAGTTGGTCGGCCAAGTAGCTGTCTTCCAAATTTGCACATTCAGCATTGCATACATTTGTTGAAGAATCTCCATTGGTATTCTGTCAATTTCTGTAGCCTTGTTTTTCACCAATACCTTCAGTGCAGCCTGAATTTCTTTCTTCAGTACAAGTGGTTCTTGATCATATGCTACCTTCTGAAATGGCTAAATATTAACCAGTTCTTTTGGGTACAGTGAGTGTATTTTTTCCATCTTCCTTTGATGCTTCCTACACTATTCTTTTTTTGCCAATAGAAGCCTTGGATATTGCAACTTGAGTCTTCAATTTTCTCTTCAGTTTTTCACCTTGGCAAATACTGACCATATTCTTCCCTTATGGTTTTGTAATAACTCCAGGTCTTTGCAAATTTCATTATATTTTATCTTGTCTTCAGGAGCCACCCATTGAGATCTTCTGTTCATCTCTTTTCCTTCATTTCTTCTGTTCACTTTAGCTACTCTGGATTTAAGAGCAAGCTTCAGAGTCACTTATGACATTCATTTTGGTCTTTGCCTTCTTTCATGACTTTTTAATGAACTTTCACTTTCTTCATGTAGGACGTCTTTGATGTCTTCCCACGACTCTTCTGATCTTTTGTCATCAGTGTTCAGCATGTCAAATCTATTCCTGAGATGGCCTGTAAATTCAAGCAGGATGTATTCAAGGTCATACTTCAGATCTCATGGATCTGCTTTGATTTTCTTCAGCTTCAGCTTGAACTTGCACATGTACAATTAATGCCCACTGGATGGCTATAGTAAAAAAAAGATGGAGAATATCAAGTATTGGTAAACATATAGAGAAACTGGAACCCTTATATATTGCTTGTGGGAATGTCAAATAGTTCAGCCACTTTGGAAAACAGTTTGGTAGTTTCTCACAAACGTAAATATAGAGTTACCGTATGACCTAGCATCCTCATTCCTAAGTATATGCCCAAGAGGAAAAAAAAAATCATACATCTATACATTGAGCAGAACATATACAGGGCCTGTATGCTGCAAATTACAAAATGCTGACAAAGAAATAAAATCTATGGATTGAAAGACTCAATATAGCAATAATGCCAAGTATTCTAAAATTGATCTTAAGTTAAATGTAATCCTACTCAAAATACAAACAACTTTTTCTGTAGACAAAAAGAAGCTTATTTGTAAATTGACAAGAAAAGGCATGGGCTATAGGATAGGTAAACCAATGCCAAAAAGGAAGAATAAATAAGGAGGAATCACTCTGCCAAATATTAAGGTTTCAATAATCAACCGGTGTGGTATTGGTGGAGGTATAGACATATAGATGAATGGAACAGAATAGAGAATGCAGAAATTGGGCTGCACAATTATGCCCAACTATAAAAGTGCAAAGGCGATTCTATGGAGGAAGGATAGGCCTTTCAATAACAAATGGTTCTTGAACCACTGGACGTCCATAAGCAAAAAAAGAGGGAGAGAGAGAGAGAGGGAGAGAGAAATAGAACCTCAACCTGAAACTTAAACAAAAATTCACTCAAATTGGGTCATGGGCTTCAATGTAAAACATAAAACTATAACATGTAGAAAAAAATAAGAGAAAATCTTTAGGCTAGGGAGAGTTTTTTGACTTGCCATCAAAACCATGATATATAAGAGGAAAAAATAATAATTTGAATCTCATAAAAGTTGAAAAAAACATATACAGGATTAAAATACAAGTTACAGAGTGAGACAAAATATTTGCAAACCACACATTCAACAAAGCACCCATATCAATACAGCATTCTCAACACCCAACAGTAAAAATCAAATAATCCAGTTAGAAAATAGGTAAAAGACACCAAAGGACATTTTACTGAAGAGGATATACATATGGCAAATAAACACATGCAAACATGTTTAACATCACTATCCATAAGGGAAATGCAGGATTTAAGGATGTGGGGAGGACTGGAGTGAGAGGAAGTTTTCTGTGTTTATGAAAAGGCAACACGAAAAGACACTTGTGGTGATGAAACTATGCTGTATCTTGACTTTCATGATGAAAACATGAACTTACACATATGATAAAATTGTATGAAAGTAAATATATACACACATACATAAACAGCCAAATGATTACAAAACAAACTGGGAAATCTGGAAAAGAACATGGATTTTATCAATGTGAATGTCCTGTTGTGATATTGTACTATAATATTTACAAGAAGTCACTATTGATGGAGCCTGGGTAAATGGTATATATAAGTCTTTTTATTATTTTATACAACTGCATGTTTGTCTATAATTACTTCAATACAAACTTCAATTTAAAAAGATATTCAAAAGATCCCTAAAAAAATGAAAAATAGAGAAGTATATATCAAAAATATATGAAAAATAGGTATATTGAAAACTACAAAACACTGATGAAAAGAATCAAAGGAGACCTAAATCACTAGACATTTATACCATATGGATTTTCAATATTATTAAGGTTCCAATTTGACCTATAGGTGGTAGATCATCTTAATCAATACCCCAGAAGATTTTCTGTAGATGTTAACAAGCTAACTCTAAAATTTATACAGAAAGGCAAATAAACTAGCATATCCAAAACAATTCTGAAAAAAATGAAAACAAAAACCTGGACGAAACTTTTATTCAATTTCAAGGCTTACTGTAAAGAGTCATTAATCAAGGAAGTGCGCTATCAGACAAAGGATAGACCCATTCAGCAATGGAACAGAATAGAGAACCTATAAAGAGACAACATATATTAAGTGAACTGACTTTTGACAAAGGTAAAAAGGGAATTCAAAGGAGAAAGAACAGTCTATTCAACAAATGATGATGAAACAATTGGAGATACAGATGGAAAAAAAAGTAAAACTCGATACAGTCCTCACATTAACAAAAATTAACTCAAAATATATCATAGACATATGTAAAGTATAAAACTTTTAAATTTACAGCAGTGAATATAGGAAAGATTTGTATGATCTTGATTTAAATTTAGTAAATAGTTGTTAGATAAAACCACAAAAACTTGATTATAAAACAAAACAAAACAGAATTTATCAAAACTGAAAAAAACAAAGTGTCAAAATGTTTGCTACGGGAAAGTATCTGGGAGAAAATGCAAATATTTGATAAACATACACACACATCACAAAACATATATATAGCATACAATAAGAACCCTTACAATTTAACAATAAGGACACCAATAACCTAATAAAAATATAGAGAAAAATGTCAGCAGGCATTCCACCAAAGAAGATGCATAGATGACAAATAAATGTAGAATGGCTAAAACATACTCAAAATACCAAAAGCTAGCAAAAAGACAGAAAAGCTGGAACACTCATATAATGCTGGGGAGAATACAAAATGTCAAAGACATTTTGGAAAACTGGCAGTTCATTAAGAAGCTAAAAGTACCCTTGACATCAATCGAGCCACCCCACTTTTAGGTGTTTGTTGGAGTGTATATGAAAGTTTATACTAGATTAATCCATAATCACTAAAAATTCAAATAATCTAGATGTCCTTCAACAGGTTCAGTACACTGTGGAACATGCATGTGATGGTATACAACTCAGCCTTACTTGATTTATGCAATGACAAGGATGTATATTAATTGGATTTTTCTAGGTGAAAGAAACCAGACGCAAAAAGTCTTACAGTGTATGAGATGTTCTAAAATTGGCAAAAAAAATTGGGAGGGTGGCAGGAAACATCAGTGGTTGCCAGGAGTTGGAGATGGGAGGAATCGTTGACTACAAAGTCACAGAATGGAGGAATTCTTGGAGTGACTGAACTGTTCTGTATAGTGCTGAAGTAGTTGATTCATGATTCTACACATTTGGTGAAATTAATAGAACGATACACCACAAAGAGGAAATTACCACGAAGAGTAAACATAAGTCTATGTACAGTAAAACATGCAAAAGCTAGAAACTGTGTAAGGCAAAAGCCTGTTAGAGAAGGAAAACTCAAACGTTTTCCCATAAAAGGGGTGACAGAAAAGTGTTAAGACAGCACCCTGTCAAAGGCTGAAAACTTGCAAGAAAAACTAGGCACTCCTGTCAAGTTTCAGCTCTCGCAGGTTTCAATATAAATCTTACAATGTATGCAAATTATTGAGAAATAAATAAATAAATGTGGGGGGAGGGACAAATCATTCCTATTAATAAATGGATAAAAATGAGAAAAAGAGAATTATATTAGAATGTCAGAGTAATAATTGTAATAAATATGGATCTCTTCTAGTCAGTTGACCGGTCTTGGCATAGACGAATGAGCACCTCCAGCACTGCGTTTATTCGTTGAAACATCTCAATTGATATTCCATGAATTCTGGAAGCCTTTTTTTTCCTTTTCATCAATGCCTTCAGTGCAGCTTGGACTTATTCTTTCACTGCCATTGGTTCTTGATCGTATGCTATTTCCTGGAATGGATGAACATCAACCAGTTCTTTTTGGTATAGTGACTCTGTGTATTCCTGCCATCTTCTTTTGATGCTTCCTGTGTGGTTTAATATTTTCCCCATAGAATCCTTCAATATTGCAACTTGAGGCTTGAATTTTTTTCTTCAATTATTTCAGCTGGAGAAATGCCGAGCATGTTCTTACCATCTGATTTTCTATCTCCAGGTCTTTTCAGATGTCGCTATGATACTTTACTTTGTCTTCTCGAGCTGCCCTTTGAAATCTTCTGTTCAGCTCTTTTACTTCATCATTTCTTCCATTTGCTTTAGCTACTCAACTTTCAAGAGCAAGTTTGAAGTCTCTTCTGATATCCCTTTTGGCCTTTTCTTTCTTTCCTGTCTTTTTAATGATCGCTAGCTTTCTCCATGTGTGATGTCCTTGATGTCATTCCACGACTCATCTGGGTCTTTGTTCATTAGTGTTCAACCATCAAATCTATTCTTGAGATGGTCTCTAAATTCAGGTAGGATTTACTCAAGGTCATACTTTGGCTTTTGTGGATTTGTTGTAATTTTCTTCAGCTTCAACTTCAACTTGCATTGGAGCAATTGATGGTCTGTTCCGCAATCAGCCCCTGGCTTGTTCTGACTGAAGATATTGGTCTTTTCCATCGTCTCTTTCCACAGATGTAGTCCATTTGACTCCTGTGTATTCCATCAGGTGAGGTCCACGTGAATAGTTGCCATTTATGTTGTTGAAAAAGATATTTGCAATGAAGAAGTCGGTCTTGCAAAATTCTATCATGTGATCTCTGGCATAGTTTCTATCACCAGGGCCATATTTTCCAACTACAGGTCCTTTTTCTTTGTTTCCAACCTCTGCATTCCAATCACCAGTAATTATCAGTGCATCCTGATTACGTGTTGCATCAATTTCAGACTGCAGAAGATGGTAAAAATCTTCAATTTCTTCATCCTTAGCCTTAGTGGTTAGTACATAAATTTGAATAATAGTCATATTAACTGGTCTTCCTTATAGACAAAGGGATATTCTATCACTGACAGGGTTGTACTTCAGGACAGATTTGGAAATGTTCTTTTTGACAATGAATGCAACACCATTCCTCTTTAGTTTGTCAGTCCTAGCATAGTAGATCATATGATTTTCTGATTCGAAATGGCCTATGCCAGTCCATTTCAGTTCATTAATGCCTAGGATATCCATGTTCATCTGTTCCATTTTATTTTTGATGATTTCCAATTTTCCTAGGTTTATAGTTCATACATTCCACTTTCCGATTATTAGTGGATGTATGCAGCTGTTTCTTCTCCTTTTGAGTCATGCCACATCAGCAAATGAAAGTCCTGAAAGCTTGGCTCTACCTATGTTATTAAGGTTGACTCTACTTTGAGGAGGCAGCTCTTCCCCAGCCTTTTGAGTGCCTTCCAACCTGAGGGACTCAGCTTTCAGCACTACATCAAACACTGTTCTGCTGCTATCCATAAGGTTTTCCCTGGCTAATTCTTTTCAGAAGTAGACTGCACGTCCCTCATCCTAGTGTCTTAGTCTGGAAGCTCAGCCAAAATGTGTCCGAAACGGGTGACCCTGCTGGTATTTAAATACTGGTGGCATAGCTTCCAGCATCACAACAACACAAGAACTCCCACAGTATGACAAACTGACAGTTGTGTGGGGGGACATAACCCTGCTTGTCTAAAATGAAGACCATTTGAAGCACTTACTGATGAAGGTGAAATACTACAGCTTTCAATATGGATTATGTCCAAAAGTGAGGAAGATGAAAATCTTCCCAACTGGACTGAAAACATCAAGGTTAATGAAGTATAAACTGAAGCCATCAATGATTTCATTATACTTGGATCAGCAATCAATATCCATGGCAGCAACAGTCAAGAAATCCAATGACAAATGGCCTTGGGCAAATCTGTGGTTAAAAAAATCTCCTTAAGGTTTTAAGAAGCAAAAATTCACTTGGATACCTAAACTGTGCCTGATCCAAGCCATGGTCTTTTCTATTGCCTCATATGAATGTGAAAGGTGAACAATAAAAAAGGAAGATTGAAGAATTAATGCAGTAGAATTGTGATGCTGGCAAAGAATATTGAAGATGTTGCATAACCAGACAACCTTTCATTCTGTTATACATGAGGTCCCGTAAGCCAGAGCTGACTGGATGGCAACTAACCGCAATGGGTGTGAAGTAGTATCTTATTGCGGTTTTGATTTACATGTCCTTGATGGTTAATCATGTTGAACATCTTTTCATATACTTATTGGTTATTCGTATTTTAACTTCAGAGAAATGTCTATTCAGATCCTTTGCTTCCTTCCCTTTTAATCTGAAGAGTCTCATTCCTTTTCCTCTAATGCCTCTGACCTGCTCAATTTGGAATCTACTCCAGGTAGCTTCACCTTATTTTGGGACTGGGCTTATGCTATTCAATTTTGAGAGTTTAGAAAGTCCAGATTTGAAGTCCTTCCAATCTTTTTCTGATAACTTCTACTCAGTTGCAAATCGAAGTGTGTAAAACTCATCCCAGTTTCAGCTGCGTTTTCAAATTGGCTGACTTCAATTTCCACTAAGAACCTAATGGTTATTTTAACTGTCTCCTGTTCTCAGGACCATAAAACCCTCTGTTGCTTCCCTCTGCTTCCTGTTGCACAGATGGCGATACCACACAGGTCTCACAGCTGTTGGTGATTTTTCCTATTCTGCTATATTTGGGGGATTACAGGGACATTTTGTCACTTAGTTTTGTTATAGATATTCTTTATGGGTTTTAGTTTTTGCTATCTAGTTGGTCTGTCTGTTTTTATAGGGAGATTAGGTGATATTAAAAATTTATATGTGCTTCCACCATATTCCAAGAATTCTCCATATTGAACTGTTTCCAAACGCTGTTATGGAACTAGTTGCAATACTTCCACATTCTTCCTTGCTTATGGGTGCATCTATGTGATTCTTTGTGGTTATATAACCTGAAGATTTTTCATCCAGATTTGAATTTCATGGATTGAGAATTGTACTCATTTACAATCCCGGGGATTTTTAAATGATTTATATCGTATATTTCTGATTCATGCATTATCTCTCTTGCAACCAGAAAGCATCTTCAAATAATAATTTCAAGATGAACGTGTAAGATGGTGTATTTTCTGAGATGTTGCTTTAGAAATGTGACAGCTGACTTGATTCATAACTCAATAAAATTATCAGTTTACAACTTTTTTTCTGCTAATATTCTCTATAGTTCTAAATTGAATTGGAAATTTAAAATTCTAGAGAACATTGAAGTCAGTATTATTGTATTTCACTTTATAGTTTCTAGCTTTGGGGGGATTTCAGGGATCTAGATATTTGAGGAATATTTTTACCTTGGTAATTTAACATTTTGCCACACAAGTATGAATCTATATATCTTAAATGGCCTGAAGATTATGGTGAACCCTATTTTTATATATCTTGTGAGTTTTGGAAGCTCAGTGGAGTTTCATTTAATTATGTCATTTATAGTTGCTCAGTTTCGTGTAGTATTTTCAGTTCTTAGGAATTTCTGGGAAACCCTGGTGGCATAGTGGTTAAGTGCTATGGCTGCTAACCAAAGGGTCGGTAGTTCAAGTCCACCAGGCGCTCCTTGGAAACTCTATGGGGCAGTTCTACTCTATCCTATAGGGTCGCTATGCATCGGAATCAACTCGAAGGACCTAGGTTTGGTTTTTTATTTTTTTTTTTTGGTTTTAGGAATTTCTACTTAAAATTTTTAGTTTTAAACTATATTTTCTTCCTCCATGTTTACCATTTCTTTCTGCATTTTTACTTATCTTCTTTTAAAATATGCATCATTATAGGTTAAAACACTGGTTTGGCTTTTTTCCAGTGTCAATTCTAATCATAATTTCAACTGATGTAAATTTTAACTCTAGATTCATTTTTATTTTCTAAGCTCAAGCCTCTTTTTTAAAAAAATTCACCTTGTTTTATTTATTTATTTTTCTTTTTATCCCTGCATATTTCACCTGATGCTTTTTGCCTGGTTACATAAAAGTAATTTACTAATTTATTCTAGTAAAGGTGCTGCAGGTAATTCCTGTAGGAAAGATTATGATCTCTTTATGTTGTCATATAGGCTTCTTGGACTCCCTTCTAATGAGAAGACATCTATGCACACTTGGTGTTTCCCTTCAGATAGCTTGTCCTTCACACCATACCATATTATCCCTTAATTAGATCTGATCAAATTGCCAGGAGGTAAGAATTGCACCTAAAATCTGGCTGATGTGCATGGTTCCATCTAACACTTCCTCATTACGGGCTGCATATCTATTGTGACTTTTTAGGATACAATTTCTGAGGTTCATCTCCAGAGACTCCGATTTAGGAATTCTGGGGTTGTGCCCAATAACCTGTGCCTTTCCAAACTCCACAGGAGATGCTGGTGCATAGATAGGTTTGTCATAGTTCAATTGCCACAGTTCATTTTTCAGGGTCTATCAATATTTTATCTAGTAAGTCTGATCATTTGAAATGGGATACTACCCATCTTGACCTGTAACTAACTTCTTAGGTACTGTAATTACAAGCAAAAAATAAAAGGGTTATAAACAATACTCTGTTTCCTTAGAAATTTGTGCCCCGTTGAACAGAAGTAATACTTTAGATTTACCTGTTTAGTACAAATGACACTACCACAACGTATAGATGAGTAGATAGCTTAGTAGACGGGTAGATAAGTACATAAACATGGTCATAGAAATATTTTTCATAGGCATTGGGTTTTTTTATTATTATTATTATAAATATGAGGAAAAAAGCGCCAGAACTGAGTTTTGTTTTGTTTTGTTTTTTTCCAAAGTACCCCAGTTACACCAGTGAGGGGCTCCTTCCTGGACAAACAGTCCATCCCTCTGATAAGTCTCTATTTTGTCACCTGCAGTGAACTGTTTTATAATACATGCATAACAGATGTGTCTAAATACACTTGTCATTAGACATGTCATTAGAAATGTCATTAGAAATGTATTGAATGCTATTACATACCAAGGTAGGTTCCACTAAGAAATTCAAAATTTAGTGAGAGTAAAATATATAAAAATGAAAAAAACAACAAAAGGTCAATGTGCACGCATATACACAGGATACTTGAGATGCTATCAAGTTTGAAATCACAGAGAATAATTCATGGAGGAGATTACAACTGGATTTTCCTTTTGTGACATTTCTCTTTTCAAATATAATTCAAATTAACATGTATAACTTTTTTTGTTTTTATTTGTTTGCTTTTGTAAAAGGTGAGACCCAGGGGAGAAATACAAATTGAGTTAACATGGCATGGAATTTATATAGCATTCCAAGGTATTAAAACCCAAGTGTTTTTCATTATTATTAAAACTTTATATGTCAGTAAGAAAAGACTGTTTACTAATGAAATTTTATAGCTGGAGTATATTTCTCACAAGTAATATATTTTTATGAAAATTACAAAATAGTGGCCCTGGGCTACTATTATAGTGTCGTTCTGGACCCAAGTTTGGGGAAAAATTGCTGAGTTTTATTCATATTATTATAGTAATCTAATATAAACTGAGGCTTTTCCAATGAGGGAGAAGTCTTAAAGCCATGATAAAACAAGGCATAGCTTTAGGATTTAGGGGTAAGGTTAAAAAATATTTTGTAGTTTCAACTGTGTATTTCAGATCATACATATTGGTTTCTCAACATAAGATATATTAGGACTAAAAGCAGTGTCAACATTCTTAGCAAAATTTTTTTTTGAATACCTACCTCCCCTAAAAGCCAGAGCTGCAAGGATAAATGAAGCCCAGGCCCAACTCTGAAGGAGCTTATAGTCTTCCTTGAGTTAAACTATTCTCTCTCAAATTAAACTCACAGCCTCATGTATAGTTACTAAGTGTCCTGGTAAGGTTTTTTGTTTGTTTGTTTGTTTGTTTTTTCCCCCTCCCTTTTGCTGCTTTCTGACACACTTGAGGCTTGTTGTTGTTGTTAGGTGCCATAGAGTCAGTTCCTACTCATAGCGACCCTATGCACAACAGAACGAAACACTGCCCGGTCCTGCGCCATCCTTACAATCGTTGTTATGCTTGAGCTCATTGTTGCAGCCACTGTGTCAATCCACCTCGTTAAGGGTCTTCCTCTTTTCCGCTGACCCTGTACCCTGCCAAGCATGATGTCCTTCTCCAGGGACTGATCCCTCCTGACAACATGTCCAAAGTATGTAAGACGCAGTCTCGTCATCCTTGCCTCTAAGGAGCATTCAGGCTGTACTTCTTCTAAGACAGATTTGTTCGTTCTTTACTTCGCCAACACCACAATTCAAAGGCGTCAATTCTTCTTCGGTCTTCCTTATTCATCATCCAGCTTTCACATGCAACTTGAGGCTTAGGGTACCTAAAAACCAATACGTAATTCTAATATTCCCCAAATAGGCAAGTTAATCTGGTTGTCTTAACTGGTTTAGAATATTTGGTTGCATAAGTTTACAATGATGCAGTTCCATTGATCACTCCCTTCTTTGAACATCTGATACAAATTTTTAATTCATCATTCATTCAAGGATTATTGAAAATGCTGTATAGCACATGATTATAAATTTTTGAGCCAATAAATTTGGATTTGCTTTTTGGCTGCATAATTCACTAGTTATGCAAATTTACGGGAAGGCTTAGTTTCACCATCCGGAAAATGGGCACAGTCATAGGACTTACCTCATAAGACTGCTTGAAGTAATACATGTAACCTCGTTCGTGCACTTGTAGAAACAGAAAGAATGCCGCAAATGTTAACTAAATAGGGTGACTTCATTAATGTCAAACCTGAATATATTTGAGAATGAAAGAGGGGTGGTATTAATAAGTACACTGGGACAACAGGTATAAATTACAATAACACACAGCAAAAATGGACGCAGGTCAATCTAATAAAAAGCTACATTGCAAACACTCTATCAGGAACTAAATGTCTTAAATTGTACTGTGCTCAGAACAGATACTCCAAACCCCACAATCACTTTGCTCTGAGGAAATTCTGTCTTTATATTATTCATATCCTCTCTACTCAATCTTAATTCTAAAACGGCAGTCAAAACTGAAAGAAATTTCTGAACTGTTTTCTGAAACATGCACATCAAATAAAAAAGCTTAAATAAGATCTGGAAATGTCAAAAAATGTTTTTAATTTGTCTTAGTTTTTACACTACTAAGATAAGTTTGTTACCAATTTGAGATTGTTTAGAACAATTTAACCAGTTTTAGAAAGAATATACCATGTTCAGGTGTGGGCTCACTATGAGTCAGAATCAACGTGACAGGAATGGGTTTGGTTTTCTTTTTTAAGTTTACTTGGTTTATTTTCTATTACCATTGTAAACCTTTTTTTCCCCCTTGGCAATTCATTACAAGCTTAAAAGTACATAGCATATTTTTCTGCAAGGATTTTAAAAAAGATTTTAAAATATTGGAACTAAAAACTGCCAAATATATTTTACTTTTCACATAAGTTGTTCCAAGAGCCCTGGTGGTGCAGTGGTTAAACCTCTACTGTTAACCAAAAGATTGGTTGTTCAAACCCACCAGCCATTCCATTGGGGAAATATATTGCAGTCTGCTTCTGTAAAGATTTACTGCCTTGGAAGCCCTAGAGGACAGTTCTAATCCATACTATACAATTGTTATGAGTCAGAATCTACTTAAAAGCAACAGGTTTTAGAAGTTGCTCCCACTTATGTTTGAATAATACCCATAAAATAAAGCCCTTGGCTAATGCCGGTTGTCTTAAGCTGAGTTCTCTAGAGAAGCAAAACCATCAATGCATATAAATATATAAAGAGAGATTTATATTAAGGAAACAGCTCGTGCAATTGTAGGGTTTGGAACGTCCCAAGTCCTTGGATCAAGACAGAGTCCTTTCCCAATTCACGGAGCCACAGAAGCTAGTGAACCCAAGATGAGTATGTTGGAAAGCAGGGATCCCAGTCACAGGTTGTGATGGTTGAGGAATCCCCAAAGTTGGCAGGCAAGATCACGAGGTTTCTCCTGAGTCAGCTGCAGGGGCTAGTGAACCTAAGATAGGCGTCCAGGGAGCAGGACTCCTGCTCGCAGTCTGTGAAGATGGGAGAATCCCAAGATGGACAGGTAAGCTGCTACTCAAGTCCCCAAAACCAGAAGTCAGACAAGAGACAGCTGCTGGATCCAGAACAAGCCAACAGCCTTTGCAGGGAGAGCAGGAAAGTGATCACAACAGTATATAACTGCCAAAACACTGAGAATCATGGCCCAACCGAGTTGATACACAATCTTTACCATCACAGTCCACCCCTTGTCAATTTGCCATCTGTACGCATCTCCCCAAGCCACACATAATCTCTAAATAAAACAATTACAAAGTTATACTTGCACCTAACATGACACAACTAACACACATAAACCAAAAATGCACTAGCCCCGTTCACATCTTATATTTTATAAGCGAAGAAAACAAAAATATCTGATGCACTCATACAAAGCAGAAATACTCATAACAATTACAGTCTTGTTTCTGCAACTGGTCACATGGCCATAACTGGTATTTAGAACTACCTTCTTTCACCACTCATTCTGTATTCTCTTTGCCCTCAGCAAGCATCTCAGCTGGTCATTGTTCTTTGTCTGGTGGGGTAACCAAAACCTTCTTTCCTGAATGGTCTGGGACATTAGTAGTCATGTCAGAATTAGGTTGGTGTAGGTTTCTGTTGACTTTAATCACTGGGCATGGTAGTACTAAGAGGCACCCTAAGAGATCTCCTGCATTCCAGACATCCTCTTCTTTACCTCCATTATGTAATATCAATCTGATTTCCTCTTAGTAGCCTGGATCAATCACACCAGCCAGTATGGTAACTCTCTTCTTTGCCTGTTGATCCAGAGGCATAAGGAATCCAAAGTGGCCATGTAGCATTCTTAGCTTCCAGTTCAATGGAATCAGTGATGTGTCTCCAGGCAGGAGCATTCCTCCCTTTGGAACTAAGACCTGTAGGCCTGCAGAGCATAAGATTATGGGGACAGGAAGCAAAAATCTTGCAAGTGGGTCACTAGGAGTAATAGTGAGTGGTGCCACTCTGATTTCCACCACTTGATTCCCAGACCCATGAATCCTTGCTATGGGAGAAACAGCACCATATATTGGACACTGGTTTAGAGCATATACAGCCTCCTGAAGAACATTACCCCAACCCTGCAAGGTATTGCCCCCTAGCTGGTGGCATAGTGTGTCTTTAGGAGACCATTCCATCGTTCTGTTAAGCCAGCTGCTTGAGGATGATGGAAAACATGATAAGACCAGTGAATTCCATGAGCATGGGCCACTGCCGCACTTCTTTTGCGGTGACGTGAGTCCCTTGATCAGAGACAATGCTGTGTGGGATACCATGACGGTGGATAAGGCATTCTATTAGTCCATGGATAGTAGTTTTGGCAGAAGCTTGGCATGCAGGGAAGGCAAATCCATATCCAGAGTAACTGTCTGTTCCAGTAAGGACAAAACACTGCCCCTTCCATGACAGAAGGGGTCCAATGTAATCAACTTGCCACCAAGTTCCTGGCTGGTCACCTTGAGTGATGGTGCCATATTGGGGACTCAGTGTTGGTCTCTGCTGTTGGCAGATTGGGCACTCAGCAGTGGCTGTAGCCAGGTCAGCCTTGGTAAGTGGAAGTCCATGTTGCTTAGCTCACGCATAACCTCCATTCCTGCCACCATGGCCAGTTTGTTCATGAGCTTGCTGGGCAATGACGGGAGTAGATGGGAAAAGAGGATTAGTGGTTTCCACAGAACGAGTCATCCTATCCACTTGATTGTTAAAATCTTTCTCTGCTGAGGTCACCCTTTGGTGAGCATTCACATGAGACACAAATATCTTCACTTCTTTGGCCCATTCGGAGAGGTCTATCCTTATACCTCTTCCCCAGAAATCCTTGTCTCCAATTTTTCAACTGCATTCTTTCCATTCATCCAGCTAAACCATTGGCCACAGCCCATGAATCAGTATACAATCACACATCTGACCATTTATCTCTCCAAACAAAATGAACAACCAGGTGCACTGCTCGAAGTTCTGCCAATTGAGAGGATTTCCCTTCACCACTGTCCTTCAGGGAGCTCCCAGAAAGGGGCTGAAGTGCTGCCGTTGTCCACTTTCAGGTGGTGTTTGCATGTTGCACAGAACCATCTGTAAACCAGGCACGAGTTTTCTCTTCCTCAGTCACCTGGTTATAAGGAACTCCCCATGAGGCCATAGGTGTAAACTGGGAGATGGAAGGTAATGTAACAGGAGTGGATACTGTGGGCATTTGGGCCACTTCCTCATGCAACTTACTTGTGCCATCAGTTCCTGCTTGGGCCTGATCTCGTATATACCACTTCCATTTAATGATGGAGTGCTGCTGTGCATGTCCAATTTTATGACTCTGTGGGTCAGACAACACCCAGTTCATGATGGGTAGGTCAGGCCACATGGTGACTTGGTGGCCCATGGTTAAGTGTTCAGTCTCTACTAAGGCCCAATAACAAGCTAAAAGCTGTGCATCAAAAGGAGAATAGTTATCTGCAGAGGATGGCAGGGCTTTGCTGCAAAATCCTGAGGGCCTACTGCTATGACTCACCAATAGGGGTCTGCCGAAGACTCCAAACAGCACCTCTCTCTTCTGCGGACACTTCATGCACCATTGGATCAGCTGGATAATATGGCCCAAGTGGCTGAGTGGCTTGCACAGCAGCCTGAACCTGTTGTAGAGTTTTCTCTTGTTCTGGGCCCCACTCAAAACTAGCAGCTTTTCAAATCACTGGATAAATAGGCTAGAGTAGCACACCCAGATGAGGAGTATGCTGCCTCCAAAATCCAAAGAGGCCCACTAGGCACTGTGCCTCCTTTTTAGTTGTGGGAGCAGCCAGATGCAATAACTTATCCTTCACTTTAGAAGCAATATCTTGACATGCCCCACACCACTCAACGCCTAGAAATTTCACTGAGGTGGAAAGTGCCTGAATTTTTTTGGTATTAATTTCTCACCCTCTATTTTTATCATGCAAAAGTTTTACCAGTAAGTCCAGAGTCATTGACACTTCTTCCTTACTAGGTCCAACCAGCATAATGTCATCAACGTAATGGACCAGTGTGACATCTTGTGGAAGGGAAAGGCAATCAAGGTCCCTGGGGACTAAATTATGACATAGGGCTGTAAAACTGATATAGCTCTGAGGTAGGCAAGTGAAGGTGTATTGCAGGCCTTGCCAGCTGAAGGCAAACTGCTTCAGATGGTCCTTCAAAACAGGTATGGAGAAAAAAGCATTCACCAGATCAATAGCTGCATACCAGGTACCAGGAAATGTATTAATCTGCTCAAGCAATGAAGCTACCTCTGGGACAGCAGCTGCAATTGGAGTCACCACATGGCTAAGTTTTTTATAATCCACGGTCATTCTCCAAGATCCGTCTGTTTTTTGCACAGACCAAATAGGAGAGTTGAATGGAGACTTAGTGGGAATCACCACCCCACATCTTTCAAGTCCTTGATGGCGACAGTAATCTCTGCAATCCCTCCAGGAATGCGGTAATGCTTTTGGTTTACTATTTTCCTAGGTAGGGGCAGTTCTAATGGCTTTTCCTACCATAATACCCCTTAATCTGTTTGCCAGGGATCCAATATGGGGGTTCTGCTAGTTGTTGAGTATATCTATTTCAATTATGCATTCTGGAACTGGGGAAATCACTACAGGATGGGTTCAGGGACCCACTGGACCTACTGTGAGATGGACATGAGCCAAGACTCCAATAATAACCTGACCTCCATATGCCCCCACTCTGAGTAGTGGGCCACAATAACGTTTTGTGCCTCCTGGAATTAATGTCAGTTCAGAGCCAGTATTCAGTAATCCTCAAAAAGTCTGATTATTTCCCTTTCCCCAGTGAACAGTCATTCTTGTAAATGGCCATAGATCCCTTTGGGGAAGGCTGGGAGGGAGATCAACAGTATAAACTTTTGGCAGTGTTTTGGAGTCATTCCTCAAGTGGATCTGACCTCCCTTTCATTCAAGGGGTTGTGAGCCTTTAAACTCTCTCAAATCTGGGAATTGATTGAGAGACCATGACTCTCTATTCTGGCGATTTGAGTTAGACTGCTGATTACCTGACCTAGAATTCATCCATTTGTAGAGATCAAGTAAATATTTAGTAGGTTTCCCATCTATTTCACTCCTAGGGACACCATGACTAAGTAGCCAAAGCCATAAGTCTGTATGAGTCCAACAATTCTGATTCCTGCTTTGACTTAGCTGTCCATTACTGTAACCACACCCGCCTTGTCTTTGTCAATTGAGTGCAGCCACTTGTCCCCTACTACTACGAGGTCCAATAAGCCCCATTGTAGCTAGGAGTCTTAATTCAGTTAGGGCAGTTCCCACTGTCAGATCTGATTTACATAAAATAACAATCACAGCAGTCTTCCAGGATGCTGGAGGTCCCTTCAAAAATTTGTTCTTCACAGTTGTGGTAAAGGTGTGTCCCCTGGGCACTCCATGTGTAGGTCTGTGGTTCTAACCTGATAAATCCACTTGAACATGCCAATTTCCCTAAGCCTTTGGCTACCTTCTTCTACAGTACACCAAGGCAGCTCTAGTACTTCAACTTTGTTTAGTGTAGGCCACCATGTAATGCATGCTTCAGCAACCCAGCCAAACAAACTATTAGATCCTCTCCTGCCTTCTCGAGCTGAAACTTGAATGAAGGATCTGTGCTTCATGAACCCATACCAATAAACTCAGACTGATTCATCTTTATGTTCCTTGCACCATTATCCCACACCCGTAATAGCCATTCCCACACATACTTCCCAGGTTTCTGTTTGTACATATTAGAAAAGTCAAGTAATTCTTTTGGAGTATAGCATACCTCCTCCTGGGTCACACTTTGCACTTTACCTTTTGGGGCTTGCTGGGACTTAAGTCTAGTTATAGTCTAGAAGCCAGAATCAGTAGTGTGGAATTATTTTGAGAACATTCAACATTCTCTTGTAAAGCAGCTACCTCAGGAGATGCTGCAGGCAGTGAATCTGACAAGGGCTCTTTAGAGGCAGCTGGCCTAGCACTAATCTCATTAGATGGGAGTGGAGGGGCTAATGGGTTTTCTGGGCAGGGTCTTTAGCAGACAAACATGAAGAAATCTCTTCAGATGGGAGTGGTTCTGTTGGCAGGACTGATTTAACTTCAATGGAATTTAGGGGCTCCAGCTTCCTGATTATCTACCCATACGTCCCCATTCCAAGTTTCAGGATCCCATTTCTTCTCAATCAATGTCCTCACTTTAACTTCAGACACCTCTCTAGGTTTGCAATTGAGCTGATGTTGTAATTCAGCAGCTCTTACAGTAAGAGCCCGGGTTTGGCTTTCAGCAATATCAGCTCTGTTACTACAAGAAATAAGGCTTTCTTTCAAAGCACAAGTGGAAGCTTTGAGGTCTTTTATGCTCAAGTTCCAAGAGCCAGAAATCAGACAAGAGACAGCTGCTGGATTCAGAGCAAGCCAATAGCCTTTGCAAGGTGAGCAGGAAAGTAATCACAATATTATACAACTGCCAAAACAGCGAGTGTCATGGCCCAGCCAAGTTGACACACAATCTAAACCATCACATCGTTATTTTATTGTCATGCCAATAAGATCAGAACTAAAATTTGCCTTTTGTTAAGGCTTAAACCTCATGTCATATCAAGAAAAAGACACAATATGGTGACCTAATGAATTTTTTTCAGCTAGCATTATGTCATTTAATAGGGTCCTAAAAAGAAAAAAAAAATTTTTTTTAAAAAGAATAAATAATTCAGAGAATGTTCTTTAGTTTAAAGGGGGCATTTTTATACCAGTGTCACACAATTGGAACTTATCATCTTGTGAAAATGTCCAATATAAAGAGTTTCTTCTTCTTACTTCCAGAGACTGTGTGACTTTCCTGAACTAGAGGAACAAGGGTCAATGTCACTTCTTCCTAGATTCTGTCATCTGAAAATAATAAAGCTTTACCTCCAGGTAATCGTGTTTTATTTTTCACTTAACTTGTTACAAGGAGTTTTAATTTTTATTATGATTAAGGTGCACATTGTAAATATGCAGTGCACATTCTCAATAACAGTTGTCGCATAATCTAGAGGACAGGTAATACATCTGCTCACAATTTGCAAATAACTTCCTTAAAGGGAAACTCATTCCTTAATGAAGGAGAGAGGTCACTATTTCCTGTACCGCAAGTCTTATAGCAAGAAGGGATTGTGGCAAACCATTTAGTCACCCAAATGGAGTCATGGAAATGACAATTTATCAATTTTAAAAGAATTCTTGCTAAATTATTTTCATAGCTATCTTCAACTTCCCATTCCAATATTTAAAATGAATCACCTAAGTTGCATATCCTTCTAAAGGCTCTTACTGTTGAATCCATTCCAATTTTTAAAATGAATCACCTTAGTTGTATACCCTTCTAAAGACTCTTACTGTTGAATCTAAGTTAGTTTACTCTCCTTCAGTCGTCAGAGTTCAAGAATAGCTGATTTTGATATTGTGAAAAATACTCCTTCATAAACCTAAACTTCTGTAAGTGCACCAAGCCATCACTCTCTCCCATCTCAGCAGATTTCTCATTTGGACTTTTACACTAAAAAGTTATTATATTCTTCTTTAAGGTTCTCAAACAAATCATATTTTCTGACAGCTCTTGAGGCTAGAAGTCTGAATTCAGGGCACTAATCTACTATTTATATAGACTTAACTATTATGTGTATGTCTTAGAAATGGAATCATACAATATGTGATCTTTTGTGCCTGGCTCCATTCAGCTATGATAACGTTTTAAGGTTCACCTATGTTGTACATGTATCAGTACTTCATTGAATTTTATGGCTGAATAATATTCCTTTGAATACAGATACCACATTTTGTTTACTCATGCATCCATTGATGGACATTACAGTTTATATCTTTTGGCTAATGTGAACAGTGTTAATATGAATACTTGTGTACAAATATTTGTTTGAATACCTGTTTGCAATTCTTCTGGATATATACACAGGAGTGGAATTACTGGGTCAAATGGTAATTCTATATTTCACTTTTTGAGGAGTTGCCATGCTGTTTTCCATAGATTTACCATTTTACACTCTCACCAGAAATGTTCCAATTTCTCCACATCCTCACCAAAACTTGTTATTTTTCTTTCTTTTCTTTTCTTTTTTTTTTTTTTAAGTATAGCCATCCTAGTAGGTGTGATGTGGTAAATATCATTGTGGTATACATATCATTGTAGTTTTCATTTGAAGTTGCCTAACACAGGGTCACTATGAGTCGGAATCGACTCAATGGCACCTAGCAACAACAGCAAAAACTAATGGGAGCCCTGGTGGTGTAGTGGTTAAGAGCTACGGATGCTAACCAAAAGGTCGACAGTTCAAATCCACTAACTGTTCCTTGGAAACCCTATGGGACAGTTCTACTCTGTCCTATAAGGTCACTGTGAGTCAGAATCCACATGACCACAACAGGTATGGTTTTTGTTTTTTTCAGTGACTAATGAATTTAGGGTCTTTTTATGTGCTAGTTGGCCATTTTTATATCTGCTTAGGAGAAACATCTATTCAAATCCTTGGCCCATTTTTTCATTTTTTTTTTTTAAATTTATTTGTTGCTATGTTGCAAGAACTTGTTATATATTATAATACTACAACCTTATCATTTTCTCCCATTTTGTAGGTTGTGTTTTCACTTTCGTTATCATGTCTTTTGGTATAAGAACCCATTTCCAAATTGAAAGTCATAGAGATTTACCTGTATGTTTACTTTAAAAAGTTTTATAGTTTTAGCTCTCACATTTAGGTCTTTGATCCATTTTGAGTTAAAGTTTGTATATGGTACAAGGTAGGAAATCAACTTCATTCTTTTGCATGTAGAGGTCCACTTGTACTAACACTGATGTATTTATTTATTATTAGCTTTTAAGATAAGCTCTTTATACTTTATAGTCCATGGTTTTACTACATTATGTTTGGGTGTGGATTTAATTTTATAATTTTGTTGAGATTAAAAATGCACTTTAGTTTGTGCTTATTTATTGAGGCCTCCTCACTTTAATTATGGAAAATTATCAGATTTTGTATCTTTAAATATTATTTTAATTCCTTCAATTTTCTTTATCTTAAATTTGCATTCTATGTACTTTAGGCCTTTGAAATCTATTTTAAACTTAGCTTTCATATTTATTATTAATATATTTATTAATATTATATATATTAATATTAATATATTTATTATTAATATTTTTTATTTCTCCGTAGATATGAGGTGCAATTTTCAAGATTTCTTTTAGAACTACTTCCAGTTTGCTAATCCTTCTTAATAGCCAATCAAGAGATTTTCCTGTTTGTCAGGAATATTTTTCTTTGTTAGTGGTCATTATTGTTTTATTTTTCTCTTCACGTGTAAACTTACCTATTTTAAGTCTTTGTCAGTCCTTTATACCTAAGCATTTTTTATTCCCATTATTGGTTTGTTTGGCTTTTTCTTTAGTATTAGAATTTAACCCTATATTTTTTAATTTTGTTTTATAAGTCCCTTTTGTGTAGGTACTTTTGCTTTTGCTTTTTGTTCTGTGTATCCGTGTGTGTAGATGCGCACTCCTTTCTATGGCTTTTGTGTTTACAAACCCAAGGAGATGTTTTAGACATGATGTAGTCGTATTCCATGTCAGCAGGCATTTCAAATTCTGGTCCCAAGGCAGTATCTCTATTTTCTTATATCTCTGAGCCTCATGTTTGCTCGAATCCATATTACACATAGAGAGGAGCAGACGGTTTTTGTTATTGTTTGTTTTCTTTCTTTTTTCTGATTTTACTTATTTCTTAATAAAAAGAAAAAGGCTTGAGGATCTCCACACTATATGCTGGCTTTAGCTGGTGAGCTTGGTGAGTTCTCTACAGTAGAACACTTTTTGTCATTGTTAATCTCCAGGATCTAAACATCTTAGGAAGCCCAATGGCTTCAACTCCATTCCAATTTCTCCTCCACTGCAGGCCTACAGAAATTTTTCTTTTTTTTTCAGTATGACCATGTTTGGAACAGAGTATATATTTTCAAAAAACATTACCTTTTCCACGATAATCAGAAAAAATTTCTTAGAGTTTGGGACATAAAACACATCTTACTTTTTTTTTTTTAAGCTTTCCCTCATAATATTAGAATAGAATGAAATGTTTCCTTTCTTGTGTTTCTGTACTACTTTGCCATTATTTTTATAGAGTAGTCATAACATACCAAGTTAATTATTTGCTCATAAGCTTCTACTCCACTTCATTATTTTCTACTTGAAGGCAAGGATGAATATTCTAAGAATATCTTATACTTAGCATTTAACTTGACACACACTAGACATTCAGATGCTGAACACTAAATAAAAAGAGAAGAAAGCCTTTCTACAACCAAGGAGAAAATTAGTAAATCTTTAAATGTGTGTCAATGTTATGGATTAAATTGTCTCCCAAAAAATATATGTTGTAAATCCTAATCTCTATGCCTGTAATTATAGTCCCATTTGGGAATGGGTTGTCTGTTTTGTTAATGAGGCAGGGTTAGTGTAGGGTCTATCTTGATTCAATCTCTTTTGAGCCGTAAAAGAGATCAAAACAAGTGAGCAGAGGAGAGATGGGGTAAGATAGACACCAAGACACATAGAGATCTCCAAGGAGCCAGCAAGCAGAAGCTGAAGAGAAAGGACCTTCCTCCAGAGCCAAATGAGAGAGAAAGCCTTTCCCCAGAGACAACACTCTGAATTCAGACTTCTAGCCTCCTAAACTGTGAGAAAATATATTGGTAACTGAGTATTTTAATATTGCCTATTTTTTTTTTTTTTATTTTTACTACTTACAAAGCTTATTTTACACACATGTAGACACAGGCTGTTTTCATAAAAAATATATGTGTGTGTATAGTTTTTGTGTATCAGCGTATCATTTTTATTTCTGGTATTGATTTTTAACAATGTATGTTATTAATGTATATTCATTCATATATGTGTGCATGCATTTATATTACATTAGAGAGATAATTTATGCAGTATCATATTGAACTGAATAGTTAGTATTTTAAAGATGATATACTCATCAATACCAAATAAAACTAACAATTTATATCATATGAATTAAAGTCACATTGTTCCCTGAAAGTTTAGAAAAGTCATGTTTAATGATTCTCTTTTAAACGCTTTTTTTTTTTTTTTGCTGCTAGGCAGCTTTGATGAGTTTAGCCTACCACTCTTTAAGGGCCGTAGATAACACGTTTGTCCCTTGGATAATTAGCCTATTCTTTATCTTACCTTCCCTACTAAGTCTAAATTTATGGAATAAGGATCTATGTTAGTCAGGATAGCTAGGTTAGACTGTAGTCACAAACAATCCTCTAACTGCCGTGGCTTAAAACAATTAAATTTACGTCTCACTCATTTATTGCAACTTGGGTGAGTATTCGACTTTAAGACTCACACTGGTGAATTTGATATAAACTTCAACATTTTTTTGTCACTATGGAAGAAGGAAAAAGAATTCTGGAGAGTCTCATAATGGCAATTAAATGTTACATACTAGATTTGATATAGTTCATATATGTTCAAAATCATTGGCCAGAACTAATCTATTGACTTCCCCCGAAGAAATGTGTTTAGGGAATTGAGGCTTATGTTTATTTGGAAGGAGAAGAAAGCTATATACTGATGAGAAGCGCTAATGTTCTACAGTCTATCCTTTTGGTGAATAAAACATTAGATTTACTTCCATATGTAGAATATACTTACCATATCTCCACGTTTAATTTATTCACTCAAGTTCAAAATCTAGGATTTCTAGTAGATGCAAGGTATTATCTATGTCAAAATCTGTTTATGTCAAATTTGAAGCTCAACAAACTAAAAAGAAAAGTTAACCTTTCCACCTATTGAATATTGGGCCAGAAGCAGTATAATCAAAATGAACACTCCTTTCAAGAAGATGGCAAATATTTTTTTTTTTTTTTGTAAAGTGTATGACAGGAAATATGCTCTCAGCTTGCATTCAGTAGATTTATCTGCTTACTTCTTATAGTAAGTAGATGGCTGGTGGCCCAAGTCATTTTTAGTCTCAAAAAGTTGTTTGTTTTTTTTTTTAAAATACATTCGGCTCATTAAATATTTAAACTCAGTACTCCATGTCATAACTAAAAACTAAACCCATTTTTCTTTTCAAGATGTCTCATTCTCAAATCTGCTTTATCACATCTGTACCTAAAAACATTCATTTAAAATAAACTTACTGACAAAAGCAACAACTTTGTTTCATTTTCTCAGATGTTTTGCTCATTTTAAAGGATGATGTGGGTGCTACCTCTTTTAGAAGAGGACGTGGAACCAGGGATATTATTGCTGATGTCAGATGGATCCTGACTGAAAGCAGAGAATACCAGAAAGGTGTTTACCTGTTTTTTATTGACTATGCTAAGCCATTCGACTGTGTGGATCATAACAAATTATGGATAATATTGCAGAGAAAGAAAATTACAGAACACTTAATTGTGCTCATGAGGAAACTGTACGTAGATCAAAAGGCAGTCGTTCAAACAGAACAAGGGAATACTGCATGGTTCAAAGTTAGGAAAGGCGTGAATCAAGGTCGTATTCGTTTACCATACCTATTCAATCTGAACAAATAAACCGAGAAGCTGGACTATATGAAGAAGAACAGGGCATTGAGATTGGAGGAAGACTCATTAACAACCTGCATTAAACAGATGACACAACCTTGCTTGCTGAAAATGAAGAGAACTTGAAGCACTTACTAATGAAGATCGAAGATCACAGTCTTTTGTATGGATTACACTTGAACATAAAGAAAACAAAAATCCTCACAACTGGACGAATAAGCAACATCATGATAAATGCAGAAAAGATTGAAGTTGTCAAGGATTTCATTTTACTTGGATCCACAATCAACACCCATGGAAGCAGTAGTCAAGAAATCAACAGATGCATTGTGTTAGGCAAATCTGCTGCAAAGGACCTCTTTAAAGTGTTCAAAAGCAAAGATATCACCTTGGGAACTAAAGTGTGCCTGACCCAAGCCATGGTATTTTCAATCATTTCATATGCATGTGAAAGCTGGACAATGAATAAGGAAGACCAAAGAACTGACACCTTCGAATTGTGCTGTTGGCAAAAAATATTGAATCTGTCTTGGAAGAAGTACAACCAGAATGCTCCTTAGAAGCAAGGATGGCGAGACTACATCTCACATACACTGGACATGTTATCATGAGGGATCAGTCCCTGGAGAAGAACATCATGCTTGGTAGATAGTCAGTGAAAAAGAGGAAGACCCTCAATGAGATGGATTGATATAGTGGCTGTCAACAACGTACTCAAGCATAATAATGATTATGAGGACGGCGCAGGACTGAGCAGTGTTTCCTTCTGTTGTGCACAGGGTCACTATGAATCAGAACTGAGTTGAGGGCACCTAACAACAACAACAGCCACTTTGAGAAGTTCTACTCCATCATACAGGGTTGTTATGAGTCTACTGATTTGAGGGCATACAACAACAACAATCACTTTAATTGATTCTTTGTTCTGAGATACACTAAACCACTTAAAAGTTTTATCAGTACCCACTGATAGTAAAGACTTTACCATGGCTTGAAAAAAAAAATTTTTTTTTTTTTTGGCATTACCGTGGTCTTTTCAATTGCCTCATATGTGTGTGAAAGCTGAACAACAAAAAAGGAAGATAAAGGAAGAAGTGATACATTCAAATTGGTGAAGAACGTGCCATGAACTGCCAAAAGAATGAACAAATCAGCCTTAGAAGAAATACAACCTGAATGCTCATTAGAATCAATGATGGTGACGCTTTGTCTTTCTTACTTCAGACACGTCATTTGGAAAGACCAATTGTTAGAAAGGGACATCATACTTGGTAAAGCAGATTGTCTGTAAAAAATGAGGGAAACCCTCAATGAGAGAGACTGACACAATAGCCGCAACAATGGACTCAAACATATCAATTGATAGTGAGGATGCTGCGGGACTGAGCAATGTTGTGTTCTGTTTTACACAAAGTCGCCATGAGTGAGAGCCATCTTGATGGCAGCTAACCTGATAAAGGCTATCCACTTGGTCTAATCTTGGCTCGACGCTGAGTTTCAGACAGTTTGGTCTCCCAAAGTCTTTCTCAATTTTGTCTTTCACCAGTTGTCTTAATAGCTCTGAAAAATTCTGAAATTTCTAGATTTTCTCTATTCCTTTTTACTCCTGCCTAAATGTTGCCAGTTCTTTACTGATACCATCCATTTTTCCTAATATAAATTTTTCCATATAAATCTGGTAGTTTTCCAAAAAATTTTGTAAGCCTAGGCACTGATGGCGGGAAAGTAGACAGTAGAAGCCACTCTGGAGTGAGATCTAGGACAATTTACTCAAATTTAGAATTGCAGACCTTGTGGCCCAAAGACATGGTCACAGAGTTATATGAAGATACATGTGTGGTGATATTAATTAATAGTTGTTTGTAGTGTTGAAAGGTTGTAGGCAATCTTAGTTTCTATACCTGAAAAAACAAAAATGGCAAAATATATTAGATAAACAATAGCCAACAGAGTAGAATAGACACACATTTAGCAACAGGTACGTGTCTTAAAAGTATAGTGCTACAATGAAAAAAAAAAAACAGAATGAGATACATAACATTTTACTGCCTATGAAACCCAAAAATTAATGCATTGTTATATTGGCAGTAATAGCAGCCTAAATTATTTAGACTAATCATCTCATTTAATACAACTAGAAATTTAGCTGAAATATTAAAAACCTTATCATCTTAAAAGATATAACATGCCAAGTGTAATTCTGGGGGGCAGCTGAATTATAAAAACTTCAGTCAAAACTACGTTTGTTCCAAGGCCATTCACTGATCTCTGAAAAGCTTCAGTTTTCTTTCAGCAGCTTTGCTGTGTAAAGGGAAGAGAATTTATGAATAACCTAAAATGGAGAGTCCTGTGTAGAGCCCTTCCATATTAAATCAGGACGATAAAGAGACTATACTCTCCAGGTAAGTGTGATAGAATTACCCCAGCTCTCCCAACTCCAAGATATTGCAAGAAAATAAATAAATAAAGTAAACCTGTCCCTAAGAAGTTGTTCCTTTGCATAATTTGCCTCCCTAGTGTGCATGGTATGCGTGGCTATGAACCTGCGTAAAGTTGGTACCTGACAGACCATACTGCAAAGCACTTGGAGATTTGAATCCTTTTTTGATAAAAGCACGTCCTTCTGATACTTCAGGAAATCTTCGCAAGATTCAAAGAAGACAGAGAAAAAACATATAGTAAACATGAAGCTAATGAAAATGAATTTTGGATACAAAACTTCAGTTATATCAAGCAGATTTTTTAAAAATGGGCAAATAGTATTGACATGTTCTAAAGTCTTTGTATACAGTATTCCTCTGGATTACAGTAAATATATTGAGAAACACGTCGATAAGCACAAACGTTGTAATTTTTAAACTAATTGCTAAAAGAATATTCTTTTACCTTGTAGAGGATATAAAATGAAATAATAAAAACATTAATTAATCGAAAAGGAAACAAGAAAAGATAGAAAAAGAAAATATAAGAGTAAAGTAAAACAAATAGAAAGCACAAGAAAAGTAGTTTTATCATGAATGAGTGTTGAACATTGTCAGATGCCTTTTCTACATCAGTTGATAAGATCACGTGGTTCTTGTCTTTTGTTTTATTGATGTGGTGGATTACATTAATTGTTTTTCTAATGTTGAGCCATCCCTGCATACCTGGTATGAACCCCACTTGGTCATGGTGAATCATTTTTTTGATATGTTGTTGAATTCTATTGGCTAGGATTTTGTTGAGGATTTTTGCATCTAAGTTCATGAGGGATATACGTTTATAATTTTTTTTTTTTTTTTTTTTTTGGTGTCTTTAGCTGGTTTTGGTACCACGGATATGCTGGCTTCATAGAATGAGTTTAGGAGTATTCTGTCCTTTTCTATGCTCTGAAATACTTTTAGTAGTAGTGGTGTTAACTCTTTTTCTTGAAAGTTTGTTAGAACTCTGCAGTGAAGCCGTGTGGCCCAGGGCTTTTTTTTGTTGGTAGGTTTTTGATTACCTTTTCAATCTCTTCTTTTGTTATGGGCCTATTTAGTTGTTCTACTTCTGTTTGTGTTACTTTAGGTAGGTAGTGTGTTTCTAGAAATTCATCCATTTCTTCTAGGTTTTCAAATTTGTTTGAGTACAATTTTTCATAGTAATCTGATATGATTCTTTTAATTTCAGTTTGGTGTGTTGTAATATCGCCCATCTCATTTCTATTTGGGCAATTTGCTTCCTCTCCTGTTTTTCTTTTGTCAGTTTGGCCAATGGTTTATCAATTTTGTTGATCTTTTCAAAGAAGCAGCTTTTGTCTTTTTAACTCTTTCAATTGTTTTTCTGTTCTCTATTTCGTTTAATTGTGCTCTAATTTTTATTATTTGCTTTCTTCTGGTGCCTGGGTTTTCATTTGTTGCTCTCTTTCTATTTGTTCAAGTTGTAGGGATAATTCTTTGATTTTGGCCCCTTCTTTTTGTATGTGTGCATTTATTGATATAAATTGACCTCTTGAGCACTGCTTTCGCTGTGTCCCAAAGTTTGTGATTGAAAGTGTTTTCATTCTCATTGATTCTATGACTTTCTTTATTCCATCCTTGATGTCATGTACAACACAGTCATTTTTGAGCAGGGTATTTTTCAGTTTCCAAGTGTTTAATTTATTTTCCCTGCTCTATCTGTTATTGATTTCTGCTTTTATGGCCTTATGGTCAGAGAAGATGCTTTGTAATATTTCAATGTTTTGGATTCTGCTAAGGTTTGCTTTATGACCTAATATGTGGTCTAATCTAGAGAATGTTCCAAGTGCATCAGAAAAGAAAGTATACTTGGCCACCGTTGGGTGGAGTGTTCTGTGTATGTCTATGAGGTCAAGTTGGTTGATCGTGGCTTTTAGATCTTCCCTGTCTTTATTGTGCTCATTTCTGTATGTCCTGTCCTTCACCAGAAGTGGTGTGTTGAAGTCTCCTACTATAATTGTGGCACTGTTTATCTCACTTTTCGATGTTCTTAGAGTTTGTTTTATATATCTTGCAGCCCTGTCATTGGGTGTATAAATATATAATATGGTTATATCCTCCTGGTATAGTGTTCCTTTAATCATTATATAGTGTCCTTCCTTATTCTTTATGATGGATTTAACTTTAAAGTCTATTTTGTCAGAAAATAACATTGCCACTCCTGCTCTTTAATGGTTGGTTTCTCAATATATATATTTTTTCATCCTTTGAGTTTTAGTTTGTTTGTGTCTCTAATTCCAAGGTGTATCTCTCGTAGGCAGTATATAGACTGATCTTTTTTTTTTTTTTAATCCATTCTACCTGTCTCTGTCTCTTTATTGGTGCATTTAGTCCATTTACTTTCAGTGAAATTATGGGTAGATATGAGTTTAACGCTGTCATTTTGATGTCTTTTTTGTGTGGTGACCGTTGTTTTTCCCACTTAATTTTTTGTGCTGTGTAGTTTATCTTTATATATTGTCTTTTACTCTTATTTGTTGCATTTGATTTTGTTTCTGCTGAGTCTCTATCTTTTCCTTGTATTTTATTTTGATGAGTAGGATTGTTAGTCTCCTTTGTGGTTACCTTAATATTTACCCCTATTTTTCTAAGTTTAAACCTCACTTTTATCTCTTTATATTGCCTTGTTTTCCTCTTCATATGAAAGTTCTACAGCTACATTTCTTAGTCCCTCTTTATCATTTTAATGTTGTCTTCTTTTACGTTATGACATCGTTGTTTTCCTGTTTTGATCATTTTCCTTTTTTTTTCTTGATTTATATTTCTGATTTCCCTATTTTGTGTTGACATCTGGTTGTTCTGTCCAGTGTTCTAGTCTTGGGTTGATACCTGATATTATTGATTTTCTAACCAGAGTACTCCCTTTAGTACTTTTGTGGTTTTGGTTTGGTTTTTATGAATTCCCTAAACTTCTGCTTATTTGGAAATGTCTTAATTTTACCTTCATATTTGAGAGACAGTTTTGCTGGGTATGTGATTCTTCGCTGGCAATTTTTTTTCCTTCAGTGCTTTATATAAGTCATCCCACTGTCTTCTTGTCTGCAGTTTCTTCTGAGTAGTCCAAGTTTATTCTTATTGACTCTCCTTTGTAGGTGACTTTTCGTTTATCTCTAGCTGCTCTTAAAACTCTTTATCTTTGGTTTTGACAAGTTTGATTATAATATGTCTTGGTGACTTTGAATCTACCTTATGTGAAGTTTGATGAGCATCTTGGCTAGAGATCTTCTCATCTTCCACAAAATAAGGGAAGTTTTCTGCCAACAAATCTTCAACAATTCTCTCTGTATTTTCTTTTATCCCTCCCTGTTCTGGTACTCCAATCACTTGTAGGTCATTTCTCTTGATAGAGTCTCACATGATTCTTAGGGTTTCTTCATATTTTTTAATTCTTTTATCTGCATTTTCTTCAAATATATTGGTGCCAAGTGCTTTGTTTTCAGTCCCACCAATTCTGCCTTCCACGTGCTCAATTCTGCTCCTCTGACTTTCTATTCATTTACCTAATTCTGTAATTTTATTGTTAATCTCCTGAATTTCTGATTACTGTCTCTCTATGGATTCTTGCAGCTTATTAAATTTTTCATTATGTTCTTGAATAACCTTTTTTTATTTATTCTACTGCTATGTCTGTGTGTTCCTTGGCTTGTTGTGCGTATTTCCTGGTCTCCTTCCTGATCTTGTCCTGATGTATTGAAGAGTTCTGTATATTAATCTTTTGTATTCTGCATGTGGTAATTCCAGGAATAGATCTTCATCCAGAAGATCCCTTGATTCTTTGTTTTGAGAGCTTGTTGATGTGATCATGGTCTGCTTCTTTATGTGATTTGATATTGACTGTTTTCTCCAAGCCATCTATATGTTATTGTATTAGTTTATTTTATGTTTATTTACTGTATCCTAGCTTCTTGATTTGTTTTGTTTTGATATGTCCAAATAGGTTGCTTGAGTGAGCTAACTTGATTATTTTCACCTTTGAAGCTCTAACGTACTGTCACCAGACGGCTAGCACTGTTATCAAGTATATGAGCCTAGGAGTCCATTCACTTTTTTTGTGAGGATTCAGCTCAGGTGTCCAGGTAGTTGATCATGAAGTGTTTGGTATGGGCTCCGCCCTATAGCCTTAGAGGGGGAGGGGTGATCTGTATAGATACTGGTATCTGTTAGCAGCAGGGGGTCACGCTCTGAACAAGGCAGGGGGCTGACAACCATCTCCCAAGAGTCTCTGAGGAAATCAAGTCCATGCTCCCTAGAGTACACAGGTGGGTGGGTTCTGTAGATGGACTATTGGCACCCAATGCTTTTGGTTGTAAGGAGTGGGAGTTCCAGGTATCCTTGGACCCCTGCTGCAGGTGGCTTGGTGACCTGAGTGGAGCCATCAGCTCTTAGGACCCTGATGTGGGCATGTGAGGACCCTTTTTATAGGCAAAGCAGTGCCAAAAATCAAACACCTGCCTCTCCATCTCATGGCTGAGACAGTTGGAGTCTGCCAACAAGGGCCTGTTCTCCTGAAATAGGCCCACACAGGTCCTTGCAGGGGAGGAAAGGTATTCAAAGTCCATGGACCATTTCTGCCTGGACAGGAGCTGTTTCTGCCCTGAGCTCCCCAGCTTAGTGGAGTTAGCAGAATATCTTTTCCCTGATTGTGTATTTGTTCCTTCTTCAAGGCTGGGGAAGGGCTCAGGGCACACAGCAGGATGTATCTCAGGCCCAGGGAAATCGACAGCCACTGAATCCGGCTTGGGTTCTGGGGGCACGGTAAAGTATACTTAAGTACTTAGCTTTTACTGAGAGTATTGTTCTTCTCTGGTTCTGGAGGTGTGAGTAGGCTGTGCAGCTGGTTGTTTCTCTGTGAGGAAACTGTGGCCGAAAGTTACCACCAGCCCAAGTCAGCCTGAGGGTTCCTGGCGATTCAGATCCGGCAACTCCTCTCCACTTCCGAACCATCTATCCCTCGCCTGCTGCTCAGTCCATTTTCTAACTTTGCCTTTGATGTTCAGGGCTCCTAGCTTGTCATAAATATAATCATTTCACTTGCTTTTTCGGATCTTTGTTGTAAGAGTGTTCACTGGAAGCGTCTGACTACTCTCCTATGTTGGCTCTGCCTCAGTGTTGACATGTTTGAAAGATTGATCTTTGTGAGATATGTGAAAAGCCTTGATGGAAGTGGGGAAGTTTGCTAGGCACATGTCTTGGAGAAGAGTCACCAACAAGAGAGAACAGCTGGTGCTCTATGCAAAGTGGGACTGTGCATGCCATGAATAAGAAGAGCGTGAAGGGCAGTAAGACTGAAGTGGGACATGCAAGGAAACAGAAAAAGTTGCCATGGAGTTGATTCCAACTTATGGTGACCCCATGTGTGTCAGAGTAAAACTATGCCTCATATTGTTGTCAATGGCTGATTTTTTGAAAGTAGATCACCAGGCCTTTCCTCCAAGGTGCCTCTGGGTGGACTTGACCTTCAAATTTTGAGTTAGCAGTAACTTGGTGACAGAATGTGCAAGGAAAGAGAGAGAAAAGTGGGAGAAAAAGGAGATTATAAAAGGTTTTATAGACCACTGTAGAGACTTTAGCTTTTATTCTGAATGACCTGGGAAATTTTCATTTATTTATTTTTTATGGATAAGTTTGTATGATATGTTGAGAATAGACCATAGAAGGGCAGGATCAGAGCAGGCAGAGCAGGGAGAATACTACAGTGACATGGGAGAAAATGATATTGCTGAGACCAGAATCGTAGCAGTGGGGATAATGAGAAGTGGTCAAATTCTAAATGTATTTTCATGGTACAGCCAACACTATTTCTAGCCACATTAGAAATGAATAAGATGAAAGAACAGAATCAAGCCACTCCAAGTCTTTTGCCTAATAACTACAAGGAAGTTATGGGAGGATTAAAATTTTCATTTAAAATTGCAGCTGGAAATGTTTTCTGTAAAGGGCCAGATAGTAAATACAAGTATATATATAGACTCTGCTATATTATAACTATTCAGCTCTACCCTTGTAGCTCAAAAAGAAAAAAAAAAGAGCCAGACAATATGTAAACGAGTAAGTATGTCTGTGTTCCAATTGGAGTCCCTGGTTGATGCAGTTAATGTGCTCTGCTGCCATCTGAAAGAATGGAGGATCAAGTCCATTCAGTGACACCCCAGAAGAAAGGCCTGACTATCCATTTCCGAAAAATTATTCATTGAAAACCCTATGGAGCCATTCTACTCTGCATATATGGGGCCTCAATAAGTTAGAATCCACTGGGAGCAACTAACAGCAACAATAATGAGAAAATACCTTTTTAGAATCAGAGAAAAATGTTTAAACTGACTGATTAGCATCAGGCAAGGGGTTGTGCTAGTTTCCAAGGGCTACTGTAACAAAATGCCACAACTGGATGGCTTATAAAAATAGAAAGTTATTGTCTCACACTTCTTGAAGCTAGTCATCCAAATTCAGGGCCTCAGCAGGACCATGATCTCTCCAAAGGCTCTAGGGGAAGATCCTTTTTTCTCTCCTGCCATCTGGTTAGCCCACGCATTCTTTGGCTTGCAGCTGCAGCATAACTCCTTCCTCACAGGACCCTCTTCCCTCTGTCTGTGCCTCTGTGTCTGTTCTCTTTCCAAAGGCACCAGTCCGATTGGATTAGGACCCACTCTACTCTGGTGCAATGTCATGTTAACTGGCAACATCTTCAAAGAACCTGTTTTCAAACAAATTCAAGTTTTAGTCCAGGGAGACCCATTTTGGACTTCTGAACTGTTGAACAGTATGATGATTAATTTGCATTGCTTTAAGCCAGTGAGATTGTAGAAAGTTATTATAACTGCTGCAGGAAACTAATGCAGATAGATACAAGAAAAATATTCTATGGTAGTACTGGAGCCCTGGTGGTGCAGTGGTTAAGAGCTCAGCTGCTAACCAAAAGGTTGGCCATTGGAACCCACCAACTGCTCTTTGAAAAACTATGAGATATTTCTATTCTGTCCTATAGGGTCGCTATGAGTTGGTATCAACTAGACAGCAAAGATTTTTTTTTTAATGGTAGTTCTAGAATCTACATTATGGACAAGAAGTGAATTAATATCTCATGAAATATGACGAGTAAAGTGGTTGAAAAAATTGACTGGTTCATTTTAGAGGAAAGGACACACACACATATATATATATTAACGATAGAAAAGTCAGAAATCATTCAGTGGGATGCCAACCTAAGAAGTAGAGATAAACTGGAGAAAAAAACAAAATTGAATGGTACTGGTAAAATATCCTACCCAAAATATTCTAGGAAATAATAAAAAGCTTTTTTCTTCCTGAAGCTATAAGAGCTCAATACTACTGAGGCTTTTTTCTTGTTCAGTGTGGTGAATGCTACAATTCACCATCAACATCCCTTCAGAAATGCCCCAATTTACTGGCAGAGAAAACAGATAATTGCCCACCCTCTTCAGGAATTGCCTAGGCTGAAGTGAGTTGCATTTGCCAGGGACACCAGCCTCCTTCTCAAGGAGTAAAGGGAATAAAGATTGGTTCTCCCACTCCAACTGGGATAACTCTGAAGAGCCAGAACAGTTTCAGAGCTGCCCCTGAGACTGACAAAGACCTTCCTGGAGACTGCATTTCAACTTAGCTTCTTCCTCTGCCCAATTCTTCATTTCCTTCCCTTCCATAAGTGTTGGCCGCTACTATGTTGCATGTATGTAAATGTCCATCTTACAGTCTGCTTCTCAGGAAACCCAACAGGCAAATTTAACCACAGTGTCCCATGATGTTGGAGTTGTGTTTTGTTCTACAGTCATTGATAGACTCAGGTTCCTTCTACCTAGCGACTCATACTTTCCTTCCCCCCTGAAAAAAAAAAAAATGAACCTTTTGTGGTTGAGTCGATTCCAACTCATAGAGATCCTATAGGACAGAGTAGGAATTCCCCATAGGGTTTCCAAGAAGCAGTTGGTAGATTTGAACTGCTGATCTTTTGGTTAGCAGCCAAGCTCTCAAACAGTGTGCCACCAGAGCTTCCATTGTTTCTTTGGAACTTGTAATTTTCTGTTGTACCCAATGCAACCACATGAAAGAGGAGCAAGCAAATAATCCTGCAGAAAACTGAAGGACCAGCCTAAGAAGTAGCATATATCACATTTCATTGACCTGATCTAGACATATGACCCAATTTATATGCTTGAGTATCAGGAGATGTACTGTTCCTGAGTGACCAAGAGAAAAATGAAATGTCTCTACAACACATCATGCAATAGGAATCTGTCAAACAATTAACAAAAAGGGGGCACTTGTATACCCACATGAAGCAAATGCATGAATTATTACATATAGACAACCAGTTTTGTATTTTACTTGAACAAATAAATTCTAACAGTATTAAATAAGAAAAAAAAATTTTTTTTTCATAAAAAGAAAATAGAAATACCAAAGTATTCATTGTAGAAGTGACAGAAAAGGACAAAATATTTGGAATATGTGTAAAAGACTAGTGGCTAATATTGATTACATGTTAAAGTACCTCAAATGAATAAGAGAAAAGTCAAAAGGCTCAACTAAAACTTAGGGAAATATTTTAATCAGACCATTTATACAGCACTAATATAAGTGACATGTAAATACATAAAATTCTGAGATTTTCAAAGGGAAACAGGAGATGATTTTTTTGTCAATGATATTGACAAATAATATAAAAAAGATAATATCTGATGTTAGCAAACTGTAGGTAAATGGGCACTGCCATTGAAACACGCATTGAAAGGCCATTTCACGGTATCTATCAAAATTTAAACGGAACGTAAAACCCCTTGCCGTGAGTCGATTCCAACTCATAGCAACTCTATAGGACAGAGTAGAAGTGCCCCATAGAGTTTCCAAGGAGCTCCTGGTGGATTCCAACTGCCAGCCGACTTTTTGGTTAGCAGCTGTAGCACTTAACCACTTTGCCACCAGGGTATAAATTTTTATTATTGTAAAAATATAAAGAACACGTTTGCCAATTCAATATTTTTAACTTGTAAAATTGAATAAAAGCAATTGCCTCAATCATATTGTGCAACCATCACCAATACACAGTGTCGAATTTTCCATCCACATAAACAAAAGACCCAATGCTACCTAAACAACGATCCCTCTCTTCCCCCCTCTTTCCTGGCAACCACTATTAAACTCTAATCTTTATTACTTTGCCTATTCTAGGTATTTAATAGAAAAGTTGGAAGTCATAATAGTGAAGTCATACAATATTTGTCCTTTTGTGACTGACATTTCATTCAGCATGTTCTCCAGGTTCATCCATGTTGTGACAAATACTAGACTTCATTTCTCTTTAGGGCAGAGTAACATTCCATTGCATGTATGTTCCACAGTTTGTTTATCCAGGCATCCATTGAGGGATATTTCAGTTACTTCCACATTTTGGCTATTGTGAATAGTGCAGCAATGAACATTGGTGTACATGGGTCCATTTGTATCTCTGCTTTCAAATCTCTTGGGTATGTATCTAAGAGTGCAATTGCTGGGTTACATTTAACTTTTGAGGAACGCTATAGAGTTTCCAGAGTACCATTTTGCATTCCTACCAGCGATGGATGGGAGTTCTGATTTTTCCAAATCCTTGCCAAAGTTTGTATTTTCTTTCTTTTTTTTTTTTCAAGTCTTAGCCATCCTGATGGGAGTGAAGCGATGTCTCATTGTGGTTTTAATTTGCATCTGGCTAATGATGTTGAGCATCTTTTCATATGGCCATTTGTATATCCCCTTTGTGAAATGTCTATTTAGGTCCTTTGCCCAGTTTTTGATTGAGTTGTTTATCTTTTTTCTTGTTACGTTTTAGGACTTCTTTATATATTCTAGATATTAGACTCTTATCTGATATCTGGCTCTTAAACATCTTCTCCCATTCTGTAGGTTGTCTCCTAAATTTGTTGATTAAGTCCTTTGATGTACAGAGCTTTTAATTTTTATGAGATCTCATTTAGCTGTTTTGTCTTTTGTTGATTGTACTTTTGGTATCATATCTGTGAACCTGTTGTTGAAGACTAGATTCTGAAGCCTTACCCCTATGTTTTCTTCTAAGAGTTGTATAGTTTTAGGTCAGACATAAAACTTTTGGGAACAAATCTATTTTTAAAGTCTATGTAATATAAACAATAAATAGGTAGACAAAGATAGTAAAAGCTATCCATAGCAATTCACAATAATAAAAATTTGAAAACAGTTTAAAACCATCTCAAAAAAAGTTTTTTTTTTACTGGGTATAAAAGATTAGTTAAATACATTATGTTATCTGTCTCCTTTTAGCCTCAGGTGCATATAGTTGAGTTAATCACATTCTTCAGGACACGGGACTGTATATTTTTTGTTTCCAGCAAGGTCCCACTCTATATATGTGTATGGACATAGACACACACACTCTCTCTGTCACACACACAAACACATACACAAACACACACTCATTTTTCCACCAAGGTAATAATTCTAATGTTTTTGATGTGTAGCATTTTATTTGATGTGTTCCCTATCCATTTTATTATTTAGTGTGTCTGTATTTTCTTTTTGCAAAAATGACCCTGTGCATTCCACAAATACAAAGCATTGCATAATGCAGTTCCAATGTACTTTACTTATTCTACCTTCCTAGTGGTTGGCACTATATAGGTTCTACTCTATGTTTTGACAAATGTATTCCCTCGTAAAGGCAGCTGTGAGAATTTTTTGAGTATATTCACAGTGTGTATATACTTGATTTGACAAAATATAATAACACTGCCTCCAAAAACAGGAAAGAAAGAATAGCAAGCCTCTATTACTCAGAATGTTCCAGCCAAAAATGCATTATTTATATATTTGGATTTATTCTGCCTTCATGACTCTGGGGAGAAAATCACATATTCCCCATCAAAAATTCCATCCAAGAATAAACACTGTAAGTCAAAAAAAGTGGGAGTCAGTATGAGTTTCTTTCATACGTAAGCATACCAGTAAAATAAGTAAGCATATCTTGAAAATATTCATACTATTAGCTATCTGGTAAGATCCTATTATTACTGAAATATTTATTTGGAAGTTCTTTACTGCAGTGAAAGTAACAATATGTGAGATGCAGATTATAGAAAAATATCCAAAGGTTTCAGTTTTGTGAGATTTTCTGCTGTTGGTAAATGTTACCGGTTGAACTGTGTACCACCCGATTATGGGTTGGAATTCTAACCCTTATACCTGTGGGTGTAACCCCATTTGGGAATAGGGTGTTCTTTGTTATATTAGTGGGGCCATATCAGTATAATGTGTGCCTCAAATCTAATCACTTTTGAGTAATATAGAAAGGAGATTAGACATGGAAGGTAGCATATACAGGGGAAGACAGATGCTATCTGAAGATGACTAAGGAAGATGAATCTATAGACTGGTTTAGGAACTCCAAGGATTTGTGACTACTAAAAGTGTGGATGGCAAGACTTTGTCTCACTTACTTTGGGCACGTTATCAGAAGGGATCATTCCTTGGAGAAGGACATCATTTTCATGCTCCGTAAAGTAGAGGTTTGGCAAAGAAGAGGAAGACCCTCAACGAGATGGATTGACACGATGGGTTCACACAATCACACATACCTACTATTGTGAGGATGGCACAGGACCTGGCAATGTTTCCTTCTGTTATCTCTGTAGTCACTGTGAGTAGAGCCCACTCAGTGGCACTTAACGACAGCAGAAGCTGAAATAGGTAAGGAAGAGCCTCCTCCTGGAGCCACATGCTGAATTCCAACTTCTAACTTCCCAAACTGGGAGAAAATAAGTTTCTCCACTTTAAAGCCACACGCCTGTGGTATTTCTGTGATTGCAGCGCTAGGAAACTAAAACAATAATTTTTTTTTTCTTCTAAGAATGAAAAAGGAGTCTTAATAGGTGAGTAGTTTTCATGACTAACTACAAACCAGTTTTTAACTTTATTAAGAATTATTAGTCTCACATCTGCTTTCTTACAGATTAGTACTTGGGATATTTTTTAGTCATAAATTTTCCACAAGACAGAGTTTCTTACTGTTTATATTTCTTGGCATTTCCTTACATTTTCCTCTGTTTTATTTTACTAATTTAGAATTCATCAAACTTTCTATATTATCCACACTACTGTGTCCCTCTGGAATATAAAATTATGTAACTATGCCCTCCATTTTTGGAACCCTAGGTTATATTCTTACTGTCAAATCAAATAATGCTGCTCGAATCTCTTGGCAAACATAATGGATCATAATGAATCAATGCAGATCTAAATATAGTTCAACCAGCGAGCATATATTTTACAGTAACTAGTAAACTGTGATGTTAATACCTGTGCCATTAAATTTGACTTTTTAAGATCTTGTTAGTTCCCAAGATTATGTTCTTAAAAGCTTTATCAAGTCTACCAGCGTACCTTGTAATCAAAAAAGGATCAAATGGTTCCATTTGATCTTAATGAAAGTAATGATTACTCTAAAATATTCCATCACATATTACACTTCATCAGAAATTTATTTTCTCACAGTTTAGGAGGCTGGAAGTCCAAATGCAGGGGGTCAGTTCTAGGGGATGGATTTCTCTCTCATCAGTGAGCTCTAGAGGGAGGTCCTCGCCTCTTTGAGCTTCTGTTCCTGGGTGATCTTCATGTTGCTTGGCATTTCTCTTCCCTCATCTCTGCATGCTTGTTTAATGTCTTTTATATCTCAAAAGGAATTGATTCAATAACACCCCACACTAATCTTGTCTTATTAACATAACAAAGACAGCCCAGTCCCAAATGGGATTATAAACACAGGCATAGAGGTTAGGATTTACAACTCATATTTTAGGGAGACACAATTCAGTCCATAACACACCATTTATGGATTTTTATGGAATCACAGGCATTTAATGATGGGGGAAAATCCTTTGAACCCATTTCCTCATTTCAGTTTTGAGATAAAAAATAATTTAAGTTTACAGAGACTTAAACTATCCAAAGCCACACTAAGAGCTACTCCTAACAAGCTTGCTTTAGGTATGAACAAAGTTAATTAAGCATATTAATCCCAGTGTAACTTGATGTAAATATTAGACGATTTAAAGGAGAAGCTCAAATCAATAGGCTCTCTCTGTATTGTCTCAGGAAATCCTGGTGGCGTAGTGGTTAAGTGTTACAGCTGCTAAACAAGAGGGCAGCAGCTCAAATCCACCAGGCGCTCCTTGGAAACTCTATGGGGCAGTTCTGCTCTGTCCTTTAGGGTTGCTAAAAGTCAGAATTGACTCAATGGCAACAGGCTGATTTTTGGTTTGGTATTTCCTCACTTGCTTTTTTTTGATGTTTTACAAGGTCTGAATTACTTTGCTTTGATCTTCAATGCATTTAACATCTCCCTTACTCTGCTGTGAGGAGCCCTGGTGGTGCAGTAGGTAAGAGTGATTCAGTTCTCTTACTTTATCAGTTCTTCCTTTTGCTTTTGCTGCTCGATGTTCATGAGCAAGTTTCAGAGTCTCCTCTGACATCCATCTTGGTCTTTTCTTTCTTTCTTGTCTTTTCAATGACTTCTTGTTTCTTCATGGATGATGTCCTTGACATCATTCCACAACTCATCTGGTCTTCAATCACTAGTGTTGAATGCATCAAATCTATTCTTGAGATGGTCTTTAAATTAGGTGGGATGTACCCAAGGTCATATTTTGGATCTCGTGGACTTGCTCTGATTTTCTTCAGTTTCAGCTTGAACTTGTATATGAGTAATTGATGGTCTGTTCAACAGTCGGCCCCTGGCCTTCTTCTGACTGATGATATTGAGCTTTTCCATCATCTTTCCACAGATGTAGTCAATTTGACTGTCGTGTGTTCCATCTGGTGAGGTCCATGTGTATAGTCACGGTTTATGTTGGTAAAAGAAGGTATTTGCAATGAATAACTCATTGGTCTTGCAAAATTGTATCATTTGATCTCTGCCATTGTTTCTATCACTAAGGCCATATTTTCCAAGTACTGATCTTTCTTCTTAGTTTCCAACTTTTGCATTCTAATCTCTAGTAATTGTCAATGCATCTTCATTGCATGTTCGATCAATTTCAGACTGCAGCAGCTGATAAAAATCTTCTATTACTTTATTTTCTGCCTTAGTGGTTGGTGTGTAAATTTGAATAATAGTCTTATTAACTGGTCTCCTTGTAGTCTTATGGATATTATCACTGACAGCGTTGTACTTCAGGATAGATCTTGAAATGTTCTTTTTGACAATGAGTGGAATACCATTCCTTATCAAGTTGTCATTCCCAGCATAGTAGACTATATGATTTTCTGATTCAAAATGGCCAATACCAGTCCATTTCAGCTCACTAATACCTAGGATATCTTGCTTTTAGTACATTTCATTTTTCCTTCTATTTCATGACTTATTCAACTGATACACAATTGATTGTTGATTGTTCATGATCCCAACTAACTCTACTGGACACCTCTTTGTCAAGAGTGATGTTTTTGTCATTTTTATATCTTTAATAACTAGGGCAGTAATGGTTATTCAACTTTTACTAGATAGCCAACAAATGTCAGAGAGAAAGAGATTTCTCTGCTTCTCCTCTCAATCCAAATTTTCTAATTGATATGAGAATTCGTTGTATGGAAATAATTGTCACAATATCTATAATCTTAAAAAAAAAAATCAGGACACAGTGGGCATTGCATTGATTTTCTTTGAATACCTAGCCAGGTCACACTTAAAGAACATAAATGCAAACCATTCATGCTGTGCACCTATTTTGGAGTCAAATGTACCCTTAGGGCTTTTTTACTACAATTTTTGGGGGGAGACTAAAGAAGCAATTTTCAGATTTTTTTATTAAATTACTTTGTCTTGGGCATAGGTTTAGTCATTCTAGTAATCTGAGTTTCTCAACCCACTCAACTAACAAGGTAATTGGCAGAATAAACAGACACTTATATTTGTTTTTGGGTTTATAGTATAACTAAATCTAACTCAAATGGCAACTAAGTTTTATATATATATATGTAAAATTAGGTAGTTGTTATTTTTAAGATATATGAGACATATATATGGTACTATAGTTTTAGGGAAATCCCATGTGTGACCAAGTAGAACTGTGCTCTATAGTTTTCAATGGCTGAGTTTTTGAAAGTAGATTGCTAGGCCTTTCTTTTGAGGCACCTTTGGGTGGGCTCAAACCTCCAATCATTTGGTTAGTAGCCCAGCACATTAACCATTTGCACCACTCAGAGGTCCATGAGTTGGAGTCATCTCTAGGCAACTAGTTTGCTTAATAGTTTTGGGGAAGGGTTACACTGACATGCAGAAATAAATATCATGGCTATTTATTTCAAATACCTTATATTCTGTTTTAGGTGATATCGTTATAAATAAAAATATAAATTGATTTGTTTTAATAAGATTTACATAAACCCTGCCCTGTAACAGAGGAGTAAAATTAGACACAGTCACTCATGTGATCTATAAGTAGAAAATTCAGCTTCTCTTCTTTCAAACTTTGCATATTTCTCAGGTGATAACCTTACTCAGAATTTATTTAGAAATAGAATTCATCAAAGAAAAAGTCTCTTTTATTTCCACAAAAATTAATGTGACTTCCTTTAATGTGAACTTTTTTGCTGGTGGTGTTTCTTTTGGACATTTTCCTTCTTTTCATCACAGCCACTTTCCTTGGTTATGTCAATAACATTACCTTCACAAAGTTCCTCTGGTCACATATCTGGAGTCTCGCAAATGGCAGCAGTGTCAGCATTCCCACAGTCAGCTATTTCTTCTGTAACTTCATCTACAGTCTATATGAATCCTGTGGAAGCAAAATTTCCTTGTGTTTTATATTCAATGGGCTTTTTTTAGTATAGCTTGTTTTTTTGTGTTATAGCTTCATGCAAGTCTGAGTCTTGTCTTCACTTCGCTGTTGCCATTTTTTAAATCTTCTAATCTCATCCAATTTTACTTCAAGCATTATCAGTCTTTGTTTCATAGCTGCTCTTTTATTTTATTGGTGAATACCTTTTTTTTAAGTATTCACTTTTATAAAATTTTACTGCACAATTTGTTGTCTGGGCATCAACTGAATAACAGATGCACAGTGACCAATCATTGACAGACAGTCAAAGAAGTGACCTGATTAATCACGGGTCATAATACACACCTGATAATTATCACTGATTGTAAAACGGACTGAAGAGCTAGCATGAAGGTTTGTCCTTTATACAATTACTCAGAGTTAAAATACTGTGGTAACTGAAATTTGAATGGTATTATTTTACTGGAGAACAGGTGTTATTTAAAATGAACTATGTAAACTGAAATTTGTGCATGTGAAAGCCATATAAAGAGAAGACTGCCTGTATGCATGTTTGTATATGTATGTATATACATAGATATGTATATACATAGACATAGGCAGTCTACTTGGTATGGCTTTAACATGCAAAGATTTCAAAATCTATCCTGAAATACAATGCTGTTAGTGATGAGATAATATACATATGCCTACAAGAAAGGCCAGTTAATACAATTATTCAAATTTATGGATTAACCACCAAGGCCAAAGATGAAGAAATTAAAGATTTTTACAAACTTCTGCCTTCTGACATTGATCAAACATGCAATCAGGATGCATTAATAATTACTGGTGATTGGAATGCAAAAATTAGAAACAAAGAAAAAGGATCAGTAGTTGGAAAATATGGCCTTCTTGAGAGAAACAATGCCAAAGATCACATGATAGAATTATGCAAGACCAGTGACTTCTTCATTGCAAATACCTCTTTTTCAACACATTTAATGGCACGTGGACCTTGTCAGTTGGAATACACAGGAATAAAATTGACTACATCTGTTGAAAGAGAGGATGAAGAATCTCAACGTCAGCAGTCAGAACATGGCCGGGGCCAACCGTGGAACAGACCATCAATTGCTCTAAGCAAGCTGAAGAAAATTAGAGCAAGTTCACAAGAGTCAAAATACAACCTGAGCATATCCCATCTGATTTCAGAGATCATTTCAAGAATAATTTGATACATTGAGTAATAATGACTGAAGACCAGACAAGCTGTGGAATGACATAAAGGACATCATACTTGAAGAAAGCAAAAGAGAACTAAAAAGACAGGAAAGAAAGAGAAGTCCAAAATGGCTGTCAGAAGAGACTCTGAAACATGCTCTTGAATGTAGAGTAGCTAAAGGTAACTAAAGAAATGAGGATGTAAAATAGCTGAATGGAAGATTTAAAAAATCAGCTTGAGAAGACAAAGTAAAGTATTACAATGAAATGTGGAAAGATCTAGAGTTAGAAAACCAAAAGTGAAGAACACACTCAACATTACTCAATGAGGAAGAACTGAAGGAAAAATTCAAGCCTCAATTTGCAATACTGAAGGATTCTACAGGGAAAAGATTGAAAGACCTAAGGAACATCAAACGAAGATGGAAGGAATACACAGATTTGCTGTACCAAAGAGAATTGGTAGACATTTAACCATTTCAAGAGGTAGCATATGATCAAGAATGGGTGGTACTGAAGGAAGAAGTCCAAACTGCACTGAAGTCATTCATGAGAAACAAGGTTCTAGGAACTGATGAAAAAACAAGATGGTTCAACAAACAAATGCAGCACTGGATGTGCTCACCAGCCGATGCTAAAAAATTTGGAAGATAGCTACATGGTCAATCTACTGGAAGAGATCCATATTTGTGCCCATCCCAAAGAAAGGTGATTCAACAGAAAACAGATATTATCAAAAAATATCATTAATATCACACATGAGTAAAATTTTGCTGAAGATCATTCAAAAGTGTTTGCAGATTCAGAAGAGAACTTGAAATAAGGGATATCATTGCTGATGTCAGATGGATCTTGGCTGAAAGCAGAGAATACCAGAAAGATGTTTACCTGTGTTTTATTGACTATGTAAGATCATTGGACTATATGGATCATAAGAAATTATGGATGATATTGCAAATAATGGGAATTCCAGAACACTTAGTCGTGCTCGTGCAGAACCTGCACATAGACCAAGAGCCAGTTGTTCAAACAGAACAAGGGGATACTGCATGGTTTAGTCAGGAAAGGTGTGCATCAGGGTTGCATTCTTTCACTACACTTATTCCATCTGTATGCTGAGCAAAAAATCCAAGAAGGTGGACTATACGAAGAAGGTGGCACCAGGATTGGAGGAAGACTCATTAACAACCTGCATTATGCAGATGACACAACCTTCCTTGCTGAAAGTGAAGAGGTCTTGAAGCACTTACTGATGAAGATCAAGGAGTACAGCCTTCAGTATGGATTACGCCTCAACAAAAAGAAAACAAAAATCCTCCAAATTGTAACAATTAGTAACATTACGATAAATGAAGAAAATATTGAAGTTGTCAAGAATTTCATTTTACTTGGATCCACAATCAATGACCATGGAAGCAGCAGTCAAGAAATCAAACAACATATTGCACTGGGCAAATATTCTGCAAAAGACATCTTAAAAGTGTTAAAAAGCAAAGGTGTGAGGCAGGGCCAAGATGTCTGACTAGGTAGAAGCTACCTCGGATCCCTCTTGCAACAAAGACTGGGAAAAACAAGTGACTCAATCACATACATGACAATCTACAAACCCTGACCATCAAACACAGACCTAAAGAATTGACCTGAGTGACAGAGGCTGAGAACAACCACAGGGAAGCAACGACGACTTTTGGAGTGTGGAGCCAGCGTCCCAGTCAGGAAACCTTGGCGCAGGGCTTTGGACTGGGTGCAGGGGAGCTGAGAACGGCATCCTGAGATGGCGCAAACACGGGACGCAGCCCTAGCCCCCAGAAGTGACCTCGGGGGAAGCCCAGGCAGTGCACGCAGGCAGCGCAGCAACGCAGCTGAAAGGAGGAGAAGTCACCGGCAGGCAGCGACTGGTTTTGGAGCCTGAAGTGTGGCGTCCCAGCCAGGGAAACTTGGCACTGGGCTTTGGACTGGGAGTGGAGGACCTGACCATGGCTTCTAAGACAGCACAAGCATGGGACACGGGCCTGACCCTTAGGGGCAATCTCGACCCAGCCTATGGCACACAGGCTACACACCCCTCGGGAATCTCAGATAAAACAGTCATCACCAAACAAGATAAGTAACTTTGTCTCTATTCCGGGGTGCTACTCTCTCCTATTTACCTGATACCCCTCCCCTTCCCAGGCGGCTTCATTAACATTGGAATTTCCAGAGCCAGAGAGTGAAGTGTGCTGCAGTTTTTCCTTTTTTTTGGTCTTTTCCTAACCCAGTCCCCTAGCCTGAGAGAAGCAGCTACAAAAATCCCAGGGACAAAAATCCTTCCCTAATTGGACTAAAAGTACAGAACCAGCTCCAGCCAAGCATATGTGATCCACAGCCTTGGGCTTTCATCCCTACAGGGAACAAGGTGGCTATTATAATGCAAAGGTAATTTGGATAGGGATCTGACTGTAATTGTTTTAGTGGATTACTGGAAAGACAAGTTTCCCAGGTCTGATATCCCTGTGTATTCAACAGAGCCCTCATTGATCCACAAGGGGGAACTGAGGGCTGAAGCTCCCCCCAGACCACCTAGCCTCCTGCCTTAGGGGTCTAAGGAGGGTGACACCTACCAATCTGTAGAGGTACTTGCATTGGGGGCCTAAGGTACAGCTGCAGAGCCCACCCACCAAGGTGCTTTAGGAATAGAGACATACCTACCTCACTGGCACTTGGGGGAAACCTGTCAGCATCCTGCCCCCCCGGAGTGTGAATCCCTGCTGCTACTAGAATCGGGTACACACAACTATCACCACTACTTCTCTCGGTGGATAGGTGACAGTCTGCACCACACACTTGATGACCCAAAATCAGATTCTACTCAAGAATAGCGAATGGACTCTTAGGCTTATATATCTGGTAACAGCCCAAACCAGCTGGTAATAGGACATAAGTGATTCAAGGGCTACAACAATCGAGACAGTGCATCCAGTAGCCCATCTACGTATATTGAAAGAAAACAAAACAAGGTAAGACTCAGTGAGCAAATATAAAACAAATCACTACAATATCTTAGTGATGGCTTGGAGACAGCAGTCGATATCAAACCACATAAAGAAGCAGACCATGATTGCTTCTACAACTCCCCAAACTAAAGAATCAAAATCTTTCCCAAATGAAGATACAATCCTGCAATTGCCAGATACAGAATATAAAAAACTAATTTACAGAATGCTTTAAGACATCAGGGATGACCTCAGAGATGAAATAAGGCAATCTACAGAAAAAGCTAAGGAACACACTGATAAAGCAGTTGAAGAACTCAAAAAGATTATTCAAGAACATAGTGGAAAAATTAATAAGCTGCAAGAATCCATAGAGAGAAAGCATTCAGAAATCCAAAAGATTAACAGTAAAATTACAGAATCAGACAACTCAATAGGAAGTCAGAGGAGCAGACTCGAGCAATTGGAATGCAGAGTGGGAGATCTGGAGGACCAGGGAATTGACACCAATATAGCTAAAAAAAAATCAGATAAAAGAATTAAAAAAAATGAAGAAACCCTAAGAATCAGTGGGACTCTATCAAGAAGAATAACTTGCATGTGATTGAAGTCCCAGAACAGGGAGGGATAACAGAAAATACAGAGAAAATAGTTGAAGATCTGTTGGCAGAAAACTTCCCTGACATCATGAAAGATGAAAGGATATCTATCCAAGATGCTCATCGAACCGCATATAAGATTGATCCAAAAAGAAAATCACCAAGACATATTATCGTCAAACCTGCCAAAACCAAAGATAAAGAGAAAATTTTAAAAGCAGCCAGGGAGAAAAGAAAGGTCTCCTTCAAGGGAGAATCAATAATAATAAGTTCAGACTACTCAGCAGAAACCATGCAGGCAAGAAGGGAATGGGATGACATATACAGAGCACTGAAGGAGAAAAACTGCCAGCCAAGGATCATATATCCAGCAAAACTCTCTCTGAAATATGAAGGCAAAATTAAGATATTTACAGATAAACACAAGCTTAGAGAATTTGCAAAAACCAAACTAAAGCTACAAGAAATACTAAAGGAAATTGTCTGGTCAGAAAATCAATAATATCAGATACCAGCACAACACAAGGTCACAGAACAGAACATCCTGATATCAACTCAAATAGGGAAATCACAAAAACAAATTAAGATTAATTTTAAAAAGAAAAAAAATGCTCACAACAGGGAATCATTGAAGTCAATATGTAAAAGATCACAATAATCAAAAAGAGGGACTAAATACAGGTGGCATAGAACTGCCATATGGAGAGGGATACAAGGCGATATAGGACAATACAAGTCAGGTTTTTACTCAGAAAAATAGGGGTAAATATTAAGGTAACCACAAAGAGGTATAACAACTCCATAACTCAAAATAAAAACCAAGAAAAACATAACGACTCAGCAAGCATAAAGTCAACTACTGTGAAAATGAGGAACACACAATTTACAAAGAAAAATGTCTCAGCACAAAAAAGTAAGTGGAAAAATGAAATTGTCAACAACACACACAAAAAGGCATCAAAATGACCACACTAAACACATACTTATCTATAATTACGCTGCATGTAAATGGACTAAATGCACCAATAAAGAGACAGAGAGTCTCAGACTGGATAAAGAAACACGATCCATCTATATGCTACCTAAAAGAGACACACCTTAGACTTAGAGACACAAACAAACTAAAACTCAAAAGATGAAAAAAAATATATCAAGCAAACCACAAGCAAAGAAGAGCAGGAGTAGCAATATTAATTTCTGACAAAATAGACTTTAAAGTTAAATCTACCTCAAAGGATAAAGAAGGGCACTACATAATGATAAACGGGACAATTGACCAGGAAGATATAACCATATTAAATATTTATGCACCCTAAGACAGGGCTGCAAGATACATAAAACAAACTTTAACAGACCTGAAAAGTGAGATACACACCTCCACAATTATAGTAGGAGACTTCAACACACCACTTTCGGAGAAGGACAGGACTTCCAGTAAGAAGCTCAATAGAGGCACGGAAGACTTAATTGCTACAATCAACCAACTTGACCTCATAGGCTTATACAGAACACTCCACCCAACAGCTGCAAAGTACACTTTTTTTTCTAGAGCACATGGAACATTCTCTAGAATAGACCACATATTAGGTCATAAAACAAAACTTTGCAGAATCCAAAACATCAAAATATTACAAAGCATCTTCTCAGACCACAAAGCCATAAAAGTGGAAATCAATAACAGAAAAATTAGGGAAAAAAAATCAAATACTGGGAAACTGAACAATACCCTGCTGAAAAAGAATGGGTTATAGAAGACATTAACGAGGGAATAAAGAAATTCATAGACTACAAAGAGAATGAAAACACTTCCTATCAAAACCTCTGGGACACAGCAAAAGCAGTGCTCAGAGGTCAATTTATATCAATACATGCACACATACATAAAGAAGAAAGAGCCAAAATCAGAGAACTGTCTCTACAACTTGAACAAATAGAACATGAGAAACAAAAGAATCCATCAGGCACCAGAAGAAAACAAATAATAAAAACTAGAGCTGAACTAAATGGATTAAAAAAATAGACAACAGAAAAACAATTGAAAGAATTAACAAAGCCAAAAGCCGGTTCTTTGAAAAAATTAACAAAATTGATAAACCATTGGCTAGACTGACTAAAGAAATACAGGAAAGGAAACAAATAACCCAAATAAGAAACGAGATGGGCCACATCACAACAGACCCAGCTGAAATTAAAAGAATCATATCAGATTATTACAAAAAATTGTACTCTAACAAATTTGCAAACCTAGAAGAAATGGATGAATTCCTAGAAAAACACTACCTACCTAAACTAACACAATCAGAAGTAGAACAACTAAATAGACCCATAACAAAAAAGATTGAAAAGGTAATCAAAAAACTCCCAACAAAGCCCTGGCCCGGACAGCTTCACTGCAGAGTTCTAGCAACCTTTCAGAGACAAGTTAACACCACTACTACTAAAGGTATTTCAAAGCATAGAAAATGACGGAATATTACCTAACTCATTCTATGAAGCCACCATATCCCTGATACCAAAACCAAGTAAAGACATCACAAAAAAAAGAAAATTACAGACCTATATCCCTCATGAACATAGATGCAAAAATCCTCAACAAAATTCTAGCCAATAGAATTCAACAACATATCAAAAAAATAATCCACCACGACCAAGTGGAATTTACACCAGGTATGCAAGGCTGGTTTAATAGTAGAAAAACCATTAACGTAATCCACCGTATAAATAAAACAAAAGACAAAAACCACATGATCTTATCAATTGATGCAGAAAAGGCATTTGACAAAGTCCAACACTCGTTTATGATAAAAACTCTCAGCAAAGTAGGAATTGAAGGAAAATTCCTCAACATAATAAAGGGCATCTATACAAAGCCAACAGCCAACATCACCCTAAATGGAGAGAGCCTTAAAGCACTTCCCTTGAGAACGGGAACCAGACAAGGATGCCCTTTATCACTGCTGTTATTCAACATTGTACTAGAGGTCCTAGCCAGAGCAATTAGGCTAGACAAAGGGCATCTGAATTGGCAACACGGAAGTAAAATTATCTCTATTTGCAGATGACATGATCTTATACACAGAAAGCCCTAAGGAATCCTCCAGAAAACTACTGAAAAACTAATATAAGAGTTTGGCAGAGTCTCAGGTTATAAGATAAACATACAAAAATCACTTGGATTCCTCTACATCAACAAAAAGAACATCGAAGAGGAAATCACCAAATCAATACCATTCACAGTAGCCCCCAAGAAGATAAAATACTTAGGAATATATCTTACCAAAGATGTAAAAGACCTATACAAAGAAAACTACAAAGTACTAGCGCAAAAAACTAAAAAGGACCTACATAAGTGGAAAAACATACCTTGCTCATGGATAGGAAGACTTAACATAGTAAAAATGTCTATTCTAGCAAAAGCCATCTATACATACAATGCACTTCCAATCCAAATTCCTGTGACATTTTTTAATGTGCTGGAGAAACAAATCACCAACTTCATATGGAAGGGAAATAAGCCCCGGATTTTTTTTAAGTAAAGCATTACTGAAAAAGAAGAAGAAAGTGGGAGGCCTCACTCTACCTGATTTCAGAACCTATTATACAGCCACAGTAGTCAAAACAGCCTGGTACTGGTACAACAACAGGCACATAGACCAATGGAACAGAATTGAGAATCCAGATATAAATCCATCCACATACGAGCAGCTGATATTTGACAAAGGCCCAGTGTCAGTTAATTGGGGAAAAGATAGTCTTTTTAACAAATGGTGCTGGCATAACTGGATATCCATTTGCAAAAAAACGAAGCAGGACCCATACCTCACACCATGCACAAAAACTAACTCCAAGTGAATCAAAGACCTAAACATAAAGGCTAAAACGATAAAGATCATGGAAGAAAAAAATAGGGACAATATTAAGAGCCCTAATACGAGGCATAAACAGAATACAGGACATTACCAAAAATGATGAAGAGAAACCAGGTAACTGGGAGCTCCTAAAAATCAAACACCTATGCTCATCTAAAGACTTCACCAAAAGAGTAAAAAGACCACCTACAGATTGGGAAAGAATTTTCAGCTATGACATCTCAGACCAGCGCCTGATCTCTAAAATCTATATGATTCTGTCAAAACTTGACCACAAAAAGACAAACAACCCAATCAAGAAGTGGGCAAAGGATATGAACACGCACTTCACGAAAGAAGATATTCAGGCAGCTAACAGATACGTGAGAAAATGCTCTCGATCATTAGCCATTAGAGAAATGCAAATTAAAACCATGATGAGATTCCATCTCACTGCAACAAGGCTGGCATTAATCCAAAAAACACAAAAGAATAAATGTTGGAGAGGCTGCGGAGAGATTGGAACTCTCACACACTGCTGGTGGGAATGTAAAATGGTACAACCACTTTGGAAATCTATCTGGCGTTATCTTAAACAGTTAGAAATAGAACTACCATACAATCCAGAAATCCCACTCCTCGGGATATACCCTAGAGAAATAAGAGCCTTCACACAAACAAATATATGCACACCCATGTTTATTGCAGCTCTGTTTACAATAGCAAAAAGCTGGAAGCAACCAAGGTGTCCATCAATGGATGAATGGTTAAATAAATTGTGGTATATTCACACAATGGAATACTACGCATCGATAAAGAACAGTGACGAATCTATGAAACATTTCATAACATGGAGGAACCTGGAAGGCATTATGCTGAGTGAAATTAGTCAGAGGCAAAAGGACAAATATTGTATAAGATCACTACTATAAGATCTTGAGAAATAGTATAAACTGAGAAGAACACATACTTTTGTGGTTATGAGGGGGGGAGGGAGGGAGGGTGGGAGAGGGTTTTTTACTGATTAGTTAGTAGATAAGAACTACTTTAGGTGTAGGGAAGGACAATACTCAATACATGGAAGGTCAGCTCAACTGGACTGGACCAAAAGCAAAGAAGTTTCCGGGATAAACTGAATGCTTCAAAGGTCAGCGGAGCAAGGGCGGGGGTTTGGGGACTATGGCCTAAGGGGACTTCTAAGTCAACTGGCAAATTAATTCTATTGTTAAAACATTCTGCATCCCACTTTGAAATGTGGTGCCTGGGGTCTTAAATGCTAACAAGCGGCCATCTAAGATGCATCAATTGGTCTCAACCCACCTGGATCAAAGGAGAATGAAGAACACCAAGGTCACAGGATAACTGTGAGCCCAAGAGACAGAAAAGGCCACATGAACCAGAGACTTACAATATCCTGAGACCAGAAGAACTAGATGGTTCCCGGTCACAACCGATGACTGTCCTGACAGGAAGCACAACATAGAACCCCTGAGGGAGCAGGGGAACAGTGGGATGCAGACCCCAAATTCTCATAAAAAGACCAGACTTAGTGGTCTGACTGAGACTAGAGGAATCCTGGCGGTCATGGTTCCCAAACCTGTTCGCCCAGGACAGGAACCATTCCCAAAGACAACTCATCAGACATGGAAGGAGAGAGATGCTGATGAAGAGTGAGCTACTTGTATCAGGTGGACACTTGAGACTGTGTTGTTATCTCCTGTCTGGAGGGGAGATAGGAGGGTAGAGAGGGTTAGAAACTGGCAAAATCGTCATGGAAGGAGAAACTGGAAGGAGGGAGCGGGCTGACTTATTAGGGGGAGAGTAACTGGGAGTATAGAAATAAGCTTATATGTGACAGACTGACTTGATTTGTAAACTTTCACTTAAAGCACAGTAAAATTTTTTTTTTAAAAGAGCAAAGGTGTAACTTTGATGACTAAGGTGCGCCATGTAAATTTCAGTTGCCTCGTATGCATGCGAAAGCTGAACAATGAATAACGAAGTTCAAAGAGTAATTTACATCGATGAATTATGATGCTGGCAAAGAATATTGAATACACCATGCACTGCCACAAGAACTAACAGATCTGTCTTAGAAGTACAGCCAGGATGCTCCTTAGAAGCAAGAATGGCAAGATTTCATCTCACTTACTTTGGACATGTTATCAGGGGGGATCAGTCCCTGGAGAAGGACATCATGCTTGGTAAAGTAGGTCATCAAAAAAGAGGAAGACCTTCAATGAGACGGATTGACACAGTGGCTGCAACAATGGGCTCAAGCATAACAACAATTGTAAGGAAGGCTCAGGAGCAGGCAGTGTTTCATTCTGTTGTACACAGGGTCGCTTTGTGTCCAAACTTACTGGATGACATCTAATGACCACAATAACTTTGGAGAAGCTGATTACACATAGATGCATCATATCAATGTTACAATATAGAATTAAAAACCAAAATGAAACCCCTTGTCATCAATTCATTTCTGCCTTATAGAAAACAGAACTGTCTTACAGGGTTTCCAAGGTTGTAATCTTTACAGAAGCAGACTGTCACATCTTTCTTCTATGGAGCCACTGGTGGGTTCAGACTGCCAACATTTCGATTACCAGTTGACCTTTTGGTTAGCAGTTAAGTGCTTAACCACTGTGCCACCAGGGCCCCTTATAGAATTAAAAATCTCAGTTAATTAGGACACTTTTCAATCTTTCAATGGATATTTACTGAATTTATCACTCTACCTGCTCACTTCTTTGTTTCCAACTTTCCCATTCCAATCACCAGTAATTATCAATGCATTCTGATTGCATGTTCAATCAATTTCAGACTGCAGCAGCTAATAAAAATCTTCTGTTTCTTTATCTTCTGCCTCAGTGGTTGGTGCATAAATTTGAATAATAGTTGCATCAACTGGTCTTCCTTGTAGGCATTTGGATACTATCCTATCATTGCTGATGTCAGATGGATCTTGGCTGAAAGCAAACTGTGTACTTCAGGATAGATCTTGAAATGTTCTTTTTGAGGATGAATGCAACACCATTCCTCCTCAAACTGTCATTCCCAGCATAGTAGACTATAGGATTGTCTGATTCAAAATGGCCAGTACCAGTCCATTTCAGCTCACTAATGCCTAGGATATCGATGTTTATGCGTTCCATTTCACTTTTGATGATTTCCAATTTTCCTAGATTTATACTTCATAGGTTCCAGACTCTGATTATTAATGGATGTTTGCAGCTGTTTCTCCTCATTTTGAGTTGTGCCACATCAGCAAATGAAGGTCCCAAGAGCTTTAGTCCATCCACGTCATTCAGGTCGACTCTACTTTGAGAAGGCAGCTCTTCCCCAGTCATCTTTTGAGTGCCTTCCAACCTGGGGGGCTCACCTTCCAGCACTATATCAGACAATGTTCCACTGCTATTCATAAGGCTTTCACTGGCTAATGCTTTTCAGAAGCAGACTGCCGGGTCCTTCTTCCTAGTCTGTCTTCGTCTGCAGCCTCAGCTGAAACCTGTCCTCCACGGGTGACCCTGCTGGTATCTGAATAATGGTGGCATAGCTTCCAGCATCACAGCAACACACAAGCCCTCACAATACAACAAAATGACAGCAAAATTTTGCTGAAGATCTTTCAAAAATGGCTGCAGCAGTATATAGACAAGGAACTGCCAGAAATTCAGGCTGGTTTCAGAAGAGGTTGTGGAACCAGGAATATGATTGCTGATGTCAGATGGATCCTGGCTGAATGCAGAGAATACAAGAAGGATGTTTACCTGTGTTTTATTGACTATGCAAAGGCATTCGACTCTGTGGATCATAACAAATTATGGATAATGTAGTGAAGAATGGGAATTCCGGAACACTTAATTGTGCTCACGAGGAAACTACATAGGTCAAGAAGCAGTTGTTCGAACAGAACAAGGGGATACTGAGTGGTTTAAAGTCAGGAAAGGTGTGCATCAGAGTTGTATCCTTTCACGATACCTATTCAACCTGTATGTCAAGCATATATGCTGACAAGTTGGACCATATGAAGAAGAACAGGACATCAGGATTGGAGGAAGACTCATTAACAGCCTGCATTATGCAGATGACACAAGCTTGCTTGCTGAAAGTGAAGAGGACTTGAAGCACTTACTAATGAAAATCAAAGACCACAGCCTTCAGTATGGACTGCACCTCAACATAAAGAAAACAAAAATCCTCCAAACTCTAACAATAAGCAACATCAAGATGAATGGAGAAAAGATTGAATTTGTAAAGGATTTCATTTTACTTGGATCCACAATCAACAGTCATGGAAGCAGGAGTCAAAAAGGTAAATCTGCTGCAAAGGACCTCTTTAAAGCGTTGAAAAGCAAAGATGTCACCTTGAAGACTAAGGTGCACCTGACCCAAGCCATGGTGTTTTTAATCACATCTTATGCATGTGAAAGCTGGACAATGAATAAGGAAGACCAAAGAAGAATTGACGCCTTTGAATTGTGGTGTTGGTGAAGAATATTGAATATACTATGGACTGCCAAAAGAACAAACAAATCTGTCTTGGAAGAAGTAAAACCAGAATGCTCCTTAGAAGCAAGGATGGCAAGACTGCATCTTCCATACTTTGGACATGTTGTCAGGAGGGATCAGTCCCTGGAGAAGGACATTATGCTTGGCAAAGTACAGGGTCAGCAGAAAAGAGGAAGACCCTCAACGAGGTGGATTGACCCAGTGGCTGCAACAATGGGCTCGAGTATAACAACGATTGTAAGGATGGTGCAGGACCAGGCAGTGTTTCGTTCTGTTGTCCATAGGGTCCACTATGAGTCGGAACTGATGCAACAGCACCTAACAATAACCTGCTCACCAAGGTCCAGGTGATTGTAAATCAGAGAACGCTTCACAGAGGAAGTGATACTGCAATGAATATCATATAGGGATTGATAAAACATTCTAGATGGAGGAGGAGAGGGTAATAAAAAAAAAAAAGAAGAAGAAGAAAGAAAGAAGGAAAGTTAGTACAAATAGTTCTAAGTGCCCAGAGCCATAGATATTATGGAGAAGGGGCAGGAGAGGGAAGTAAAAAAAGGCTTTGTTGGTATACAAAAGTATCTAGTGTGGAAGATCAGAATTTTCCCTCCCAACCTTAAAATTTACTACATGTTCCTCAGAAATTATATTTTCTTTAACAATTTCCCTTATCGATTATTAAGAACCCCTGATGGCACAGTGGCTAATCACTCAACTGCTGACCAAAAGGTCAGCGGTTTGAACCCACCAGCTGCTCTGCAGGAGAGAGATACAATCTGCTTCCTTAAAGATAACAGCCTTGGGAACCCTACGGACAGTTTTTCTCTGTCCTATATGGTCGCTAGGAGTCGGAATCAACTTGATGACAAACCATGAAAACAAATGGTGATTTAAGCTTCAAGTTTCAAAGGCAATAAATCACCCTAAGGTTCCACTCCTATAACCCTAATGGTAAAGTGATTGACACTTCAACACTTCAAAATCTCCATAAACCCTTATTAAAATTAAGAAATCGTGTAAATGTGAGGCCTAATGATCATTTAATGTCCTTCAGTGACCCAAATGGTTTGCATTCAAATACGAACCTCAAGGTTGGTGTTTTGAACCCACCCAGCAGTGCCAGGAAAGTAAGTCCTAGCAATCTGCTTCCATAAAGATTACAGTCAAGAAAGCTCTATGGAGCAGTTCTCCTTCATAACACATGGGACCACGATGAGTCAGAATTGACTTGACACCAATTTTTTTTTTTGGGGGGGTGGAATAATCATTTAAACTCATTCATCTACTTTTGGCTTGAGCATAAAGAAAATTGGACTGGACCAAATTTTTCTCACATTTATGAATGTTCTCTTATATTTTCCCTTGTCCCTGTCTGATTCCTGGGTGCAACCCATTAAATTAAGACAAGAAAATTGAAATGTTCACTGTTAAATTTTTTCCTTTATGACTTAGTTTAGACATAAATAAGGGAGAAACTGAAAAAGTCGAATGAGGGAATAGCTGCAGGCCTGGACTTACTAAGTTAGAAGAGCTAAGTGAAAGACATCCACAGATATCGAACTAACAGATGATACCAAAAAAAATCACCTCTCTGTTCCTTCGCTAACCTCTAAGGTTAGGGCATTGATATGTTGATAAACTTGTTTCTGTGGATACCTCAGCCAACCTGCTAAGGGCCGACCACTCAGACCTCTTAGAAAACTGACAGATAGACAATGTATCTCTTAGATTTACTACCGCGTAATTATTATTTTTTTTTAATTTTCACTACTCCATACCCTCTTCTAAATCTTATTTTTATCTGTATTGGCTCACAACAGACTCAAGACAGCTCTTCCTCATATATGATGCAAATTTGTGTGCAGATACTAATGAGTTTGGGTTGTTCCTTGGGCTAATAGAGTTACACATAATCGCTGATGTCTTTATAAGAAAAGGACTTATAAAGGCGGAAGACTTTTCTCTGGACTTTAAAGTGCTTGGACGTGTTCTACAATATGGTTGAGTGGTTAGATAATAATCTAGGACCCAGAGAGCAGTATCAGCAAAAGTGCTGAATTTGAAGTGCACATAAAATATGTCAAGTCTGCATACGATCAAGGTGAGGAAGCTAGTCTGATTTATTCATTTGAAGATAGATTAGAAATAAAGTTGTATACACACGGTGGAGTCAGAGTGGGAAGGAACTTTAGTGTCAGTTGTCATGTTCTGTAGAACTGAGAGGCTCTTGTTGCTAAGCAGCTAAATCTAGAACTTAACTGAGAGACAAAGGAGAGGAGATGGTTTCCCTTTGCCATGTGAGGTCTCAAACAAAAATCTTTGTTCGCAGAAATAGGCAGAATAAACCATCTATGACTAAGGCCATAGCAAGAAAGAACAATGGAAACCACTAATTCTTCTGCTGGTAAGTCACTCAGGAGGTCTGGGTGTAAATGAGAGAGACACTAAGTATTTTTGCATACAGGTACATGTATAGACAGACGCACCAGAATTCTCTGTTACCAAATGTTCAGATCCTGTTGAGAATGCATGGCTTCAATGTCTTCAATTTTGTTATATTTTATTTGGTTTAGAGCTACTAACTTGACCTTCTGATACGTCATAACTCACAGTTGGGAAAAGATTGAGTGGACTGTGAATAAGTGAGTGGAGATATGGTCATTTCGGTACAGATTTTGATGTATTTCAAGGAACTGTGGGGAGCAGAAAAGTGTATATAAAAGATGAAGTGGAAGGCTGCTAGTATGCTTGTAAATATGTGTATTCTAAGAGAACATAAGTTTAGGGTCACTATGAGTCAGAATCAACTCAACGGCAATAGGTTTTTTTGGACTGCACTTATAAGTGGCAATATGATGTTCCTACAGATATTGTCAATTCTAAAATCCCTAAAATAACGGAAGGAGGACAAAGGTATTTGGCTCAAAGATGTTTCAAGTCTATTACTTCTTATCACCTTTTCCCTAGCTGCAGTCTAAGGAACACGTTTTTACAAAAACTTATGTGTTAGCTTCATTCTCAACAATGCAGTATATTTCATAATCTCTTTCACACAAACCACTTTCCATAACAGTTAGCCAAAAAACACATGTCCAGGAAAGGCATGGAAAACAAATCAGGATATTAGGATTTTACTCCAAATTAGAAATGTTTGCCTCAGAAGTTTCGTGTAGTGATGTTGATTTCTTCATGTGGGTTCCTGGTATTTTGTGAAATAAGGTGCCTACTCGTTAGCACCAAGAATATACCAAAGTGGCTCAAGCTCTCTTGTCACCTTAATGAGTAGGATAAGATTAAGCCTGAAAGAAGTCCTCCAATCAATAAGAATGCACGTAGCAAAGATTAAGACAAATACCAAATTCTTTATGAGACAGGGAAGAAATGAAGATTCATTGGTTTAATGAAATAAACTTACTTGATTGAAAGTTAATGTAGATCTTCAGCTGTTGGGTCTGTGAGGAAATACAGGTGTCAGAGAGTTATGAGAGACCTGTGCAGAAAAATGGGTGAAAAAGATAGGAGGGTTTGACATACATACCTGTTTATGAATTCATCTTTTAGGCTGGAAAATCAGGATATCTCATGCTGATTCTGAGTATGAGTCTCCCTGGTAAGGCAGAAGACAACATCAGTTGAGTTTGGGTTGAGGGTTTAGTCAAACAGTGGTTGAATTGATAGAGTCTGGAATAGGTTTCTAAGGGATGAAAGAAAAACTAGTAGAAAGAAAAATGGAATAAAGTGAAAAGAAAAATTGAGTTCTTTATGAGTTTGAAGAGTAAGTTCAGAGGAAGAAAATAAATTGAGGTTTATGTAGGAAGGTTGATTTGGAAGGTTAATGGAAGAGTAAAAAACCTGCGTAATTGAAAGCTGTGTAATCAGATGGTTGCTGGTGCAGTTGTTTGGAAGCAGCTTTGGAACTGAAACAGATGGGGATCTAGCCTCTAGACCATATTGCGTATGGGGATTCTGAGGATGGGAAGCTGCCCCTCCATAGGGTTTCACATTGTTGATTGTCAGGTTTTAATGAAGGCAGTAGGTACAGGAAATTTCCCATGAACAAGTGTAATTACAAGCATGATTGTTGTTGCTTTTCAGGAAGGGAAGATTCCAGAGGAATTTCTTAGTCATTTTATTAGGTGTGTAGTTATTTCTCATCATCGTCTTGACTTGCTTTTCCTTACTGGCTAATTGTGCTGATAATATTTTCATGTGCTTATTTAAGCCATCTATGAAAACTCTTCAGTAAAATGTCTACTCATTTTTTTTTTGGCCAATTTTCAATTGTTTTTTTTTTAATGTTGACTTTGTGTATTCTTTTTTTTTCTGTTGACTGTGTATTCTTTACATAGTATAGATACAAATTCTTTATTAGACAAGTGATTTAAAATTTTTTTCTCCCAACCTGTAATTTGTCTTTTATCCTCTTAACAGAAACTTCCACAGAGGAAAAAAATATACATATGTATATGTGTATGTGTATATATGTGTGTGTACTTTTATGAGATGCACTTTATAAATTTTTTAATGAGTCATGCTTTTGTTGGCAAGTCTAAGAACTGTTTGCCAAGTTCTCAATTTTGAAGATGGATTCTCATGATTTATTCTAAAAGTTTTATGGTTTTACTTTTAAGAGTTTGATCCATTTTGAGTGAATTTTCTTTAAAGTGTGAGGTCCGGGCTGAGGTTCACTTTATTTAACTATGGGTGTTCAATTGTTCCAGTACCATTTCTTGAAAAGGCTTTCCTTTCTCAATTAACTTTCCCTTGCTCTTCAGTCAAAATTTAGTTGTGCAAATTTTGTGAGTATATTTCTAGATTCTCCATTTTGTTCCAATTTATCTGTGTGTTTACAGCTATTCTATTAATCTCTTGATTACTCTAGCTACATAGTAAGCTTTAACACAGAGAAGAGTTAATCCTTCACTTTGTTCTTTTTCAAATTGTTATGGATACTTGTGGGTCTTTTTCTTTCCATCTGAATTTTAAAATAAGCTTGTTTACGTCTACAAAATACTTGCTGAGATTTTTAGAGCAATTGCTTTAAACCTATGGGTTGATTTAAAGAGCATTGATATCTTTAATACGTTGTCTTCATTTAAGGACATTCTATGTATCCCTATTTATTTAGGTCATTTTTTACTTCTTTAATCAGCATTTATAATTTTTAGCATGCATGCCTAGGATGTGATGACTAAGGTCCTGTGTCAACTGGGCAGGGCCATGATTCTCAGTGGTTTGGCAGTTACAATGCAGTTTGACAGCTATATAATGATGAATCACCTCCATAATGAGATCTGATATAATGTAATCATTTCCGTAATGAATTCTGCTAGAAGCAGCCAATCAGTTGAAAGGGCATTTCTTTGGGGATGTGGCTTGCATCCAATAAAAGTGGACTTTCTGGCAAAGCTAGCTGGCTTTTACTCCCTCTGTATCCTGTATCTGATCTCTGGTTCTTGGAACTTAAGCTAGCAGCTTATCTGCTGATCTTGGGTTCGTCAGCCCTACAGCTACATGAGTCGGGAGAAGCATCCAGACTGACCCACGTGCATGAAACTTTCCAAACTTTACAACCACAGAGCCAAACTTCAGCTACGACTCCATTAATAATTTGACCTCCATAAACCCCCACTCTAAATGGTGGGCCACAGTGACATTTTGGGTCTCCTGGAATTAGTGTCAATTCATAGCCAATATCCAGTAATCCCCTCAAAATCTTAATATTTTCTTTTCCCCGATGAATAGTCACTCTTGTTAAAGGCCATGGATCCCTTTGGGGAAGGCTGGGAGAAAGACTAACAGTATAAAATTTTGACAGTGTAATAGGTTCTTTCTCCAAGGTGACCCAGCCTCCTCTTCATTCAAAGGGTTGTGGGTCTATAAACTGGCTCAAGGCTGGGAATTGATGAAGGGCCATGACTCTTCATTCTGGTGATTAGAGTAAGACTGCCATTCATTTGACCTAGAACTCTTCCACTTGTACAGATCAAGCAAATACTTAATAGATTTCCCATCTGTTTCATTCCTAGGGACACCATAATTCCACACAAGTTAGAATATTCTGATTACTGCTTTACTCTGCTGTCCAGTACAGTAACCATTCCCACCTTGCTTTTGTCAGTTGAGTGTCGCCACTTGGCCCCTACCACCACAGGGCCTAATTAGCCCCACTGTATCTTAATTCAGGTGTCTTAATTCAGTTAGGGCAGTTCCCACTGTCAAATCTGACTTGCATAAAAAAGCAATCACAGCAGTCTTCAAGGATGCTGGGGCTCACTTCGCAAATTTGTTCTATACAGTTGTACTAAGAGGTGTGTCCTCTGGGCATCCCATGTTTGAGTCTGTAGGTCTAACCTGATAAGTCCATTCTAACATGCCAGTTTCCAAAAAAGCCTTTAGATTCCTTCTAAAGTGAAGGATAAGTGATTACATCTGGTCTCTGCCATAACTAAAAAGAAAACACAAAACTTATTCCATCAAACTGGAAGTTAAGAATGCCATCCAGTCACTTTGTGCTCCTCATGCCTCTGGAACAACAGGAAAAGAAGGGAGCTACCATACTGACTGGTGTGCTTGATCCTGATTACCCAGAGGAAGTCGGATTGATATTACATAATGGAGGTGAGGAAAATTATGGCTGGAATACAGGCAACCGCATGGGACTTCTTTTAGTACTACCATGCCCTGTGATTAAAGTCAATGGAAAAGTACAGCAACTCAATTCTGACGTGAGTACTAATCACCCAGACCCTTCAAGAACGAGGGTTTGCATCACCCCCACCAGGTAAACAGCCACAACTAGCTGAAGGAATACGTTATAGGTGGTGAAAAAAGGTAGTTCTAAATACCAGCTATGACCTTGTGACCAGTTGCAGAAACAAGAATTTTAATCGTTCTGAGTATTTCTTCCTTGTATGTGTGCATCAAATATCTTTGTTTTCTTCACTTATGAACTATAAGACATAAACAGGACTAGTGTGCTTTTGATAGTACATGTGTTTGTTGTATCATGTTTAAGTGCAAGTATGACTTTATAATTGTCTTTATTTAGAGGTTGTGTATGGTTTAGGGAGATCTGTATGGGTACAAAGTTGACAATGGGTGGGCTGTGATGGTTAAGGTTGTGTGTCAACTTGACCGGGCCATGATTCTCAGTGATTTGGCAGTTATGATGTAGTTTGGCAGCTATGTAGTGATGGAATCACCTCCATGATGAGATCTCCTACGAGCAACCAATCAATTGAAAGGGAGTTCCCTCGGAGGTGTGGTTTGCTCTCAATATAAGTGCACTTTCTGGCAAAGCTCACTGGCTTTTGCTCACTCTGGATCCTGCATCTGATCTCCAATTCCTGGGAACTCAGCTACCAGCTTACGCCCTGATCTTCAGATTTATCATCCTCCATAGCCTGTGAGTCAACAACCTGCTACCTTATGTGACGATCTTGGGATTGTCAACCTCTGTAGGCTGTGACCCAGCAGCCTGCTGTCTTATCTGCTGATCTTGGGATTTGTTGGCCTCCACTGCCTGTGAGCCAGGGGCCTGCTACCTGACTGCTGATCTTGGGTTCTTCAGCCCTGCAGCTACGTGAGTCAGGAGAAGCACCAGCTTTACTCACTCACTTGGGATTTTCCAGCCTCTACAACTGCAGGAGCCATTTCCTTATATAAATCTCTCTCTATGTATACACAACAAAACAAAAAGAAAACCTGTTGCTGTCAACTCGATTCCGACTCACAGTGACCTTATAGGACAGAGTAGAACTACCCCATAGGGTTTCCAAGGAGCAGCTGGGGATTCGAACTTCTGACCTTTGGGTTAGCAGTCAAGCTCTTAACCACCACGCCATGTATATACAGGCTTCACTGGTTTTGCTTTTCTGGAGAATCCAGCCTAAGACAGAGGGTATGTGTTGTTATGTGTATACCAAATATTTAATTTTATTTGGAACAGTTGTAAATGGCATTGTTTTAAAATTTGTTTCCATGTGTTCATTTTCAATATATAGAAATTAGATTCATTTTGTACATTGATCTTCTGTTTTGTAGTCTGTAGCTTTCTGAATCCACTTAGTATTTACAGGGTTTATTTCACTTGCTTATTTATTTGTTGGTTGTCTTACAGTTTTCAATGTAGATGATTTTTTTTTAATATTTATTGTGCTTTAAGTGAAAGTTTACAAATCAAGTCAGTCTCTCATACACAAATTTTTATATACCTTGCTATGTACTCCTAATTGCTCTCCCCCTAATGAGACAGCACACTCCTTCCCTCAAATCTCTCTTTTCATGCCCATTCGGTCAGCTTCTGACCACCTCTGCCCTCTCATCTCACCTCCAGACAGGAGATGCCAACATAGTCTCATGTGTCTACTTGATCCAAGAAGCTCATTCTTTACCAGTATCATTTTCTATCCCAGTGTCCAGTCCAATCCCTGTCTGAAGAGATGGCTTTGGGAATGGTTCCTGTCTTGGGCTAACAGAAGGTCTGGGGACCATGACCAGGGGGTGCTTCTAGTCTCAGTCAGACCATTAAGTCTGGTCTTTTTATGAGAATTTGGGGTCTGCATCCCACTGCCCTTCTGCTCCCTCAGTGGTTCTCTGTTATGTTCCCTGTCAGGGCAGTCATCGGTTGTGGCCAGGCACCATCTAGTTCTTCTGGTCTCAGGATGATATAGTCTCTGGTTCATGTGGCCCTTTCTGTCTCTTGGGCTCGTAATTGCCTTGTGTCCTTGGTGTTCTTCATTCTCCTTTGATCCAGGTAGGTTGAGACCCATTGATGCATCTTAGATGGCCGCTTGCTAGCGTTTAAGACCCCAGACGCCACTCTTCAAAGTGGGATGCAGAATGTTTTCTTAATGCATTTTATTATGCCAATTGACTTAGATGCCCCCTGAAGCCATGGTCCCCAGACCCCTGCCCCTGTTACGCTGGCCTTCGAAGCATTCAGTCTATTCAGAAAACTCCTTTGCTTTTGGTTTAGTCCAATTGTGCTGACCTCGTCTGTATTGTGTGCTGTCTTTCCCTTCACCTAAAGTAGTTCTTATGTGCTACCTAATTAGTGAATACCCCTCTCCCACCCTGCCCCCCTCCCTCCCTCCCCCCTCTCATAACCACAAAAGAATGTTTCCTTCCCTGTTTAAACTATTTCTCAAGTTCTTAGAATAGTGGTCTTATACAATATTTGTCCTTTTGCAACTGACTAATTTCACTCAGCATAATGCCTTCCAGGTTTCTCCATGTTATGAAATGTTTCACAGATTCCTCACTGTTCTTTATCGATGTGTAGTATTCCATTGTGTGAATATGCCATAATTTATTTATCCATTCATCCGTTGATGGGCACCTTGGTTGCTTCCATCTTTTTGCTATTGTAATCAGTGCTGCAATAAACATGGGTGTACATACATCTGTTTGTGTAAAGGCTCTTATTACTCTAGGATATATTCCAAGGAGTATGATTGCTGGATCGTATACTAGTCTATTTCTAGCTTTTTAAGGAAGCACCAAATCGATTTCCAAAGTGGTTGTACCATTTGACATTCCCACCAGCAGTGTAGAAGTGTTCCAATCTCTCCACAGTCTCTCCAACATTTTTTGGGGGGGGGCGGTTTTTGGTTTGTTTTTTTTGGATTAATGCCAGCCTTGTTGGAGTGAGATGAAATCTCACTGTAGTTTTGGTCTGCATTTCTCTAATGGCTAGTGATCGTGAACATTTCTTCAAGTATCTGTTAGCAACCTGAATGCCTTCTTTAGTGAAGTGTCTATTCATATTTTTTGCCCATTTTTTAATTGGGTTATTAGTCTTTTTGCAGTTGAGTTTTTGCAGTGTCATGTAGATTTTAGAGATCAGGTGCTGATCAGAAATGTCATAGCTAAAAACTTTTTCCCGGTCTGTAGGTAATCTTTTTACTTTTTTGGTGAAGTCTTTGGATGAGCATAGGTGTTTGATTTTTAGGAGCTCCCAGTTATCTAGTTTTTCTTCTGCATTGTTAATAATGTTTTGTATACTCTTTATAGAAACCCTGGTTGCGTAGTGGTTAAGTGCTACTGCTGCTAACCAAAGGGTCAGCAGTTCTAATCCACCAGGCACTCCTTGGAAACTCTGTGAGGCAGTTCTACTCTGTCCTATAGGGTCGCTATGAGTTGGAATTGACTCAAAGGCACTGGGTTTGGTTTTTGCTTTATACCGTTTATGCCCTGTATTATCGTTTTTGATTTTATGTTTAGGTTTTTGATCCATTTTGAGTTAGTTTTAGTGCATGGAGTGAGGTATGGACCTTGTTTGATTTTTGGTTGACAATTTTTTCCTTCATTTCTTCACATAAGTCATCCCATTGCCTTCTTGCCTGCATGGTTTCTGCCAAGTAGTACAAGTTTATTCTTATTGACTCTCCTTTGTAGGTGATTTTTCGTTTATCCCCAGCTGCTCTTAAAATTCTCTCTTTGTCTTTGGTTTTGGCAAGTTTGATTATAATAAGTCTTGGTGACTTTCTTTTAACATCTACTTTATGTGGAGTTCATTGAGCATCCTGGATAGATATCTTCTCATCTTTCACGATATCAGCGAAGTTTTTTTGCCAACAAACCTGCAACAATTCCCTCTGTATTTTCTGTTATCCCTACCTGTTCTGGTGCTTCAATCACTTGTAGGTTATTTCTCTTGGTAGAATCCCACATGATTCTTAAATCATCTTCATTTCCTAAAAATTCTTTTGTCTGATTTTTCTTCAAATGTATTGGTGCCAAGTGTTTTATCTTCAAGTGCACCAATTCTGCCTTCTGCTTGCTCGATTCTGCTCCTCTGACTTTCTACTGAGTTGTCTTATTCTGTAATTTTTTTTTTAATCTTCTGAATTTCTGATTGCTCTTTGTCTATGGATTTTTCTAGATTGTTAATTTTTCAGTATGGTCCTGAGTAACCTGTTTAATTTCTTCAATTGCATTATCTATGTGTTCCTAGGCTTGTTCTGCGTAGTGCCTAATTTCCTTCCTGATGTCTTGAAGGGTTCTGTATGTTAATCTTTTGTATTCTGGCTCTGGTAATTCCAGGAAGGCACTTTCATCTGGAAGGTCCCTTGATTCTTTGTTCTGAGAGCTTGTTGAAGTGATCATGGTCTGTTTCTTTATATGATTTGTTATTGACTGTTGTCTCCGAGCCATCTATAAGTTATTGCATTAGTTTACTTTATGTTTGCTTACTGTATTGTAGCTTCTTGCTTTGTTTTGTTTCAGTATGCCCAAATGGGTTGCGTGAGTGAGCTAACTCGATTATTTTCACCTTTGAAGCTCTGATTTCTTGTCACCAGATGGCTAGAGCTAATACCAGGTATATCAGCCTAGGAATCCATTCACTTTTCTTATATGGATTCAGCTCAGATGTCCAGGTAGCTGCTCATCAATCTGCTTATCTTTATGAGGCTAAGGTAGTTTCAGTTTATTCCTAATTTGTTGGGAGTGTTTATTATGAAAGGGCATTACGTTTTCTCAAATGCATTTTTGATGTAAATTGACATGATAATATAACTATTCTTCAGTTTGTTGATATGATGGATTACATTGATTGGTTTGTAAATGTTGATGGAGCCTTAGATAACTGGAATAAATCTCACTTGATCATGGTATATAATTCTTTTTATGCATTTTCAAACTGATATTTCTTGAGAATTTTTGTATCTAAATAAATGAGATACATTTGTTTGTAATTTTCAATTTTCTTTGCCTGTTTTTGATATTAGGGTAATACTGACACCATAACATGAACTGGATTTTTTTTTTTCATCTTTTTCTAGACAGAATTTTGTAAACTTTTTTCTAATTCTTCCTTAAATAACTGGTAAAATTTCCCATTGGCACAATCTGGGCTTGGAGATGTTTTGGGAGAGCTCTGTAATTATGAATTTACTTTTTAAAAATGATTATAGGTCTATTCCTGTTATGCATTTCACCTAGCTGAATTTTGATACTTTGTGATTTTCAAGGAATTAGTCATTTCTGCTAAAATGCTGAATTTATGCACAAAAAATTGTTCATAGCATTCTCGTATCATTCTTTTAATGGTTAAAGGCTGTGTTGTAATAGTCCTGGTTTTTTTCCTTATATTATTCATTTGTGTGTTTTTGCTTTTATTTTTGCCAGTCTTAATAGAGGTTTATCAACTTTATTGATTTTTATCAAAGAACCAGCTTTTTGTTTCATTTTCTCTGTTATATTCCTGTATCAGTTTCATTGATTTCTGCCTTTATTTTTATTGAGTTCTTACTTTTACTTGCTTGGGTTTATTTTAGTCTTTTTTTTTTTATATATAGTTTCTTGAGATATTAATTTAGATCATTTATATGAGATCTCTTTCCTAATGTAGGCATTTAATACTATAACTTTTTCTCCTAGCATTGATTTAGCTATTGACTTGATATCTTGTGTTTTCATTTTCATTCAGTTCTACGTACGATTTTTTTTAGGATTTCCTCTTTTTAATGGAATGTGGAAGAGAGTGCTTAATTTCCACATTTATGAAGATTTTTCTGATGTCTTTCTGGTATTGCTTTCTAATTGAAATTATTATGGTCAGAGATCATATCTGTATAATTTCATTCCTTTAAATTGATTTAAGTGTGCTTTAAATCCAAGATATGTTTATTTTGGTGACTGTTCCATGGGCACTGGAAAATAATACATATTCTGTGGTTTTTGAGTGGAGGGTTCTTTATCAAGTAGATTCTGTTATTGATGATGCTGTTTTGTTATTCCATATCCTTGCTAAAATTCTGTGTATTTTACTGTGAAATTTTTTAATTATAATGATAGATTTGTCTATTTCTCCTTTCAACACTATTAGTTTTTTTTTTTAATAATTTTTATTGTGCTTTAAGTGAAACTTTACAAATCAAGTCAGTCTCTCACACAAAAACTTATATATGTGTTGCTACATACTCCCAATTGCCTTCCCCCTAATAAGACAGCCCACTCCCTCCCTCCACTCTCTCTTTTTGTATCCATTTCACCAGCTTCTAACCTCTCATCTCCCCTCCAGGGAGGAGATGCCAACATAGTCTCGAATGTCCACCTGATCCAAGAAGCTCACTCCTCACCAGCATTCCTCTCCAACCCATTGTCCAGTCCAATCCCTGTCTGAAGAGTTGGCTTTGGGAATGGTTCCTGTCCTGGGCCAACAGAAGGCATGGGGGCCATGACCACCGGGGTCCTGCTAGTCTCAGTCAGGCCACTAAGTCTAGTCTTTTTACGAGAATTTGGGGTCTGCATTCCACTGCCCTCCTGCTCTCTCAGGGGTTCTCCATTGTGTTCCCTGTCAGGGCAGTCATTGTTGTCGCTGGGCACCATCTAGTTCTTCTGGTCTCAGGATGATATAGTCTCTGGTTCATGTGGCCCTTTCTGTCTCTTGGGCTTGTAATCGCCTTGTGTCCTTGGTGTTCTTCATTCTCCTTTGACCCAGGTGGTTTGAGACCCATTGATGCATCTTAGGTGGGTGCTTGCTAGCATTTAAGACCCCAGATGCCACTCTCCAAAGTGGAATGCAGAATGTTTTCTTAATAGATTTTATTATACCAATTGACTTACATGTCCCCTGAATCCATGGTCCCCAAAACCCTGCCCCTGCTACGCTGGCCTTTGAAGCATTCAGTCTATTCAGAAAACTCCTTTGCTTTTGGTTTAGTCCAGTTGTGCTGACCTCCCTTGTATTGTGCGCTGTCTTTCCCTTCACCTAAAATAGTTATTATTTACTATCTAATTAGTAAGTACCCCTTTCCCTCCCTCCCTCCCTCCCTCCCTCCCTCCCTCCCTCCCTCCCACCTCTTGTGAACATCAAAGAATATTTTTTTCTCTGTTTAAACTATTTCTCGAGTTCTTATAATAATGGTCTTAAACAACATAGGTCCTTTTGCAACTGACTAAGTTCACGCAGCACAATGCCTTCCAGATTTCTCCATGTTATGAAGTGTTTCACAAATTTGTCACTGTTCTTTATACATGTGTAGAATTCCACTGTGCGCATATACTATAATTTACTTATCCATTCATCCTTTGATGGGCACCTTCATTGCTTCCATTTTTTGCTATTGTAAACAGTACTGCAATAAACATGGGTGTGCATATATCTGTTCGTGTAAAGGCTCTTATTTCTCTAGGATATATTCCAAGGAGTGGGATTGCTGGACCGTATGGTAGTTCTCTTTATAGCTTTTTAAGGAAGCACCAAATCGATTTCCAAAGTGGTTGTACTATTTTACATTCCCACCAGAGGTGTATAAGTGTTCCAATCTCTCCACGTCTCTCCAAAATTATTTTGTATTTTTTGGATTAATTCCACTCTTCTTGGAGTGAGATGGAATCTCATTGTAGTTTTGATTTGCATTTCTCTAATGGCTAATGATCGTGAGCATTTCCTCATGTATATGTTAGCTACCAGAATGTCTTGTTTAGTGAAGTGTCCATTTGTATCTTTTGCCCATTTTTTAATTGGGTTATTTGTCTTTTTGTAGTTGTTTCTGCAGTATCATGTAGATCTTAGAGATCAGGCACTGATTGGAAATGCCATAGCTAAAAACTTTTTCCCAATCTGTAGGTAATCTTTTTACTTTTTTGGTGAAGTCTTTGGATGAACATAGGTGTTTGATTTTTAGGAGCTCCCAGTTATCTAGTTTTTCTTCTGCATTCTTAATAATGTTTTGCATACTGTTTATGCCATGTATTAGGGCTCCTAACATTGTCCCTATTTTTTCTTCCATGATCTTTATTGTTTCAGATTTTATAATTAGGTCTTTGATCCACTTTGAGTTAGTTTTTGTGCATGTAGTGGGGTATGGGTCTTGTTTCATTTTCTTTGCAGGTGAATGTCCACTTATGCCAGTACCATTTGTTAAAAAGAGTGTCTTTTCCCCATTTAACTGACTTTGGGCCTTTGTCAAATATCAACTGCTCATATTTGGATCGATTTATGTCTGGATTCTCAATTCTGTTCCATTGGTCTGTGTATCTGTTGTTGTACCAGTACCAGGCTGTTTTGACTACAGTGATGGTATAATAGGTTCTAAAATCAGGTAAAGTAAGGCCTCCCACTTTGTTCTTCTTTTCCGGTAATGCCTTATTTATCTGGGGACTCTTTTCCTTCCATATGAATTTGGTGGTTTGTTTCTCCATCTCATTAAAGAATGTCGTTGGGATTGGGATCGGAATTGTGTTAAATGTATAGATCGCTTTTGGTAGAATAGACATTTTTATAACATTAAACCTTCCTATCCATGAGCAAGGTATGTTTTTCCACTTATGTAAGCCTCTTTTGGTTTCTTGCAGAAGTGTACTGTAGTTTTCTTTGTATAAGTCTTTTACATCTCTGGTAAGATTTATTCCTACGTATTTTATCTTCTTGGGGGCTACTATAAATGGCATTGATTTGGTGATTTCCTCTTCGATGTTCTTTTTGTTGGTGTAGAGGAATCCAAGTGATTTTTGTATGTTTATCTTGTATCCTGATACTCTGCTGAACTCTTCTATTAGTTTCAGTAGTTTTCTTGAGGACTCTTTAAGGTTTTCTGTGTATAAGATCATGTCTTCTGCAAACAGAGATACTTTTAATTCTTCCTTGGCAGTATAGATGCCCTTTATTTCTTTATCTAGCCTAATTGCTCTGGCTAGGACCTCCAACACAATGTTGAATGAGAGTGGTGATAAATAGCATCCTTGTCTGGTTCCCGATCTCAATGGGAATGCTTTCAGGCTCTCTCCATTTAGGGTGATGTTGGCTGTTGGCTTTGTATAAATGTCCTTTATTATGTTGAGGAATTTTCCTTCTATTCCTACTTTGCTGAGAGTTTTTATCACGAACGGGTGTTGAACTTTGTCAAAAGCCTTTTCTGCATTAATTGATAAAATCATGTGATTCTTGTCTTTTGTTTTATTTATGTGGTGGTTTACCTTAATTGTTTTCCTAATGTTGAACCATCCCTGCATACCTGGTATGAATCCCTCTTGGTCATGGTGAATTATTTTTTTCATATGTTGTTGAATTCTATTGGCTAGGATTTTGTTGAGGATTTTTGCATCTACGTTCATGAGGGATAAAAATAATTTTCTTGTGGTATCTTTACCTGGTTTTGGTATCAGGGATATGGTGGCTTCATAGAATGAGCTTGGGAGTATTCAGTCCTTTTCTGTGCTCTGAAATACCTTTACTAGTAGTGGGGTTAACTCTGAAGGTTTGGTAGAACACTGCATGGAAGCCGTCCGGACCAGGGTTTTTTTTCATTGGGAGGTTTTGATTACCTTTTCAATCTCTTCTTTTGTTATGGGTCTATTTAGTTGTTCTACCTCTGCTTGTGTTAGTTTAGGAAGGTAGTGTGTTTCTCAGAATTCTTCCATTTCTTCTAGGTTTTCAAATTTTTTTCAGTACCATTTTTCGTAGTAATCTGATATAATTCTTCCAATTTCAGTTGGGTCTGTTGTAATATTGTCTGTCTCATTTCTTATGCTGGTTATTTGCTTCCTCTCCTGTTTTTCTTTTGTCAGTTGTTTATTAATTTTGTTCATTTTTTTCAAAAAACCAGCTTTTGGTCTTGAAAATTCTTTCAATTGTTTTTCTGTTTTCTATTTCATTTAGTTCAGCTCTTATTTTTTCTTCTTTTCTTATTTGTTTTCTTCTGGTGCCTGTGGGTTTCTTTTGTTGCTCTCTTTATATTTGTTCAAGTTTTAGGGATAATTCTTTGATTTGGGCCCTTTCTTCTTTTTGGATCTGTGCTTTTATTGATATAAATTGGCCTCTGCGTACTGCTTTGGCTGTGTCCCGAAGGTTCTGATAGGAAGTGTTTTCATTCTCATTGGATTCTCTGAATTTCTTTATTCCATCCTTAATGTCTTCTATTATCCAGTCTTTTTTGAGCAGGGTATTGTTCAGTTTCCAAGTATTTGATTTCTTTTCCCTGCTTTTCCTGTTATTTGATTTCCACTTTTAGGGCCTTATGGTCAGAGAAGATGCTTTGTAATATTTCAGTGTTTTGGATTGTGCTAAGGCTTGCTTTATGACCTAATATGTGGTCTACTCTAGAGAATGTTCCATGTGTACTAGAAAAGAAAGTATACTTGGTTGCTGTTGGGTAGAGTGTTCTGTACATGTCTATGAGGTCAAGTTGGTTGATTGTGGCATCTAGATCTTCCTTGTCTTTATTAAGCTACTTTCTGGATGTCCTGTCCTTCACTGAAAGTGGTGTGTTGAAGTCTCCTACTATTATTGTGGAGCTGTCTATCTCACTTTTCAATGCTGATAGAGTTTGTTTATGTATCTTGCAGCCCTGTCACTGGGTGCATAAGTATTTAATATGGTTATATCTTCATGGTGTATTGTCCCTTTAATCATTATATAGTGTTCTTCCTTATCCTTTCTGATGGATTTAACTTTAAAGTCTATTTTGTCAGAAATTAATATTGCCACTCCTGCTCTTTTTTGATTGTTGTTTTCTTGATACATTTTTTTCTATCCTTTGAGTTTTAGTTTGTGTCTCTAAGTCTAAGGTGTGTCTCTTGTAGGCAGCATATACGTGGATCTTGTTTTTTAATCCATTCAGCCACTGTCTGTCTCTTTATTGGTGCATTTAGTCCATTTACATTCAGGGTAATTCTGGAGAGGTGTGAATTTAGTGGTATCATTTTGATGTATTTTTTTTGTGTGTTGTTGACAGTTTCTTTTTCCCACTTAATTTTATGTGCTGGGTAGATTTTCTTTATATATTGTCCTTTCCCCATATTTGTTGTTGTTGCTTTTTTTCCTGCTGAGTCTCTATTTTTCTCTCGTATTTTATTTTGATGAGTAGGATAGTTTGTCTCCTTTGTGGTTACTTTATTATTTATCCCTATTTTTTTGAATTTAAAACTAACTTTTATTTCTTTGTATCCCCGTATCTTCCTCTCCATATGGAAGGTGTATGATTACATTTCTTAGTCCCTCTTTATTATTTTAATATTGTCTTCTTTCATAGAATAAAATCACTGTTACCCTGTTTTGGGCTTTTTTTTTCTTTTTTTATAATCTTGCTTTGTTTTTTTGGATTTCCCTGTCTGGTTTGACTTCTGGCTGCTATGTCCAGTGTTCTAGACTTGGGTTGATACCTGATGTTATTGATTTTCTAAACAAAGAACTCTCTTTAGTATTTCTTGTAGTTTTGATTTGGTTTTTACAAATTCCCTCAACTTGTCTTTATCTGGAAATGTCTTAATTTCACCTTTATATTTAAAAGAAAGTTTTGGTGGATATATGATTCTTGGCAGGCAATTTTTTTCCTTCAATTTTTTAAATATGCCATCCCATTGCCTTCTTGCCTACATGGTTTCTGCCAAGTAGTTCAAGCTTATTCTTATTCGTTCTCCTTTGTAGGTGAGTTTTCATTTATCCCTCGCTGCTCTTATAATTCTCTCTTTATCTTTGGTTTTGGCAAGTTTGATTATAATATGTCTTGGTGACTTTCTTTTCAGATCTACCTTATGTGGAGTTCGATGAGCATCTTGGATAGATATCTTCTCATCTTTCACAATATCAGGGAAGTTTTCTGCCAACAAATCTTCAACAATTTTCTCTGTATTTTCTGTTATCCCTCCCTGTTCTGGCACTCCAGTCATGTAGGTTCTTTCTCTTGATTGAGTCCCACATGATTCTTAAGGCTTCTTCATTTTTTAAAATTCTTTTATACGATTTTTCTTCAAATGTACTAGTGCTAAGTGATTTATCTTCAAGTTCAGAGATTCTAGCTTCTACTTGCTCAATTCTGCTCCTCTGACTTTCTATTGAGTTGTCTAATTCTTTAATTTTATTGTTAATCTTCTGAATTTCTGATTGCTGTCTGTCTATGGGTTTTTCCAGCTTATTAAACTTTTCATTATGTTCCTGAATAATCTTTCTAATTTCTTCAACTGCTTTTTCTGTGTGTTCCCTGGCTTGTTCTGCATATTGCCTCATATCCTTCCTGATGTCTTGAAGGGTTCTGTATATTAAACTTCTGTATTCTGCATCTGGTAATTCCAGGAATGCACTTTTATCTAGAAGATCCCTGGATTCTTTATTTTGAGAGCCTGTTAAGTTGATCATGGTCTGTTCCTTTATGTGACTTGATATTGACTGTTTTCTCTGAGCCATCTATAAGTTATAGTATTAGTTTATGCTTGCTTACTGTGTTGTAGCTACTTGCTTTGTTTTGTGTTGGTCTACCCCTATGGGTTGCTTGAGTGAGCTAGCTTGATTATTTTTGCCTTTGGAGCTCTGACATCCTGTCCCCAGATGGCTAGAGCTGTTACCAGGTGTATCAGTCTAGGAGTCCATTCAGTTTTCTCGTATGAATTCAGCTCAGGTTTCTAGGTAGCTGATCATCAAGTGTGAGGTAAAGGCTCTGTCCTACAGTCTTAGAGGGGCAGGGGTGATTGGCTTATATACCAGCATCTGATTGGAGTAGGGGGTTGTGCTCTGAACAAGGCAAGGGGCTGAGAACTGACCCCTGAGTGTCTCTGAGGAAAGCACATCCCTGCTCCCTAAAGCATGCAGGTGGGTGGGTTCTGTAGATGGGCCATGTGCACCCGATGTTTTTGGTTGTAAGGACTTGGAGGTACCAGTTATCTTTGGACCCCTGTCACAGATGGCTGGGTGACCTGATTGAAGGTAGCAGTCCTTAGGTCCCTGATGTGGGTAGGCGAGGACCTTGTTTAATAGGCAAAAGCAATGTCAAACGTCAAACACCCACCTTTCCACCACACAGCTGAAATGGTTAGAGTTTGCCAGCAAGGGCCTATTCTCCCGAAATAGGCCCACACAGGTCTACGCAGAAGGGAAAGGTGCTCACTGTCCGTGGATGGTTTATGCCTGGACAGGAGCTGCTTCTGCCCTGAGCTCCCCTGGTTCATGGAGCTAGCAAATTATCTTTTCCCCCCAATTGCAGATTTTTTCCTTCCCAAGGCCAGGAGGATGGCTCTTGGTGCTCAACAGAGCAATATCAGGCCCAGGGATTCAGCCGCTGAAGCCAGTTTGGGGGTGCGGGGGCGTGGTAAAATATACACAAGTATTTAGCTTTTGCCGAGAGCGCTGTCTTCCTCAGGTTCCAGAGTAGGCTCTGTGGCTGGCTGCTTCTCCCTGAGGAAACTGCAGCTGAATGCTAGTCCCAGCTTGCTGCCGCGGCTCTGGGAATGGTGCCTGAGGGCTCCCTGCGATTCAGATCAGGTAACTCCTCTCCACTTCTGAACGGTGTCTTCCTCCCCCTGCCCCTCATTTCATTGTCTAAGCTTGCCTTTGATGCTCAGGGCTCCCAGCTTGTCACAAATATACTCGTTTCACTTGTTTTTTCAGATCTTTGTTGTAAAGAGGGATCGCCAGAAGCATCTGTCTATTCTGCCATCTTGGCTCCGCTTCTCAACACTATTAGTTTTTGCGTCATGTATTTTAAGGTTTATCTTTTGGTACTTATACATTTAAGATTGCTGTATTTAATTTGTGTATCTATCATTTTATTATTATGTAATGTCTTTTTTCCTAGTGATTTTCCTTACTTTGATGTCTACTTTTTCTGATATTATTATAACCAACTCAACCCTTTTCATTAATATTTACATGATGTATCATTTTCTCAGTATACTCTCAATATACGTATGTCATTATATCTGGAAGTGAGTTTCTTGAACAGGGCATATAGATGTATTGTATTATTTTCTCTACTTTGCCAATCTCTGTCCTTTAATTGGTGCATTGAGACCAATTACATGTAATTATTGATATGTTAGAACTTAAGTCTTTCATTTTATTTTTGATTTTGTTGCTGCTGTTCACTCTGGTTCTCATTCTTCTGTTTTTTTTTTTTTTTCTTGCCTTCCTTTGAGTTTCTTAAGCATTTATTACATATCTATTTTGATTTATTAATATTTTAATATATCAATGTCATAGCAATTTGAGTGAAGTATTTAAACATTACTGTCATTTAATTCCTTTTCTCTCTCCCCTTTGTACATAAAATTATTTAAATATTTCCTCCAACACATCTGAGGGTGTTATAGTTTTTGCTTCAACCTTATACATGAATTAGAAAACACACGAGGTAAAGGACACTTTCTTACATTTGCTAGTAATTTTACCCATTATGGTGTTCTTTTTTCTTTCTAAAGTTTCCAGAATCCTTCTGTTATCATTGTCTCTCTGTTTTAGAGGCTCTGTTTACTCTTTTAAGGGTATGTCTACTATCAACAAATTATCTTATTATTACTTTGTCTGTGGGGTTTTTAGGGTTGCTAGGAGTCGGAATAGACTTGACAGCACTGGGATGGGGTTTTTATGAAGATCTTTGTTTCCTCAGAATTCTGGAAAGAAAGTTTCACTTGGTATAGGAAGTGTGATTGGCCCTTCTTCTCATTCAGCACTTGAAAAATTTTCCTCATATTTTTTTTCTGGCCTCCCAGATTCCATATAAGAAATCACTGTGTTGGAATTGAAGTTCTTCTGTAGATAAGGCATCATTTCTTTCAGGGTGTTCTTAAGTGTTTTTATTTTTATGTCATTGTTATAAATTTAATTATGATGTGCTATGGTGTACATTTCTTTAGGTTTATCCTGTTCAGGTAATCTCAGCTTCTTGAATCTGTAGGTTTATGTCTTTCAGCAAATTTAGGAAGGTTTCAGCCATTATGTTGCAAATGTTCTTTTAGCCCCACAGTCTTTCTCCTCGCCTTCTATGACCCAATCCTAAAAATGTTAGTTCTCTTGTTATAGTCTTACAGATCCACGTGTCTACTTCCATTTTGTTTTCAGTCTATTTTCTCTCTGTTATTTAGATTGAGCAAATTACATTGATCTGTCTCCAAGTTCATTAATTTTACCCTTTGTCCAGTCCACTCTACAACTGAGCACATTCAATGAAATTTTTATATATTTTTTATTTTTCAGTTTTATAATTTACATTTGGTTCACTTTTAGAGCTTATAATTATTTTCTGAGAGTTTTTTTTTTTTTTTCATTTGTTGCAAGAGAATTTGTAATTGCCTGTTGAAGCTTTTGGCTACTATAAAGCCATTGTCAGGTAATTCTAATACTTAATTCATCTACCATTGGTGACAACTGATTGATATTTCTCGTTGAAATCATGATTTTCCCAGTTTTTGATATTTCAAATGATTTTTTATTATACTGTGGACACTTTGTTTAGGTCACGACAAAACTCAAGAAACTGCCTAGGGCACCCTTGATCATATTTAAATTGTCCATTTTTTAGATGGTCACACTTTTTTATGTTTAAAGCTTATATTCTGACCTGCTTTTGAGGACTTAGTTTCAATCAAAATTTAGTTTCCAGAGTTCTTTCATTATTATTCTTATCTACTTCGTTCTTTTGATCCTGATGGAGCTAGGCCACCTGCTGTCACTGGGTCACCTTCTGGAGAGTGGGGAGTGGAGGGACAGAATCTACCAGGCTTGGGTCCCTTATGCCACTGGTTGGAGCTGGAACATGCCAGGTTTTATTGATACTACTTTTGTAGCTGAATCCACCTGTCTAACAGTGCACTAGTTATGAAGAAGGGATTTGATTGGTTTGTTAGGGATTCCTGCCTCAAAGGCAGATTGGCTAAGTAGTGATGTGGTTATGGGGTGAGGGTTAAGTCACCCTGTCCAGGCTTTGCTGTTGTCAATGTGGGTGGATTGTACCATCCACCAGTGCACTGACTGCGGAGTGGTTTTTTGGGTTGGTCATTCCATTTTGAAGCTGCCACTGTAAGTGAATCAGCCCACTGGCGTCCGGGTGTACAGCAGGGGCTGGATCCCACGCTGGGTCTTTGTTAAGCTTCACTTTTATCAGTCCTTTGGCCAGAGAGAGTAAGGTTTTTGAGTTTTTTTTTTTTTCTATGCCTGATGGTTGTAACAGGTGTATGCCACCTCGGCACCCAGTCTGAGATATACATACGAGAGATGGAAAGAAAACCCAGGGAACTCACTCTATTGCCATTCCTCAAGACCTGGGTCTCTAACCAGTTTAATTTATCTTTTCAGATTTCAGAGTCATTTTATCACCAAATGTTGAATTATTTCCAGGATCTGTAGTTATATTTAGAGTGAAGGATCAGAGAAAAATGAATCTATACCACCTTGTTCTGGGAAAAGAATTAGCCACAATTTTTTAAAAAAATGTTCTTAAAGAATATCAAAAAAACCCAAGCCTGTTGCTGTCAAGTCAATTCCAACTCTTAACAACCCTATAGGGCAGAGTAGAACTGTCCCGTAGGGCTTCCAAGGCTGTAATCTTTAAGGAAGCAGACTGCCACATCTTTCTCTTGCAGAGGAACTGGTGGGTTTGAACTGCCAATCTTTCTGGTTGGCAGCTGAGCACTTCAACCACTGCACCACCAGGGCTCCCTGAAAATATAATTAAGTATAGATACTTTTGAGTAATATCTATAGCACTCCAAAGAACAATTACTACTAGGTCTACAATTGTTTATTGTGCAAATATTTAAGCCAGGCATATAGGGTATGGCGATATTTGCCTAGGACACATGATGCTCTAGAGGATTCTATAGTTTGACAAGGCTAATAAAGAGAGGAGCGTAGGGAGAAAATAACAACTAAATAAATAATTGTGCTTCAGGGGAGTGTATGGCAAATACCACAAGAAAGAGAGGGAAAAAAAAGTAACAAATGAGACTGATATTTTTGTGGATCTCAAATAATATTATCAAATAAATTTTCATTTGGAATTAAAAACAAAAGCTATTAATACTTATGCCAATTCTGCATGTGTAAATTGACACTCTCCCAGCAATCCAAGATATATGCTTACTTTACCCTTAAGGAGTTCTTATTTAAACTATTTATTGTGAGGATGTTCACACATATTTGTATGGTTAGGGAACAGTGTGATCAATCCATATGTGCCCATCATCCAGGTTCAATAATTATCAACCTATAGTCAAACTCCCTTCCTCCCTATGTCCCCAGTCTTACTTTGCATATCAGTGTTTAAGATCAAATCCTAGAAAGTTCCTTGAGTCATATGTTGATCCAAATACTGATCACTTTTATCCAATGCTCTTCTCTTTCTCCCCCCAATGGACCCCGTCATAACTACTACCGTCTACATGCTGTTTTTTATTTTACTATAGTGTTACAGCTCTGATGATTCAACTCTGCCAGAAGACATACCCTAAGGATTAGTACTGCACACTGACAAGCTCAAAAAGGAGCCAGACCACCTGTAACTCCCAGCCTGGTCTTCTCTCCTGGGCCAATGGCTCCATGATGAGTCCTCCATAATGACTATGAGTGAAGACTTGTTGCACCTGAAAATCACTGTCCTGCTGCCCTGGCTTGGGGTATTGCTGTCCTTTTCTGGAAAAACCCAGGCTGAGCACTCCCCAGAAGTAGTGATTCCCTTGAAGCTAACTGGTACCAGCAGAGGCATGAATGCTCCAGGGTGGCTTTCTTATGGCTTGTACTTTGGAGGCCAAAGCCATATAGTGCACATGAAGGTCAAGAAGTTTCTGCTATCCAGACACATGTCTGTGTTCACCTACACAGACCAGGGTGCACTTCTTGAGGACCAGCCTTTTATCCAGAAGGACTGCTACTATCATGGTTATGTGGAGGGGGACCTGGATTCTCTGGTAGCCCTCAGTACCTGTTTTGGGGGCTTTCGAGGAATGCTACAGATAAATGATAATTCTTATGAAATCAAGCCCATAACGTTTTCTGCCACATCTGAACATCTAGTATATAAGATGGACAATGATGAGACACAATTCCCATCCATGAGATTTGGCTTTATGCAAGACGAAATAGCACATCAATTGGAGTTTCAAGATATCTCTAATTTAACTCTGAAGCAAAGTGCTTATGAGGACTGGTGGACCCATGTGTGGTTTGTTACATATACAGTGGTTGTGGACCATACCCTATACCTTCATTACGAAAGGAATACATCAAAGTTGCAGGAGGATTTATACAATGTTGTCAATGTAGTAGATTCCATTTATGATGCATTGGGTGTTAATTTGTTATTGTTTGGTATTGAGATCTGGACTGAAAAAAACTTTATTGTAGTAAATGATGTAAAGAATTCTCTTAGAGACTTTTGTCAATGGACGGTCAAAAACCTTTCTCCCCGGCTACCATATAATGTTGCACACCTCTATATGAATCAGGCATTAAGAGGATTACCTGGTTTATCATTCCTCGGGGGAATATGTAAAATGGGCTATAATTGTGGAGTTGTTTCCTTCCTTAATTTAACTTTGAAAGACTTTGCAAGCTATGTGGCCCATGAACTTGGTCATAGTATGGGTATGAATCATGACAAAGATACGTGTACATGTGGGCAAAAGTCATGCTTAATGAATCCCCGAAAAATTCCATCAACCAGATTTAGTAACTGTAGTTATGCTTATTGGTGGAAAACCATTATAGACAATGGGAAATGTATGCGTGACAATCCACAGACAGGAAACATCCTTATAAGGAAGCGTTGTGGGAATGGTGTGGTTGAAGAAGGAGAGCAATGTGACTGTGGATCCTTCAAGTATTGTGCAAAAGATCCCTGTTGCCTAGCAAACTGCGTGCTGAGTCCTGGGGCTCGTTGTGCTTTTGGGCTTTGTTGTAAAGACTGTAAGTTTTTGCCATCGGGGGAACTGTGTAGACAGCAGATCAATGAATGTGATCTTCCAGAATGGTGCACTGGAACATCCCATCAGTGCCCTCAAGATTTGTATGTGCAGGATGGGAGTCCATGCTTGGAAGAGGGCTACTGCTATGAAAAGAGATGCAATAACCGCAATGAACAGTGTAAGGAAATTTTTGGGAAAGGAGCAAAAAGTGCAAATCAGAGATGCTACAAAGAAATGAACACCCAAGGTGATCGGTTTGGTCATTGTGGTATAAATCGTTCTGTATATGTGAAATGTGCTACCTCTGATATACTGTGTGGGAGAATTCAGTGCGAAAATGTGACAGAAATTCCTGCTCTGAGAGAGCATTCTACTGTACACTTTCTTCACTTCAATGGCATCTCCTGCTGGGGTACTGACTATCATTTTGGGATGACCATACCTGATATTGGTGAAGTGAAAGATGGTACAGAATGTGGTCCAGGGAATATCTGCATCCACAGAAAGTGTGTCCAAATGTCTCTTTTGAAAAGTCATTGTTCGGCTCAGACCTGCAACATGAGGGGGGTCTGCAACAATAAACATCAGTGCCACTGTAAATACGGATGGGCCCCACCAAACTGTCTGAGTAAAGGTGCCGGAGGTAGCATTGACAGCGGCGTACCCCCTCAGAAAACTGACAAAAGGTTTTACCTGTTACCTTTGTTGTTTATTTTGTTGTTTCTTTTACTTTTTTGTTGTATCTTCTTTTGCTGTAAGAAGTCTAAAAAAGAAAAGAAAAAGCCTCTGACTCAACCTCAGCTAACAGAACAAATGTCTCAGACTCAACCTCAGCAACGTGCACAAAAAGTTGAGACTCAACCTCAGCAAGGAGAACAAAAAGTTGAGGCTCCACCTCAGCAAGGAGAACAAAGAGTTCAAACTCAATTTCAGCAAAGAGGACAAAGAGTTCAGACGCAGTCTCAGAGGGGAAGACAAAGAGTTCAGACTCAGTCTGTGAAATCGGAGCAGTCAGTGCGAATTCCAGGAATTAAACCCAAACCCTAAGAAAGAAAAATTCTCTTGTGTTAAGATTTAGCCTCCTGCAGTAGAAATGTCAGTGCATGTCTTCAGGAAACCATTGGGAGAAAAGCTCACAGATCTATTCTCTGTCAGAATCAAAAGTATTTGGTATTAAAAAAAAAAAAAGGTAATCCCTAGCATGTTTCTACGTACTCTTTGTTATTTTCAGCTATTTGAAGGTTTATTTTTTCTGAAATTCTTCTCTTTATATTTACTGAGCAAAGACATGGCTCAGGGATGGTATACCAGTTTTTAAGGTGCTGTCTCTTACTTATAAAACTTCTTCCCCTTTTGTATTCTGCTCTGTAATCCCTACAAACAACACTCCTGCTTGGCCAGCCCTTGCCCTATAGCGGTCTGGTAAAAGGAAGACTGAAAGCTGGGAAGCTGTTTGTTTGTTGTTCATTTCAGTGTTGCCTCAATAACAGCTTTCAACATGGTAGTGGTGGTTGCTTTCAGACTCTTCTTTTTTAACTACTCCCCCAAACCAACTTCATTGTCATAGCTAGCCAGGGACTTACTCTCCGGGTTCTAAGTCCCAGCTGTTTGAGCCATCTACCAAAGTTCCAACTTCCCAGCACCAGTTTACCGTTATCTTCTGCTCAGAGTTCTGAGTGCTAGATCTACGAGGTCTTTTTCAAAGTTTTCTAGGTTCAAACAACCCAAATCTCTTCCCCTTGCTTCCCAGCTTCATGAGTGGAATCTCTGTCCTCTCACTAGAGCCTCATGCACAGTTTACTAGTTAGCAGCACAGTGTCTCTTTCAACTTGTTCTGCTTTCAACTGCTGTTTACCCTGTTCTTTATAGTTAATCCTCTCCCTTTAGAACCACTGGTGTGATTTTTATTTTCCTCAATGAACCCTGATGCAATACTAGTCTTGATATAACAGAGAAAGCAGGAATCAGGAGGCATCAAAAGTTTTTCTGATTGTTTCCTTACCACTGCCCTTTACAATTTAGGGAAAATTTCTTAAACTTAGGGACACTTACCTTTAAAAAAAAAAAAAAACCAAACCTATTGCCATCGAGTTGATTCCAATTCATAGCGAGCCTATAGGACAGAGTAGAACTGTCCCATAGAGTTTCAAGGAGTACCTGGTGGATTCAAACTGCTGACCTTTTGATTAGCAGCTGTAGCTTTTAACCACTACACTTCCAGGTTTTCCACACTTACTTTTAAAATATATTTAAAAAGGGGGGGGGGGCAATAATAACATTTGTCACTCAACATCTGGGTTTATTTGGTTATAAAATGAATAAAGAAGAGACCTTCAATTCTAGGTAGGCAGTAGGAAGTCTTGGCAAGCCAGTGACTTCTCTGGAAAAAAACGGAAATGCCAAATACAATTTTAAAAGTTTTATTTTAAAGGCATCAGAGCTTATGGAAGCAAAAAAAAAAAAAAAAAAAAACCCTAGATAATCTAAAAACTACAGAGAATGTAAATAATTCGAATTTGTCAGGCTTTCTCCCTAAAGTACTTATTTGTTCTAGATGTAAACTGAGGATCATGTTTGAGCCACCTAGTTAGAGGGGCTATGTTGGGAAGAAAGAAATCTGAAAACATACCAGTGCTAAAACAAGGCTAGAATGATAAAGTAAAAATATATGTGCTTAAATTAAATACCAGTTTACCCCAGCTATGTTTACTGAGTTTAGGTCTTCTGTGGGAGGTTGGGAAGCTCGGCTTAAAATTCTAAAAGGCAAAATTATCTACAATCTTGTTATATTTAGGAAGGAAAGACCTAGTGAAAGAGGGCTTGCCTCAAACACATGTATTGTCTCCCGTTTAAGATACATGACTGGTTTTGAAGTTGCAAGGGACAGGAGGCTAGAGAGCTTGGTAGTGAAGCTCTGAGTGACAGGACTTCATCTCTCATGGACTTGCAGAGCTGAGGAATACAGGCTTTTGGGCTTGTAATTGAAGCCCAGAAGGCCATGACTGTACAACATGGGTAAATGAGAATTAGACAAAGTCTTACTTAAACTACATTTATCTTTGATCTAAATGAATTGCTAAATGTATTGAATTTCTCAGTCTGTCCCCCATGCTATCATCCTAACAGGGGAAAGATAGAAACCTCTTAAGTGGAAGGTAATACCATTTGGACCTTCTATGGTTCTATTACAGGAGTCCTTGAGTGGTGATAATGGTTATGTACCTGGCTACAAGCTGAAAGGTTGGCAGTTCAAACCCACTCAGAGGTGCCTCAGAAGACAGGCCTGGCAATCTTCTTCTGAAAGGTCACAGTTTTAAAAAACTTATGGAGCAATTCTGTCGTGCGGTCTCCATGAGTCAGAATCAATTCAATGGCAACTAACAACCACATGGTTCTATTATACTTAATGTCCAGCATACAATAAAAAATGAACAGATATGTCAAAAAGCAAGGAATTATGATCAATAATAAAGAATATAAAATAACAAAAGCAAAATCGAAACCATAAGAGATGATGTATATAGAACAAGATGATCATAAGAAAATAATCACTATGATTAAAAATGAAAAAAATATGTGAAAGAATGTAGATTCTCACCAGCAAGTTGTAATCTATACAAAACTATCAAAAGCATATTATTGAAAGATAAAGTAAAATATCTGAATTTAAGAACTCAAGTGGACAGTCTGAACTGTACACTTGACAGAGAAGAATGCTGGATTAGTTAATGGGAAGAAGGGTCAATCTCCACATTAAAGCACAAAGCAAAAAAAAAAAGATAATAGGATAAGTGAAATATGGAATATAGCAAAAGGTCTAACATCTGTACAATTGGTGTCCTAGCTAAAGACAAGAGAGAAGATTGAACAAAATTAATATTCACAGTTATGATGGCTGACAATTTTCCAAAAATTAAGGAATATATCATCACACTGCTTTAAGAATGTCAATGAACTCAATATGTTAAACATAAATTCGGCATATCACAATAAAATTGCTGAAATCCAGAGACAAGTAAGAATTAAAACAGCTGCCAGATATAAAAGATTCATATATTAAAGGAACAACAATAACATTCATGGCTGCTTTGAACAAATTGGTGTAATTTAGAAGATTTAAAACTTATTTAAAATACTCAATAAATATTACTGCCTAATTCTTCATGAAAATATCCTTCAAGAATGAAGGATAAAGAAGCTTTATCCTTTTTCTTTTGGTAAGCAAATCATTGCCAGAAGGCCTAATCTCAAAAAAATACTAACGTTGGTTCTTCAGGTAGGAGGAACATGGTACTAGAAAGAAATATGGGCTCACAGGTGGGTATGAAGTACACAAGAAAGAATAGATTTACGGGTAAATATAATAAAACCTCACCAGACTAAAGAATATTAATAATGTCTCATGAAATATAAAATATCTACAGAGTAAAAATGCAGAACATTCTAAACACAAAAGTTCTAAACACATTCTAAACACTTATGGAGTAAAAAGGTGATATGATTCTAGCAGTATTAGGGAAGTAATACATATTAGACTATCATAAGTTCAGGATGCCTTCTGCAATCTGTAGGGTAAACATTAAAATAAGAATAAAAATAGTAAATTTATAGGATAAAAATGATGTAATAAAAATATTTGATTAATATAGTTATAGGGAAGAAAGGAGTAAACCATACATAAAATATGTGAAAATAGGAAAACGAGTACAAGTATGGTGGATATAAAGCTTATGCATAATGGACTACATAAATCAAGTAAAAAACAGATATTTCAGACTGAATAAAATATAAAATTCAGCATTATGCTGCTTATAAGAGACATATTTTTTAGAATAAGAAGAGAGAGAATATATTTAAAAAAAAAAGTTACCATCGAGTCAGTTCTGATTCATGATGACCCCATGTAACAACGGAATAAGACTGTGATCCACAGGGTTTTCAAGGGCTGATTTTTCAAAAGTAGATTGCAAGCCTTTCTTGGGTGCCTCTGGGTGGACTCCAACCACCCTTTTGGTTAAGAGCCAAGAGTATTGTACCTGGGCGTTGCAAACAGATAGCATAACCCTCAACCTAACCTCTTGCCATTGGGATGATACTGAATCATGGTGTCCCCATGTGTTACAGAGTAGAACTGCTCCATAAGATTTTCTTGGCTGTGATCATTATGGTAGCAGATTGCCAAGCCTTTCTTCCACAAAACAGATACTAATAAAGGTTGAAAATTTGTGTAACATCAAAATGCTAACCAAAAGAGGGCTATTGTAGCCATATAAATATTAGGTAATGAAAATTTTAAGACAAGAATTATTACTAGAAATAAAGAGAAACATTTCATAATGGTAAAAGGTCTATCCATCAGAAAGATATCACAATTCTAAATATGTGTGAATTCACTAACATAGTTTCAAAATATGAAAGAAAAAATGTTGATATAAACTGACAACCATGCAGAGAGACTTTTAGTGCATTTTTCTCAATAGTGACAAAAAATAAAACAATAAATGATTCAGGAAAAGATATTCAGTACAGAATTGACAAAATTGACTTAATAGATACACATAGAGTTATGCCGAAAATATCGGAATTCACCTTTGTTCAACTGCATTTGAAATATTTATCAAAGCCAATTATTTGCCATTGGGTAAAAGAAAAATTTCACGTTTTAAATCATGAACAGTACCTTCATTAATCATAATGGAATTATGCTATAATTCAATAGCATAAAAAAAAACTAGAAAACTACAAGTTATTCAACTAAAGGAAGAAATTTCTTAAAAACCTATATCAAAGAAAAAATCAAAATAGAAATTAGGAAAATTTTTTTTTATCTGAAGGACAACTATTTACGACACATGTAAATTTAATGGAACTCAAATACACAGTGACTACAAGAAAATATATAGCCTTATATAACTATATTTTTAAACAGGAAAATAAAAGAATAGACTTAAAAGACAATAAGTTAACTTTACATGTAAAAAAAAAAATAAGAAAAGAACAATGTATTAAATCTAAAGGAATTAGGAAGAGATTCATGATAAAGCTAAGAAATGAAATCAGTGAAATACATAACAATGCCTAATAGAGAAAATCAACACTTAGCACGTAACGGTCACTTAATGGATTTTAAAAAATGTTATAAAACTCTGGTAAAACTTATGAAGAAACTAAAAGGGAGAAGACATAAACTAGCAATGAAAGAAATGGAAACTGGGCAACACGATAGCACCTATCTAATGAAAAGAATAATGAAAGAATATTAAGAACAACTTTTCACCAACAAATTTGACAATTTAAATAAACAAATTTATTGAAACTAGAAATTACCAAAATTTACACCAGAAATATTCAATAGACTGAATCAGTGTTACAAAGAATTGCCCAGTCCCAGGTAGCTTTATGATTGAATTATTGTAAAAACATAAAAAATATATGCCATTAATTTTAGATGAACTTTTACAGATCAAAAAGAAGGGCCATTATAAAGCTATTTTTAGGAGTCATATTGCTGTTATCAGGTGCTGTGGAGTCGGTTCCGACTCATAGCAACCCTATGCACAACAGAACGAAACACTGCCCAGTCCTGCGTGACCTTTACAATTGTTGTTATGCTTGAGCTCATTGTTGCAGCCACTGTGTCAGCCCACCTCGTTGAGAGTCTTCCTCTTTTCCGGTGACCCTGTGCTTTGCCAAGCATGATGTCCTTCTCCAGGGACTGATCCTTCCTGACAACATGTCCAAAGTATGTAAGATGAAATCTCACCATCCTTGCTCTCAAGGAGCTTTCTGGTTTTACTTCTTCTAAGACAAATTTGTTAGTTCTTTTGGCAGTCCACGGTATTTTCAATATTCTTCGCCAACACTACAATTCAAAGGTGTCAATTCTTCTTCGGTCTTCCTTATTCATTGTCCAACTTTCACATACATGAACATGATGCAATTGAAAATACCATGGCTTGCATCAGGCACACCTTAGTCTTCAAGGCGACATCTTTCTTTTCAACACTTTAAGGAGTTCCTTTGCATCAGATTTACCTAATGCAATGCATCATTTGATTTCTTGACTACTGCTTCTGTGGGTGTTGATTGTGGATCCAATTAAAATGAAATCCTTGACAACTTCAATCTTTTCTCCATTTATCATGATGTTGCTCATTGGTCCAGTTCTGAGGATTTTTCTTTCTTTATGTTGAGGTGCAATCCATAACGAAGACCGTTGTCTTTGATCTTCATTAATAAGTGTTTCAAGCCCTTTTCACATTCAGCAAGCAAGGTTATATCATCTGCATAACACAGGTTGTTAATGAGTCTTCCTCCAATCCTGATGCCCCGATCTTCTTCAGAGTCCAGCTTCTTTGATTATTTGCTCAGCATACAGATTGCATAGGTATGGTGCAAGGGTACAATCCTGACGCACACCCTACCTGACTTTAAACCAATCAGTATCCCCTTGTTCTTTCCAAACTACTGCCTCTTGGTCTATGTAAAGGTTCCTCATGAACACAATTAAGAAGAATTCCCATTCTTCACGATTTATGAGTTATATAATATCTTAATTCTCAAAGCTAACAAGGACATCACACATAAGAAAATGAAGCAATTTCTTTCACGAGAGTAGATCTAAAAATTCTTAAAATGTTCTAGCAAATCGATTTTAGTGTTTTGTAAAACAGACAATCCATCATCATGATCAGGTGGGTTGTGTTTCAGATATTTCTAAATATTATCTGAAAATTATATTTCAATAAGTACAAAAAAGAAAACTTCTTCAAAGTCAACATCCATTCATTAAGCACTCTTAGCCTACAAGAAACAGGATACTTTTATATAACAAAAACTATCTAGCAAAAAATGATATCAAAAAAAAGGATAATGAAAAACATACAGCAACCATCATATCCAGTGGTGAACTCCATGACATTTTCTCTGAGCATTGAGAAAGGGACGGGGAATTCATTTTCTTACCCTTTCTATTAAACATGTTACCAAACTTGTTAAACAATGTATTAGGAAAACTGATAGGAAAAGAAACAAATGTTATAAAGATTAGAACCAATGAAATAAAACTGTAATTATTCGTACTTAATATTTTTATTACATTTGCCCAATTTACACTTTCTTGTGTATTTCAAGCTCATCTGCATATCCATGCTTATTTCTAGTATCATGCTCCACTTGCCTGAGGAGCTAACATTACTGAATTATTTTACACCAAGAAAATACATAAGTGTCTACAGAAATATCATAATAATTAGTAATTTAGTGGAGCAAAGTTGCTGAAATCAAGATTATTATACAATTCTCAATTTCTAACTAAAAACAATAAATAGGAAATGAAGCTGAAAGTTGATAGCATTTATTATTATTTTATTAACATATCAAATACAGAAATGATACTAACAAAATTGCACAGGAATTTTACACTGACTACAATAAAATGTTAAGAGAAATTAATGCACAACTGTATGTAATAACTAGAACTGATTTTATAAAGATGTCAGTTATTTCTGGATTAATCTGCAAATTGAATATAACCATAGAAAAGTCGGTGTTCAGTGACCCCATGTGTGTCAGAGTAGAACTTGGTTGGTGTCATAGGGTTTTTAATGGCTGATTTCTCAGAAATAAATGACCAGGCCTTTCTTCCCAGGTGCCTCTGGGTGGACTTAAACCTCCTAAGTTTTGGTTAGCAGCCAAGTGCCCTATTGGTTTGCATCACCAAATCACATTCAAGATTCTATCAGTGTTTACTTTATTTTTAAACATCAAAAACTAAACCTAAAGCTAATGTACAGACTCTAAGTGCCATGAAGAATCATGGCACCTTGAAGAAAAACAACAAATCATGGGAATTTACACTACCAAATATCCAGACTCTTATACCACTAACAGTACCAGTCGCTATCAAATTGACTCCAACTCATGGCAATGCCATGTCTGTCATAGTAGAACTAGCTCCATACAGTTTTCAGTGGCTAATTTTCCTAAAGCTTCTGAGGAATCTCTGGGTGGGCTCAAACTTCCAACCCCTGGTTAGCAACTAAGCATTTTAACTTTTTGCACCGCCCAAACCAATCCCTAGACTTATTATAAAGCAATAGAAATTAAGATAATATGATATTAACCAATGAAACAAAATAGAGAGACCAAGTGATCTTTTCAATAGCTCATGCTGGTTAATTGGATATTCATGTAGAAACGATGCATCTTTATCTGCACCTCACACTGATTGGTTTTATATCTAAGTGCCATGAGTAAACCGCAGAGCTATGAGAGTAAAACATAGAACAACTTTATGACCTGGAGTAGGAAAAGATTCCTTACACAAAAGCAAAAACAAACTGATAAGTTTAAAATTAAAAACTTGAAAAATTGGAATATATTAAAATTAAGAGATTCTGCTATTCAAAATAATAATGCTTAGAAGAATGAAAATGCCAGCCACAGGTATGAAGAAGATATTGACAAAACACTTATTTGAAAAAGGACTGATATCTAGAATATATAGATGTCCTTCAAATCAATGAGAAAAAGACAACTCATTAGAAAATTGGACCAAGAACTTGAATAGCCACTTCACAAAAGAGGATATCTGAGGATCAGTGAACCCCTGAAATGGTGCTCACATTTATGAGTTGAGAAAAATGCCAACTTGGTTAAGCCCTGCACATTTTTACTTTCAGGAACACATTTATCACTTGTTGTTGTTGTTAGGTGCCATCAAGTCACTTCCAACTCGTAATGACCCTACGTACCACAGAAGGAAACACTGCCCGGTCCTGTACCTTCCTTACAGTCTTTGTTATGCATGAGCCCAGTTGTTGCAGTCACTGTGTTCCTCCATCTCATTGAGGGTCTTCCTCTTTTTTGCTGACCCTCCACTTTACCAAGCATGATGTCCTCCAAGGACTGGTCCCTCCTAACAACATGTCCAAAGTATGTATCACCTAGTCATCAAGAAATCCTTAGCTTCCCATCTACTCTCCGGACATTGCCTAGTTATGGCTATCCAATTCATTGCTTACAGAATAAAGCCTAATTAGTAATATGGCATTTCAGATTAGCCTTAATGATCCTCTTTGTATTTTCTTTGTTACCATTCAATTCTTCTCTTCAGAAACAACACATTATACCTGAACAGCACTTCAATCTGTTCCTACTTGAGCCCTCGATTCCCAAAATCTTTAACTTTTTTTTCTTACCATATTTTGTTCACTTAGAACATTTTTTCTTATCTCTTAGTTTCCTGCCAATCCTCCAATACCCATTATAAGTATCATTTTCCTTTGGAAACCCACTCATGTTTTCACAGGAATCTTTCCCCAATGTTTCAAATTATAGATAAAGGAAATGGAGAGCACTCATTATGACAGATACAACAAACAAACAAAACAAATAAGAAGGAAGTACAAAGAATTTACAGCAAGTATCCTGCTTAAAGGTGCAAGACAATGCTTTCACCCCATAACTAGATACAAGGGAAGGATTTCTACTCTCACCACTAATATTCAACTTTGCAAAAAGGAAAGAAAAAGGAAATAAAAGGAACATAGATTAGAAAAGAAAAAGGAAAATTATCTAAACAGTGAATTTTAATATTATGAATCAAATCAGCAATCTAAGTAGATCAGAAAGTTACACCAATAAGAAACCCAAGAATAGTAATTATTTCTGTCAGAACACCCATTATAAACATTTCTCATGAAATACGTATCTCTATTTTGTTCAAGCGAAAAAACTAATCTTAATAACATGATAGATACTTGGAATATTCTAACTCAAGTACACACTCAGTCCTCTTTTATGACATTTCAAAGGTGAAATCAATCCATCAAAAAGAGAAAGATCTACCTAATACCAGTTTTTCTTTCTCCAAGTTCTATGACTTGCTAATTAGCCATTCATCATCTTTGTGTTTAGCTACAAACCAAGCAGCAAGCCAAAATACAATCGTTTTCCAGGAGGCATATCTCTAAGAAAATGTTTTTTGAGGAAATATACAGACTTCATTCACACTTCACTTCCCCTGCCTTCAGATAAGGGATGAGGTCAGGCTAATATAGAAAATAAATTGATGTTTACAATATTGTTTTCCTTTTGTAGTAACACAATCAACTGCGAACTGTAACTGTGCAGCCCAAGTTTAAATCTCAGCTATTCTTTTTTCTTAAATATTTTCCTTTAAGTATTCAATAAGTGTTCTCATTAATTAATTTAATGAGTGTTCCTAAAACTATTCAGAGAACTGGGGTTTTATCCACTAATCTTTTTGTGGAACAGAGTTACTCTGGTAGTCAAATTTCTTTTCTTCTTGAAAAAATTTCTGAGAATGTTAAAAGAAAAACATACATATAGTTTGATCTTGTAAAACAGGGTGAAAGTGGGAGTATTAAGGTACTGACTCTCATGGCCCCTTAAGAGCCAAATGAAAGAGTGGTGGCCATGGCTTGGCTCTGCAGAGTCCTATAGTTTATAGTTCTCACTGGAGTTCTGGCCACCCTTTGTCCACAGATAATCCTCAGGTTCCTTTTATAGGGTTGTTAACCAGTATTTGAAAAATTTTGACATAAAAATTACTACTGTTCGAACAGATTTACTATGTAACAATCTTGCCTCTTTTTATAACTTGCTTGTCAAATCCTCTCCTAACTCTTCCTGTCTATCATTGGTCAGATCCAGAATTACTTATGGAGAAGAAAAAAATTCTAATTCAGTGGGATTTTAATAGAATTTGACACCCTGCTTAGTGCATGATGCTGTGGAATATCTGCTTTTTGTATTTCATATTCAGTTACTGTAACTGACTCCATCTCATTTTATCTATAAAGCAATAGACTATGAGCCATGGCAATGGGCCAACCTGAACATGAATTTTAAAATAAAAAGCAAATATTTGAAAATGTTAATTTCAGCCAAATTCTTCATGTTATAAAAGATTAACAATGAGCCATTTTCAAATTCCTGCCTTAAAATTCAAACTGAATGGTGTTTTGACAAAAATGGCCACTCAGATTTAAAAAGCTGTATTAACACTGTTGATTTTTGAGCATTTTTGAAATGTTGTATATTACTACAATGCTATCGAAATTAGTTTTATTTGAATATACAGCAAGATCCTTTTTTTCATAACTGTAAATCACTAAGGGCATTATGAAAATGTATAAATAAATAAGCTTTTTTTCCTAAAACAGTAAGAGATTCTCAAATATTTTGGTGACAAAATAAATGAAATTCACAGTAATATTTCTTGACAAATGTTAAAGTTCACAGTATCTTGAGACAATTGCCTTTGTGAACTTAAAACAACTCACTTTGTTAACAATAACATTCTCTTTGAGTTACACTGCGCTTTGTTAGCATGCTATTAAAAGAAGGATTAGTTCAGTAACACCACAGTGAATCAGGTGTATTATTTACATATTATATATTTACTTATATCTCTGCTCTGCTCTTTAATATCTCACATGTACTTATAAACTGGAAAATTTACACATATTGAAATAATTGTGAATTGTGGTATCATTTTTTTTTTTTAATGATAAGGCTCAGTGTTTGCCCTATAGGTGCTAAATAAATGCTTAATACCCAACTTTTATAATAGGAAAGTAGCTTAAATTAGAAAAACCTACTTATTGATGAAATATTAAAATTAAAAAACAAAAAATTTGTAGTCACTGGAAAGTGACCAAAAGCAGGCAGAAATTAAATGGAATTTAACACTTCAATGAAGAAAAACACACTGTATGAGGTCCACATTCATATGCATTTCCCAATATTTATATGATAACAATGAGCACATGAAAAAAATTGTAGTTATTATGGCTGAGAAATCAGAGCACAAATAGAGTTCAGGGCTGCCAGAGACACTGGAAGTTTAAGGGGAAATCCAAAAAAGAAAGGGACCACAGAGAGAGAGTCCTAAAATCTGCCTATAATCTTTTTTCAAATTCTTGGTGGACCCTTAAACCGTAGTTGTGCAGAGTAGGCTCCAAGGATTCAAGAGGAAGCCAACAGCTGGAAGTCTGAACAAACTTAGCAGATATTTCAGCAGACGCTCACTCCAGGAAAGACAGACTGGAGTTCAGTTTGCTCACATAGTAAAAGAGCTTGTTAAACACCCTGAGCTTTCCAATGAAATCTCAGAAAAGCCATGCTTTAGGAGTAAGGAATACACCTGAGACTAAGGGCTGAATTGAAATAGATACATCCTAGCAAAGCTACAAAAAATGAACAGAGTTTCAAAGACACCTGGGGTTATAACAAAAAATATCATGGGATTGGAATTCCAGAAAGAGAGGAAAAAGAAGGCAGAACTAAAAAACTATTCTAAGAAAGAATGGCTTAGAAATCCCCAAATTTGGCAAAAGGCATAATCTTAAAGATTCAAAAAGCTAAGCAAACTCCAAATAGAATTTAAAAATTCAATGCCAAGACACATCATAGTCAAATATCTGACTAAAGACAATAAAATATATATTGAAATTAGCCAGAGAGAAATGATGCACTACCTCAAAAGAAAAATCAATTTTTATGGCAGTAAATTCTTCATCAGAAACTATGAAAGCCAGAAGAAATTGGCACAACATTTTCAAGTGCTGAAAGAGAAGAACTGTCAACTGAGATTTGTATATCTTGTGAAACTATCTTTCAGAAATTAGGGGTAATAAAAAGTTTATCAAGTAATGAAAACTAAAAGAATTTGTCACTAGCAGACCCACAGAAATAAAATCGTAAAAGGAAAAATACTGGAATATCTGGAAGGAAGAAGTGACTGTAACAACAACAGCAAAAACCCAGAAATATGGGTACATACCACAGACTACCATTTTCCTTTGTAGTAAGGAAACACTACAAACAAGTTTATGGTCATGAATTCAACAATGTAGAAGAAATAGATTGGTTCCTTGAAACCAAAAACTGCCAAAAATCAACCCAGATGAAAGAGATAATCTGGATACCCTTATATCTGTTAAAATATTTTTCATTTGTTATTTAAAAATTGAGAAAAAGAAATTTCCAGGTAGAGATGATTTCACTGAAGAAATCTACCAAATCTTTAAAGAAGAATTAATAATTTTATGCAATGTCTTCCGGAAAATTTCAAGAGGAAGCACCAACCAACTTTAAGAGGCTAATATCACCCTGATACCAAAACCGGAAAAAGCACAAAAAAGAAAACTGCATACCAATATGGTTCATGAACTTAGATGGAAAAATTATCAACAAAATATTAGAAAACAAATGCAAGTGTAAAGCATGACTAAGTGGGATTTATTCTCAAGTACGCAAGGCTAGTTCACCATTCAAAAATCAATCAATGCAACCCAACAAGTTAAAGAATAAAAATCCTATGATCATATAGGTCAGCGCAGAAATGTCATTTGACAAAATCCAACATTAATTCATGACAAAAACTCTCAACAAGTTAGGAATAGTAGAGAAACACCTCAACTTGATAAAGAACAGTTGCAAAACACCTGTATCTAACATAATACTTAATGGTGAAAGACTATGTTTTCCCCCTAAGATCAAGAAAAAAGAAATAATGTTCTCTTTTATCACTCCTATGGAAACCCTGCTGGTGTAGCGGTTAAGTGCAACGGCTGCTAACCAAAAGGTTGTCAGTTCAAATCCACCAGGCACTCCTTGAATACTCTATGGGGGCAGTTCTACTCTGTCCTATAGGGTTGCTATGTGTCGGAATCGACTCGATGGCAACAGGTTTTTTTTTTTTTTTTTAATTCAACATAAGACTAGAAGTTCTAATCACTGTAGTAAGCCAAGAAAAAAGAAAAGTCATACAGATACAAAAGACAGAAAAATAAAATTGTGTGTATTTGCAGATGGCATAAATGTCTACATAGAAAACCCCAAGGAATCTACTAGAACTAATAAATCAGTTCAACAAGGTTGCAAGATTCAAGATCAACCTGCCCAAATCAATCTCATTTTTGTATACTTGCAATGAACGTAAGGAAATGAACATTTAAAACACAGTATCATTTATGCTTGCTCCAAAACATGAAATATGTAGGTACATAATTGATAAAACATGTACAGAATCTGTATGTCAAAAATTATAAAGTACTGATGAGAAAATCAAAGACAATATGAATAACTTGAGAGAGAGATCATTTTTATGGATTGAAAGTCTCAACATAGTAAAGATGTCAGTAATTCTCAAACTGACCTACAGGTTTAAGGCAATTTCTAATAAAATTAGAGCAAACAGTTATAAAATAAATTTAAGACATGGAAAAGCTTTTCTAATATTTATATGGAAATGTACAGGCCCTAGTATGACACCTCTACAAGAATAAAGTGTTAAGAATCACTGTACCCAAGAGTAAAGCTTGCTATATAGCTACAGTAATCAAGAAAGTGTGGTGATGACAGAGAGATAGACACATACATCAATGGAACAAAATAGAGAACAAATAAATATATCCACACAAAGACGCTCAAATGATATTTCACAAAGATGCAATAGCATTTTAGTGGAGGAAGGATACGCTTTTCAACAAATGGTAGTGGAAGAATTGGATATTCATAGCCAAAATAAACAGATAAAGCTTGGCCTAAACCTCACACTATACAAAAACAGTGTACAATAGATCACAGTTTTAAATATAAAACATAAAAGTACAATAAATTTTTTGGAAAAAAAAATAATTGAGATCCAGAGCTAGGCAAAGAATCCAAAACTTGACACCAAAAGGATTATAAAATAAATTGATGGATAGATGATAGAAAGATAGACAGATGAACAGATAGATAAGACTTCATCAAAATTAAAAACTTCTGCTAAGTGGTAGTGTATCTGAAGAAGATGTAAAGAAAACTACAGACTAGGAGATAATATTTGCAAACCACATATCTGACTTAATAGTAAAAAAAAAAAAATCTGATTTAAAAATGGACAAAAGACATCAACAGACATTTCACTGAAGAGAATATAGACATGGCAAATAAGTCCATAAAATGATGATCATTCCTTTGAAGTTATTTGTCATTAGAGAAATGCAAATTAAAACCGTAATGCATAATGGGATATCATTATACACCAATCAGGTTCTCTTCATTCTCTAAAATTTAAAAAAAGTAGCGATAACAAATATATGTTGTCGTTAGGTGCCATCAAGTCATTTTCAACTAATAGCAACCCTACGTACAACAGAATGAAACATTGCCTGGTCCTGTGCCATTCTCACAATTCTTGCTGTGTCTGAGCTCATTGCTGCAGCCACCATGTCAATCCATTTTATTGAGGGTCTTCCTCTTTTTTATGACCCTTTACTTTACCAAGCATGATTTCCTTCTCCAGGGACTGGTACTTCCTGACAAACCCCAAAGTCGAACCTGTTACCGTGGAGTCAGTTCAGACTCATAGCAACTCTATATGTCAGAGTAGAACTGCCCCTTAGAGTTTCCAAAAAGCAGCTGGCAGACTTGACTTTTGTTTAGCAGCCATATCACTTAACCACTACGCCACCAGGGTTCCTTCCTCACTTCTAAAGAGCATTCTGGTTGTACTTCTTCCAAGACAGATATGTTCATTCTTCTGCCTGTCCATGGTACATTCAATATTCTTCGCCAATGCCATAATTCAAAGGCCTCAATTCTTCTACGGTCCTCCTTATTCATTGTCCATCCTTCGTACACACATGAGGTGATTGAAAATACAATGGCTTTGGTCAGGAGCACCTTAGACCTCAAAGTGACTTCTTCGTTTTTTAACATTTTAAAGAGGTCTTTGGAGCACATTTTCCCAATGCAATACGTTATTTGATTTTTTCACTGGGGCTTATGTGGGAGTTGATTGTGGATTCATTAAAATGAAATGCCTGAAAACGTCAATATTTTCTCCATTTATCATGATATTGTGCAGTTGTGAAGACGTTTGTTTTCTTTATGTTGAGGTGTAATCCATACTGAAAGCTGTCTTCTTTGGTCTTCATCAGTAAGTGCTTCAAGTCGTCATTATTTTCAGCAGCAAGGTTGTATCATCTGTGTATCACAGGTTGTTAATGAATCTTCCTCCAATCTTGATGCCATGTGCCCTTTCATATAGTCCAGCTTCTAGGGTTATTTGCTCAGTATACAGATTGAATAAGTATAGTGAAAGGATACAACCTGATGCACACCTTTCCTGATTTTAAACCATGCAGTATCCACTTGTTATATTCAAATGACTGCCTCTTAGTCTATATATAATGAGCACAATTAAGTGTTCTGGAATTCCCATTCTTCACAATGCCATCCATAATTTGTTATGATCCACAGAGTTGAATGCCTTTGCACAGTGAGTAAAACAGAGGTAAACATCTTTTTGTTATTCTTTGCTTTCAGCCAAGATACATCTGATATTAGCAACGATAGCCCTCAATGCAAGCCCTCTTCTGAATCTGGCTTGAATTTCTGGCAGTTCCCTGTTGATGTACTGCTACAACCATTTTTTGAATTCTCTTTAGCAAAATATTACTTGCATATGATATTAATGATATTGTTCAATAATCTCTCCATGTTGTTGGATCACCTTTTTGAAATTGGCACATATAGGGATCTCTTCCAATCTGTTAGCCAAGCAGCTGTCTTCACAATTTTTTTTTGGCATAGACAGGTAAGCACTTCTAGCATTGCACCTACTTGTGAAACATCTCAGTTGGTATTTCATCAATTCCTGAAGCCTTATTTTACACCAATGCTTTCAGTGTAGCTTAGACTTCTTCCTTCAATACCATCGGTTCTCGATCATATGCTACCTTCTGAAATGGTTGAACATCAACCAATTCCTTTTGGTATCAACAAAAATCAAACCCATTGCTGTCAATTCAATTTCGATATATAGTGACCCTATAGGACAGAGTAGAATTGCCCCATAGGGTTTCCAAGGAGCACCTGGAGGATTAGAAATGATGACCTTTTAGCTAGCAGCCGTATGCCTTAGCCTGTACACCACTAGGGTTTTCGTTTTTGGTATTAAAAAAAAAAAAAAGGAGCCTTCACACAAACAGACATATGCACACCCATGTTTATTGCAGCTCTGTTTACAATAGCAAAAAGCTGGAAGCACCCAAGATGTCCGTCAATGGATGAATGGGTAAATAAATTGTGGTATATTCACACAATGGAATACTACGCATCGATAAAGAACAGTGACGAATCTCTGAAACATTTCATAACATGGAGGAATCTGGAAGACATTATGCTGAGCGAAATGAGTCAGAGGCAAAAGGACAAATATTGTATAAGACCACTATTATAAGATCTTGAGAAATAGAAAAAACGGAGAAGAACACATACTTTTGTGGTTACAAAGGGGGGAGGGAGGGAGGGAGAGGGTTTTTTATTGATCAATTAGTAGATAAGAACTGCTTTGGGTGAAGGGAAAGACAACACACAATACAAGGAAGGTCAGCCTAATTGGACTGGACTAAAAACAAAGAGGTTTCCGGGATAAAATGAAAGCTTCAAAGGTCAGTGGAGCAGGGGCTGGGGTCTGGGGAACATGGTTTGAGGGGACTTCTAAGTCAACGGGCAAAATAATTCTATTATGAAAACATTCTGCATCCCGCTTTGAATTGTGGCGCCTGGGGTCCTAAATGCCAACAAGTGGCCATCTAAGATACATCAATTGGTCTCAACCCACCTGGAGCAAAGGCAAAGGAAGAACACCAAGGCCACACGACAACTAAGAACCCAAGAGACAGAAAGGGCCACATGAACCAGAGACCTACATTATCCTGAGACCAGAAGAACTAGTTGGTGCCCGGCCACAATCGATGTCTGCCCTGCTAGGGAGCACAACAGACAACTCCTGCGGGAGCAGGAGGCCAATGGGATACAGACCCCAAATTCTCATAAGAAGACCATACCTAATGATATGAATGCGACTAGGGGAATCCCAGAGACAATGCTCCCCAGAACTTCTGATGGCACAGGACAGGAACTATCCCCGAAGACAACTCATCAGGCATGAAAAGGACTGGTCAGCGGGGGGGAGAGAGATGCTGATGAAGAGTGAGCCAATTAAATTAGGTGGACACTGTGTGTTGACAACTCTTGACTGGAGGGGGGATGGGAAGATAGAGAGAGAGGGAAGATGGCAAAATTGGCACGAAACGAGAGACTGAAAGGGCTGACTCAATAGGGGGAGAGCAAGTGGGAGAAGGGAGTATGATGTATGTAAACCTACATGGGACAGACTGATTGGAATGGTAAATGTTCACTTGAAGCTTAATAAAAATCAATTAAAAAAAAAAAAAAAAAGCCAAACCTGTTTCCATCGAGTCACTTCCAACTCATAGTGACTCTATAGAACAGAGTAGAACTGCCCCATAGAGTTTCCAAGGAGCACTTGGTGGATTCAAATTGCTGACATTTTGGTTAGCAGCTGTAGCACTTAACCACTACATCACCAGGGTTTCCCTTTTGGTATAAAAAAGAAAAAAACCCAGTGCCATCGAGTCGATTCTGACTCATAGCGACACTATAGGACAGAGTAGAACTGCCCCATAGAGTTTCCAAGGAGCGCCTGGTGTATTTGAACTGCTGACCTCTTGGTTAGCAGCCGTAGCACTTAACCACTATGCCACCAGGGTTTCCAAACAGTGACTCTGTATTCCTTCCATTTTCTTTTGATGCTTTCTGCATTGATCAATGTTTTGCCCACAGAATCCTTCAGTATTGCACCTCGAGGCTTGACATTTTCTTCACTTCTCTAGGCTTGAGAAAAGCTGAGCGTGTTCTTCTCTTTTGATTTTCTAACACCAGGCCTTTGCAGATTTCATTATACTTTGTCTTCTCAAGTTTCCCTTTGAAACCTTCTGTTCCGCTGTTTCACTTCATCATTCCTTCTGATCCCTTTAGATATTCTACATTCAAGAGCAAGTTTCAGAGTCTCTTCTGATGTCCATTTTGGTCTTTTGTTCTTTTCTATCTTTTTAACGACCTTTTGCTTTTTTTATGTATGACGTTTGTCAGTTTGTCTTACTGTTGTGACTTGTGTGTTCCTGTGATATTAAAAGTTTTCCCACCAGTATTTCAAATATGAACAGGGTCACTCATGGTGGACAGAGTTCATCAGAGCTTCCAGACTAAGATAGACTAGGAAGAAAGACCTGACAATCTACTTCTGAAAAATATCAGCCAGTGAAAATCTTATGGATAGCAGGGGAACATTTTCTGATACAATGCTAGAAGTTGAGCCCCTCAGGTTGGAAGGCACTCAAAATACAACTGAAGGTCTACCTCTTCAAAATAGTATCAGCCTTAATGTTGAGGAAGGAGTAAAGCTTATGGGACCTTCAGTTTCTGATGTGGGCTGACTCAAAAGGAAACAGCAGCAAACATCAACTAGTAATCGGAACTTGGAATGTATGAAGTATGAATCAAAGAAAACTGGAAGTTCTAAAAAATAAAATGGAAAGCTTGAAGATTGATATCCTAGGCATTAGTGAGCTGATATGGACTGATATTGACCATTTTGAATTAGACAATTAAGGGCTACGGCTGCTAACCAAAAAAGGTCACCAGTTCAAATCCACCAGCTGCTCTTTGGAAACCCTATGGGACAGTTCTAGTCTGTACGATACGGTTGCTATGAGTCAGAATTGACTTTATAGCAATGCTTTTTTTTTTTCTTTTTCAGTAGTCTACTATGCTGGGAATGACAAATTGAAGAGGAATGGCATTGCATTCACTGTTAAAAAGAACATTTCAAGACATTTCAGTGACAGGATAATATCTATAACTTACAAGAAAGACCAGTTAATATGACTATTATGTAAATTTATGCACCAATCACTAAGGCCCAAAATGAAGAAATTGAAGATTTTTACCTACTTCTGCAGTCTGAAATTTATCAAACATGCAATCAAGATGCATTGATAATGACTGCTGATTGGAATGTGAAAGTCAGAAACAAAGAAGAACAATCAGTAATTGGAAAATATGGCCTTGATGATAGAAATGCATGATGGAATTTTGCAAGGCCAATGAGTCATTGGAAATATCTTTTATCAACAACATAAATGATGGTTATACAAGTGGACCTCACTGAACAATGTAGACAGGAATCAAATAGACTACATCTGTGGAAAAGATGATGGAGAAACTCAATATCATCAGTCAAAACAAGGCTAGGGGCTGACTGCAGAATGGACCATCAATTGATCATAGCAAGTTCAAGTTGAAGCTGAAAAAAATTAACACAATTCCATGAGAGATAAAGTACAAACTTTAGTACATCCCACCTGAATTTAGTGACCATCTCAAGAATAGATTTGACTTATTGAACTCTAATCACCAAAAATACATAGAAACCAAATACATATGCATATAACCCAAAAAACCCCAAACCCAGTGCCCCTGAGTCGATACCGACTCATAGCAACCCTATAGGACAGAGTAGAACTGCCCTATAGAGTTTCCAAGGAGCACCTGGTGGATTTGGACTGCTGACCCTTTGGTTAGCAGCCATAGCACTTAACCACTACACCACCAGGGTTTCCATATATGCATATATATAATATAAATTTATTTATTTATAAACCAAAACCCGTTACCATCAAGTCTAGTCCAACTCATAGCTACTCTGTTGAACAGAGTAGAACTGCCCCATAGTTTCCAAAGAGCGGCTGGTGGATTTGAACTGCCAATCTTTCGGTTAGCAGCTGAACTCTTAACCACTGTGCCACCAAACCAAAACCAAACCCAGTGCCATCGAGTCGATTGAGACTCATAGCGACCCTATAGGGCAAAGTAGAACTGCCCCGTAGAGTTTCCAAGGAGCACCTGGCGGATTTGAACTGCCGACCCTTGGGTTAGCAGCTGTAGCACTTAACCACTATGCCAACAGGGTGTCCACTGTACCACCAGGGCTCTCTCTCTCTCTCTCTGTATATATATATGCCATTACCATATCAGCAATTGCCCTCATGGGCATTTATCCCAGAGGAATTAAAAACAAATTTATTTTCAGATTTGTGATAACCAAAACTGGAATGAGCTCAGATGTTCTTCAATAGCCAAATGCATCTCTATTACATACATTTTGTGGAATACTTCCAAACCCAACCCATTGCTGTCAAGTCGGTTCTGACTCATAGTGATCTTATAGGACAGAGTAGAACTTCCCCATAAGGTTTCCAAGGCTCTAAATCTTTACAAAAGCTGACTGCCACATCTTTCTCCTGGGAAGTGGCTGGTGGGTTCCAAATGCAAATCTTTTGGTTGGCAACCAATCACTTTAACCATTCACCATCAGGGGTCCTTCATGGACTATGACTTAACATTAAAAAGAGTACACACATGTTCACACACACATACACATACATAAATGAGTATCAGTAAAAAAAGGAAATCTGAGTAAGATAGAGGGATTCTGTCAATGTCAATATCCTGGTTGTGATATTTTACATATTCTTGGAAGTTGTTATTAATAGGGGTACTAGTAAGAGAGTACGTGAAATCTGCTCTGTATTATTTTTTACACCTGCATGTGAATATGTAACCCTTTTCTTAAAATATTCAAGGATAAAAATATCTATTGATGTTATCCAGGTAAAATTTAAGGAACATCTGGCAATATGAGAAAAATGGAAGAGAACGATCTCCTTTGATGTAGCAGCTCTAATTAAATACATACACATAAAACCAAACCCTTCGCCATCGAGTTAAGCCCAACTCTTAGTTACCCTACAGGACAGAGTAGAATTGCCCCATAAGTTTTCCAAAGAGCAGCTGATGGATTTGAACTGCTGACATTTGATTAGCAGCTAAATTCCCTTAGCCACTGTTCCACCAGGGCTTGTATGTATATATACATACACACACACCCACACACACACATATAAAAACCAACACCAAAACCCACATATATATGTGAGAAATATAAAATAAAGCCAAACCAGTTGCTGTTGAGTTGATTTTGACTTATGGCAACTCCATGTGTTACAGGCTAGAACTGCTCCATGTGGTTTTCTTGGCTGTAATGTTTCTGGGAGCAGATCGCCAAGCATTTCTTTTGTGGTACAAATTGATGTGTTGGAACATTCATCCTCTAAGTTAGCTTCAACAGTACAAATGTTACAAATTTACATGAAAACCATTTGAAACTGTAATTACATGTTTATTTTTTCAGTTATTAAATTTTATAAATTTTGAACAGTAAATTTTTAACCTTAATTTTCTTAGCCACTTCAATGAAAGATGTTGACTGTTAAAAAAAAAACATTTTTTCAAAGTTTATAAAACTCCATCTGTGCCAATTATGTATAATTTATTCAAGTGATTTTTGTTTTTTGTAAATTGTAGCATTCATATTTATGAAGCTATTAATGTTTAAAACTTCACTAAGGCTTTTTGGGAACACTTATTTTACTATAAATAAATTTTATGGAAATGAATGTGAATATGAATGTACAATGGAAAATCAACTCAAAAATTCAAATAATAGCTATTAATAGAAAAATATAATGTGTTTTACATGTATTTTTATAATATTTATTTTCATTAATATATCAAAAAGTGCTAGACAGACATATCATGGCATCCTTCTGCAGTAAAGACCTGAAAAACTAAGTAAAATAGATACAAACATTAATCTTGGAACCCTAAACATCAAACATCAAATGAAAGGATAAAAAATGAGATCAAACACCAAATGGAAGAAGAAACTGACAGAAAACAGAGAATGATGAGAGATATGGAATGGGAGTTCTCTGCCATCTAACATGGCCCAGCTTTGCAAACTTGGAGTGCAAGAAGCAACAACCCCAGACAGGCAGTATGGGAAAGAAACTTCATAGAGCTCCCAAAAGGAGAAAGAGCACCCAATGATCAGAAAAACACACTTTCTCATCCCTCAACCTTCTGAACTGTATGCCCCCCCAACCCTTCGTGATGGGCCATGCCATCCATTCAGCTGGAGAGCTACCAGCATGCCATCACCCCTGGTCTGCCCACCTCCACCCACTGGCTCCTACCATGCCATTTTTTCTCTTTTTTGTTCTCCCTCTCACTTTTTTTTTTTTCTCACTGAGCCCCCTATGACCACCCACACACTTCCCCCACAGGCTATGCCACACCACTTGGCTAGAGAGCTACCAATCCACCATCACCCAGTCCCATCTTGCCCCACTCACTGGCTCCAGCCATGCCATTTTTTCCCCTTTCTTTCTTTCCTTTTTCCCTCCAACATAGCCCCACACACCACCCCCACCCCTTCCTAGTGGGCCAAGCCACACAACTTGGCTTGAAAACTACTAGCCTGACATCACCCTGGGTTCATCCCTCCCTGTCTGCTTGCTCCTGCCATGTCATTTTATTTACTATTTTTCCCTTTTTTCCTTTTCTTTTTCCCTCCTACCAAACCCTGCACATCACTTCCCCAATCTCCTGCCTCGTAATGCCATACTACCATGGCTAGAGAGCCATTAGCCCACTGCTGCTCAGACTCTACCCTGCCCCTCCAACTCCTGACATGCCATTATTTATTTATTTATTTTCTCTACTTTTTCATTTTTCCCTTTTCTTTCTCCCTCCCATCTTGCCTCTTATTCCACCTATCCCCCTTCCCAGCTGGCCATGCTGCACCAGCACTGCTAGAGAACCACTGCTCTGCTACTCTCTACTTCCCACCTAGCTTTGTATTCCATCTACCCCCATTTCCACTACCCCATAGGTCCACCACACCCCCTCCTGCTGGCTACAACTCTTTTTCTTCTTTCTTTTTTCTTTCTTCTGCCCTCCTAGTGATGTATGTCACTCACTGCTTTCTTGTTGACCTTCATTTTGCCACTAGCAGCTACAGCATCCCCAGCTCAGGCCTGTTGCCACACTGAGCCTGCACTGACTCTCCCCGTCTGGCAGCTGAACAGAGGAATATCAGCCTGTACTACTCCCCATCTGACACACCCACCTATTATTGAGGGTCTGTGGATGCACCCACTCTGCTGGATCAATAATAGGAGGCAGAGATCACCCACCCAGTATGCCCTCAGGTACCTCACCAAACCAGTGTACAGCAAAGTGGGTTCATCCTGCCTGCCACTGCCCTGCCCACCCAGACAAGGTGGTGAAAGCTATCATGTCCACAGACTAGCAAACAGCAAGGCACACATGGCCTGCCCTCCCTGACATATCAAACAAAACAAAGAAGCATGATGAAGCAAATGAGCATACAATCAATCAGTAAATAAAATAATACCTTAATGTCTCAGAGACAACAGACAATATCAAAACATGTAAAAAAGCAGGACAAGATTCCTCCAGCAAGTGACTGAAATAAAGAATCAGATGATCTTCTAATGGAAGAAAAGGCAGTCAAACTACCTGATATGGCATTCAAAAGACTAATATTTAGGGATCTCCAAGAGATTAGGAAAAGGATTAAAGGAAACAAGACAAAACCAAAGAAAAATAGGCAAAATCATGTAAAACACAGACAAAAACAATGAAAACATAACCAAAATGAAGAAAAACACAGACAAAGCAATAGGAGAATTCAGGAAAATAATACAAGAACAAAAGGTCAAAATAAATAAGCAATTAGAAATCATATAAAAACAGCAACTAGAAATCCAAAAGATAACAAAATTTCAGAAATGGACAGCTCAATAGAAGGCTGTAGGAGCAAATTTAAAAGCAATGGAAGACAGAATCCGTGAGATTGAAGGCAATTCATGGATGCCAATTTGATTAAGGAAAAATCAAAGAAAGGAATGAAGAAAATCTAAGAATTATGTGGGACACAATCCAGACCAAAAATTTGTGTGTGATCAGAGTTTCAGAACAGGGGGAGAAAATGGAAAACAAGAAGATTGTTGAAGATTTTCTGGCAGAAAAGTTCCCAAATATCATAAAAAACAAAAATATGACCATCCAAGAAGCTCAATGAACCCCATATAGGCTAGATTCCAAAAAAGGAGTCACCAAGACATATCATAATAACACTTGTCAAAACCAAAGACAAAGAAAGAATCCTGAGAGCAACTCAAGAAAAATGAAAAGTAACTTACAAAGGGGAAACTAGGCTCTGATTGTTTGGCAGAAACTATGAATGCAAGAAAGCAATGGAATGACATGTAGCAAACCTTGAAAAAAAACCTGTCAACCGAGAATAATATTTCCTAAAAAACTCTCTTTCAAATATGATGGCAAAATTAGGACATTTCCACATAAGCAGAAATTAAGGAAATTCATAAAAATCAAACCAAATTTACAAGAAATATTAAAGGGAGTCCTTTGGTTAGAAGACCAAAAACATCAGACAACAACTGAAGTTTAGGACAGAGGAGAGCGCCAGGCAGATATCAACCCAGGGAAAGAACTCTCAATAATAAAACAAGCTAAAAGACTTAGAAAAACAGGAATGTCAATTTGTAAATTACAACAACACCAAAACAGTAAAAAGGAGAATAAATGGTGCAGGTATAAAACTTTCAAATGGAGAGGAAATCAAGGAGATGTCAATTAATAAAAGACTGATCCCTCTCAGGAAGATATGGATAAATTTCAAGGTAACCCCCCAAAAAGTTAACAAACCTACTCATCATAATAAAAGAAAAAGAAAAACATTAAGTCTTGGAAAACACAAAATCTGTAATAACAGAAGAAAAGAAAATCCACAAACAAAAGGAATTCAGCACATTAAATATACCAAAAAAAAAAAAAAACCCTCCCAAACGAAAAAAAAGCCCTGACCTGGACTTCACTGGAGAATTCTACCTAGCATTCCGAAAGGAGTTCACACCAATACTACTCAAATTATTTCAGAGCAAAGAAGAAGGAATACACCTGAATTCATTCCATGAAGCCAGCATAACCCATATGCCAAAGCCAGGCAAAGACATGACAAAAAAAGAAAATTACACACCAATATCTCTCATGAACATAGATGCAAAAATTCTTAACATTCAGCATCATATCAAAAAGTAATACAGCACAACCAAATAGGATTCATACCAGGTATGCAAGGATGGATCAACATTAGAAAAACAATCAACATAATTCATCACATAAATAAAACAAAAAAATCACATTATTGCCTCCATCAAAGTAGATAATGCATTCGATAAAGTCCAACACCCCTGGCTGATTAAAACACTCAATAAAATTGAATTAGAAGGAAAATTCCAACATAATAAAGGACATCTATATACAAAACTAGGAAACCCTGGTGGCATAGTGGTTAAGTGCTACAGCTGCTAACCAAGAGGTCAGCAGTTCAAATCTGCCAGGCACTCCTTGGAAACTCTATGGGGCAGTTCTACGCTGTTCTATAGGGTCGCTATGAGTCGGAATCAGCTTGATGGCAGTGGATTTGGTTTTTGGGTGTACAAAACTAAACCAAAGAAGAAATGAAGCCTTTGAATTGTGGTGTTGGTGAAGAATATTGAATATAGCATGGACTGCCAAAAGAATGAACAAATCTGTCTTGGAGGAAGTACAATCAGAATGCTCCTTACAAGCAAGGTTGATGAGACTAGTTTCACATACTTTGGACATGTTATCAGGAGGAATCAGTCCCTGGAGCAGGACATTATGCTTGATAAAATAGAGCATCAGTGAAAAAGAGGAAGACCGTCAACAAGATGGATTGACACAGCGGCTGCAACAATGGGCTCAAGCATGACAACAATTGTGAGGATGATGCAGGGCCCGGCAGATTTTCGTTCTGTTGTACATAGGGTCTCTATGAGTCAGAACTGACTCCAAGGCACCTAACAACTACAACAACGTGCAGGGATGGTTCAATCTTAGAAAATTAATCAATGTAATCCACCACATGAATAAAACAAAAGAAAAAAGTCACAGTATCATCTCAATGCAGAAAAGGCATTTGATAAAGTCTAACACTCATTCCTGATTAAAACTCTCAATAAAATTGGAATAGAAGGGATATTGCTCAACATAATAAAGAGCATCTATATATATTTCTTTTTTTTTATATACAAAACCAACAACCAACATCGTTACCAAGGGAGAGGGGCTGAAAACGTTCCTCCTCAGAACGTGATATTTAAACTAACATTTTGTACCACATAGTATTTTGTTCACTAATCGTGTGATCACTCTTTTACTAAGAAGATTCATAACAGCAAGATTTAGAAATATTTCTTTTTTAACAAAGACCTTTGAAATATAATATAATCAAATGACTTGACATTAGCAGGGCATCTTTCTTTGAAGTGATGTCCAAGTTAATATACTTCCAACTACAGAATTTAATATTGAATAATGTTTAGTGTTCAATAATATTAGCTCTGTGACGGCTCTTTGTTTATTTCTCATTTTTTTGTTTTGTTTTGTTTAGTCTTTCCAAGGAACAAGGGAAGTGGTTTTTTAATGTGGTTGTTTCAGCTCTTCAATAGGGTTTTGTCTAACAAATGCATTGATATTCAAGCCGCGTAACTGAGGGAAAACGCTTGAAAGACTACCAACCAAAATATTTGGCAATCTTACCAAAATAAAAAGAAATTCTGAATTTACAAAATAGTGTTTTCACTGTGATACCCAATATTACTTTGCAAAGTTACATTGTATAATAATAGCACTTGCTTCGTGTTTATTTCAAAATTAACAAAAATATGTTTGAATAAAAAATATGAAATATAAATAATATATATGTTAGATATAACTGAAAAAAATAACATTGTAGAGAGGGAACAACACTAATCAAATTACCAGGTTAAAAAAAAAACTATAAAAAATATTAAAAATGTTTTCATTTTTAAAGGATATACTGTATTCTCAGAATGAAACCCTTAAAATTCACAAAAGAAAAAAACAAAACATCCAAAAATTATTTTTATAGTTTAAAGGAATTAAAATTGCCAGGGGTCTTAAATTCCAATGACTAGACAAAACGGCTAAGAAACAAAAATACATCAGAATCCTTTTAACCTTTATCACTATGTGTTGGACCTGAAGGGAGATGTTATAATGCATTCTGTGTCCATACGGGAAAAGAGCCATCAGAAATCTACAGGGTTCCACACACTGTATTCAGCAAGGCTCAGAATACACAGTGAGTACTCACTAAAAGACACAAAGTAGTCACCACAACGATGGTTATGATTGCATAATAACTCATCCTGTCCTGACACATGTCTACAGAATACACTTAAATGCTAATTTAGATGCATTTAAATTTGAAATTGAAGCTTTTTGTTTTCAAAACTAAATATTGCCTTAGGAATTGCTCATTAGTAGAACTTCAGTGAAGACAACAGGCTTGATCTATGATTAAATTTTTGCTTTGTACTGGGTATAGTTTAGTGTCGGTGTTAAACATTTATTAGTTAATAAGAACACTTCTCAGAAATTATTTTAACTCCCGAATGACTGTAGGCTTGTAAAACCCAACGTTTGTCTCTGTACTCAATCAAAATTTTGAGTTAACTTTTAAATATAAATATATACATAGATATTAGCAAATATTTGCATGTTTTGTATAACCTAAAAATAACCAAACCCTTTGCTGTCAAGTTGATTCTGACTTTTTTTTTAATTAACTTTTATTAAGCTTCAAGTGAACATTTACAATTCCAATCAGTCTGTCACATGTAAGTTTACATGTATCTTACTCCCTTCTCCCACTTGCTCTCCCCTTATTGAGTCAGCCCTTTCAGTCTCTCGTTTCGTGCCAATTTTGCCGTCTTCCCTCTCTCTCTATCTTCCCATCCCCCCTCCAGTCAAGAGTTGCCAACACACTCTTGATTCTGACTTATAGTGACACTATAGGACAGAGTAGAACGGCCCCATAGCGTTTCCAAGGAGCAGCTGGTGGGCTTGAACTGCTGACCTTTAGTAGCTGAGAACACTTAACCGCTGTGCCACCAGGGCTCCATGTTTTGTATAAAGGAGAACAAGCATCCTCTAGATAAGCACGCTATTTTTTCCCTGATATTTTATAACATTTAGGTACCAAAAAAAAAAAAAAAAACTCACTGCCATCAAGTTGATTACCGACTCATAGCGACCCTATAGGACAGAGTAGAACTGCCCCTAGAGTTTCCAAGGAGGGCCTGGTGGATTTGAACTGAGAACCTTTTGGTTAGTAGCCATAGCTCTTAACCAGTATGCCATCTGGGTTTCCTCATTTAGGTACAGTTATTATAAATTGTTCTGTTAATGTGACTGAGGTTACTGTCTCCAGTTATGGGTATACATTACCCTTGTGAGAGGCAATAATATAATGGTAAACCTTATTAATGCCATCAGGTTAGATGTTAATTATCAGTTTCCTTTCTTTTTAGTATTTACCTTACTGAAAACTTCCTATAGTGTATATAATAAGTATGACAACATTTTGCAAATTAATGTGGCTAATTGAAATGGTGAGCACTTTCAAATTCTATCGCCTTTCCAAAAATTTCAAATCTTTTCTTCTTTGCAAAGCTGATATGTTGATCTACATACTATGGAGCATACTAAACGGAAAAGGAACAAATCTATTTATTTTCATTTATTGCATACTTACATGAATCTTAGTATGTACCAGGTACTGTTTTAAGGGCTGTGAAAGTATTAACTTCCTTGATTCTCATCAGGACCCTATGAGGTAGATACTATCATCAGCAATTTTACAGGTGAGGTTTCATAGGTTAAGTAATTTATCAAAGATCAGATACTAAAGGTATTTAAACTGGGGTTAGAAACCAGAAAGTTGGGCTCTAGAGACCATGGTCTTAAGTGGATTACTGTGTTACCTCTCGGACTGGAGCTTGGTGTGGGGTCACATTTAGCCTGCAGTTCCAGTTGCCTTCTGGTTGATTCTGACTTATGGCAAACTCCTGTGTGTCAGAGTAGAATTGTGCTCCAAAGGATTTTCAAAGGCTGATTTTTCCGAAGTAGATCAGCACCTTTCATCCAAGGTGTCTCTGGGTGGGCTCGAACCTCCAAGCTTTAGGTTAGCAATCAACTATGTTAACCGTTTGCACCACCCAGGGACTCCACCTCCAATCTACAAATCTCACAACTCCCACCATCCATGCCATATTTTTCTGGAATAGGTGTGAGTCATCTGATAATGAACAGAGACCTAAGACGGGGCCAGGAATAAACAACGAGGGGAATTTTCTTTTTTCCTTGAAATAATTTTTTAGTATAGCAATACCTGTGAAAGCCGTAATCTATCCTGTCAGAGAAGGAAAACTCAATTATTTTCCACTAAAACCAGCGATAGAAAAGTGGTAAGACTGCACCCTGTCAAAGGCTGGTCTGCAAGACCCAGAAAAACAAGGCAGTCCTTTCGAGTTCCAGCTCTCACAGGTTTCACTGCAACTTTCTTTATCACCCCTTCCGACTTTCCAGTTTTCTGACGCTTGTCTGAGAATTAGAGTATTAATCTATATTTTATTCATTGATGAGTCCCTTTAAATGGCATAATTATTCAAGTCCGTCATCAAACACATACACCAACACATTCCCTTAAACCGTTTCATCTCTTTTTAGTTCCCAGTTTGTACTATTTTTCTCACGGAAGTTAACAAGCTATTTATTTTTCTCTGAATTTCTATTTACTAACTCATTTGCGACTTCATAAACCATATATTTTCCACTGTGAATGTCTTCTTCCTTAATCACTTCCCATTCTATTCTTTTACTTGCTTTCATGGTGTGTGTAAAAAGCTTAGCCACAGGAATTCTTTCCCAAGACACACTAAAACAAACTTGCATATTAAAATACTTTAGTTTATAGCTGTATTTTTGTATAATTGTATTCTAAAGAGGAAAATAAAAACTAATTCATTTTACCTTATTGTCTTCCATGCAATGAGAAATATCTGCATAGTGAATAAATGATGAATGGTTAGGATACTGAACTAGTGGCTAAGAGGGGTACTCCATGTAATCAATATTTAATATTTCTGAGTTTCTGGGACTCCACAGATATTTTACGTGGTGTGGCCTGGTTGATTGATCTTGCCTGGAAATTCAAAATTCTACTTTTTGTTTGCATTATTTTGCTCTCTTTTGCATCATCATTGGAATTTCCAAAGGACATTTGCTTTAATATAGCAAATTGGCTTTCAAGGAGAATTCAGTGAATTTCTGTCATTTGTTTTCTTTCTATAAATACCTGAAAAAAATAACTACAAATCTCGTATAAAATAGTGAATTGTGTTGAAGACAATCTGGCTGTCTCGTAGGCTAGCTGTGTTACATGGGCAAGCCATCCAGATAAGCTACTGTTGTTACCAATCTCCAGTCAGGTGACATAGGCTGTGAAATCAAAGAACACGGTGATATCTGTAGATGCTCTTTTCATTCCAATTCTTGGCTATAGAAATTTTTACAAATGAAAGATAAACAGCTTAAAAGTAAAGTTCAATGTAAAAGCAAGCAAAAAAAAAAAAAAAACCTTCTAAATAGAGCTTAGAATGGAAAGCATATATGTTTAAGTTGAGGTAAGTAAAATATTGTATACCTACTTTTAAAATTAGGACAAATAAAATAATATCAGTTTTCTTTGAACTATGCCTTTAACAATTGAGAAGGTAAAATATTTTCATTTAAACAAGAAGTAAATAGACATTTTTATCTCAGACTTATAGTTGAGCACAACAGTAAGAAATTGTACTCTTTATGGAGGACAGTGGTCGTAGCTAAAAAGTAAAATAGATCTTCAAGCATTATTACTTCAAATAACTAGAAATATGAATGAGGTTTATGAAAGTAGAAACCAGGTATTTCACATGCTTGCAAAGACCACAAAGAAATGTCACGGTTTTATTGATTATGATCATCTTAATCAATCTTAATCAAATAGGTTTCCAATAAATGGAAAAGTAATTACAAGTCATACACACACACGCACACACACATCATATCACATACACACTTCTTAACCATGGAAATTGTTTACTGAGTTACAACCTCAAACATACAAGCAATTTGCCACCTAATTACCTGATTTTGTCCATATACAGTCAGACAGAGTGCCAGACCCATTTTGGTTAATTTTAACAGAAACATATTTTAACACTTTGTTTAATTAATTGACAAGAATGCTATAAATACTTGCTAAATGTATAAACTGTGTATTAGTTTTCTATTTCTGTGTAACAAATTACCACCATTTTTTAGTGACTTAAAATAAGAGGGATTTATTATCTCCCTGTTTCTGTGTGTTAGGAGCCAGGCACGGATTTAGCTGAGTCCTCTGCTGAGGGTCTCACCACACTGAAATCAAAGTGTTGCTCAGGACTGGGTTCTTAGCTGGACCTGGGGGTTCCCTTCCAAGCTCTTTCAGGTTGTTGGCCTATTTAAAAGAGTTATCTACAGTACCAAAATTGAGAGTCATAACCTACTGCAGCTTCGGCATGACTGAACTCAAGCCCAATGAGAAATTCTCCAAATTACTGAACATATTCAAGAAAGCGGAAGATGAGTAAGTAGTACTTCACTTATTCTATGAACAAGGGACCCTAAATAAAGGATGCCTTCTTTCAATGGTGGAAACCCTGATGGCATAGTGGTTAAGAGCTATGGCTGCTAACCAAAAGTTCAGCTGTTCTAATCCACCAGGTGCTCCCTGGAAGCCCTATGGGGCAGTCCTACTTTGTCCTATAGGGTCAGTATGAGTCGGAATCGACTCAATGGCAACAGGCTTTTTCTCTCTCTCTCAATGGGACCAACCTGGACCAATCAGCTATTGCAAATAAAGGATTGACACATTCAGGTTTTATGGAGATCTGGCTGTGACAAATCTTCCATAGGCTTTGAGGGCTGTAAGGTCTCTATTGCAACTACTTGACTACTGATACAGCACAAATATTCAATTTAGCTGTTAGAGAAGAGCTAGTCAACTCTACAGTTGTAGCACAAAGCAGTCATAGACAGTACATAGATAAATAAGCAGGGTTATGTTGCCATAAACTTTAATTACAAAAACAAGCCCTCAGACAGATTTGGTGGAAAACTGTTTACCATGGAAAAAATTCCAGATAGATCATGAGAGATGACAGTGGAGTTTCATATATTTAGCCAAGAGGCATGCAGAGCAGCTAAGAAGCAAGGAAGAAGGAAAAGAAGGAGGGGAGGAAAGGAGGGAGGAAGGGAGGGAGGGAGGGGGGGAAGGAAGGAAGGAAGGAAGGAAGGAAGGGAGGGAGGGAGGGAGGGAGGGAGGGAGGGAGGGAGGAAGGAAGGAAGGAAGGAAGGAAGGAAGGAAGGAAGGAAGGAGGGAAGGAGGGAAGGAGGGAAGGAGGGAAGGAGGGAAGGAGGGAAGGAGGGAAGGAGGGAAGGAGGGAAGGAGGGAAGGAGGGAAGGAGGAAAGAAGGGAAGGAAGAAGGAAAGGAAAGAAGAAAGGAAGAGGAGGAAACACAGACAGAGGGAGATAGGAAGGGAGGGAGGAAAGGAGGAACTAAGACTGGTATGTAAGGGTTGGGTGCCACACTCCAGCCCCACTGCAACCAAAACCCATCACCATCGAGTCTTAGCAATACAGTGGTGAGGGGAAATTGTCATTTGGAAATAGCTTCAAACAGTACACATGGTCATTAACTTCCATAACATATTTAGCATAAAGCATTATCAGGTACTCCTTGGAAGGTTAAATGGTTAGGATTTTGGAAACCTCAGGTTGATAGATCAGGGGAAAGAAGTCTGCGGAGAGGCCAGTGGATGCATCTGAAGCAGTGAAAACAAATTTGTGCAGCCTTCGGATAATTTTATGGTTAACATTTTTGCATTTACAGAATTTTGAGCAATTTCTCTAAAGTTTACCAAAATATATATACTTTTTGGGGCTTTGACCTCTAGAGAGCAAAAGAGAAGAGAGTAGAGAAAAAAAGGACACTAATAAAAGAATAATGGAAATGGGCTGGTCTTCATCCATTCATTCTCTTATAAATACATTTTTTTAATACCTATCCTTGAATATTAACTAGCTAGGTTTTGAGTATGTATACAGTGTCCTGTAGAGTTGAGTCAAACAGGCATTAAGCATCAAAATATTCAAACATATTATTAATATGACAATTATTAAATTGTCATAAGTACTATGAAGGAAAACAAGAGTACCAAGAGAATGACAAGAGTAGAGCCACTATAGTATCAGGTTTCTTTGAGAAGGTAACATTTAAGAAAATGATGAATGTTATGAAAAATCAGAGAAAATCAGCAGAGCAAAGACTGAAATTAAGAGTTCTCAAGAAACAAAGGTCTTAAAGTTGGGAAAAGCTTGATGTGCTTTGGAATTCAAAGAAGGCTAATATGATCAGGGTGCACTAATAGTTGGAAAGCTTAAGGGAGGTTGACAGTGGACAGATAATCTTAGTGTCATTTAGGGCATGCAGTCTTAATAGAGCAATACAGCCCCCAAGAGAGCAAAAATTGGTTCTGGGGTGAAAGAGCCTTACTCTTCTTATGCTTAAAACACAGCCATACAGAATGGAAACAGATACACAGTATATCTATGGTATTAAAGCTTAAAGGCGGAGTGATTATGAAAATAAAAAAGTCTAAAAAAGATACCTTATGGGCTAGAAACAAATACAAGTTTGGGAAATACTAACTTAGGGTAACACCGCCTCCTGTAAGACTAAATCTCCAAATTTCACTGCCTTAACACAATACAATCATATTTCTCATGAACGTAACAGTTTCCTGTAGATCTTGCTTTCCTTTACTTGATGATTCGGGCATCCAGGCTGCTTCTAAATTTGGGTCCATATTCCCCAAAGTCTACTCCCAAATCACAAAAAGATTTCACTCTTGTCATGATTCTGAGTCCTACTAAATACACCACAATTTCATATCCTTCCCATTCCCCCTTGCATTATACAGGTACGGAACAGGGACAAGATACCCATAGTAAAAAATATCCGTTCAGAGAAGGAAAGAATGGAGAAAACACACTAATCCTGTTTAAAGGCAAAATGCAATGGTCCGTGGTGGAAGTTTCTTTTTCAGATCCTGATTCTGCCCACTAGAAGTTGCTCCCTGGATCATTGTTCTCTGTGAAACTTGACTGTGCTCTGCATAGTTTTGCCTGGTTTATTCTCCTGTATAGTCATTTGTGAGATGGATGGTAGTATTATATCCTCCATGACGAAGAGCTTTGGCAACCTGCCTTCTTCTATTCATGAAAGTTTTGGAGTCTGATGGTGGTTTATGGTTTGTGGAACAAAAGTCAAAGTCTTTCTATGTGAGGGATGTGGGTTTTGGGCATTAAAATTCCCTACAAGTTGGGAATGTTGTTCCTTCCAGTCAGTTCTATGTACAATGAACCATGAATGCCAAAGTCTTCTTTTAGAAGTAATTCTCAGGTCTGTCTTATTTCCTTGCTTTCTCTCCCCCACATCTTTCACTTTCAACTTCATGGTGACTATCTGGAGGCCATCTAAAATAATCAGCTTGGGAAAGAAAGTGAAGCCCTTATCTGATCTTTGTATCAGGGCTGAGTCACTTATATTAATTGAGAAATCTCACTAGTTCTTTGTTGCCCCAAATCAATTTTCAGTCTTATGCTTCTTGTCAGTAGGCTTTCTCAATCTTGCTAAGACATAAATTTCTCTGTTCCCATCTCAGCTTTCAATGCAGATAATTTTTTTTATTGTATTTTAGGTAAAATTTATTTCTCAAGTTAATCTCTTAAACAAAATTTTGTATACATGTTGTCAAGTGACACTAGTTACAATCCCTACAATGTGACAGCACACTCCCCTTTCCACCCCGGTTTTCTCGTGTCCATCCAACCAGCTCCTTTCCCTTCCTGCCTTCCCATTCTGACTCCAGACAGGAGCAGCTCATTTGGTCTCTTGTATCTGCTTGAACTAAGAAGCACACTCTTCAAGAGTATCATTTTATGTTTTATAGTGCAGTCTAATTTTTGTCTGAAGAGTGGGCTTCGGGAATGGTTTTAGTTCTAGGTTAACAGAGTGTCTGGGGGCCGTGGCTTTGAGGGTTCCTCCAGTCTCTCTCAGACCATTAAGTCTGGTCTTTTTACTAGAATTCAAGTTCTATTCCACACTTTTCTCTTGCTCAGTCAGGGACTCTGTTGTTTTCCCTGTCAGGGCAGTCATTGGTGGTAGGCAGGCACCATTTATTTCTTCTGGTCGCAGGCTGATAGAGTCTCTGGTTTATGTGGCCCTTTCTGTCTCTTGTTTTCTTGTGTCTTTGTTGTTCTTCATTCTCCTTTGCTTCAGGTGGGTTGGAACAGATTGATGCATCTTGGATGCTCGCCAGCTTTTAAGACCCCAGATGTGACTCACCAAAGTGGGATGTAAACATTTTCTTAATAAACTTTGTTATGCCAATTGATCCCCTGAAACCATGGTTCCCAAGACCCGAGACCCAGCTACTAGAAGTGTTTGGTTGTGTGCAGGAAACTTCTTAGCTTTTGGTTTAGTCCAGTTGTGCTGACTTCCCCTGTATTGTGTACTTTCCTTCCCTTCACCCAAGGTGATTCTTGTCTACTATCTAGTTACTGTATTCTCCTCTCCCTCCCTCCCCACCTTCATAACCATCAAAGAATGTTTTCTTCTCTGTTTAAACCTTTTCTTGAGTTTTTTAAAAATAATTTTTATTGTACTTTAAGTGAAAGTTTACAAATCAAGTCAGTCTCTCACACAAAAACGTATATACACCTTGCTACACACTCCCAATTACTCTCCCTCAATCTTTTTTTTTAATCAGACAGCCTGCTCTTTCCCTCCACTCTCTCTTTTTGTGTCCTTTTCACAGCTTCTAACCCCCTCCACCCTCTCATCTCCCCTCCAGACAGGAGATGCCAACATAGTCTCGAGTGTTCACCTGATCCAAGAAGTTCACTCCTCACCAGCATCCCTCTCCAACCCATTGTCCAGTCCAATCCATGTCTGAAGAGTTGGCTTTGGGAATGGTTCCTGTCCTAGGGCAACAGAAGGTCTGGGGGCCATGACCACCAGGGTCCTTCCAGTCTCAGTTAGACCATTAAGTCTGGTCTTATGAGAATTTAGGGTCTGTATCCCACTGCTCTCCTGCTCCCTCAGGGTTTCTCTGTTGTGTTCCCTGTCAGGGCAATCATTGGTTGTAGCTGGGCACCATCTAGTTCTCCTGGTCTCAGGATGATGTAGTCTCTGGATCCTGTGGCCCTTCCTGCCAGATAGAAGTTAAAAAGGGAGGGGGGGATCAAGAGATTCATATTATTTTCTCATCTGTCTTGGCCCAGAAGTGACACATATCAGCTTGTAAAGAACTGTGAAGGGCATGAGATTTTTATCCTTCTCACAAGTTAACAAGCCAGCCTGCAACAAGCTCCTGGATTCTGGAAGAAGATATGAGATTCTTGAGTCAGAGACAATGGACAATTAATTACAGCAATAGCGGTATCCAGCAGTTCAGTTTTGTTTTCTTTTTTTTGCCTCTTTTCCTGAGTCCCAATTCCCATATAGTGGCACCAAGAAGGTCAGGTGATATTTGTATGTGCAGTACGTTTTCTTGCAGGAGAGTAAGTCTGAGCTTAGGGAACCTGAATCCTATATAATGTGCAGTAAGCATGCATGATCTTTGCTCCAGAGGGAGATTGTCTGCATGCAAACTTCCCTGAAAAGATATTCCAGACAAATAACAATCAATGGCTTTGCTTGTAAGTCATGCAGATATGAAAGATCCTTGGAGAATTGACTCTAAAATATGTCCATTCCTCCTTTCAACATCCTCTTGGTTCCTGGCAATTTTTTTCCATTAGTATGTCATTCCATTAGCTACTCTGATTAATCTGACCAAACCCTTCATTTTCCTTGTATGATATTTAATTATGGCTACGACCAATAGAACTCCCAGTAGCTAAATGTGGTAATCCTACAATATTGACCTAAGCCGTGTTCATCAAGGTCCCACCAGAACAAACCCCATAAACTATTAAGGTCTATCTAACAAAGCCAGGTAGAATTATTGTTAAATTTCTGCATCAAAATTAATCCAGGTACAACAATATATTTTCTTTGAAACAGACTACACCTTGCAAAGAAGCCTGGGTGGTGAAGTGATTTGTTTTTGGCTGCTAACCTGTTGGCGGTTTGAACCCATTCAGCAGCTCCGCAGAAGAAAGGCCTGGTGAACTGCTTCTGTAAAGATTACAGCCAAGAAAATTCTGTGGAGCACTTTTACCCTGCAACCAAAGGGGTTACCTTGAGTTGGAATTGACTTGATGGCGATGGGTGCTCCTTGGCCCTTAAAGATGAAGTCTAAGAGAACACTGGCCAATCAGCTGAGGCCGACTTGACTGCCTTCTAGGGCCAAGACAGTGCCATTGATCACTTTAGCCAAAGTAGGGCAAACATTTTTGTACTACATTTTCTAACTGGATGATTTCAATTATGGGGGAAACTGCCCACAATTATGGCATAATTATACTTCCAGGAAGTTCCCCGGAATAAACATGACTAATCAGATTTTTGCAGTGTCTTATGGCTACATGATCTACTGGAAATATTTCCAAAAACACTTGAAGATCCCTACTAACCTAATAACCACCAATAAAGTACCAGTAAACTTGCGCTTGTGTGGGAGCCAAGCTAATCACTAGTTTCCATACAAGAAGTGAAGTCCTTTTAAGAGACCTGAGTTGACAAGGTCCCCAACTCTGCTGATAACCCTTAGAATTATCTGTTCATTTTTGAATAATTGCATCTAGTTATTGATTTTGAAAGGACTACGTGACAGCAGTTAGTCCAACCTGTTCTATTGTCCATGCAATTATCCATCTCATGGAGTGGTTGTGCTCCAGCTATGGCAATGGGGATGAAGAAGACATTTGGCACTGTGACAGGTCTTTTGTGTGGAAGATGCAGGAGTTACAGCCATGCCCTGCTGTTCCAATATAATCATCGGTAACTAACCAGATTGATGATCCAACTGTATTCAGAGCCATTTGCTGAGAAATTGTATACCTAACAGTCAATAACATTTAGGAGGCTTGCAACAGTTTGTGAGGGCACATCAAGGCATTTTTCTCCATGAGGAAGATTCCTGGGATAGTCAGAAAGACACAAAACTTTAATGTCTTTTCTCCCCCTCTGTAGTCTGAAATTTGAGGTGTTTCTTTCCCAGGTGCTGAGGTTGTTCTCCTTCCACCACCTTGTATTAAATTTTTATGCTATGTAACAAATTACCCTCAATTTAGCAGCTTAAATTGATGTCCATTTATCATTTTACAGATTCTGTGGGTTAGAAGTCTGGGAATGATTTAACTGGGTCATCTGATCAGAGTCTCATGAGGCTGCAATCCAAGTGTTGGCCAGGACTAGGTCTTATCAGAGTTTTGCTTAGAAGAATATCTGCTTCGAAGGTCTCTTAAGTTATTGTCAGAATTTATTTATTTGTGACTGCAGTCTGACACATCAGCTTCTTTCTGAAGCTGCATACCTCAGCTTCTAGAGGCCCTAGCTACTTCCTAGAAATCACTATTCCTTGCCACATGGCAGCTTACTTCTTCAAGGCCAGCAACACAGAGAGAGTACCTAGACTGAGTCTGCTAGAGCCTTACATTTTAATGCAATTATAGGAATGACAGCCTATTGCCTTCATTGTATTCTATTGGTTATAAGCAAGTCACAGGTCCTGCTCATAATCGATGGAAGGGTGTTATTCAAGGATGTATAATACCCATCAGGAGGAAGAAATTATGGGGAGCTAAAAAAAAAAATCTTTTTTCTTTTTTTTTTTATCCTATAGTCTGCACAACATTGTTTTTATTCTGGCCTCCAATAACACGTATGTCTTCTACATGCTACATATATTCACTGCCTGCCAATGTTCTCAAAGTTCTCATTCATTATAAAGTCAAGCTCAAAGTCCAAACTCTCACCACCTAAATCAGGTCCCCAACACACCGAACATATAATGGGTGTAGTATGGAATAACAGCTATAGACAGTCCCTTTCGAAAACGGGGCAAATAGGAAGTGCAAAGGAATCACTGGTCCAGGAGATCTGAAATACAGATGTTTGGGATTTCTTGATTAGTTTTCAATGCTTGGAGATAATTCTCCATCATATTCACCTCCTCTGGGTTCTTTCTTTTTCATGTAAGGTTGCATATATTCACAGATGAGTAGTTTTGTCTGTCTGCTTCCTTTCAATAGAATTTTGAGGGTCTGACACTTTTGCACTCTCTCTGTCCCTTGTAGTTCAAAGGGCAATATTTTTTTTAAGTAAATTTCTTTGGATCTTTTGAAAGTATCCCCTTCCCTATTTTGGCCTCCTTCTGATATGGCTGAGGATCTGTGCCCTTAAGCTTCCTAGAGGGCCTATGATTTGATAGACAGGATGTATGAGGCACCTGAGGCATACTTTAAGCCTTTCAAAGGGCCTTTTGTATGACCAAATAATTCGAATCTTTGTTTCTCTGAGGTTTTAGCAAGTTTCTACAGGCACACCCTTGGCTTTTTCTCTACGCTAAGTTTTCAAAAATGATTTCTAAACTTCAGCATCTTTTGCTTTCTTGATAGGGTGAGAATTTCCAAATTCGTCACGTCCTGGTTCCTTTTTGTTTAACAGTCTTTTTTTTCCCTTAGTTTTTGTATCTTCTTGAATTTTGCTATAAGCTGGAAGAATAAATCAGGTATCACTTTCAACACTTTATTTGGAAATCCCCTTGGCTAAATAAACAAGTTCTTCTTTTATCACTTCCAAATTCTCCTTTTTACTAACAGCAGGAGACAATTTTGGTAAGCTTTCTGCCACTACATAACGAGGATCCCCTTTCCTTCAGTTTTTAATAGCATATCACTTTCTTTTGAGCCCGGGGTAACAGTTTCCTTAAAGTTTAGATTTCTAGTAGTCGTCTATCTGTTCAAGGTGATTTAGGCTTCTCTATCATGTTCCTCAAATTTCATCCAGCCTTTCCCCATTCTTAGATATTTGTTATAACTGTACAGCTCAGGTTACATGTTCAAGAGACTCATGGTTCAGAGTTATACTAAAAATTTAATACAGAGGTAAGAATTGAAACGGCTTCCCTGATCTGTCTTGTAAAACCCTAAAATCAGTGTGCTGCTTTCTAGTAGCTGTAACAGCATGTTTTTCCAGTCTCCTCTACTCACATCCAGATATTTTGTCTGGAATTTTCAAGTCCAAAAGGGACAAGGGAATTCTTATGATACTTACAGTGACCCATTACATCACACTCTTTGGCTCACATGGGTCACTACAGGGGAACTCGGTAAACGGTGTGTTCAATCAAGGGATCATTTTTTTTATGATTGGTGGCCATGTCAATTCAATAAGAGAAACACCTAAGAGGAAACACCCAAAAGGAGATAATACCTTTCTAGGGATAGCTATATGAACAGAGAGGAGGAAAGTGATGTAGAGTCAGACATCTTTTGAGCTGATATTTGAAGAGGCCATTGCAATGCTCAGTAATACTAGATGCCTGTGGTTGGTGAGGAGTGTAGAAAGTTCATGAAATACCATTTCTATAATCCTATTGTTGATTCTAGTGGGAATCATCAGAAAATGGGCCCTTGCCATGAATATTTATATAACTAAAGAGTTTGAATAGCTGTCATAATTTGTTTCTATAATCCATAGTTCCAAAGAGAAATGTCTTTAATGTGACAGTCTATGCTTAAATGACATATCAAATAGCTAGTCCATTTGCAACAAGCAAAGAGTTTGAATAAACATAACAGGGAGTTTATTAAGGGGATATTGGCCAGAAATATTAGAAGAGCTTTTAGTTCTGCCTACCGAACTTCTGCTTTTGGTTCTGCATAGCTTGTGCTGAGTGGGTACCATTAGTGATTCAGGGTCAGACATTTAGAGAAATCTACTTGAAATATCAACCCCATTGAGCCAGCAGTTTTGCTTCAGACTGTAGAGTGGGACACATTGTCCTGTTTTCCCCAAAGGGACAGCTGCCACTTTTTCATGTAAAGTTGAGTTATCAATGGGACAAGACTAGGTACTTATTTATTGTCATTTTGTAGAGGGTCAGTGAAAAAGAGGAAGACTCTCAAAGAAACGGTTTGACACTGTGGCTGCAACAATGGGTTCAAACATAATTGTAAGAATGGCGCAGGACCAGGCAGTGTTTTATTCTGTTGTACACAGGATTGTTGTGAATCAGAGCTGACTTGACGGCACCGAACAACAATTGACATTTTACAAGTGAGGCTTGTTAGGTCCAGTCCATCTTGCTAGCTATTGAGTCTAAGATGACCCACCCCAAAACGGGAATATCAGGCTGGAGAGTCACAAAGCCTTCATGGATCAAGTACTCAGTTTCAACAAGAGCCCAACAGCAAACTAAAATCTGCTTTTCGAAGGAGCTGTACCTGCTAGCCATGTCAGAGAGGTGAGAATCCAAAATCCCAAGTGGCTACACTAGGTGGAGGTCAGAGGCTCTTTATTACTTTCCTAGGGCTGCCATGGCAAAGTACCACAAACTGGGTGGCTTAAACCAGGAGAAGTTTATTCTTTCCCAGTAATGGAGGTTAGAAGCCTGAAATCAAGGTGCTGTAAGGGCCATGCTGATTCTGAGTGCTCTAGGGAAGGATACTTCCTTGCCTGTTTTTTAATTTCTCATGGTTGCAAGCAATCTTTCATGTTTGTTGGTTCATTGTCTTAGGCTGGGTTCTCTAGAGAAGAAGCAAAACCAGTTAGGTGTGTAAATACTGATTCATGCAGTTGTAGAGGCTGGCAAGTTCTGAGTCCATAAGTCAGGCTTAAGGCCAGAGGCTTTTCCTGACTCATTTAGCAGGAGGGGTTGATGAACCTAAGATCAGCAGATCAGATGGAAGATTGCTGACTGAAGAGCTGCAGAGACTGACGAATCCAAGATCAGCAAGTAAGATGTCAGGCTGCTGGCTCACAGCCTGTGGAGGCCAATGAAACCCAAGATTTATGGGCAATAAGGCAAGCCACTGACTCAGGTTTCAAGAACTGGCAGTCAGATGATGACAAGCTGCATGCAGGATTCAGAGTGAGCAAAAGCTAGAGAACTTTGCCAGAATGTCTGTATGTATTGGATGCTAGCCACACCCCCACAGAAACTCCCCTTACAACTGATTGGTTGATTACATCAGATCACATCATGGGCTGATTACAGTATATCATAAAACGGAGGATAAGTGTATCATTACATAACTGCCAAACTACTGAGAATCATGGTCCAGCTAAGTTAACACACAACCTTAATCATCGCATAGCCTTTTTCCTTGTAAATATAGTATTAAACAAATGGTAGCATACGCTTCTGCTCTCAAGATTTGAAGATATTCATGAGACATGGACAGTTGTCTCCCAAAGCATATTTACATGTATTTCATTAGCAAGTACCATTTACAAGGCTTTACTTTGATGACAGAAGATCTGAGAATAATAGTCTCTGACAGAATAGCTTTATTCTAGGTACAACCTAAGGATTATTGTTGTTAGGTGCCGTCAAGTCAGTTCCAATTCCTAGCAACCTTATGTACAACAGAACTAAACACTGCCTGGTTCTGTGCCATCCTCACAATCATTCCTATGTTTGAGGCTATTGTTGCAGCCACTGTGTCAACCCATCTTGTTGAGGATCTTCTTCTTTTTCACTGACTCCCTACTTCACCAAGCATGATGTCCTTACCAAGGGACTGGTCCTCCCTGATAACATGTCCAAAGTACATAAGATGAAGTCTTGCCATCCTCGCTTCTAAGGAGCATTCTGGCTGTACTTCCCAGAGACATTTGTTCATTCTTCTGGAAGTTTATGGTATATTCAATATTCGTTGCCAACACCATAACTCAAAGGCATCAATTCTTCTTTGGTCTTCTTTATTCATTGTCCAGATTTTGCATACAATATGAGGCAATTGAAAATACCATGGCTTGGGTCATGTGCACCTTAGTTCTCAAAGTCACATCTTTGCTTTTTATCAGTTTAAGGGTGTATTTTGAGCAGATTTGCCCAACACAATAGGTTGTTTGAATTCCATGAGCGTTGATTGAGAATCCAAGTAAAACGAAGTCCTTGACAGTGTCAATATCTTCTCCGTTTCTTATTGGTCCGATCGTGAGGATTTTTGTTTTCTTTATGTTGAGGTGTAATTCATGCCGAAGGCTGTGATCTTTGTTCTTCATCAGTAATTGTTTCAAGTTCTCTTTGCTTTCAGAAAGCAAGGTCATCTCATGCACATATTGCAGGCTGTTAATAAATCTTCCTCCAATCCTGATGTCACCTTCTTCTTCATATAGTGCAGCTTCTCAGATTATTTGCTCAGCATAAAGATTGTATAAGTATGGTGAAATGATACAACCTTGATACACACCTTTCCTGACTTTAAACTAAACAATATTCCCTTGTTCTGTTCAAATGACTGCCTCTTGGTCTACTTACAGGTTCCTCAGGAGCACAATTAAATGTTCTGGAATTGCCATTCTTCTCAACGTTATCCATAATTTGTGATAATCCACACAGTAGAATGCCTTTACATAGTCAATAAAGCACAGATAAAATTCTTTAGGTATTTTCTGCTTTCATCCAAGATCTATCTGATATTAGCAGCGATATCCCTCTTTCCACCTTTTCTTCTGAGTCTGGTTTGAATTTTTGGCAGTTCCCTGTGAATGTAATGCTGCAACTGTTTTTCGAATTGTGTTCACCAAAATTTTACTTGCATGTGATATTGATATTGTTCAAAAATTTCCACATTCTGTTGGGCCACTTTTCCTTGGAATGGGCACAAATAAGAATCTCTTCCAGTCAGTTGGCCGGGTAGCTCTCTTTCAAATTTCGTGACATAGATGAATGAGCACTTCCAGTGTTTCATCCCTTTGTTGAGACATCTCAATTGGTATTGCATCAATTCCAGGAGCCTTGCCTTTTCTCCAGTGCCTTCAGTGCAATGCCACCACACGTCTGTCAGTTTTTCGCCAATGCCTTCAGTGCAATGCCATTGCTTCTCTGTCAGTTTGTCATACTGTGGGGGATTGCATGTTGCTCTGACGCTGGAAGCTATGCCACCAGTATTTCAAATACCAGCAAGGTCACCCACAGTGGACAGGTTTCAGCTGAGCTTCCAGACTAAGATAGACTGGGAAAAAAGACATAGTGGAGTCAAGCTTTCAGGACCTTTATTTGTTGATGCAGCATGACTCAAAATGAGAAGAAACATCTGCAAACATCCATTAATAACTGGAATGTGGGATATACAATGTATGAATCTAGGAAAATTGGAAGTCGTCAAAAATGAAATGGAATGCATAAAGATTGATATTCTAGGCATTAGTGAGTGACCTGAAATGGATAGGTATTGGCCATTTTGAAGTAGACATATGGTCTACTATGCTGGGAATGACAAAACTGAAGAGGAATGGCATTACATTCATAGTCAAAAAGAACAATTTGACATCTATCCTGAGATACCACACTGTCAGTGATAGGAAAATTTCCATATGCTTAAAAGGAAACCCAGTTAGCAGGACTATTTCTCAAATTTATACTGACCACTAATGCCAAAGATGAAGAAACTGAAGATTTTTCTAACCAACTTCTGCAATCTGAAATTGATCAAATAGGCAATCAAGATGCATTGATAATTACTGGTGATTGGAACGAAAAAGTTGGGAGAAAAGAAGGATAGGTAGCTGGAAAGTCTGGCCTTGGTGAAGAAATGACACAGGAGATTGCATGATAGAATTTTGCAAGACCAATGACATATTCATTGCAAATAGGTTTTTTAAACAACCTAAAAGGTGACTATACAGTACATGGACCTTGCCAGATGGAATACAAAAGAAGCAAATCAACTGTATCTGATGGAGAAGCTCAATATCATCAGTCAGAATACGGCCAACAGCTGACTTTGGAACAGAGCATCAGTTGCTCATAAGCAGTTCAAATTGAAGCGGAAGAAAACTAAAACAAGTCCATGAGAGCCAAAGTACTACTGTGAGTATATCCCACCTGAATTTAAAGACTATCTCAAGAATGAATTTGATGCATTGTACACTAATGACTGAGGTCCAGATGGGTTGTGGGGCGACATCAAGGACATCATAAATGAAAAATCCAAACGTTATTAAAAAGACAGGAAAGAAAAGACCAGATAAATGTTAGAAGAGACTCTGAAACTTGCTCTTGAATGTAGAGTACCTAAAACAAAACGAAGAAATGATCGCTTAAAAGAGCTGAACAAAAGATTTCAAAGGGCAGCTCCAGAAGACAAAGTAAAGTATATAATGAAAGTGCAACGATCTGGAATCAAAAAGGCAAAAGGGAAGAACACACTAGGCTTTTCTCAAGCTGAAAGAACTGAAGAAAAAATTCTAGTCTCCAGTTGTGCTTGTATGGCAAAATATTAAAGGATTGTATGGGCAAAATATTGAATGACACAGGAAACATCAAAAAAAGGTGTAAGAAATACACGGCATCACTGTACCAAAAAGAATTGGCCAACGTTCAACCATTTCAAGCGGTAGTATATGATCAAGAACTTAAGCATTAGGGTTATAGACTTTGCTGGCTAGGTAGACGTTGCTTCTTCAGTCTCATAAGTCAAATTATTGATTATAAAATTTTATATAAAAGAAAATAAAATTCTTTAAAATATCTTAAGCAGATTTGCACTTTAAAATAATTTCTCAGATGAGGAGAAATTCTCAAAACTATTGTCAGGTGAGAAAGCAAATCCCACTCCTAAGTAACTAACTTTAAAATTTTAAGAATGAAAGATTATTTTCAAAAGCTTGAAAAAATTCTAATTTTCTTTCTCAATTTTTTAATAATATTTTATGCTATCAGTACATCTATTATAGATTGAATCATGTCCCCCCAAAATATGTGTTTTCTTGGCTAAGCTGTGATTCCCAGTATTGTGTCATTGTCCACCATTTTGCTCTCTGATGTGATTGTCCTATGTGTGGTAAATCCTAAACTCTATGATGTTAATGAGGCAGGATTAGAGGCAGTTATGTTAATGAGGCAGGACTCAATTTACAGTTATTAGGTTGCATCTTGAGTCAATTTCTTTAGAGATATAAGAGAAAGAAGCAAGAAGAGAGAAGTGGAACTTCATTCCACAAGAAAGCAGCGCCAGGAGCAGAACGCATCCTTTGGACCGGGTGTCTCTGTGCTGAGAAGCTCCTAGACCAGCGAAAGATTGTTGACAAGGAATATCACCCAGAACCAACATAGAGAGAAAGCCTTCCCCTGGAGCTGGTGTCCTGAATTAGAACTTCTACCCTCTTAAGCTGTGAGAGTATCATATCATATAGATGTTATTAGCATTTATCTTGAAATTTTATGATGAGAAACAGTATAAATTACTTGCTATGTAGTATTATAGCTGAATTATTTATTATTTAAAATAAAATGAAATTGGGTTAATGAAGTCATGAGAGCAACTACCATACTGTAGGACATTTGCTTTTAGGTTTTTCTTTTTTCTATAATCACCAGAACTCCTTAAAACCAATTAAATGTATTTGTGAATAGCTAGTCAAAACTAGCAAAGCATACTAACTCACTTGAAAGAAAAGCTTATTAATAACGTAGTTCTTACAACCTAGCTAGCTTATTATAAACATTAAATACAGTTTTAAGACAGAAAGATAATTAAATCCTTTATAACTTTAAAATATATATTGTAGGGCAATCCATCATGTCTAAAGCCAATTAAAATCAAGTCATTTTCCCCACAGAGGTAGGTGTAACTTAATTAATCTCCCGTGCACAGAAGTATATGTGAGGCAGTTAAGGATATGGCTTTTGGAATCAGAGGGCTTGGGGCTGAATCTGAGCTCTGCACTCCGAGAACGATTTGACCATAAGCAGTTTATATAACCTGTAAGTCTCTGTTTCCTGTTCTATATTGTGGGAATAGTAGTGGCTACTCCCTCGTGGGTTTTTGATAGGGTTACATAGGATAAGCCACGTAAAACATTACCTCAGTATCTGACACTAGTACAGACACAATTTCAATGCTTCCCAATATGATGCAAATGTCACAATTATTTATTAACTAGGTGCGTATCTTTTTGAATCAGCAAAAATTTTCAAAATCATGAATGAAAATGTTTTATTTGCACCAACATTTCTTTCTATTCTTGCATAAACATATACTACGTGCTATTCTTGGTGTGTTCATGTTTTTAAATTATGAAGAAATCTTTTTACTGTATATCTATTCATTTTCTTGGTATTCCTTCATGATGGACACTGTTAACACTTTTCAAAATTCTAAGGCATTTATGTTCTACACATTATTTTTATCATTCGCTTTATTAACCTTCATTTATTTATTAGCTTTTCAAACAACTTGAACTTGTTAGAGAAAAAAGCTTAAGGTCTTCAAGGAAGAAGGGACGGTAAAGAGTATTAATAAGGTGAGTTTTAGATTTATGTACACATAATTTAGAAAAGACCAGTCTTAATTAAAGGTGACAAATTAGCCTTGACAAATAGGATCTGGAAGTAACAGTGATATCGCAAGCTGTTAAGCAGACACTCAATTAGAAACACTTCATTTTTTAAAATTGTGCTTTAAGTGAAAGTTTACAGACCAAGTCAGTCTCTCATACAAAAACCCATACACAGCCTGCTGTGCAACCCCAGCTACTCTCCCCGTAATGTGACAGCTCACTCCTCCTCTCCATCCTGTACTCCCTGTGCCCATTCACCCCACTCCTGTCCCCTCTGCCAACTCTTCTCACCTCCAGAAAGTAGCTGCCCACGTAGTCTCATGTGTCTACTTGCCAAGAAGCTCACTCCTCACCAGTATCATTTTCTGTCATATAGTCCAGTCTGATCCCTGTCTGAAAAGTTGGCTTTGGGAATGATTCCGGAGGGTCTGGGGGCCCTGACCTCTGAGGTCCCTCCAGTCTGAGGCAGACCATTAAGTCTGGTCTTTTTACTAGAATTTGAGGACTGCATCCCACTGTTCTCCTGCTCCATCAGGGATTCTCTGTTGAGAAACACTTCATTTTATGACAAAAGTGAGTTTGAGTCAAAGACTAAAAAAAAAAAAAATTTTTCAAAGGAGAAGAAAAATTATATTAGGTCTAAAATGTAGTACCCAGTACCCAGTGCCGTCGAGTCTATTCCGACTCATAGCAACCCTATAGGACAGAGAAGAACTACCCCACAGAGTTTCCAAGGAGCGCCTGGTGGATTTGAACTGCCACCGTAGCACTTAACCACTATGCCACCAGGGTTTCCAGGGTTTGCAAAATGTAGTAGAATATTCAAAAATAAAAGTGTTGAAGCTAAAAGTCAAAAAATTGTATTTTATTCATATGTATATCTCTGACTCAAAGATTTTTGCCCAATGTCACCATTATTTAAAGACTTCTTATTTTTCTCTTCTATGCAGAATTAGAAAAAACTTCTAACAAAATCTTTTGATGCCATCTCAGTCATGGCTTCTGTTATCCTGTCTTATGATAGCATGAAAGATTTGAACATGATCAATTTACATCGCATATTACAATAGCATAGTGCCATGTACCTACTGTTGTTTTTAGTTGCCGTCTAGTCAGCCTCTGACTCATAGCAACAGCATGCACGGTGGAATGAAACACTGCTCACTCCTGCACCAAAATCCATGATTGTGTAACCTGATGCTACGAATGCCAGTAAATTTCTATTACTCCTTAAAATACCCCAAGCCGGACTTGGCCTGCCCTGCATGCAAAGGACCAGCCATGACCACTAATTGATCTTAACAGAGGATGCAGCAATAGGGGGAACGAATCAGAAGGAAAATCATCACCTGGCCCATTCCGAAGCAAGAAGTCCGACAAGAACCATGTCACCTCCTGTTTCCTGGCTGCCTTCTAGAATTTTCCCTCCCCAGTATACCTGCACAGCCACCATCTTGCTGCCCAAATCACATATAAGCCCTGCTTTTTTCCCTGTAGCTCGAGGAGTTGTATCTGAGGAATTTCCTCCCAGCTCCTTGCTGTGCACATTCCAATATACTTATTTTTCTTTCTGAAAGACCAGTGTCCAGATTATTGGCAAGCCTGAGAGTGCCAGAAAAGGACCTACGTACCTGGATTTGGTAACAGTTGGTTGTGAATCAGACTGTTGTGACCCATAGGGTTTTCATTGCCTATTTTTCAGAAGTAGAGATTGCCAGGCCTTCCTTCCTAGTTCACCTTTGTCTTGAAGTTCTGCTGAAACCTGTTTAGCATCATAGCAACAGGCAAGCCTCCACTGACAGGTGGGTGGTGGCTATGCATAAGATATATTGGGCAGAATCAAGCCCAGGTTTCCCCCACTGAACGTGAGAATTCTATCACTGAACCACCAATATCCCATAGGCATTCAAAGATGTTATAGCTATTATGGATAAAAAAAAAATGAAACTCTGTATTTTTTACTCTTACCATTATAACTTACAAGTTTTATATCTGTTTGTATAATTTTACTGTGATAGGAAGTACCACTGATAATACTCAATGGCTAAATTTCAGCCTTCATAAGGCTTGCAGATACCATAGGTCTTGATTTGGTGTTACATCTCCTTCCTTTTCAATTACTTGCTAAACTGTCCCTCAAAGAGACTGTAACATTTCTTTTGAGGCATTTGAAAGAGCTCAGCTACTAATGAAAAGGTTGGCGATTTGAGTCCACCTAGAGGTGGCTTGGAAGAAAAGTCTGGGGATCAACTTCTGATAGTTCAATCATTGAAAACCCTACAGAGCACAGTTCTACTCTGACACACGTGGGGACACCGTGAGTCTGAATCGGCTTGATAACAGCTAAGTTTTTTTAGTACAGGATACAAGACCTCAGTGAGAAATTTAGGTTCTATGTCACGGGCTCTGTCATGGATTGCACTGTATCCCCGAAAAATGTGTGTCAACTTGGCTATGCCATGATTCCCAGTATCGTGTGATTGTCCACCATTTTGTCATCTGATGTTATTTTCCTGTGTTGTAAATCCTACCTCTATGATGTTAATGAAGTGGGATTGGTAGCAATTATGTTAATGAGGCAGGACTCAGTCTACAAAATTAGATTGTGTCTTAAGTCAATCTCTTTTGAGATATAAAAGAGGGAAGTGAGCAGAGAGACAAGGGACCTCCTATCACCAAGAAAAGTAATGCCAGGATCAGAGTGCCTACTTTCAACCCAGGGTTCCTGTGTTAAGAAGCTCCTAGACCAAGGGAAGATTGATGATAAGGGCCTTCCTTCAGAGACGACACAGAGAGAAAGCCTTCCCCTGGAGCTGGCACGCTGAATTCGGACTTCTAGCATACTGGACTGCGAGAGAATAAACTTCTGTTTGTTAAAGCCACACACTTGTGATATTTCTGTTATAGCAGCATTTGATAACTAAGATGGGATCCTAGGCCTTAAAAGGTAATACATGAACTTTTAGTGCTATCGACACAATAATCTATAGAGCAAAATGATAGCTAACACTAAGAATATTAAACTAATTGTGTAATGGAATATCTTTTTCTATCTATTATTGATTAGAGAAAGACATGATAAAATCCCTCACATCACTACTCACTACAGGTATTTACACTAAGTAAGGAGCAAATAATCAAGAATAATGGCCAAGATACTCCTTGTTGTTAGTCACCACGGAGTCAGCTCTAACTCATGGTGACACTATGCACAACGTAACAGAATGTTGCTGGGTCTTAAACCATCTTTATGATAATTGACATGTCTGAGTCCATTGTTGTGGCAATCATACAGTTCCTTCCAATGTAAAAACAAAAACAGAAAACTGAACTCATCGCCCTCGAGTCTATTCTGACCCATAGTGACCCCGTAGGACAGAGTAGTACTACCTCATAGGGTTTCCAAGGCTGTAAAATTTACAGAAGCAGACTGCCACATCTCTCTGCCACTGAATGGCTGGTTGGTGGGCTCAAACCGCCAGCTTCTCAGTTAGCAGCCGAGAGGTTAACCACTGTGTCACCACTGCTCCTTCCTGCCAATGCGGGGAGCTCATATTCTAGCACTATATACAACAATATTCTATTGTTACCCGCAGAGTTTTCACTTGCTAATTTTCAGAAGTAGATCTCCAGGCCTTGCTTCCTAGCCTGCCTTAGTCTGGAAGTTCCACTGAAACCTATCCACCATGGGTGACCCTGTTGGTATTTTAAATGCTGGTAGTATAGGTAGAGCCACTCAGCATTTATTCCTGCAAGACTGTGGCCAAGCTAGTACCCTTCTTTCACAAGTATGAGAAACACGTATAGAGCATAAGTAACCACAAGCAGTTCTTTGTCCAAAAGAAGACATAGAAGGGGGAATACCAACTTTCATGCATTCAAGAATAAGTTCGCAGTACTATAAATTTCACCTTCTGCTGCAAAAACATGAAGACTCTCAGGTAAAATGCTTGTGAGTGTGTTTCATTGGGAAAGAAATCATGTCACATGCTTGAGTATGAGAGCACTTGGAAAAATGGGAGAATAATATTTTCACAATTTTTTTTGATATATATTAAGCCCCAGGGAACTTATGAACTCAAAAAAAAAAAAAAAAAACTTGTTGCCTTCGAGTCGATTCTGACTCATAGGGACCCTATAGGACAGAGTAGAACTGTGCCATAGGGTTTCCAAGGAGCAGCAAGTGGATTCGAATTGCCAGTCTTTTGGTTAGTAGCTGATCTTTTAGCCACTTCACCAGCAAGGCTCCTTTGAACTCACAGAGCTTGAAAAAAGAATTTACTTATCCTAAACATCTATTTTCTTCTTCCTAATATATATAGCTAAAGGAGAGATACAACTACCTGTTTGAAATTTTAAATTCCCTTCTGTACAGTGAATCCTGAGAGGTAAGTGTAAGATGTTGTTTTTGTCTCCTGATTTCTCTCTCAATGAGAAAAATAACATTAGTTATTTGCAAAAGGAAACTTTTGTTTCTTAGACTTCATCAGCCTGGCAATGAGAGATTAAAATGAGTCCATAAAGCAAAATTGCTCTGGCACTACACACTCCTATTTACTCTTCAAGTAATTCAGGTTCCCTCAATTTCTGCCTATATAATTTTGAGAGGTTCCTGGAAGTGTCATATCCAGTGCTCCAAGAAGTTAGTTGTCTCCATGGCTACTACATGATTTTTAGCATTTTCTTTCTCTTCTCACTGAATATCCCAGCTATTACTATCTCCAAAATGTTAACTAGCTGCCAATGCCCACTAGAGACAACTCTACACGTGCAGCTGCTGCACCCCTCCTGTCTGCCCCCAGGGGCTGACCATGGTGCTGAAGTCTGTACCAGTTATGTTGACTGCCAATGTTGAGGACCCCATAGACTAGGCCAGAAGAGCTGCCAATATTGCTATCCCTGTCTCCATCGATGCACACATGTTGTCTTCGTTCTGTGTTCTCGAATTTTTAATATTTCATAGATAAAGGATCCCTGGTGGCAGAACAGTTAAGCCCTCAGCTGCTAACCAAAGATTGGCAGTTTGAACCTATCCAGTGCCTCCACAGGAGAAAGATCTGCTTTCATAAAGATTACAGCCTAGAAAACCCTGTGGGAAAGTTCTACTCGGTCACATGGAGTTGTTATAAGTCGAAACTGACTCAACAGCATCTAAAAGCAACAATATTAGAAGAAAGAATTTCTTTCCACTCTCTCCAACTCTCTGTTTGTATTTTTCACTCTCACTCTGTATGTTGCATCCTACAGCACAGGAACATGGGTAAGAAGAAGAGGTTAATCTAAATTGCAAGGCATCACTTCACATTCAAAATCTTCCTTCCCTTATGAAGCTCATTTGAGGTCCCACCTGCATTTGAATATAACTTTTAAAATAATAGCTTACAATAACTTTAAGCACCCATTTTTAGCAGATAAAGTCAAATGATAATTGGAATTACAATCTTCCAGTAATTAACAATGGAAGTTTCAAGAGTAATTCTAAAGAAATCAAACTTTTTGGAGAAAATGAATAGCAAAGGAAAATATCTGAAACAAATTCTATTTTTTATTTTATAGATAAATAACTAAAGCTAAGTTAGGCAGGGACTTTGCCCAAGGTAGCAAGGAGAGTAGGTGTGTCTTACTTATTTATTGCTGCCATAACCCTGGTGTCTCATTTATTGTGTTACAAGCGATACAAATTAGAATATTTGACAGCATAAAAAGAATGATAGAAAATATATTGTTTAGCTTTCAGTCAGTGGAATTTGAAGGATCTCTCCCTGCTATTGGAAACCCTGGTGGTGTTGTGGTTAAGAGCCACAGCTAACCAAAAGGCTGGCAATTTGAATTCACCAGCTGCTCCTTGGAAACCCTGTGGGGCAGTTCTACTCTGTTCTATAGGGTTACTGTGAGTTGGAATAGACTTAACGGCAGTGGGTTTGGTTTTGGTTGGTTGAGTGGCTTTAACGAACAGAAACTTAGTTCCTCAGAGTTAGGAGACTAAACCGAGTGCCTTTGAGTCAATTCCAACTCATAGCGACCCTATAGGACAAAGTAGAACTGCTCCATAGAGTTTCCAAGGAGCACCTGGTGGATTTGAACTGCCGCCCTTTTGGCTAGCAGCCACAGCACTTAGCCACTATGCCACCAGTGTTTCCAGTTAGGAGACTGAAAGACCTAATTCAGGGCATCGTCTCTAGGGGAAGACTTTATGTCTCTATCAGTTGTGGGGGAAGATGCCTGCCTCTTCTTTTCAGCTCTGTTCCTTGGTTCCTTGGTTATCTTCATGTAGCCAAGTATCTGTCTTCTCCCATCGCTGCTTCCTTGTCTCTGTGTCAATTCTGCTCTTTTTATACCGCAAAGGTGATTGGCTTAAGACACGCTCTGCACTGATACAGCCTCCTTAACTTAACAATGAAAACATTATTCTCAAATGGAATTACATCCGTAGTATAGGGGTTAAGAGTTACAACACAGGAGAAAGGGAGAGTGTTGCCGTTGTCTGGAGTTGGCAACCGATGTCACAAAACAATGTGTATATTAATTGTTTAATGAGAAACTAATTTTCTCTGTAAACCTTCCTCTAAGGTACAGTAAAAATAAATAAATAAGTAAAAATATACATTAAAAAAAGAGAGATTGAACAAGTGAGCTAAGCAGAGATGGGGAAGACAGATGTCAGGCCACATGAAGATTGCCCAGGAGCAGAAGCTCAAAGAGACATGGACATTTCTTCAGAGCTGACAGAGAGAAAAAGCTTTCCGCTAGAGCTGGCCCCCTGAGTTTGGACTTCTAGCCTCCTAAACTGTGAAAAAATAAATTTTTGTTAAAAAAAAAAAAAAAAGATTTACAACACGTGTTTTAGAGGGGATATAATTCAATCCATAAGAAGGTGCCAATGCCAAGATTTGAATTCAGGCCAGTTAGATTAAATGCTAAAAATCTTCTTATGGATCTTGAAGTTTCCTTAATATTTTGTGGTCATGGAAAATAAGTATCTTTCTTGTATTAAATCACATTTCTAGGGCATAAATAATAAAAAAATCTATAAGGTGTTAAAAATTCATTCTTTTAAAATATTTATTTTCTAGCATTTTTCCTTCAGGGGCATAAGGGAGGGAAATGCATATTAAATATTCCAGATTATTAAAATTTCAAAAACTTCCAGGAAATGACTAATAACATTGCTTTGGGGAGAAATGAAATATTAACAAATGTGAACGCACATTGGAAACTGCCGTTGTGAAACACTCGTCTTTGTCTTTGTATGGATGACATCAAGGCCATTTCCCATTTCTTTTAGTCACCTAATTCAAGAGCATCTGCTTCAGTGGTATCCATTTGATATGAAAAATGTATTTTGCTATGAAAACAGGCTCAATTGATGTGTAGACCATTTGTCAGTTCTGTCAGTATTACATGAAGCAAATCAATTACCCTGGATAAAAATACCAGCTTACCAAAAAAGTCACTCTATCAACTGTTATTGAAAATATGTAGTTTATTTATTCATTCTCTCTAAATATTTATTTAGCCCATGTTCTGTGTCAAGCATTCTGATAGGTTTAAAGGCTGTGACATAGATCAACATGAAATATTGACCTTAAAGGAGATTCCAGTCTAACTGATAAAACAAGCATGTGAATAAAAATTTTCAGTACTTAAATGATAAATTTTATAATTGATGTAACCATAGAGTATAAAGGACAACAACAACAAAGCCAGTTGCCACCAAGTCATTTCTGACTCACGGCAAACCCATGAGCTACACCGCATGTTGGAAGCAGATTGCCACACCTTCCTTCTGAGGTGCTTCTGGGTGGATTCAAACCATCAACCTTTGAGTTAGTGGTTGAGCACTTAAGCATTTTCCCTTCCCAGGAACTCCATGGTATAGAGGAAAACCCACTGTTGTCAAGTCGGTTCCAACTCAGAGCGACCCTATAGGACAGAGTAGAACTGCCCCGTAGAGTTTCCAAGGAGAGCCTGGGGGATTCGAACTGCTGACCTTTTGGTTAGCAGCCAGAGCACTTAACCACTACACCACCAGGGTTTCCAGTATAGAGGAAGAGTAGCTAAATCTTTTGAGTGGATAAATGAGTGGAGGGGTCGAAATAAAATTTCTTAATAAAGGAGTTAAAAATTTCTTTTTCAAAATAACAAATTTGTGACAACTATGGAGGTTGTAACAGTTTGGGATTTACATAAAAGGAAATGACAATGAAGGCAGATAATTTCAGTGAACATATTTGTAAACTGACTCTAAGTAGGAAAAAAAATACTCTTCAAGATTTTAAGTAATAACTCCTAGCAATAACCTAAACACTGTGCTTATAGTGAAAGAAATTGGCCTAGTTTCAGACAAGTAAGAGTATAAAATTATGTATAAGTTCCAGGAATCACATTCTTCCCAAAACAGATTATTCACAACCTGTAAAACAGAATGTTTAGAGTTCAGAGCTCTTTTGAAAGTTTGTACTGCGAATTACCATAATGATTCTGATATTAAAGTCGTTCTCAACTAATGCACTATTAAATACTGTCACGGATTGAATTGTGTCCCCCCAAAATATCTGTCAACTTGGCTAAGTCATGGTTTCCAGTATTGTATGGTTGTCCACCATTTTGTCATCTGATGTGATTTCCCTATGTGTTATAAATCCTATCACTATGATGTAATGAGATGGATTAGTGGCAGGTATATTGATGAGATCTGAAGATTAGTGTCTTAAGTCAATCTCTTTTGAGATATAAAAGAGAGAAGCGAGCAGAGAGACATGGGGCTCTCATGCCACCAAGAAAGCAGCTCCAGGAACAGGTCGCATCCTTTGGACCTGAGGTTCCTACACTGAGATGCTCCCAGTCCAAGGGAAGACTGATGACAAGGACCTTTCTCCAGAGCTGACAGAGAGGAAAGCCTTTCTCTGGAGCCAGAATTCAGACCTCTAGCCTAATGGACTATGGGAGAGTAAACTTGTCTTTGTTAAAGCCATCCTCTTGTGGTATTTCTGTTACAGCAGCACTGGATGACTAAATAAGAAAAAAAGGAGAAACTATTTACTGGAAAATTTTTACAAAATCCGAATGGAGAATTTATTTTGCAATGCAATTGATATATGACTAAATGCATAACTCAAAAGAAACAATATAGGAAAGTGGCAATGGAAAAATAAAGCGTAAATTGTATATAGGAAAAATCAATTCAAAAAGGAAATATCAAGTAGACATAATTTTATAAAGGCTGTTTACAAATTTTTATAACACATCTTTAAATGAAAGTATATCTATGTTTTAAATTAGTATTATTATAGGGTCACTATGAGTAGGAATCAACTCGACGGCACTGGGTTTTTTTTTTAATGATGATATGTATTATGCCATTACGGGGATAATTCATATATTTGGGGGGAAAGAGTAAACTATGCAATAGATTTTTTTTCAACATCAAAAGTGAAAAAAAAAAATCACCCCATAGGAATTCACAAGTTTTTTAAGTCACTCTTTTTTGTTTTCTTAAACATTTAATTCTACATTGAGTAAGTCTTAGCTAATACTTACAAATCAAAATTTCTGATAGTAACGCAAAAGACAAAATCTTGCATCACATTCGTTGCTTATAGGATTCATATCATAAATATTATCTATTTTTGATGTGGTAGCATTCAATTTTCAACCTCCAATAAAATGAAGGAGCAAAGTGCTGACAAAATGCTACATGTGACAAAAAATAATTTGATTGGCTGGCTTCAGAATTTCTTAGCTAATTGAAGAAAATGAGGAAAACTCTCCTTGTTGGCAGCTGATAAGAAATCTGCTCTAAAGAAGTTCGATTCAGTTAGTTTCTTAAGACCATTTCCCAAACAGTGGGCGTTCATAATTGTTAAAAAACATGCCAAAAAAAACACGGGGCACAGCCCTACCCCCCTGAACTGACCCTGGGAGGGGGCCCAGCCGGTCCGCTCAGGCGGCGCGGTGACACGGCTGGCGGGAGGGTGGTGCGGCCACGTGGCTGGCGGGAGAAGAAGTCCCGGGGAGGCAGCGACTGGTTTTGGAGCCGGAAGTGCAGCGTCCCAGGCAGGGAACCTTGGCGTCAGGCTTCGGACTGGGCGCAGGGGAGCTGAGCACCACATCTTGTGACGGTGCAGACACGGGGCGCAGCCCTACACCCCTGAACTGACCCCAGGAGGTTCCCAGCCGGTCTGCGCGGGCGGTGCAGTGACACAGTTGGCGGAAGGAGAAATCTCTGGGAGGCAGCTACTGTTTTTGGAGCCGGGAGTGCAGCGTCCCAGCTGGGGAACCTTGACGCTGGGCTTTGGACTGGGAGCAGAGGAACTGACTGCGGCTTTTGCGGGCCTGACCCTCGGGGCCAATCTCTACCCAGCCAGCACACATAGGCAACACACCCCTCGGGAATCTCAGATAAAATAGTCATCCCAAGCAAGATAAGTAACTTTGTCTATATTCCGGGGTGCTACTCTCTCCTGTTTTTCTGGACCCTCCCCTCCCCTTCCCAGGCGGCTTCATTAACATTGGAATTTCCTGAGCCAGAGGGAGAACTGCTCTGTGGTTTTTCTTTTCCCTTTTTTGTTTTTGGCTTTTCCTAACCCATTCTTCTGGCCTGAAAGAAGCAACCACAAAAAACCCAGGGACCAAAAATCCTTCCCTAATTGGACTAAAAACACAGAACCAGCTCCAGCCAAACACATGTGATCCACAGTCTCGGGCTTTCATCCCTACAGGGAACAAGGTGGCTATTATAATGCAAAGGCATTCCTGATAGGGATCTGGCTGCCTTTTTTTTTTAGCAGATTTACTGGAAAGACAAGTTCCCCAGGTCTGATATCTCTGCATATTCAACAGAGCCCTCGCTGACCCACAACAGGGAACTGAGGGCTGAAGCTCCCCTCAGACCATCTAGCCTCCTGCCTTAGGGGTCTAAGGAGGGTGAAACCTACCAATCTGTAGAGGTACTTGCATTGGGGGCCTAAGGTACAGCTGCAGAGCCCACCCACCAAGGTGCTTTAGGAATAGAGACACACGTACCTCACTGACACTTGGGGAAAGTCTGTCAGCATCCTGCCCCCTCTGGAGAGTGAACCCCAGCTGCTACTAGAATCTGGTGCACACAACTATCACTACTACTCCGCAAGGTGGACAGGTGATAGGGTGCATCACACACCTGATGACCCAAAATCAGATTCTGACCCAAGAATAGTGAATGGACTCAGGCATATATATCTGGTAACAGCCCAAACCAGCTGGTAATAGGTCATAAGTAAGTCAAGGGCTACAACAATCAAGACAGCACAATCTAGTAGCCCATCCACGTATATTGAAAGAAAACAAAACAAGATAAGACTCAGTGAGCAAATATAGAATAAATCACTACAATATCTTAGTGATGGCTTGGAGACAGCAGTCGATATCAAACCACATAAAGAAGCAGACCATGACAGCTTCTCCAACCCCCCAAACAAAAGAATCAAAATCTTTCCCAAATGAAGATACAATCCTGGAATTATCAGATACAGAATATAAAAAACTAATTTCCAGAATGCTTCAAGACATCAGGGATGACCTCAGAAATGAAATAAGGCAATCTACAGAAAAAGCCAAAGAACACACTGATAAAACAGTTGAAGAACTCAAAAAGATTATTCAAGAACATAGTGGAAAAATTAATAAGTTGCAAGAATCCATAGAGAGACAGCATTCAGAAATCCAAAAGATTAACAATAAAATTACAGAATTAGACAACTCAATAGGAAGTCAGAGGAGCAGACTCGAACAATTAGAATGCAGACTGGGACTTCTGGAGGACCAGGGAATTAACACCAACATAGCTGAAAAAAAATCAGATAAAAGAATTAAGAAAAATGAAGAAACCCTAAGAATCATGTGGGACTCTATCAAGAAGGATAACTTGAGTGTGATTGGAGTCCCAGAACAGGGAGGGAGGACAGAAAACACAGAGAGAATAGTTGAAGATCTGCTGACAGAAAACTTCCCTGACATCATGAAAGACGAAAGGATGTCTATCCAAGATGCTCATACAACCCCATATAGATTGATCCAAAAAGAAAAACACCAAGACATATTATCATCAAACTTGCCAAAACCAAATATAAAGAGAAAATTTTAAAAGCAGCCAGGATAGAAGAAAGGTCTCCTACAAGGGAGAATCAATAAGAATAAGTTCAGACTACTCAGCAGAAACCATGCAGGCAAGAAGGCAATGGGATGACATACACAGAGCACTGAAGGAGAAAAACTGCCAGCCAAGGATCATATATCCAGCAAAACTCTCTCTGAAATATGAAGGCAAAATTAAGATATTTACAGATAAACACAAGCTTAGAGAATTTAAAAAAACAAACCAAAGCTACAAGAAATACTAAAGGAAATTGTTTGGTCAGAAAACCAATAATATCAGATACCAGCACAACACAAGGTCACAGAACAGAACATCCTGATATCAACTCAAATAGGGAAATCATAAACACAAATTAAGATTAACTTTAAAAAGAAAAAAATGCTCAAAACAGGGAATCAGTGAAGTCAATATGTAAAAGATCACAATAATCAAAAAGAGGGACTAAGTACAGGTGACATAGAACTGCCATATGGAGAGGGATACAAGGCGATATAGGACAATACAAGTTAGGTTTTTACTTAGAAAAATAGGGGTAATATTAAGGTAACCACAAAGAGGTATAACAACTCCATAACTCAAAATAAAAACCAAGAAAAACGTAACGACTCAGCAAACATAAAGTCAAACACTATGAAAATGAGGAACACACAATTTACAAAGAAAAACGTCTCAGCACAAAAAAGTAAGTGGAAAATTGAAATTGTCAACAACACACATAAAAAGGCATGAAAATGACAACACTGAACACATACTTATCTATAATTACACTGAATGTAAATGGACTAAATGCACCAATAAAGAGACAGAAAGTCTCAGACTGGATAAAGAAACACGATCCATCTATATGCTGCCTAAAAGAGACACACCTTAGACTTAGAGACACAAACAAACTAAAGTTCAAAGGATGGAAAAAATATATCAAGCAAACAAAAGGCAAAAAAGAGCAGGAGTAGCAATATTAATTTCTGACAAAATAGACTTTAAAGTTAAATCCACCACAAAGGATGAAGAAGGACACTACATAATGATAAAAGGGAAAATTGACCAGGAAGATATAACCATATTAAATATTTATGCACCCTAAGACAGGGCTGCAAGATACATAAAACAAATTTTAACAGAACTGAAAAGTGAGATAGACACCTCCACAATTATAGTAGGAGACTTCAACACACCACTTTCGGGGAAGGACAGGACATCCAGTAAGAAGCTCAATAGAGACACGGAAGACCTAATTACAACAATCAATCAACTTGACCTCATTGACTTATACAGAACTCTCCACCCAACTGCTGCAAAGTATACTTTTTTTTCTAGCGCACATGGAACATTCTCTAGAATAGACCACATATTAGGTCATAAAACAAACCGTTGCAGAATCCAAAACATCGAAATATGACAAAGCATCTTCTCAGACCACAAGGCCATAAAAGTGGAAATCAGTAACAGAAAAATGAGGGAAAATACTGGACAGTACCCACCTGAAAAAAGACTGGGTTATAGAAGACATTAAGGAGGGAATAAGGAAATTCACAGAATGCAACGAGAATGAAAACACTTCCTATCAAAACCTCTGGGACACAGCAAAAGCAGTGCTCAGAGGCCAATTTATATTGGTAAATGCACACATACAAAAAGAAGAAAGAGCCAAAATCAGAGAACTGTCCCTACAACTTGAACAAATAGAAAGTGAGCAACAGAAGAATCCATCAGGCACCAGAAGAAAACAAATAAAAAAAATTAGAGCTCAACTAAATGAATTAGAGAACAGAAAAACAATTGAAAGAATTAACAAAGCCAAAAGCTGGTTCTGCGAAAAAACTAACAAAATTGATAAACCATTGGCCAGACTGACTAAAGAAATACAGGAAAGGAAACAAATAACCCAAATAAGAAACGAGATGGGCCACATCACAACACACCCAACTAGGATTAAAAGAATCATATTGGATTATTATGAAAAATTGTACTCTATCAAATTTGCAAACTTAGAAGAAATGGATGAATTCCTGGAAAAACACTACCTACCTAAACTGACACAATCAGAAGTAGAACAACTAAATAGACCCATAACAAAAAAAGAGATTGAAATGGTAATCAAAAACTCCCAACAAAAAAAAAAGCCCTGGCCCGGATGGCTTTACTGCAGAGTTCTACCAGACTTTCAGAGAAGAGTTAACACCACTACTACCAAAGGTATTTCAAAGCATAGAAAATGATGGAATACTACCTAACTCATTCTATGAAGCCACCATATCCCTGATACCAAGACCAGGTAAAGACACCACAAAAAAAGAAAATTACAGACCTATATCCCTCATGAACATAGATGCAAAAATCCTCAACAAAATTCTAGCCAGTAGAATTCAACAACATATCAAAAAATTAATCCACCATGACCAAGTGAGATTTATTTTTTTTATGCAAGGCTGGTTTAATATTAGAAAAACCATTAATGTAATCCACCATATAAATAAAACAAAAGACAAAAACCACATGATCTTATCAATTGATGCAGAAAAGGCATTTGACAAAGTCCAACACCCATTTATGATAAAAACTCTCAGCAAAATAGGAATTGAAGGAAAATTCCTCAACATAATAAAGGGCTTTTTTTTATACAAAGCCAACAGCCAACATCACTCTAAATGGAGAGAGCCTGAAAGCATTTCCCTTGACAAAGGGAACCAGACAAGGATGCCCTTTATCACCGCTCTTATTCAACACTGTGCTAGAGGTCCTAGCCAGAGCAATTAGGCTAGACAAAGAAATAAAGGGCATCTGGATTGGCAAGGAGGAAGTAAAATTATCTCTATTTGCAGATGACATGATCTTATGCACAGAAAACCCTAGGGAATCCTCCAGAAAACTACTGAAACTAATAGAAGAGTTTGGCAGAGTCTCAGGTTATAAGATAAACATATAAAAATCACTTGGATTCCTCTACATCAACAAAAAGAACATCGAAGAGGAAATAACCAAATCAATACCATTCACAGTAGCAACCAAGAAGATAAAATACTTAGGAATAAATCTTACCAAAGATGTAAAAGACCTATACAAAGAAAACTACAAAGTACTACTGCAAGAAACTAAAAAGGACCTACTTAAGTGGAAAAACATATCTTGCTCATGGATAGGAAGACTTAACATAGTAAAAATGTCTTTTCTACCAAAAGCCATCTATACGTACAATGCACTTCCAATCCAAATTCCAATGTCATTTTTTAATGTGATGGGGAAACAAATCACCAACGTCATATGGAAGGGAAAGAAGCCTCGGATAAGCAAAGCATTACAGAAAAAGAAGAAGAAAGTGGGAGGCCTCATTCTACCTGATTTCAGAACCTATTATACAGCCACAGTAGTCAAAACAGCCTGGTACTGGTACAACAACAGACACATAGACCAATGGAACAGAATTGAGAATCCAGATATAAATCCATCCACATACGAGCAGCTGATATTTGACAAAGGCCCAGTGTCAGTTAATTGGGGAAAAGATAGTCTTTTTAACAAATGGTGCTGGCATAACTGGATATCCATTTGCAAAAAAATGAAACAGGACACCATGCACAAAAACTAACTCCAAGTGGATCAAAGACCTAAACATAAAGACTAAAATGATAAAGATCATGGAAGAAAAAATAGGGACAACTTTAGGATCCCTAATACAAGGCATAAAGAGAATGTAAAACATTACCAGAAATGATGAAGAGAAACCAGATAACTGGGAGCTCCTAAAAGTCAAACACCTATGCTCATCTAAAGACTTCACCAAAACAGTAAAAAGACCAGCTTTTTACCAGTAAAAAGACCAAAAGAGTAAAAAGATGTCAGCTATGGCATCTCCTACCAGTGCCTGATCTCTAAAATCTATATGATTCTGTCAAAACTCAACCACAAAAAGACAAACAATCCAATCAAGAAGTGGGCAAAGGATATGAACACACACTTCACTGAAGAAGATATTCAGGCAGCTAACAGATACATGAGAAAATGCTCTCGATCATTAGCCATTAGAGAAATGCAAATTAAAACTACGATGAGATTCCATCTCACTCCAATAAGGCTGGCATTAATCCAAAAAACACCAAATAATAAATGTTGGAGAGGCTGCAGAGAGATTGGAACTCTTACACACTGCTGGTGGGAATGTAAAATGGTACAACCACTTTGGAAATCTATCTGGAGTTATCTTAAACAGTTAGAAACAGAACTACCATACAACCCTGAAATCCCACTCCTCAGAATATACCCTAGAGAAATAAGAGCCTTCACACAAACAGATATATGCACACCCATGCTTATTGCAGCTCTGTTTACAATAGCAAAAAGCTGGAAGCAACCAAGGTGTCCATCAGCGGATGAATGGGTAAATAAATTGTGGTATATTCACACAATGGAATACTACACATCGATAAAGAACAGTGACGAATCTGTGAAACATTTCATAACATGGAAGAACCTGGAAGGCATTATGCTGAGCGAAATTAGAGACAAAAGGACAAATATTGTATAAGACCACTATTATAAGAGCTTGAGAAATGGTATAAAATGAGAAGAACACATACTTTTGTGGTTATGATGGGGGGAGGGGGTGGGAGAGGGTTTTTTACTGATTAGTTAGTAGATAAGAACTGCTTTAGGTGGAGGGAAGGACAATACTCAATACATGGAAGGTCAGCTCAACTGGATTGGACCAAAAGCAAAGAAGTTTCTGGGATAAACTGAATGCTTCAAAGGTCAGCAAAGCAAGGGCGGGGGTTTGGGGACCATGGTTTAAGGGGACTTCTAAGTCAATTGGCATAATAAACTCTATTATGAAAACATTCTACATCTTACTTTGAAATATGGCGTCTGGGGTCTTAAATGCTAACAAGCGGCCATCTAAGATGCATCAATTGGTCTCAACCCACCTGGATGAAAGGAGAATGAAGAACACCAAGGTCACACGATAACTATGAGCCCAAGAGACAGAAAGGGCCACAGGAACCAGAGACCTACATCATCCTGAGACAAGAAGAACTAGATGGTGCCCAGCCACAACCGATGACTGCCCTGACAGGGAGCACAACAGAGAGCCCTGAGGGAGCAGGAAATCAGTGGGATGCAGACCCCAAATTCTCACAAAAAGACCATACTTAATGGTCTGACTGAGACTAGAGGAATCCCGGCGGTCATGGTCCCCAAACCTTCTGTTGGCCCAGGACAGGAGCCATTCCCGAAGAGAACTCATCAGACATGAAAGGGACTGGACAGTGGGTAGGAGAGAGATGCTGATGAAGAGTGAGCTAATTATATCAGGTGGACACTTGAGACTGTGTTGGCATCTCCTGTCTGGAAGGGGGATGGGAGGATAGAGAGAGTTGGAAGCTGGCAAAATTGTCACAAAAGACTGGAAGGGCTGACTCATTAGGGGGAGAGCAAGTGGGAGTACGGAATAAGGTGTATATAAACTTATATGTGACAGTTTGACTTGATTTGTAAACATTCACTTGAAGCTCGATAAAAGTTAATTAAAAAAACAGGCCAAAAATCTTTTGTTCTTTGCATGTATACATGCCATATTAATTTTACAAAAATGAGTAAATGTGATCATAATACCAGAGGTATTATTTGTTACATTCCGTGCATTTTTGTCCTTTGTTTTCATAAGTGATTCCCCATTTCCCTCTATCCACCTACACCTAGGTAAATTCATTTTATATTCATCAACTCTCTTATATCCTATTTCTCAGAGATTTTCAGTAGTTTATATCCTCTTTAAAAGTTCATGAACTTTCATAACTTTCACATATCTCACTACATTCACTAAAATCTCTAAAATTCTGCAGAATAATAACAGTTTAATTTACATATTAGGAGTCTCTGGGTGGTACAATGGGTTAACAAACTCAGCTGCTAACGGAAACGTTGGTGGTTTGAGTCCACCCAGCGTAGCCCCATAAAAAAAGGCCTGGCGATCTACTCCCCCAAAATCAGCCATTTAAAGCCCTACTGAGCATAGTTCTACTCTGACACGCATGGGGTCGCCGTTAGTCAGAGTCAACTCCATGGCAACTGGGTTTTTTAATTTCCAAATTCAAATGAAATGGCTTACTGCATAATATCTTATGAAGCTTTTTTTTTTTGGAGAATATTTATAGTATTCAAATATTTTACAAGGGTCACTATGAGTCGGAATCGACTGCATGGCAATGTTTTTTTTCTTTTAATACCTGTTTTATTTTGAAATTTAGAATTTTTTTTCAAATGCTTGGCAAACTACATTAATTATCATACATTTTTCTTCTTAAATTTATTCAAAATTGATTATGTTGGCAGATTTCTTTATATTGAAAGACACTTCTCTTTGTACTAAAAAACCATACCTGGCTGTAGAGTACTTTTTTCCTTTGAGAAATTGCTGGGATCTCTTTTCTAATAGGTTATTGAATTTTTTTATTAGAATATTTGTCAGATATTTTATAGTTTATTTAGATTTGTCCTATAGTTTATATTTTGTCATTAGAATCTTTGTCGAATGGTTTTAGTATTTTTTCTTTTCCTTCAGACTTACTAATTACTATGCCCGTTATTGTTGTTAGTTGCCCTCGAGGTAATTCTAACTCATGGCTACCCCATGTGTATAAAGTAGAACTCGACTTCATAGAGTTTCCAAAGCTGTGACCTTTCGGAAGCACATCACCAGGCCTGTCTCCGGTTCAAACCACCAACATTTCGGCTAGTAGTCCAATGCTTAACCATTTGCGCTACCCAGGGATTCTGGGAGTATGTCTAACTTTGTTTTATTTTCTCTTCAAGCCTACCCAAAATTGAGTGAGACTCCTCAACAGGATTATTTGGTTCTTTCCTCGACTCATTAAGATATTTCTTCATGTATTTATTTTACTTATTACCTAACTTATTGGGTAACCTATTACCTATTAATCTCCTGTCATTTTTATATTTTCTTTATTTTTATTTTATTTATTCTCCATATCACTAGGTTTTTTTCCATCATAACTTCTACCTCAATTTTTTTTTTTTTTTTTGCTCTACGCTTTGAGAGGTTTCTTTTACTTGATGTTGCATGTGCTCACAGTCTGGGACTACTATCCTTCAGTTTACAGACTGATGTATTTAGTTGGGAAACGATGATTTTTTCATTCCAGAAAGCATTTGTGTTTGGGATGAGCTTGAATTTGCTTAAGGGTTGTTTGTTTATGCACGTGGCTCTCTCTGTCTCCTCCCACGACTGTATTTTGCTGGCATGAGGTCTATTTGTACTGACTGGCCTTCCTTTCTCTGGCTGCTAGAATCCCTGCGATGGTTTGTTTTTTTCTTTTTTGACCCTTAGATCTGGTGGTAGGAGTAAACAAGTGGAAGCGGTCTGACTAGTTTCTACAACACTGGACTAGTGGTACAGGGGCAGACAGGCTGCCAGTCCCTTGCTGAGTGGCAGGATAGGTCCAGACATGCTACCAACTCTGGGGCAGAGGACCTAGCCCGGCTCTTCCCTGCACTCTAAGGCCATACTCATAGAGAAAACTTGCACCAATGTCAAATTTCCGTCTATACAGCTCTATGTGCCAAGGTTCTTCTTAAAATGTGGAAACCCTTCTCCCGCCCAGAGAAAAAAAGCATACTTTCCAGTTCTCTTCACCAAGATCTCCTTCTAGCCTAGGTTCTCCTATTCTTAGCCATAGATTCCAACCACAATTGTACTTAGAAAAGACACGTAGTCAGGAATTTGGAGAAAAGTTATAAGGAGCTGAATTTAGGTCTACTGACTACCCTAAATACTGAATATACTAAATAAGCTTTAGATAGTTTGGTCAGTTGCTGTTGACTTGATTCTGACGCACAGCAACCCCCTGTGTTGCAGAGTAGAACTGTGTTTCGTAGGGTTTTCAAGGCTGTGACCTATTGCAAGTAGACAGCTAGGTCTTTCTTTCATGGTTCCTCTGGTGGGTTCACACCACCAATCTTGTGGTTAGGCGTTGAGTGCTTAATGTTTGCACCACCCTGGGACTCCTCAGATAATACTCTAAAGCTAGGCAAATTGTAACACAAAATTCTGGAGATAGGCCAAATTATGAAAGAACTCTTGTGCATAAGGACCCGGTAGGATAGTGAGACCCAAAGGAACATTATCACAAGCAGCTCTAGCATTCGCGTTTACATTCTACTGACAAGCTACTGAAAACCTGGGCAGCGTGGTGGTTAAGAGCTACGGCTGCTAACCAAGAAGGTCGGCAGTTCAAATCCACCAGGCGCTCCTTGGAAACCAGATGGGGCAGTTCTACTCTGTCCTATAGGGTCACTATGAGTCTGAATTGACTTGACAGCAGTGGGTGGTGGTGGTGGTGACACACTACCAGCTTAGAAACAAATGGGGATTTTAAAAAAGACACTCAAAGATATTATAGCTCCTACAAAATTTTCTTATCTATAAACCATACCTTGGATAATTTATTTGAATTTTTCACTTGAGTAAAAATAAAACATAAAATGTTTCCATTACAATAATTTTTAAAAATAATAATAAAGTCAAAAAACAACTTCTTGGCTTAACGACTATAAATATACCATTGCCATTGAGTCAATTCCACATAATAGCAACACTATAGGACAAAGTAGAACTGCCCCATAAGGTTTCCAAGGAAAGACTGGTGGATTTGAACTGCCAACCTTTTGGTTAGCAGTTGAGCTCTTAACCACAGCATCACCAGGACTCTGGGTTATGGACTAAAAAAAAAAAATTAGGTGTCAAGTGAAATCCTCTCTAACAAAACACCTCATAGTCTGCATTCCATTAAATTTAGTGACAGAAAAAGAAAAATTCTAGAGAAAAGAATAAGAAGCTTTAGTTTTAGGATTCAAAGTCAAAGAATTAGCAAATCACTTTAAATAATGCAATTTTTAATTTTCATAAATAGAAATGATTTTATAGTATTTGTATGTTAAGAATTTTTTTGTATGTGATAATTAAATAGACGTAAAGTAGAAATATTCTAAAATATTATGCCACTCAAAATTAATTTTAAAGATTTTACATTAAAAAAGAGAAAATAGAAAACTTCCTATTGAAAACAAAATATATAGCAATGGGCTTGCAAACAGTAGATTCATTGGTCTTACCTTATGCAGAAGTATTTGGCCTGATAGAATGGTTGAATAGCCTGTTAAAGGTTCAGCAAATGCCCTGGCTTGCAGGCATTACTTTGTAGGTTTGGGGCACTGTTCTCGTGATGCAGGACATTCCCTGAATCAGTGACCAATATGTGGTGCTATATCACAAACAGTAAGAATATATGAGTCCAGGAATCCAAGAGTAAAAGTAGGATTAAGCCTCCTCATCTTCACTCCCAGTAACTCCTGGAATTTGTGCGTCCCAATTTTACGGCCTTTGGCTGGGTCACACACCCTGGTTGCATGGGGCATCTCAGCTCTCAGGGGTACAGTTAGGGTTCTATTGAGCTAGAAACCGCATGTGCCATCTAGCCAACCACTATGCCTTTCGTCATCCCAGTAGATCAGCAGACAAAGGAGGGAGTCACTTCAGTGGTCAGCGTAAGAAGTCTTGACTAATATGAGGAGCTAAGGTTTCTGCTACACACTAGAATTCACAGAAGTTTTTTGCGGAGGGGGGAGGTGGGGGCAGAACCCAGAAGATTCAATAAGTTGTCTTTTGGTGCTTCTGTGCCCAATGATTACTTTAAATTGGAAATGCACTAAACAGGAACCCGAAAGGACTAGATAACCAGGGCTTCACATTCCTCAGGATTAAAAACCCAGGTTTCCTTACCAGTAGAGCACTCGTAGCTGCTTAAGTACTGGGATACAGATAGGACCAAGGAAGTTCTGAGCTGGCACATAGACTGCGTCTGGTTTTCCTCATATGCCTTCAACAACGTAACTTTACACTGTCTCCTAAGAACTAATTATTAAATATTTATACAAATACACATTCTATGTTTAATTTTGAGAAAACGGATATGTTTTATAAATACATGACACAGGAAGGAAATGTTCGTGTTTAATTGGCTCACTTGTGTGGACTTCATGTTTTTATGAGTAAGAAACAGGCCCCTGTAGTCCAACAAGTTATAACAATCTCTTAAAGCCAGTGAAAGTGACAATATATCTGTGCATGTCTTGGAAACAACTGTGAAACACTCTCATCACCGTGACTGTTGCATTAAGTGGGCTGAAAACAAGATGGGACTTCTGGAAGCAAAACATGGATGACAGCAGGACTAGTCCTAGGCAGAGAAGATGGATTCACTAAACGTTGGTACCCAGAAGCAAGTGGCAACGCAAATATATATGAACTGCCCTCAGCTTATAAACTCTGTTTTGTAGATCAGAGTATTTGTATGATTCTTCCCACTGCAACTGCTGAAATGTGAGAATACATTATGGAACATTTGTATTGGTAGATCAATGGGTTCATATTTGCTTTATTGCTACCTAGTCAGTAGATCTCCTAGGTCCTTGAGCCACTAAGCATTCAGAGGCAATACAGGCACTTACGACCTCTCCATAAGATCAAAACTGCATAAAATCTTATACAAATTTAGTATTTATTGACTAAAATATTAATATAGTGAATACGTATTTTTACTAACATATTTATAAAATTAACATTTTGAGATAAATACAATGTAATTTTGGAGCCCTGCTGACACAGTGGTTAAGAGCTATGGCTGCTAACCAAAAGGTCAGCAGTTAGAATCCACCAGCCACTCCTTGGAAACCCTATAGAGCAGCTCTTTTCTGTCCTATAGGATGGCTATGAGTTGGAATTGACTTGATGGCAATTGGGGTATTGGTGCAGTGGTTAAGAGCTGAGCTACTAACCAAAAGGTTGAGGGTTCAAATCCTCCAGCCACTCCTTGGAAACACTATGGGGAAGTTCTACTCTGTCCTATATGGTTGATATGAGTCAGAATTGACTTGATGGCAATAGGTTTGGCTTTTTTTTTTAAATCTTTTACTGGAATATTACTGTTGTTTTTAGGTGTCATCTAGTCGATTCCAATTCACAGTGACCCTATGTAAAAAGAACGAAACACTGCCCAGTACTGCACCATCCTCACAATCATTGCTATGCTTCACTCCGTTGTTGCAGCCACTGTGTCAATCCATCTTGTTGAGGGTCTTCCTCTTTTTCACTGATCCTCTACTTTACCAAGCATGATGTCCTTCTCCAGGGACTGGTCCCTCCTGATAACATGCCCAAAGTACATGAGATGAAGTCTTGCCATAATCACTTCTAAGGATCATTCTGGCTGTACTTCTTCCAAGACAGATTTTCTCATTCTTATGGCAGTACATGGTATATTAAACATTCTTCACCAAACCACAATTCAAATGCATGAATTCTTCTTCAGTATTCCTTATTCATTGTCCAGCTTTCCCATGCATTTGAGGAAATGGAAAATACCATAGCTCAGGTCAGGTACACCTTAGTTCTCAAAGTGATAGCTTTGCTCTTTAACAAAAGAAGTTTTTTTTGCAGCAGATTTGCCCAATACAATGTGTTTTGATTTCTTGACTGATGCTTCCATGGATGTTAATTGTGGGTCCAAGTAAAACGAAATCCTTGACAACTTCAATCTTTTCTCCATTTATGGTGATGTTGTTTATTGGTCCAGTTGTGAGTGTTTTCATTTTCTTTATGATGAGGCGTAACCCATACTGAAGTCTGTAGTCTTTGATCTTCATCAGTAAGAGGTTCAAGTCCTCTTCACTTTCAGCAAGCAAGTTTGTGTCATCTGCATAACGACCCTTGCTAATGAGCCTTCCTCCAATCCTGATGCTGCCTTTTTCTTCATACACCCCACCTCAGATTATTTCCTCAGAATACAGATTGAGTAAACATGGTGAAAGGATGCACACATTTAATAATTTTAAACCACGCAGTATCCCCTTGTTCTGTTTGAAAACTGTTTCCTTGTCAATGTACAGGTTTCACATGAGCACAATCAAGTGTTCTGGAATTCCCATTCTTTGCAATGTTATCCATAATTTGTTATGATCCACACGTTCAATACCTTTGCATGGTCAATAAAACACAGGTAAACATCTTTCTGGTATTTCCTGCTTCCAGGCAAGATCCATCTGATATCAGCAGTGATATTCCTCATTCCATGTCCTCTTCTGAATCTGGCTTCAATTTCTGACAGTTCCCTGTTGCTATACTGATGTAGCCATTTTTGAATTATCTTCAGCAAAATTTTACTTGTGTGTGATATTAATGGCATTATTCAATAATTTCTGCATCCTGCTGGATCACCTTTCTTTGGAATGGGCACAATATGAATCTCTTCCAATCACCTGTCTTTCAAATCTCTTGGCATAACGAGAGTAATTCCAGGGATGCATCCATTTGTTGAAACACCTCTATTGGTGTTCCATCATTTCCTGAAGCCTCGTTTTTTGACAATGCCTTCAGTGAAATTGAACTTCTTTCTTCAATACCATTGATTCTTGATCATAGGCTACCTCCTGAAATGGTTGAATGTTGACCAATTCTTTTTGGTACAATGACTCTATATTTCTTCCATTTTCTTTTGATGCTTCCTGCAGCATTCAATATTTTGCCCATAGAATCCTTCAATATTGCAACTCAAAGCTTGAATTTTTCATTCAGTTCTTTTAGTTTGAGAAATGCCAAATGTATTCTTCCCTTTCAGTTTTCTAACTCCAGATCTTTGCACATTTTATTATAATATTTTACTTTGTATCCTCCAGCTGACCTTGGAAACCTTCTGTTCAGCTCTTTTACTTCATTATTTCTTCCATGGGCTTTAGCTACTATACATCCAAGGACAAGTTTCAGAGTCTCTTCTGACATCCATTTTCGTCTTTTCTTTCATTCCTGTCTTTTTAATAACCTTTGCTTTCTTCTTGTATGATGTCCTTGATGTAATTCCACAACTCATCTGGTCTAAAGTCCTTAGTGTTAATGTGTCAAATCTATTACTGAAATGGTCTCTAAATTCAAGTCGGATATACTCAACATCATACTTGGCTCTTGTGGACTTGTTTTAATTTTCTTCATCTTCAGCTTGAACTTGCATGGGAGAATTGATAGTCTGTTCTGCAGTCAGCCCCTGCCCTTGTTTTGACTGATGATATTGAGGTTCTCCATCATCTCTCTCCACAGATGTAGTTGATTTGATTCTTGTGTGTTCTACCTGGTGAGTTTCATATGCGTACTCACTATTTATGTTGTTGAAAAAAGTTATTTTCAATGAATGGGTTGTTCATCTTGCAAAATTCTATCATGCTATCTCTGGCATTGTTTCTGTCACCAAGGCCATATTTTGCAACTACTGAACCTTTTTTTTTTGCTTCCGACTTTCACATTCCAATTACCAGTAATTATCAATGCATCTTGATTGCATGTTTGATCAATTACAGACTGCAGAAGTTAGCAAAAATCTTCAATTAGTGGTTGAAAAACCTTTGGCATTAGTGGTTTTTTCGTATATTTGAATAATAGTTGTATTAACTGACCTTTCCTTTAGGCGTATGGATACTATCCTCTCAGTGACAGCATTATACTTCAGGATAGATCTTGAAATGTTTTGAAAATGAATGTGACGTTCTTTCTCTTCAATTTGTCACTCCCACCATAGTAGACCATACGATTGTCGGATTCAAAATGGCCAAAACCAGTCCATTTCAGCTCACTAATGCCTGTGATATCTATCTTTAAGTGTTTCATTTCTGACAACTTTCAGTTTTCCTAGATTCATACTTCATATATTCCAAGTTCTGATAATTAATGTATATTTGCAGCTGTTTCTTCTCATTTTGAGTAGTGCCACATCAGCAAATGAAGATACCAAAAACTTTGTATTGGGATATAAAAAACCAGTTGACATTGAGCTGATTCCGACTCATAGTGACCCTGTAGGACAGAGTAGAACTGCCCCATAGGGTTTCCAAGGAGCAGATGGTGGATTCAAACTGCTGACCTTTTGGTTAGCAGCTGTAGCACTTAACCACTAGGCCACCATGGTTTCCAATTGGGATATAGGGAGAGGGAATTTTAAGGAGAATGAGGATATAGGTGGGGACTATTTTTAAAGCTAGAATAGGCAGTTTTGATTTTATGTCAAGTATAATTAGAAGACATTAGAAGGTTTTAAGCAAGAGATTATATGAACCTACTGACACTTAGCATTACCCTGGCTTGAGTTTTAAGACCTGAAACAGAAAAGTTCATGCATGAGGCAATTGTATTTTGTGAAGAGATATCGATGGCTTCCACCAAGGTGATCCTAGAGAATGGTAGAGAAATTGGAGTAATTTAGGGTATGCTTTTTTTCCAGGTTTTTGACAGGGTATGCTGATGTATTGGGTGCTATAAATGTAATTATGAGGGTCAAAAATAATATGAATCTAATTATCGAGTGGTAGATATTTTAATGAACCATAACTAACAATAAATCTTTTGAATTGTTTCTTCATAGCTTCTATATGCCTACAAATTTCTATTAATAGTCTATAAATTTCCTTTCATCATTCAAACTATTTTTAATTTATATATACAAGGACATGAAATAAGAAATGAAATAGGGATTTTTATGTATTTGGGAGGCTTTTTTCACATTAGTTTAAGGTCTCTTTTATTCTAATATTATTTGTCATCAAGTATTCAGTCTATTTTTTTTCTGAGAGCAATACCGTAATTTGAAAAATTTAAGAAACTGCTATTAAATACTTTGTGCCAATAAATTTGATACATTTGGATAAAATTAAAATTTTTAGAGATATATAAATAATATAAACAGTATTCACTTAAGGAGAAAAGGGTAATGTGACACATTTATATAGATAAGATATACATATATCATATCAATAATAAAACATGTTTATGACCCTGTAGCATAAGTGAATTTCCTTAAAAATCACAAGATTTGAAGAGAAATATTGATAAAATGACAAAATTAAAATTTAATGTTATCTTTTTTTTTCCTAGTGGCTAGTAGTTTACCAATTTTGTTGATATTTTCAAAAGAACCAGCTTTGATTTTATTTATTTTTCTCTGTTGCTTTCTGAATTTTATTTTTTCGATTTATTCAATTGTCTTATTAGCTGGGGTTTAGTTTGTTCTTTTTCTAGTTTCTTCTGCTGGAAGCTTCAAATTTTGATATGAGACATTTCTTCTTTTCTAATACAAGTACTCAGTGCTATAAATTTCTCTCTAGGTTGTACCCCACAAAATTTGATACACTGTTTTCATTTTAATTTAGTTCAACATATTTTTGAAATTTTCTTTTTTTGAATTTTTGTTTATTGTACTTTAGATGACAGTTTACAGAACAAACTAGTTGTTCATTAAACAGTACACATATTGTTTTATGACATTGGTTAACAACCCCACCACATGTCAACTCTCTCCCTATTACCAGCTTTCCTGTTCTCTTCTGCCTTCTAGTCCTTGCCCCTGGGCTGGTATGCCCCTTTAGTCCCATTTTGTTTTATGGGCCTGTCTAATCCTTGGCTGAAGGGTGAACCTCAGGAGTGATTTTATTACTGAGCTGATAGGGTGTCTGGGGACCATGCTTTCAGGGTTTCTCCAATCTCTGTCAGGCCAGTAAGTCTGGTCTTTTTTGTGAGTTAGAATTTTGTTCTACATATTCTCCAGCTCTGTCTGGGACTCTCTATTGTGATCCCTGTCAGAGTAGTCAGTGGTGGTAGCTGGGCACCATCTAGTTGTACTGGACTCAGTCTGATGGAGGCCTTGGTAGTTGTGGTCCTTTAGTCCTTTGGACTAGTTTTTTCCTTGTATCTTTAGTTTTCTTCATTACCCCTTGCTTCTGAAGGGGTGAGACCAGTGGAGGCTTTTTAAGGCCCCAGGCACTACTTTTTGACAAGTTGTTTGATAGGCTTTTTTCAAGTTTTCTATACCCCTACTGTTTTTCTGTCTTCTTGTACTTTCAGATTATGATATCTGTAGTTAAAACTGGGAATTTATCTAGTTTTCCTTTCAGTTTTTTTGTTTTTGCTTTGGGTATTTTGAAGCTCTTCTATTATGTTCATGCATATTTAGGGTTGTTATATCTTCCTTGTAAATTAACCCTTTTTTTATTATGAGTGTCCCTTTTTATTGCTGGTAACATTTTCTAGTTCTAGTTATGTTTTTGATATTAATATAGTCACTCTAGTTTTCTTTTCATTAACATTTGCTTAGTATATCATCTTTTTATTTTTAGCTTATTTGGATTTTTTTTTATTAAAGTGGGTTTCTTGTAGACAGCATATGGTTGGATCTTGCTTTTTTATCATTCTTATTATCTCTGCCTTTTAATTGGACCATTTAAACCACTTGCTATCTTGTTTAATGTTTTCTATTTTTCCCATATGTTCTTTGTTCATTTTTTATTTGTTTATTTATTTTCCTATGTTCTTTCAGGTTAATTGAGTGCTATTTTCCTTACAGAAGTACTATTGGTTAAGGAAACAGAAAAGCAAAATTATTCTAATGTGTCATAGGACAGAAAGAGTCATGCCACTCTTTTTTTTATTATTATTAAAACATATACTATCTGTTCTATTAGTCCTATGGCAATTATTTTATTCTTTTAAATAGTCTTGCACTTACTTATCTTAAGGATAGCCAATAAATAGTATATGATTTAATTATTCAAAAAAGTAATTTCAAAAACAACACATGAATTGCTGAATTGAAGATATAAAGAAATATCATAAAAATATATTTTCTCACTCATATTACTTAATTAGTCAAATATTAATTACAATTTGCCACTGTTAACTAGTTCTATTTTTTGTCTGGATAATAGCATCTATGTAATAGAAAATTAAATAATGCAAAATAACAATTTCCAGTAAACACCAGCTTTCATATTTTTATGTTTAAATAGTAACACGTATCCATACAATTATTTATTATATTATTCTGTTTCCTTCACTCTCCTTCTGGTTTTTCTGTATAACAAATTGTCTTTCAAAAATGTTCATCACTCTAGATGAATTTTTGGAGCTAGGGTATGGACTGAAGTAGCTCGTGTCCGTGATGGCTGCCATCAATTCCTTTCTTCCTTGTATTCACATGCAGCTCTCCCATGTGAGATGGAGTCTCTTCCTAACCTTCTTGCCATTCGTTGCACCTCATCCCTGCTTGAATTTGGCTGACCTTAGTCTTTGCTTGACAAATAGAATGTGGAAAATGGACATACAGGCACTCTGAAGCTAAGTCAAAAGAAGCTTGGGCCTCCTGGGGTACCTGCACTCAGAACACTCTAGAGAAAGGAGAACTCTGTGAAGTAGAGGGCATATCCAAGCTCGCAGCACACAGACCCTGCTCAGCCCAGCCTTCCAGGCATCTCTGCCAAGGCACCAGTCACATGAGTGAAAGTGCCTCATACCTTCCTGAAAAGCCCAGCTACCTGCTGAATGCTACCAAGTGAACTTTGGTTGACATCGCAAGGAGGAAAAAAAAAATGCCCAGCAAAATCCTATCTGTATATCTTTGTGATAAATAATAAAATGGTTTTAAGTTTTCAGCCACTAATTTGGAACAAATTGTTATAATCACCTGAACAGATTGTATCCAGTAAGTTTTGCTGTGGAGAAACTTCCTTTGGTTATCTATCATGAAACAGGAGTCTTCAGTTCTATTCAAATGCATGAAACATTTCAAGAAAGGGAACTCTCTAACATCTCTGAGGGGATTAATGTGGATTATATGATTATGAAAAGGGCTTTGTTGAAAAATGCTCTTGATTGATAGCTATCTCTGGAATTTATAACCTTTCCTTAGCTGCCTTTAAAAAAAAAAAAAAAAAAAACACAAACAAACAAAACAAAAAACCTCTCAGTTAATTTTGGTTTCAGCAAGGAAAAGCATTGCCTCCTTTGATGATTGGCCAAGAATCTCCCTAAGATTTTCTCCACCAAAAAATTTTTTAACACTTGATTGGACTCTTCTACTATTCTTTGAGTTATTCTTTGATAAAAGACTGGAAGTTTTGATGAGATACTTATAGCAAAAATGTCCTACAAGGACATGTACCTTGGCAGTCCAAAATCACTTGAGCTTGAGCCCTTCATTGGCTCTCCTTAATTCCTCATAATTAGTGTGTTGATTAAGTGTTTTGGTTCTTGTTGCTAAATCTATCTCTTTATCAAGTTTATTGTTAGTCCTGAGTTTGATTTTCACATGGATAATCATTTGTCTTCATTGGAGAGATCAGTGTGGAATCTGAGTTTCAATTGTATGGTTCATTCATTTAGAGATATCTGTTGGGTGGCAGACACTTTTTTCTCTTCCACGTGGTGTATGAATGGGAATTTGGATTTTTAATCTTACTTGTTTTTTTAATCTATTTTTCTTTTTCTTTAGTATTCAGGTATTCACTGATTTTTAAGACCACAGGTTTGAGAAGTCATTAGTACTTTGGTTAGACCTAATTGTGTTTGTTTTTTGTTGCAACAAGTGTGATTTTTTTTAACTTGAAATGATGGTTTTCTTTTAATTCCCAAATCCTCATCTTTTTTTCTCTTTACAGACTATGGGCCAGATAGTTGTTTATATCTACAAAAATGGATTTCTTATACCACCGTTGATATTTATATCAAATAATCCCCATAGGAACATTTGAATTGGGTAGAATGATATACCTAAGAAGAGCTTTTCCACCATTCATCTGTCAGTTTATCACACTGTGGTGGCTGGATAGTTGCTGTGATACTGGAAGTTATGCCTCCAATACTTCAAATACCAGCAGGGCCAACCATTATGGATAGGTTTCAGTGAAGCCTCCAGACTAAGATAGACTAAGAAGGACATGGAGATCTATTTCTAAAAAAATAAATAAATAAGCCAGTAAAAACCTTATGAATTGCAGTGGAACATAGTCTAATATAGTGCCGGAAGACAAACCCCTCAGGTTGGAAGGCGATCAAAATATGTCTGGGAAAGAGCTGCCTTCTCAAAGAAGTGTTGACCTTAATGACATGGATGGAGTAAAGCTTTCATGATCTTCCGTTGCTGATGTAGCACAGTTCAAAATGAAATGAAAGAGCTGCAAGTATCCATTAATAATTGGAACATGAATTATGCTAAGTATGAGTCTAGAAAAATTAGAAGTCATCAAAAATAAAATGGAACACATAAAGATCGATATCCTAGCCTTTAGTGAGCTGAAATGGACTAGTAGTGGCCGTACAGACAATCATATGATCTACTATACTGGGAATGACAAATTGAAGATGTATGGTGTCATATTCATCATCAAAAAGAACATTTCAAGATCTATCCTTGGAGTACAATATTTTCAATGATAGGACAAAAACTATAGGCCTACAAGGAAGAGTAGTTAACACGATTATTATTCAAATTTATGCACAAACCACTAAAGCCAAAGATGAAGAAATTGAATAACTTCACCAACTTCTGCAATGTGAAACTGATCAATTGTGCAATCATGATGCATTAATAAATACTGGTGATTGAAATCCAAAAGTTGGAAACAAAGAAGAAGGATCAGTAGTTGGAAAATATGGTCTTTGTGATAGAAATGAAGCAGGAGAGCACATGATAGAATTTTGCAAGACCAATGACTTAATCATTGCAAATACCTTTTTTCAATGACACAAATGGTGACTATAGACTATACATGTGGACCTCACCAGATAGAATACAGAGGAATCAAGTCAACTACATTTGTGGACAGAAACATTGTCAGTCAGAACAATGCCGGGGCCAACTGCAGAACAGACCATCAATTGCTCATTTGCATGTTCAAGTCAAAGCTGAAGAAAATTAGATAAAACAAGTTCACAAGTGCCAAAGCTCGACCTTGAGTATACCCCACCTGAATTTAGAGACTATCTCATAAATAGATTGGACATATTGAACACTAATAACTGATGACAGAATGAGCTGTGGGGTAACATCAAGGACATCATACATGAAGAAAGCAAAAAGTCATTAAAAAAGTCAAGAAAGAAAGAAAAGATCAAAAAGGATGTCAGAAGAGACTCTGAAACTTGCTGTTGAACATAGAGTAGCAAAAGGGAAAGGAAGAAATGATGAAGCAAAACATCTGAACATGAGATTTCAAAGTGCAACTCGAGAAAACAAAGTAAAGCATTATAATTCATACAATATGCAAAGATCCAGAGTTAGAAAACAAAAGGAGAACATGTTTAGCATTTCTAAAGCCTAAAGAACTAGAGAAAAAATTCAAGCATCAAGTTGCAATATCGAAGTTTTCTATGGGCAAAATATTGAATAATGCAAGTGGCATCAAAAGGAGATGGAAGGGAGTACACAGAGTCACAGCTGAACCAAAAAGAATTGGTCAACTTTCAACCATTTCAGGAGGTAACACATAATCACGAATCGATTGTACTGAAGGAAGAAGCCCAAGCAGCTCTGAAGGCATTGGAGAAAGACGAGCCCCCAGGAATCGATGGGATACCAATTGAGATGTTTCAAAAAACAGATGCAACAATGAAAGTACTCACTTATCTATGCCAAGAAATTTGGAAGACAGCTACCTGGCCAATTGATTGGAAGAGATTCATATTTACCCCCATTCCAAAGAAAGATGATCCAACCAAATGTGGAAATTATCAAATAATATCGTACGCAAGTAAAATTTTGCTGAAGTTAATTCAAAAACAGTTGTAGCAGCACATCAAGGAGCTGCCAGAAATTCAAGCCAGATCCAGAAGAGGCCATGGAATGAAGGATATCATTGCTGATGTCAGATGGATCTTGGCTGAAAGCAGAGAATACCAGAAAGATGTTTACCTGTGTTTTGTTGACTATGCAAAGGCATTAACTGTGTGGATCATAACAAATTATGGATAACATTGCAAAGAATGGGAATTCCAGAACACTTAATTATGGAACCTGTACATAGACCAAAAGACAGTTGTTCAAACAGAACAAGAGGATACTGTGGGGTTTAAGGTTAGGAAAGGTATGTATCAGGGTTGTATTCTTTTCAATCTGTATGCTGAGAAAATAATCGGAGAAGCTGGAGTATATGAAGAAGAATGGGGCATCAGATAAGTAAACGTAAGCAAGCCTGTGCATACCTTGCTTAATGTAAGATGGTGCATAGCTTGCTTACTGGTTTTTCTTCACTTGGGTTATTAATTCTTCGGATGTCTGGCTTTAAAAGTCGTACTTTTTTAGGTCTTTGCTTGAGCTCTACTCCATGCCTCAAATTCTATCAGTATCTGATTAAAACCGCTGCTCTAGTCTGACAGGGATCAGCAAGTTATTACTGACTGCCTTTTAGCTGCAGTTCTCATTTGCCTTGTTGAGTTCAAGATTTTCATTGCTTTGGGCCCCTGAGAATTTTTTCTATTTCTGTGAAAGCTAAGCTAAGCATTTATATTTCTTAAACAACTTTTTCCACCATTTTAAGTATTTTGTAATGGCCATTTTTTAGGACATTTGCTCCGTCACAAATACTAGAAGAAGAAACTGTTAAGATCTTAAAGATATGTGGGAGAAAATTAGATAATTTCTGTGCAGTTATGTTTTTATTATACAAAATATAATAAATCATAGAATATTTATTGGTTTTATAAATTCATGGGCTCAATTGTTTCTGTAAAGGTATTTTAATTGTATAGCATATCATTACACATTATGATGATTCAATACGCAGGTGAATTTTTATCCAGTTAATATGTTATAATTGGAAAGTTCTTAATGTTTCTTTTCAATGTGTGTCTTAGTCATCTAGTGCTGCTATAACAGAAATACCACAAGTGGGTGGTTTTAACAAAGAGAAATGTAGTCTCTCACAGTCCATTAGGCTAGAAGTCTGAATTCAGGGTGCCAGCTCCAGGGGAAGGCTTTCTTTCTCAGTCGGCTCTGGAGGAAGGTCCTTGTCATAGGTCTTCCCTTGGCCTGGGAGCATCTCAGCGCACGATCCTCAGGTCCAAAGGATATGCTCTGCTCCTGGGACTGCCTTCTTGGCCGTAGAAGAGTCCCATGTCTCTCTGCTCACTTCTCTCTTTTATATTTCAAAAGAGATTGGCTTAAGACACTGCGTAATCTTGTAAACCTCATCAATATAACTGCCGCTAGTCCATCTTGTTACATCATAGTGATAGGATTTACAACAAATAGGGAAATCACATCAGAAGATGAAATGGTAGACAATCATACAAGGGAACCATGATCTAGCCAAGTTGACAGATATATTTGGGGGACACAATTCAATCCATGACAATGTGCTTCTGACAAAATACATAGGAATAAATATATGTATCATTAAAGTGTATTCCTATAATGTGACAGAATTGCAATATTTAGATTTCAAATCACAAGCAGTTAACTATTGCTCGGTCACTGAATTTCAGTAATAGTCCACATCTTAGGACTGACCTTTCTGTCCTAATCTCTGTGTTAATGAAGCAAATAATATTATTTTAGAGATAAATAAATATAAGTATATTAAGTGTAGTAATGCTAAGGAATTACTGAACATTTCTTTTTATTTTCTAACCCAGAAATTTAATGATGAAATTCATGAATCTTTCTTCAATTCTAGTATTGTCTTTATAATTATCAAGATAAAGTCCCAAAATTGACTTAAAGAAATATTTACAAGGACAAATACACTTAGAAACACTTTATCCCATTAGAATTGGTTAGTTCTTCTGTAGGAATGAGTAGAGTGATTCAGTGGTATGGAAAGGTCCTACTCTAAAGAACAAATGGCCATTAGGAAATATAACATTTCCATACCTATAATCTATTTTTAAAATAAACTTAGTTATCCCCTTTGACTAATATAGGAATATACTAAACCACATATTTTGATATTTAATTTGTAATCTTTCCAGGTAATACCTGAGGACAGAGAAAAATATGAACACCAACTTTGGTAGAAATCCCCTCATGTAAATGCTAAGATTAATCCTAGTTACAGGCAGGAAGCAATTATTACATTGGGGTGATTATAACATAAAAGAGGATATGACAGTATTCATCATTTGTAAATTAACTTAGAGAAGAAAATATCTCATATTTGTTTGGAATTCTTTTTTACTCATTTTAAAAATAAGATATTACTATATACACCGACCTGCAGTTGACTGCCATAGTCAGTTCCGTTATGATGACATGTATATCACACTGAGAAAAAGTATCATGCTCATGATTTGCATACACTTCTGAGGAAATATGTAAGAATTTATCCATTCAGTCATCTATTTAGCAAACATTTGTTTAGTACCCCCACAAGGCCAGAAACTATTTAGGGATAAAAGTGGCACTAGGTAACATGACAATAATTTTTTATTCTTTTCTCAAATTTTCTGGATGAATAAAGTCATGTAAAATTTACTTGAAACAGGTGATATTCATTTGAGATGCTCATTTGGTTATTTCTAAATAACCAGGCCCTAAAGCTTTTTCTGGGTCTTTAGGTTTGTATAGAAAAGAGGCATAGGCAAGAGAGGACAGAGCTCCTCAGGCCAGTGGGTCCATGAATTAAGAATTTTGGAACATAAATCATTTTTTTTTTTTGTATAACTTAATGCTTAGAGAAAAACACATACAATAATAATTTCTTTCATCTTACATATTTATCATTGAAAACTCTTTTGTACCCTAAAACCAAGAGTGCATTGTACTGAACTTTCCAAAGTTCACATGCAGTCTTTGTGATCAGTGGGATCACACCTGCTTGAACGGAGAACACACTCTCTTTCTCAACTCCAGGTACTATCCTCCATTTCCTTCCCTTGGACCTGAAGCTTGCTTCCTCTGATGGGCCTGAAACTAGTTATGGCTGAAACGTAAAGACGCTGCAGACTTTATGAACAAAAACTCTGACCTTTTCTTTCTGAAATACTGGTTGGGACAGTATATTATATTTTTCCTTGCTGAGTTCACATGAGGGGGAAAAACAAGAAAAGGACACCAGGGAAAAAACAAAACAGAAAAAATACAAGTTAAGCCTTTGGTGGTTTGGGCTTTATTTAAGGACTTTTAAACTCATTAAGTAAGAGGCCTATAATGGGAAAATGCTCAAAATGGGAAAATCCCCCCAGAACTGTAAGTATAATATTTTTTTTCTGGGAGTTAGTGCATTAATGAGCATATGAAGATACTGTCTCATATTACAACCATGTTTACTGGTTGCAAACATCCAGAACATTTAGCATTTTTTTTTAACTTTGTACCTTATTTGCCCGGTATCTAAGGTTCTTTATGATAAGCCTTAAACTTCTTTCTCACTATTTTCTATCAGTTGCCCCTTCCTTTTTATCCTAATACTATAAGTTGTTAGAAGTTAAATAAAATTGAATGCCATTTTGCCGTGTAATAAAAATAGTTATGATACTGGAAAAGGCCCTCAATATCTTTGGATTTTAGTCTCATAATCATTAGAATGGGGATAAAATGGTATATTCCTCAGGATTTTGAATGTATAAACTATTCTTGTTGTTCTTGTTAGATGCTGTCAAGTAGGTTCCGACTCATAGTGACCCTCTGTTCATCAGAACAAAACATTGCCCTGTCCTGTGCCATCCTCACAGTCATTTTTGTGCTTGAGTCCATTGTTGTTGCTACGGTGTCAATCCATCTTGTTGAGGATCTTCCCTTTTTTCACTGACCATCTGCTTTACCAAGCATGATGTCCTTCTCCAGGGACTGATTCCTCCTGTTAAAAAGTCCAGTTATGAGACAAAGTCTCACCATTCTTGTTTCTAAGGGGCATTAAGGCTGTACTTCTTCCAAGACAGATTTGTTCATTCTTTTGGCAGTTCATGTTATATTAACGGTTCTTCACTAACACTATAATTCAAAGGCATGAATTCTTATTTGGCCTTCCTTATTCATTGTCCAGCTTTCTCATGCAAATGAGGCGATCAAAAACACCACAGCTTGAGTCAGGTGCACCTTAGTCTTCAAGGTGATATCTTTGCTTTTTAACACTTTAAACAGGTCTTTTACAGCATGTTTGCCCAATGCAATGCGTGGTTTGATCTCTTGACTGCTGCTTCCATGGGTGTTGACTGTGGACCCAAGTAAAATGAAATCTTCGACAACTCCAATATTTTCTCTGTTTGTAATGACGTTGCTTATTGGCCTAGGTTGTGAGGATTTTTGTCTTGTTTGTGTTGAGGTGTAATCCATAGCGAAGGCTGTGGTCTTTGATCTTTGTCAGTTAGTGTTTCAAGTCCTCTTCCCTTTCAGCAAGCAAAATTGCATCATCTGCGTAATGCAGGTTGTTTGGAGACTGTCTTCAACCTGATGTCCCATTCTTCTTCACATAGTCCAGCTTCTCTGATTCATCACTCAACGTACAAACTGGATAAGTATGGTGAAAGAATGCAACACTGATGTACACTTTTCTGACTTAACCTTGCAGTATCTACTTGTTCTGTTTAAGCCACTGCCTCTTGATCTATGTACAGGTTCCTTTAAAAAAAACAATTAAGTGTCTATTATTCCCATTCTTCGCAATGTTATCCATAATTCATTATGATCCACACAGTCCAATGCCTTTGCATAGTCAATAAAACACAGGGAAACATCTTTCTGGTATTTCTGCTTTCAGCCAGGATCTATCTGATATCAGCAATGATATCCCTATCTCCACATCCTCTTCTGAATCCAGTTTGAATTCCTGGCAGTAAATTCCCTGCTGACATACTGCTGCAGCCTCTTTTTAATGATCTTCAGCAAAACTTTACTTGCCTGTGATATTAATGATATTGTTTGATAATCTCTGCATTCAGCTGGATCACCCTTCTCTGGAATAGGCATAAATATGGATCTCTTCCAGTATGTTGGCCAGCTAACTGTCTTCCAAATTTTTTGGCATATATGAATGAGCACTTCCAGCCCTGCATCCGTTTGTTGAAACAGCTCAATTGATATTCCTGGAGTCTTGTTTTTTTATCAATGCCTTCAGTGCAGTTTTGACCTCTTCCTTCAGTACCATCTGTTCCTTATCATATACTAGCTCCTGAAATGGTGGAACATGGACCAATTCTTTTTGGTATTGTGACTCTGTGTATTCCTTCCATCTTCTTTTGATGCTTCCTGTGTCATTTAATATTTTTCCCCTAGAATCCTTCACTTTCCAAGATGAGGCTTGAATTTTTTCTTCAGTTTTTTCAGCTGGAGAAATGCCCAGCATGTTCTTTCCTTGGGGATTTCTAACTCCAGATTTTTGCACATCATTGTAATACTTTTCTTTGTCTTCTGGAGCTACCCTTTAAGAATAACTCTCAGAATCTCTTCTGCCATCCATTTTGGTCTTCTTTTTCTTTCCCGTCTTTTTAATGACCTCTTGCTTTCTTCATGTATGATGTCCCTCCACAACACGTCTGGTCTTTGGTCATTAGTGTTCAATGCCTCAAACCTATTCTTGAGATTTTTTCTAAATTCAGGTGAGCTATATTCAAGGTCATACTTTGGCTTTCATGGACCTGTTCTAATTTTCTTCAACTTCAACTTCAACTTGCATATGAGCAATCGATGGTCTGTTCCACAGTCAACTCCTGGCCTTGTTCTGACTGATGATATTGAACTTTTCCATTGTTTATTTCCACGGATGTAGTCAATTTGATTTCTGTGTATTTCATCTGGCAAGGCCCATGTGTATAAATATAGATACTGTTTATGTTGCTGAAAAAAGGTATTTGAAATGAAGTTGTTGGTCTTGCAAAATTTTATCATGCGAACTCTGGCTTCATTGCTATCACCAAGTCATATTTTCTTTCTTTTTTTATTTTCTTTAATGACAAATGAAACCATCAAAATCAAGATAACGAACATATCCATCATCCTCCAGATTCTCCTTTTCATGTGTTTACTTTCCTTTTATATATCTTCTTTGGTGAAGCAATTGTTCAAATCTTTTTTTTTTTTTAATTGGGTGTTGATTTTATTTTATTGGTTTTTGACATACATTCTGAATACAAGTTCTTTAGTGCTTATATGATTTGCAATATTTTCTTCTAGTATGTGGCTTTTATTTTCATTCTCTTAATAGTGTCTTTTGAAGAGCAGAAATCTTTAATTTTTTTTTTAATTATTGTACTTTAGATGAAGGTTTACAGGACAAACTAGCTTCTCATTAAACAATTAGTACATATATTGCTTTGTGACATTGGTTACCAGCCAATGTCAACGCTCTCCCTTCTCAACCTTGGATTCCGTATTACCAGCTTTCTTGTCCCCTCCTGCCTTCTAGACCTTGCCCCTGGGTTGGCGTGCCCCTTTAATCTCATTTTGTTTTATAGGCCTGTCTAATCTTTGACTGAAGGGTGAGCTCCAGGAGTGACTTCATTACTGAGCTTGAGCTGGGGGTTAAACTCTCAGGGTTTCTTCAGTCTCTGTCAGGCCAGTAAGTCTGGTCAGGGCCGTATTTTCTAACTACTAATCCTTGTCCTTTGTTTTCGGCTTTTACTTTCCAGTTGCCATAAATTATGAATGTATCTTGATTACATGTTTGATCAATTTCAGACTGCAGAAGTTGGTAAAAACAAACAAGCAAACTTCAATTTCTTCATCTTTGACATTAGTGCTTAAATTTGAATAACAGTCATATCAACTGGTCTTCCTTGTAGGCATATGAATATTATCCTGTCACTGACAGAGATGTACTTCAAAACAAATCTAGAAATGTTCTTTTTGACAATTAATGCAACACCATTCCTTTTCAATTTGTCATCCCCAGGATAGAAGACCATGTGATCATCTGATTCACAATGGCCAATACCAGTCCATTTCAGCTCACTAATGCCCAGGATATTGATGTTTATGAGTTCCATTTCACCTTTGATGATTTCCAATTTTCCTAGATTCACAGTTCCTACAGTCTACATTCCGATTATTAATGGATGTTTGCTGCTGTTTCATCTCATTTTGAGTCATTCCACATCAGCAAATGAAGGTTCCCAACACCTTGACTCCAGCCACGTTACTAAGGTCAACTTTACTTTGCAGAGGCAGCTCTTCCTCATTCTTCTTTTGAGTGTTTTTCAACCTGAGGGGCTCATCTTCTGGCACTTTATCAGACAGTGTTTTGCTGCTATTCATAAGGCATTCGATGACTATTTCTTTTCAGAAGTAGACCGCCAGGTCCTTCTTCCTAGTCTGTCTTAGTCTGGAATCTCAGCTTTAACCTGCCATCCACTGGTGGCTATGCTGGTATTTAAATACTGGTGGGATAGCTTCCAGCATCACAGCAACATGCAAGCTCCAACAGTGTGACAAATTAGCAGACTCGGGGGTGGGGGGGATTAACTAAAATAAATGTATGTAAAGCACTCAGTACAGTAGTTGGCAATAAAATACCATCATTCAAACTGTCTTCAGCCCATTTTATTCTGCTTCTATGCTTTGCAGATTCTTTACCTTCTTTCTATAAACTTTTTCCTATAATTTCCACATATCCAAATTATAACAATGTTCTGCTTTCAAACCCCTGTTAAATATACCTTCTCTCTGAACACTTTGTAATTTCTCATGCTTTCCATTTTGAAGTAGTGCTCTTGAATTCCCATAGTATATCTCTTCACGTCCTTGAATATCAGATCCTATGTAATACTGTGAATATTTCTGTTCATCTTACACTCTTCTAGGACAAGATTCGTTTCTCATTTATATGTGTATCCCTAGCATTACTCAAGATGCTGTGTACATATATGTGTATAAACTCTATATTATTGATGAATGAACTCTTTGAGGAAATAATTTGAAAGTATTCTTCCAAACTGTATTTGCTTGGTACCAAACATTCAGAGAAGAAAAAATAGTCCTTAGTTAAAGGGCTTCAAATACCTCACTATTTGAAACCATTTAGGTAATTATGGCAAATTTTTGCCAGAAAATGGAGAAAACCATGACAGCCTGAGAGTTAAAATAGTAAAAACATAATATAATGGATAACATTAATTCTGTTCATAAACAGGGCTTTCTCAGAGTGGGTGGAAGGCACATGTATAAACTCTTGCATGAGTTTTAGATCCTCAGGGTGTATATTTGGGCTATGGAGCTCTTGTGGTGCCAGAGGTTAAGCGTTCGGCTGCTAACAAAAAGGTCCTCAGTTCAAATCCATACACTGCTCTTTGGAAACCCTATGGGGGAGCTCTACTCTGTTCTATAAGGTCTCTATGAGTCGGACTTGAAGGCAATGGGTAGCGGGTATATACGGCCTGGAATTATTTAAGAATCTAGAGATCTTAAATATTTTATGAAGAAAAATTTGATAAAAGAGATGAGTAAGCATGGCATCTAGAAAAGAGTGGACTAAAGGATGGCACGGGACTGGGCAGTATTTTGTTCTGTTGTATATAGTATTGCTGTGAGTTGGAACTGACTTGAAGGTACCTGACAACAGCAAAGAACATTCATTCATTCATTCAACAACTATTTACTGACCACTAACTATGTGCCAGACACTGTGCTAGGCATAGAAATACATATGATCCCTGCTTTCACGGAGCATTCAAATAAAGGTAAGAAACATAATGTTATAATAAAATATATGAAGAAAACAAATTCTGATATAAAGATAAAAAGAGAGCTTTTGGGAGATATATTAAAATAAAGTGATATATATGCTGTGAGTTGAAGGCTGAGAAGAGACTAGAAATAGGAAGCCCAAGAACAGTGTTTGAAGCAGAGGAACCCTGAGGTAGGAAACAGCTTCTGTGACTGGAATATAGTAGAGAACAGGGAGACTTGTAACAATTGACATTGAGAATGTTGTTGTTGGAAAATCATTCAAAGCTTTATCACCCGTGAAGAGGGATGCAAATCATTAACTATTACAATGGAAAGGCATTGATAGGTTTTAGGAATAAAAATGCCATTATCTGATTTACTTATTTAAAAAAGGACCTTCAGTATTCATAATGAAGGTTTAATTATAAGAGATTCAGACAGCAAGCAGGAGAAACACTTAGCAGACTCTTGCTGATATCCTTGTGAGAAATTTTGTAGCCTGGAACCAGAAATAAAAAAAAAAAAAAAATTTTTTTTTTTTTATAGAGATAAATTATTGGCTGTTTCTACAACTCTTCAAGGAAGAGTCACACACCTGGTTAGTTAACATGTCTTAATTATTCTGGTCTTGTCAGTAGGTAGATCCATACACAAATGATAAGTTTTACCAGGCTCATATGCTTGTAATAATACCTAACACTAACCAAAAAACTACATAGGGTTAATTCTCCTTTACTCGATTTTGTATTGAAGAAACAACTTTCTGATTCATTTCTAAATTAATTTTTTCTTTAACTTTCCATATTGTTTTAGGTGCCGTGAAAGTCTGCTCTGATGCATGGTGACCTTATGTATAACAGAACAAAACATTGCCTGGTCCTGCACCAGCTTCACAATTGTTACTATGTTTGAGCCCATTGTTGCAGCTACTGTGTCATCCATCTCATTAAGGGTTTCCCTCTTTTGCAAAGCATTAATTAGCATATATGAATACTCCAGTTACTCTGAAAGTTACATTATCTTTTGTACATTTTTTAAATGGCATTTTGGTGTATATATCAGCTTTTAATGAAATGGATTGGAATGACTCAATGCTATTGAATCTAATTAAATCACAGTAAACAAACACTAACCCGAAATTAAATTGACCTCATAAAAGTAAATTGGTCTTTTACTAAATAGTAAACCATCTTAGCACTGTGTTTAAAATACGATATGTTCTAGATTACTGGATGATCTCTAAATTCAGGCAGAATGTATTCAAGGTAGTACTTTGGCTCTTCTGGACTTCTTTTAATTTTCTTCAGCTTCAACTTAAATTTGCATGTGAGAAAATGATGGTCTGTTTTGCAGTTGGCCACTGGCCTTGCCCTAACTAGTGATGCTGAGATTTACAATGGTCTCTTCCCACACAGGTGTGTTTGATTTGATTCCTGTGTATTCCATCTGGTGAGATCTATGTGTATAGCCACTGCTTGTGTTGTTGAAAAAAGGTATTCTATGGGCAAAAATTCTTTAATATGAAACTCGAGTTTATTCTGTTCTTTCAGCTTGGGAGCCCTGGTGGCACAGTGATTAAAGAGCTTGACTGCTAAGCAAAATGTCAGCAATTTGAATCCACCAGCCGCTCCTTGGAAACTCTATGCGGCAGTTCTACTCTGTCCTATAGGGTTGCTATGAGTTGGAACCAACTTGACAGCCATGAGTTTGGTTTTGGTCTTTTTCAGCTTGACACATGATAAGGATTCTATGAGCAGAAAAGGATCCCTGGTGGCTCAGTAGTTAAGCACCCTGCTGTGAACCCACCAGAAAGATGTGACAATCTGCTTCTGCAGCCTTGGAACTCAATGGGGTACTTGTACTCTGTCCTACATTGTTGCTATGAGTCTGAATCAGCTCAGGATTCCAACAATAGCAGCCCTATAGGACAGAGTAGAACTGCTCCATAGGTTTTCCAAGGAGCTGCTGGTGGATTCAAACTGCTGAACTTTTGGTTAACGGCCATAGCTCTTAACCACTGTGCCACCAGGTTTCCAAAGGACTATAGTAGGACTTGAAAATTCAACTGAAACTTTGATTCAATCTTAATTGATTTGAACATACTTATTGAATGTTCGTGATTTAAAAACAGCATTGAAGTTTGTAGCCCCATAGCTTAAACCCTATACTGTGTCTATTAACTTGAGCTACTAAATCTGTTCAACACGTAAATTACTGCCTAATGAAGTTGAAAAACAGAACAGTAATGCAGAATATCTATGAAAGTGTAGATGAAGAAATTGGAAGATTTATTGAAACAAGTCTATGTGTGTTTTGGTACTATGTTACTCTTTGAGAATAAGAACATTGTTAACAAGGATGAGGATTGCATCCATTCACTTATACAGCCTTTGTATCTAAGAAACTGTTGGCCTAGATATTTATTTAATTCTATAAAATATAATATTCCTACACTTTTCTGTTAATGAGGAGATAAAGCAGTTGAAATCATCCTCTTTTAAGCTGTCATATAACATATTTATCCAGATCAATGTAAACACATAGTTTTAAGTGTTATCCAGTAATTTACTCAGTTAAGGAAACATCTATTGGTTGTCTCCTTTGGGCCAGAGAATGAGTCTCAGAGATGATCTAATTTGATTCCCTCAATAAATGTATTTTAAAAAATACTTTAAATAAAGGTATTTTAAAAAGTTTATGCTTTATTCAAAGCTAACCAAATAAAAAAAAAATTTTTTTTAACCAAATAAGCAGTTGGAGGAATCCAGGTTTCCTTGAAGCATAGTAAGTTGTTTTTTGTTTTGTTTTTTAATATGTGTCATTTCTAAAACAATTTTTACTGCTACAAAGGATTGTCATCTAAAAAGAGTTTGTCTTAAATATTGTATCAGACCACTATTATAAGAATTCAAGAAAAGATTTACACACAGAAAAAAAAAAAAACATTCTTTGATGGTTATGAGAATGGGGAATAAAGGGGAGGAGAAATCACTAACTAGATAGTAGACAACTGTCAACTTTGGTGAAGGGAAAGACAACACAAAATAAAAGGGAAGTCAGCATGTCTGGACCATAGCAAAAGCACAGTAGTTTCCTAGACACATCCAAACACTTTCATGGATGGAGTAGCTGGGGCTCAGGCCCAGGGATCATAGTCTCAGGGGTCGTCTAGGTCAACTGGCATAACATAGTTCATAAAGAAAATGTTCCACATCCCAATTTGGAGAGTAGCCTCTGGTGTCTTAAAAGCTTGTGAGTGGACATCTAAGATGTATCTATTGGTCCTATTTGATTTGGAGCAAAGGAGAATGAAGAAAACCAAAGACAAAAGGAAAATATTAGCCCAAAAGACTAAAGAACCACATGAACCAGAGACTCCACCAGCCTGAGACCAGAAGAACTAGATGGTGCCTGGCTACCACCGCAGAACACTTTGACAAGGATCACAACAGACAGCGCTGGACAGAGCCCTAGAAAAATGTAGAACAGAATTCAGATTCATGAAAAAAGGCCAGACTTACTGATCTGACAGAGGCTTGAGGAGCCCCTGAAACTACAGCCCTCAGACACTCTGCTAACCCAGAACTGAAACCTTTCCTGAAGCCCACTTTTCAGACAAAGATAAGACAGGCCTATAAGAACACACACGCACACACTGAGGAACATACTTCTTAGTTCAATCAAATATATGAGACCAAATGGGCAAGGCGAGAAGGTAGGGAGGGACAAGAACTGGAGGAATGAACACTGGGAATCTGGGATGGAAAGGGAGAGCATGCTTTCATATTGGGGGATTACAGCCAATGTCACAAAACAATATGTGTATAAGTTTTTTAATAAGAAATTAACTTGAGCTGTAAAATTTCACCTAAAGAACAACAAATAAATAAATAAATAGTTTGTCTTAGTGAGATTGCAAAAGATTAATTTAAAAAATGGAGTTAAGAGTATATTAAACTTCTCAAGGTACATTTGTCAGCATAATAAATGGTATTTCATATGAGACTTCTAGAATTGTATGATTTATATCAGAAAACCAAGATATGAAAAGAAATGGATATAATTAAAAACAGGGAAATAAATTCTCAAAAAGCCTTTATTTTCACTGAATCTAAACAAGCTTATCTTCCTAAGAGTTGAGAAAAACAAGATTTTTTCACTGTGTGCTGATCTGAGAGGATTGGAAGGTGATGACTCACACTCTTCCAGTTAAATAGAGGATTTAGGACTAACTAATCTGTCAAATGCTGTTTGAATTTAATTAAGAAGAAAACGTTTTGATAAAGAGTAAGAATACATTCCAGGCATGAAGCTTAGTCATTGAGAAAGTCAAGGCTTTCAGAATAAATAAGTGAGGCAGTTTGGAGAAAAACTAAGGTCCAAGAAGTAAAAATGTTGATCCTGTTTGATAATAAAGAAAAGCCTTAAGATCTAATAGCATAAATTTTAATTAGAAAAAAACATTATTTTGTGATACATGAATAAGCATACATATCACCCACATGCACACTCACGTGCACACACACACACACACAGGCACACACGCACACCATTTCCCAGTCTTCCAATCCAAGTCCCTATGTAAATGATTATTGAAAGAGAGCGAAGAGATGTGGCATATGACCTAGTTCTTTTTCTCACTTAAAGATGTGGAAACCATTGGTAGGAAAAATGGTAAGCAGTGTTCTGTCTCTAGTAGCTCGCTTTATATTTCCCAACCTTGATTTTTTTTTAATCTTTATTACTGAAGGAAGCTCAGTTTACTCCAGTCAACAATTCTTCCTGGCCAGAAGCACGCCAGGCTTCTGTGAGGGTTATAGAAGCAGCTGATTGTCCAGCCCTGCTGGTGCCCATGCACCCCATACTCCTATCTTCCCTAGACCATCCCAAGGGTCTGGGTTTACTGTTAACTCTTGTAATTTGGTGAAAGGTCAAAGAGACACAGTCACATCCGAAAAGGCTCTTTGTTACTAAATTGTACCATTTCCCAGGAGGGAACGCTGGATGGTCCTCCTGCGGTTCTGTCACCCAATTCACAAAGCCCCTGACTCTCCCAGTTCTCAGTCCTGAGGCTTCCCTCCCCCAACTCCCTGTGGTTGGCTTTTAGGCTTCACACGAATTCCTCAATGCCTTTTTTTTTTTAAGAGGGAAGAGCTAGGCTCCGCCCACTTTCCCGAGAGGCATGTCACTCTGTCCCGCTGTGCGGTCGTGATTGGCGGGCAACACCGTGTCGCCTGACTCGGTCCCCGCTTCCCTTTGCCGCGCTAGCTGTCTCGGATTTTCGCCAAAGGTGAGAACGGGATTCCGGCGGGCAGCGCTGGAGCAGGTGGAGAGGCATCCTTGCTCCCGCTGCTGCTGCAGCGCCTTCAGCCGTGGGTCTCTCAAGAAAGGACCAACATTCTTTCTTTGCTACTAGAGCTTAGTGAACTGTTGTCCAGAGCCTAGACACTGCAGACACCTCGTCTCACCCCTATTCTGGTGTCACTGTATAAATCACCTGCACATTTGTAACCCTGCGAATCCCCCTCTGCTCAGTGCTCAAGGAAGGGGGTCTCACAGGAATTGCAAATGTTTGAGCGAGAGGGTCTCCGCGGACTGCGGGGAGCTGTCTAAGGTGCTGAAGCTTGAAATCGTTTGCCTCCACTAACAAAACGAGGGGTTAGATTGCACATTTCCATTGCTTTTTTTCCTGGTTTTCCATGCCTTGGATACGACTAATTTCAGGATCGTGAATACCTCTCCGTATCATGGCCCACGTGAGACACTTTCGGACATTAGTTTCTGGATTTTACTTCTGGGAAGCAGCCCTGTTACTCAGGTGAGTCCCCTCGTATTTAATAGTTGGAGATCCCATTAATCCCGTACCAGGTCACAACCACTTGTTATTGATGAAACCGCTTTTTGCGATTCTGAATTCGGACTGTTGAAAGTATCCCTTAAAAACTATTATTTTCTGTCTATTTACACCTCTAAAAACAGGCAACTTTGCTCTATTTTCTCTGATTAGCGTATTTTGGAAACTAGCATCTAATGTTCTTAGCAGCTGAGTTTACCCTAGAAAAGTAAAATCTTTCTGAAGCCTAAATGTTCCTTCCTAAATCACTTTGAGAGTTTTGCTTTTTTAAGTGGATTATGAATTCTGGGTGTTGCTGTCTTGTGAAACTTGTGAAATATTTCATAACTGGGAATGGAACATTGTCAACTTTTTAAAAGGCAGAAATATAGAACATAAGGGTTTACAGATCAGAAAAATTCTGAACATTGTTGATATATCCAGGGGTTGAACTAAGTGAATAAAAATAAAGATCTTGCAAGTACTATTTTCTAATGAGCCTAGCTCAAATAATACATGAAGACAAAAGCATGCATAAATTACTAGATATGTTCTATTTCAAGGCTAATCTTTTTGGAAGAAGGTAATATAACCCTATTGAACAAGAAAATTCTTCTATTATAAGTCATTTTCTTATAATAGTTCAGTCATATTTGGTAGGCTTTCTGCTTTTTTTTTCTTTGTAATTAATTAAAAGAGAAGTAAAAACTTGGCAAAATATCAGGGAATTTAACCCCTGTTTTTAATCAAACAATGTATAAAAGCAAGGTACTGTTCCTATAGGTTTTGAAACTACTAATAAAAACTTTACGATTACCATATAATTACAGGAATTCCATTTTTATGACTCACAAGATTTTCAATAATATTGAAGTAAAATAATCAGAGTTAACTAAGTTATGCATACACTGATTTTCATATGAAATATGAAAATTTATTTTCTGTGTTGCTACGTCAATTTTTCATTTGGCCTACCTCAAAAAGACCAGTGTATCCCATAAAAAAACTACCTTACAGGAAGTTATATATTTTTTTTACTTGTATGTAACGGGAGTCAGTTGTGAATTACTGATTCTTTTTTGAAACAAGGGGTTAAACTGTTGTAAGAGTATTTTCATAGACAATATGTTTTAATAAATTTCTTGTAACTTTACATTTTCATGAATTTCATATGTGATCAAAACACAGCTTACAGAGTTTTTACATTTTTGGTGGAAATATCATGAAAAGGAGTACCAAATACATGATATAATAAAAATCGACCGTTGTACCTTAATTTATTTCTTAATATTTTAGACACTGATATACAAACATAGATAAAATAAACAGGAAGATAAAAAAGTCTTTTGCTTTTTAAGGAAATCAGAATAGTTTTGATAGATACTTAGATTTGGGAAGTTTAATGTCAGTAATACAAATGGTTTAGCCAATGGAGTGAAATTTTTATTATGGAAATTCACCATAATATTTGTGTGTAATATATATTTAGATATATCATCTTCATCACCAGATTCTGTGATTTTAGTCACATTTTCTTGACATTCTCAAAAACTGTATTTTAAACTGACAGTTGTGATTATAAAAATTTATTTTGATTAACAACAAATAATTTTCACTGGAAATATCTTTTGTGAATAAAACAAAAATATAATCTCTTGAAAAAGACATACCTGAAATAAAAGTTTACACAATACCTGTATTCCTTCATCAAGTTTTTTTCTTCTTTCATAAATACAATCAAATTTTGCTTTATCTTAGATAAATTTTAGATGAGAGGAGTTCATTACTCTATGAAGCACTTTATTTGTGAAAAATTAAATATTTTCACTTTCAGTGATGTCCCTCGAAAGAGGATTTCCTATAGTAAAGAAAGGGAAGCTCCCTCTACTGGAAATGTTCTGTAAAATTAATGGCTTTAAGGAAATTATTATTTCTCCACTAAGTCTATGCATGATGTATTGAACAAAAAGGAAACGTGTAAAGGAAAAAAAATATAGAAAAAATTTAGTATTACTGTCCAAATATATATTTTTAATTTTACAAATCATCTTTCTAGGGCAAGTTAGACACAAGAACAACAAATAGAAAACATAGATATTTGTAACAAAATAATTTTCTTGAACAAACCTTTTTCCCTGTAGGTTTAAATTAATTGGAATATATACACAAAAAAGTGCATATAGGTGCAAAATAGGTTTTCATCTGGATAAACTTTAACAAAGGGAGCACCCCCAAATAAAGAGATCAAGAAATAGAGGTGCCAGTGTCACAGAAGCTCTCATTCCACCCCAGCCAACCACTATGGCCTTTTTTAGGCACTACTTCACCCAAAGTTAATCACTATCCTGACTTACATGACAATAAGTTTGCTTTCCTGCTTTTAAACTTTATATAAATATTCATTCGAGTCTGCTTTCTTTTAATAAATATTTCATTTATGCAATTTGTCTATATTGTTTAATTCTCATTGATGTATGGTAGTATTCCACTATATAAATACATTGCAATTTGTCTATTCTCATATTGATGAATATTTGGGTATTTTTCAGGTTTGGGCTAGTGATGCTATGAACATCCTTGAAATTAAAAAAATGTATGTGTGTATACTCACACACACATGCACATGCATTTTGGGGACCTGCGTGGGTTGAGTCCAAGGCTTTCCCTAGGACAGGAATGCTGGATCATATGGTGGGTATGGGTGTGTTTAGCTTTAGTAGATACTATCAGTTTTCCAAAGTAGTTGTATCTATTCACACTTCCATCAACAATGTATGACCATTCCTGGTGCTTACTGGTACGAACTTTGACCAGTGCAATGTTATTATAAATTTTTCTAGCATGATTTTAGCCTAGCATTGCAAGCCTGCAGGATGATATTTTATTTCTTTTATCTGGAATAATTTCTACTTTTTAATAAATGAGCTCTATTAAGGCAAAAAAGCAGAACAAAATATTTACTATTATAATGTATTCTATAATAGCATTCATTGTAAGAACATGTCAGGATAAGAGATGTAATTTTAAAAGGGATGTTTTCAAAGAGGATCATTCTTTAAATACACACCAGTGAGAAAGTTATAGACATAGACATAAGAAATCCAAAACGCCAAAGGGTAAAGTTTTTAAAAGTTTCACACGTTGCTCAGAAATTGCTGTTTTATGAAAAAATTCTTCTATTGTCATTAGGTTCTAATTCTCATATCAATAAAATAAAAAAATAACAAGGCATTGATGTTCAGCTTTCTTTGAAATGTAGATAAGTGATTTAGAGTTGGAAGAACAAATTTCAAAAGAAGGGGAACTGCCAAAATTAGTTCATTTAAGATGATTCTTTCCGTAACATACAATTTTACTTTTCATTTCTGTAGTTTGATACCAACACAGACATGCTATATGAATAAATTATGTTATATTGTGTCAAAACTGAATGTGTGAATTTCAGACTTTATGATACTCATAAATAAAATATTTTCTTGGTTTACTTCAAATTCTAAGAAAAAAACCTTTAGCATAGAATTTTTATTTTTGCTTTTGGTACATTTTCTGAGGATGAGGGAGAAATTTTTTAATGTAGGCTTTATTTTATGTCAGCTATTGAAGAAAAATGTATTTAAAGGAAACAACTTTTACTGGCATGATTTCTTATATGCAGATACATCAGCAGTATTCTACATAAAAAAATGTATGCCATACATAGCATATGATCCTTCCTCTTATGCCTATGAGTAGTTATAAATCTTCCCTGGTGTAGATGGATCATGGCCCAACTCTCTACTCAATGTTTTAAACAGCTTGCTCTGCAGATTCAGAGAGTAGCTAGTGAAATATTTCTTTTTCTATATAATTTTTCTCTCCCTCAACCACACAACTATGTTCTAAAGCAAATCAATCAAAAGACCAAGTGACAAAAGGAAAGCATAAGCAGCAATGTTTTAGGGACTATAGGGGTAGGGATGCTATCAAGAAGTCTTGGTACTTATAGTGAGGCTTGTAAGATGTTTTTAAATACGCATTGAGATAGAAAGAGTGTTCTACAAGAAAGGAATGTCATGAGTTTATAGTTGCTTAAAGAACGGTGATTATCAAATTCAGTTGAAGAATTACAGTTTATGGTTTAAAATTATATTTTACTAGAAACTACAATCAAGGTGGCTACAATAATAAATCTGCAGAAATATGGGGAGTTGTGGCATCATCCTTTCAGAATAGAATATGAATTAAAGTTGGAAGCAAATACTTTAACTATAATTGGGCAGTCCTCACTATGGAAAAGGTCTTGTAACTTGGCTGAAAATATCTCCATAAATCCCTTTCCTTTAGAGGGAGAGTTTACCTCAAAATTGCAATTAATTTAAGTGAGAACTATGTAAAGAAACAAATATCAATGATCAAACTATGAGAAGAAAATGTTAATTTTGTTGTTTTATCATTTGGACCATGTTTGACTTTTTTATCATTTTTGCTTATTTCTAGACTGGATTACTGGGCTAACCAAACCACAATCTATTTAAAAGAAATAGTGGAATCATGTAGAGGATATCATTCATTGGGAGAAAATAGGATGTTGAATTTGGTTTGGAGTGTTTTGAGTTTGGGATGCTAACAGTATAGCTGGGTATCCAGGCATCAGCAGGGTATGAAGAGATTGCCTCAACTGTAGATTTAACAGTCCAAAGGCTAATGGCGGTCATACTGTGTGCAAAGAAGAAATAATGGAAAATACATTCATGATAAGAAGGGAAAAAAAAAACTTTTTTTTAAGAAGGGAAGAGCCCTTAAATCAGGGCACACAGAGGTGATCAGAGAGCCTGTGGTTGAACTGTGGGCTTGAGACTGATCATAACCAAATGAGGAACCCACAGATTTATCACAGTCTTATGCTATGATCCCAAGGACCTGCTCTTCTTTATAGCATACTCCTACCTATCAATTTACTATAGAACCTTCTGTTATTCTATTTTCAACTAACTAGATAAATTACCCTGTAATCATGAATAATACATTTCACATGCTTAAATTTTCTCTGGAGCTTTTTAAGGGATAGTTTTAGAGAAGATAGATCTCTCAGTTTTCCTTGAATTATGATGAAATATTCATAGTGGATCTGCCTTGATTGTCCTACCAAACCTGCCTCCTACTCTTTTCCATTATCAATTAATATCTTTACAATTATGCTAAAATTATTTATTGAAAATAACTTAATATGTAGGCAAATGTCTGTGGGGAAGCATATTTGTTTTTCATTTGGAGAATGGTATAGCCTCTGGCTTCATCATGCTTGAGGAAGTGGTCTGGAAGAGTAACAAATGAGTTGCCTCTAGAGGAATGGCTCTGAAGTGGAAGAGGAATTCCAAGGCAGGATCAACTGTGGAGCAGCAAAAAGAAAGTGTGTGAATGAAAGCAGCTGTTTAGCTACAGAACAGTAGCTGTTCTGACGACATGGCAAGGATATTTTAAGGAACCCAACTGAAATAGAGAGATACTATCAGAAGAGGAAAGAGTGATAAAAAGCAGCTTCATCTTAGTAGGTTTCTGAAATTCTTTCAGAGTCTCCATACTAGAGATGATTTTAGGAGATATTATTACCCATAACCCTGAAGCAATTCAAAGCACAGAAGTAGAAACATCAGTGGTGCAATTAGGAATAGCAAAAAATTCCAAGGTGTTAACAATCTCTGTAAATCATGTAATAAGTGGAAGATTATCCAAAGTAAGTGATGAAGAATTCCATATAAATGTACACAAATGTTTGCCCTAACCAATGAGGAATTATTGCCAAAACCTGAGATGTCTGTGACATTGTTATACAACCAGTGTTGACAGAGGACGACTGGACTTACGTTGGAGGTGACTGGTCTATCCAGTGTCCTACCTAATTTGAGATTCTCTGAAAACATCTCTAATAAGTGTTCCTGTCCTAAACTTTAAAATTTCTAGCAATAAGGACCTCTTTATCTAAGAAGGCAAAAATGTATCAAACAATTTTAATTAATAAAAACTGAATTCTCATTCCTGTTCTCTCTTGGCCAAAGTGAACTTGTTTTTTCCTATACGTGCCACCACAAATATTTGCCTCTGTGTTTTGTTTGTTTGTTTTTATGCTTACCACTTATGATGGTCTTTTTCCCACTCATGGACAGTGTGTGAATGATGTCTATTTTTTTTTTAAGCACAGAAGGCTTTATTTTTCTTATATAACACCAAAAAACAAACAAAAAAAGTTGTCATCGAGTTGATTCTGACTCATAGTGACCTCGTCTGTTTCAGAGTAGAACCGTGCTCCGTACGTTTGTGTGTGTTTTAGGTGACAGTCTACAGTGCAAATTAGGTTGTTTTTTTTAAAAAAATTGTGCTTTAGATGAGGGTTTACAAAGCAAATTAGTTTCTCATTTAACGAGTAATACACTTATTGTTTTGTGACATTGGTTGCCAGCCCCGTGACATATCAACACTCTCCCCTTCTCAACCTTGGGTTCCCCATTTCCATTCGTCCAGCTTTCCTGTCCCATCGCGCTTTCTCATCCTTGCCCTTAGGTTGGTGTGCCCAGTTAGTCTCCTATACGTGACTGAGCTACACGTATTGTTTCTTTATGGGCCTGTCTAGTCTTTGGCTGAAGGGTAAACCTCAGGAGTGACTTCAGTACTGACTTAAAAGAGTTTCTGGGGGCTATATTTTCAGGATTTCTCCAATCTCGGTCAGTACCATTTTGGATTCCCACCAGCACTGTATAAGAGTTCCAATCTCCCTGCAACCTCTCCAACTTTTGTTATTTTCTGATTTTTTGATTAGTGCCAGTAATGCTGGGGAGAGATTGTATATCATTGTAGTTCTGATTTGCATTTCTCTAATGGATAATGATCATGAGCATTTCCTCATGTGTCTGTTAGCCACCTGAATATCTTCTTTGGTGAAATGTCTGTTCATATCCTTTGCCCATTGCTTAATTGGGTTATTTTTCTTTTTGTTATTGAGGTTTTGAAATATTCTGTAGATTTTAGAGATCAGTCCCTAGTCAGATACATAACAGCCAAAGACATTTTCCCAGTCTGTAATTCTTTTATTCTTTTGGTGAAGTCTTTTGATGAGCATAACTGTTTAATTTTTAGGGGCCCCAAGTTATATAGTTCATATTCTGGCGTTTGTCCATTGTTAGTTATGGTTTGTATTCTATTTATGCAATGTATTATTAGGGCCTCTAGTGTTGTCTATAGGAGCGCTATGAGTCGGATTTGACTCGACGGCACTGGGTTACCGGGTTAGTGTTGTCCCTATTTTTTCTTTCATGACTTTTATCCTTTTAGGTTTTGTACATAGGTCTTTGTCCATTTTGCGTTAGTTTTTGTGTATGGTGTGAGGTATGGGTCCTTTCATTTTTTCTACAGAAGGACATCCAGTTTCTTCAGCACCATTTGTTAAAAAGACTGTCTTTTTCCTATTTAATGGATTTTGGTCCTTTGCTAAGGATCAGCTGACCTTAGGTGGATGGACTAACATCTGTATTTTCAATTCTGTTCCATGGATCTATGTGTCTGTCATTGTACCTGTACCAGGCTGTTTTGATTACAGTGGCTGTGTAGTAGGCTCTGAGATTAGGTAGTATGAGTCCTCCTACTTTGTTCTTTTTCCTCAGTAATGCTTTTCTTATCTAGAGGCTCTTTCTTTTTCCATATGAAGTGGAAAGTTTCTACCAGTGGGAAAATTGGTGGCATAGCTTCCAGCCTCATACCAACACTCAAGCCAAACTGATGGAAAGGTGGTGATCATAAAGGGGAGGAGAATACAAATGGACCTTGAGCAATTGATGTTATTAGAATGAGCAGAAAAGGGGAAAGAACATTTCAGGTAGGAAAAGTATTGTTAGAAGAGGCAACAGACCAGTTTCCCTGTGAGATGGAGGATATGGCTGACTTCTTACTAACATTCCTACCATGCAAGGCTTATGCTTCCTTTTTTTCTTGTCAAAAAAAATCTATGCTTTCTGTTGTTTAAGGACTAAATTCCTTAGGAAGATTATATGACTATTTTAGGGTGTTAGGAAACATTGGCAAACGTGTGTTAAATAACAAGTTTCTCAAATACAATGTGGTGTTTTATAGTTATCACTTGATTGCAAAAGAAGACTGCATGCCGATAAACTATTTTGTGTTCACTTGTTCTGTTGATATCAATATACATATATGTTTGTTAATTTTCATTACTTAAAATATGTTTGTTTTGTGTATTAAAAGTCTGAGACTTAAAACTTTTTTATCAGTAGATGAAGTGAAACAAACATCAGAAAAACAGATTTATGAATTTTCATAGTTTTACAAGCTAAAAACTTTATTACTGACAAAGGATAAAGAAGGAAGTATATAATAAAATCTTGTCCCCAAGAACTTAAAACCTATCTCTGTAAGTGACCTTCTTATTAAAAAAAAAAAATTCCAGTATGTGTTAAACAATTTTTTCTACCAGTGCTTAAATAATTCTCTTATAAGAAGAAAATTACCATTCTTAGTCTATTAAAACACTAAGGGACCCATCTTTGTATAGGACATCTCACTGCCTAGTGAGAGTAAATGAATCTGCTGTGTCCCTAACTTGCCTTCAGTTTTATTTATTGAGAAGAATACAGTCAAGGGAGGATTGTATGGCTAGAACTATTAGAAATCTCCTTTCTGCTTTATGCTGTTTCTTTGTAAAGACTTTGAAACACTTCAAAAGATTATGAACTCTTTTTTTTTTAGTCCCTTCAAATCTCTGAAATTTAGAGTGTCTTTTTTTTTCCCTACAAATCTTAAATGGGGCGGAGGGGGGGAAATGAATCATCAAGTCATTGACTTTGATGCAGACCTTGGTTGGTGCCTTCTGAAACTATAGCAAAGAACTAAGTTGCATGTGCAGTCTAAATATTTGCCCCTAAATCATAACATGTGAACTTCAAATTTTGCTGAACTTTAGAAGGTCAAGGTATTTATCATTCTCTGTGTGTGCCTAGGTCTCTAGGTGATACAAATGGTTTGTGCTCAACTACTAACCTAAAGGTTGGCTGTTTGCACCCATCCAGCAGCACCATGAAATGAAGGCCTGGCAATCTGCTTCTGTAAAGATTACAACCAAGAATACCCTACGTAGCAATTCAAGAATACCCTATGTAGCAATCCTACACTATAACACGTGGAGTCACCATGAGTCAGAATCAACTCAACAGCAGTGGGTTGTTCTTTTTTCTTTTCTTTTGGTGTGTGCATGTATAGCTATCGTATAAGTCAGTTATTGCAAATACCATATTGTAAAAGCTTATTGATATTAAAAAATACATTCAAATTCCTGGAGAAAATGCAAGCTCAAGCTCAAAAACATAGTAGTAAAAAAAAAAAAAAAGATTTATGCCTCTATAAGAAATACTTGATTTAGTTTAGACATTTTCTTAAATTAACTTTTATTACATTTTATCTTCTTTCCATATGCATTTTTTGTGTGCACATGTAAATACAAAGGAACCTGGAGAAAGAAGACTAGGGGTCAGGTGTCAGTTCTGTCTTCGAAGGGATGAGTGACATTTCTATAGACTGAGTAATTGTATTCAATATGCTGCTTCAAAGATGTGATGTGTAGACCTGCATCCATCTACAGAGTAGAGTTTCTTTAACTGGCAGTCATAAATATGATAATTCCTCTTCAACAGAAAATGTATACTTAGCATTATAGCTATAATTTATCTCTCTTCATTTGTTAATATCAGTAGCCTTTATTTCAAAATCTCTTTTTTTGTTTCTAATATACATTATTATTTTTTTTTTAATATACATTATAATGGTAGATGAGAGAGATATTGAGTGGCAGAAAAATAATCAAGTAATGACTCGACTAGCCCTTTATGGCTGTTTTAGTTCATATTAGGTTCATTTGTGAGTGACAGAAATATGAAATTACATTGATTTAATAAAGATGGTTTTATCTTCCTCTCAAACAAGAAAATCTAGGGAAGTGGACAAAGGCTGAAATGGGAGTTTCCAATTCTTCTATCATCCTTCTCTTTAATATGGTGTTTCTCCCTTGAAGTCCAAGATAGGTGCTTTGATTGCAGCCATTCTAGCTGTATTCTAATCTGAAAGAAGACGTAGATCTCCCTTAGAAGGCAGCTCCATGTAGTTAACCATATCTCAGTTTTCCTAGCAGCTCTGTATATCCATGTAGCCAAGCTCTGGTCAATATATGTAAGTAGACACGGCAGGTTTAACTTCTTGGAAGTTTTTTTGTGTGTGAGCCTTAAGTGAAAGTTCACAGTTCAAGTCAACTTCTTATACAAAAATTTATACACACATTGTTATGTGACCCTAGTTGCTCTCCCTGTATGACAGCACACTCCTCACTTCCACCCAGGATTTCCCGTATCATTCAACCAGCTCCTGTCCCTTTTTTGCCTTCTCATCTTGCCTCCAGATATCTTCTTGAGCTAAGAAGCACCCTCTTCACTAGTATCATTTTCTGTCTTATGGTCCAGTCCAATCTTTGTCTGAGGAGTTGGCCTCGAGAATGGCTTCAGTTCTGGGCTAACAGAGAGTCTGGTGGTCAAGTCTTCCGGTGTCCAGTCAGTCTCAGTCAGACCATCAAGTCTGGTCCTTTTACTAGAATTTGAGTTCTGTGCTCCACTTTTCTCCTGCTCCCTCAGGGACTCCCTGTGGTGTTCCCTGTCAGGGCAGTCATTGGTGGTAGCTGGGCACCATCTAGTTCTTCTGGTCTCAGGCTGATGCAGTCTCTGGTTTATGTGGCCCTTTCTGTCTCTTAAGCTAGTATTTTCCTCGTGTCTTTGGTGTTCTTCATTCTCCTTTGCTCCAGGTAAGGTAGACTGGGACAAATTGATGCATCTTAAATGGCCACTTCCTATCTTTTAAGAACCCAGACACCACTCACCAAAGTGGGATGCAGAACATTTTCTTAATAAACTTTGTTATGCCATTTGACCTAGAAGTCTCCTGAAGCCATGGTCCTGAGACCCCCACCCCTGCTACTCTGTCCCTTGAAGTGTTTGGTTATATTCAGGAAACTTCTTAGCTTTTGGTTTAGTCCAGTTGTGCTGACTTCACCTGTATTGTGTGTTGTCCTTCCCTTCACCTAAGATAATCCTTGGCTACTATCTAGTTAGTGAGTACCCCCTCCCTCCCTCCCCACCCTCATAATCATCAAAGAACGTTTTCTTCTGTGTGTAAACCTTTTCTTGAGTTCTTATAATAGTGGTCTCATACAATATTTGTCCTTTTTTGTGACTGATTAATTTCACTCAGCATAATGCCTTCCAGATTCATCCATGTTATGACATGTTTCATGGATTCATCCTTGTTCTTTACCATTGCATAGTATTCCACTGTGTGACTATACCATAATTTGTTTATCCATTCATTTGTTGATGGGTACGTAGGTTGTTTCCATCTTTTTTGCTATTGTGAATAGTACTGCAATGAACATAGGGGTGCATGTATCTGTTCCTGTGATGGCTCTTATTTCTCTAGGGTATATTCCAAGGAGTGGGATTGCCGGATCATATGGTATTTCTATTTCTAGCTTTTTAAGGAGGCACCAAATTGATTTCCAAAGCGGTGATACCATTTTACATTTCCACCAGCTATGTATAAGTGTTCCAGTCTCTCCACAACCTCTCCAACATTTATTATTTTGTGTTTTTAGATTAATGCTAGCCTTGTTGTTGTGAAATGGTATCTCATTGTAGTTTTAACTTGCATTTCTCTAATGGCTAACGATCATGAGCATTTCCTCATGTGTCTGTTAGCCGCCTGAATGTTTTCTTTGGTGAAATGCCTGTCCATATCCTTTGCCCATTTTTTAATTGAGTTGTTTGTCTTTTTGCTGTTGAGGTTCTGCAGTATCTTGTAGATTTTAGAGATTAGATGCTGATCGAATTTGTTGTAGCCAAAAAATTTTTCCCAGTCTGTAGGTCGTCTTTTTAATCTTTTGATGAAGTCTTTTGTTGAGCATAAGTGTTTGATGTTTAGGAGCTCCTAGTTGACTAGTTTCTCTTCTGGTGTTTGTGCAATGTTAGTAATGTTTTGTTTTCTGTTTATGCCATGTATTAGGGCTCCTAGCCTTGTCCCTATTTTTTCTTCCATGATCTTTATCATTTTAGATTTTATATTTAGGTCTTTGATCCATTTTGAGTTAGTTTGGTGTAAGGCATGGGTCTTTTTTTTTTTTTTTTGCATATCCAGTTGTACCAGCCCTGTTTATTAAACAGACTGCCTTTTCCCCAATTAAAGGACCCTGGACCTTTATCAAATACCAGCTACTTACAGATGGTTGAATTTACGTCTAGATTCTCAGTCCTACTTCATTAGTCTATCTACCTGTTTTTGTACCAGTACCAGGCTGTTCTGACTACTTGGCAGTATAATAGGTTCTAAAATCTAAAATCCCACTTTGTTCTTCTTCGTCAATAATGCTTTACTTCTCTGGGGCCTCTTTCCTTTCCATAAGAAGTTGGTGATTTGTTTCTTCATCTCGTTAAAAAATGCCATTGGAATTTGGATCAGGATTGCATTGCATCTGTAGATTGCTTTTGGTGTAATAGACATTTTCACAATGTTGAGTTTTCCTGCCCATGAGCAAGGTATATTTTTCCCCTTATGTAGGTCTCTTTTGGTTTCTTGTAGTAGGGTCTTACAGTTTTCATTGTACAGGTATTTTACGTCTCTGGTTAGATTTATTCTAGCCCCCAAGAAGTATTTTATCTTCTTGGGGGCTATTGTAAATGGTATTGATTTTGGTGACTTCCTCATCAAATTTCCCTTTGTTGGTGTAGAGGGATTTTTTATGTTTATCTTGTATCCTGATACTTCACTGAAATCTTCTATTAGTTCCAGTAGTTTTCTTGTGGATTCTTTCTGGTTTTCGGTGTATAAGATCATGTCATCTGCAGATGGAGATATTTTTAATTCTTCCTTACCAATTCGGATGAAACCCTGGTGGCACAGTGGCTAAGTGCTACAGTCGTTAACCAGAAGATCAGCACTTTGAATCCACCAGGCGCTCCTTGGAAGATCTAGGGGCAGTTCTACTCTGTCCTATAGGGCCACTATGAGTTGGAATCAACTTGATGGCAGTGGGTTATTTCTTTTTCTAGCCTAATTGCTCTGGTTATGCACAATGTTGAATAAGAGTGGCGATAAAGGCTATCCTTATATGGTTCCCATTGTCAAGGGAAATGTTTGCAGACTGTCTTCATTTAGGATGATGTTGGCTGTTGGCTTTGTATAAATGCCCTGTATTATGTTTTGGAATTTCCTTTCTATTGGTATTTTTCTAAGAGTTTTTATCATGAATGGGTGTTGTACTTCGTCAAATGCCTTTTCTGTATTAGTTGATAAGATCCTGTAGTTGTCTTTTTTTTTTTTTTTTGTATGATGGATTACATTGATTGTTTTTCTAATGTTGAACCATCCCTGCATACCTGATATGAATCCCACTTGGTCATGAGGAATTATTTTTCTGATATGTTGTTGAATTCTATTGGCTAGAATTTTGTTGAGGGTTTTTGGATCTATGTTTTTGAGGGATATTGGTATGTAATTTTCTTTTTTTGTGGAGTCTTTACCTGGTTTTGGTATCAGAGTTATGCTGGGTTCATAGAATGAGTTTGGAAGTATTCCATCCTTTTCTATGCTCTGAAATACCTTTAGTAGTAGTAGTGTTGACTCTTCTCTAAAAGTTTGGTAAAATTCTCCAGTGAAACTGTCAGGGCCCAGGCTTTTTTGTGTTGGAAGTTTTTTAATTACATTTTCAATTTCTTGTTATAGGTTTATTTAGTTGTTCTACCTCTGTTTGCATTAGTTTAGGTAGGTAGTGTGTTTCTAGAAATTTGTTCTTTTCCTCTAGGTTTTCAAATTTGTTACAGTACAATTTTTCAGAGTATTCTGTTATTATGTTAATTTCAGTTGGATCTGTTGTGATATTTCTGATTTCATTTCTTATTTGGGTAATTTGCTTCCTCTCCTGTTTTTCTTTTGTCAGTTTGGCCAGTGGTTTATCGATTTTGCTGATGTTTTCAAAGAACCAACTTTTGGTCTTGTTAACTCAATTTTTTTTCTTTTCTCCATTTCATTTAATTCTACTCTAATTTTTATTTTTTCCTTTCTTCTCATGTCTGAGGGCTTCTTTTCTGCTCTCTATTTGTTTGAGTTACAGGGTTAATATTTTGATTTTGGCCCTTTCTTCTTTTTGGATAAGTGCATTTATTGCAATAAGTTGACCTCCAAGTACTGCTTTTGCTGTGCCCAAAAGTTCTGGTAGGATGTGTTTTCATTCTCGTTTTATTCTGTGAATTTCTCTATTCTGTCCTGATATCCTCTATAGCCCAGTAGTTTTTGAGCAAGGTGTTGTTCAGTTTCCACGTGTTTGATTTTTTTTCTTGTTTTTTCTGTTACTGATTTCTACTTTTATGGTGAGAAAGATGCTTTGGATTCTGTTAAAGCTTGCTTTATCACCTAATATGTGGTCTGTTCTGGGGAATGTTCCATGTGTGTTGGAAAAGAAAGTATACTTGGCTGCTGCTGGGTGGAGTGTTCTGTATATGTCTATGAGATCAGATTGGTTGATTGTGGCATTTAGATCTTAATTGTCTCTATTGAAGTTCTTTATGGTTGTCCTGTCTATCACCAAAAGTGGTTTGTTGAAGTCTCCTACTATTATTGTGGAGCCGTCTCTCTCACTTTTCAATTCTGTTAGAGTTTGTTTTTTGTATTTTGGTGCCCTGTCATTGGGTGTATAAATATTTATTACGCTTATGTTCTCTTTTAATCATTATATGGTATCTTTTCTTATCCTTTCTGGTGGGTTTTACTTTAAAGTCTGTTTTGTCAGAAAGTAATATTGCCACTTCTGCTCTTTTTTGATTCTTGTTTGCTTGAGATATTTTTTTCCATCCTTTGAGTTTTAGTTTGTTTGTGTCTTTAAGTCTAATGCGTGTCTCTTGTAGGCAGCCTATGGATGGCTTATGTTTTTAATCCATTCTACCACCTTCTTTCTCTTTTTTGGTGCATTTAGCCCATTTACATTCAGCATAATTGCTGATAGGTATGAGTTTAGTGCTGTCATTTGGATGTGGTTTTTGTGTGTGCATGTGTGACTGTTCCACTTAATTTTCTGTGCTGAGTCATTTTTCTTTATGTATTATCTTTTTATCTTTTTCATTGTTGCTGATTTTGTATTTGCTGAGTCTTTATGTTTTTCTTTTTTTTTTTTTATTTTGATGTATAGGATTGTTAGTTTCCTTTGTGGTTGCCTTAATATTTACCCCTATTTTTCTAAGTTTAAAGCAATCTTTTATTTCTTTATATTGCCTTGACTTCCTCCCCTTTTGAAAGATCTATGACTACTTTTTTTAGTTGCTCTTTTTTGTTTTAATGTTGTCATCTTTCATGTATTGATGTCTCTGCTTCCCTATTTTCAGCATTTTATTTATTTATTTATTTATTTTGTGACTTCCCTATCTGGGTTTGTATCTGGTTGCTCTGTCCTGTGTTCTAGTCTTTGGTTGTTATCTGATATTATTGATTTTCTAACTAAAGGACTCCCTTTAGTATTTCTCATAATTTTGGTTTGGTTTTTGCAAATTCCCTAAACTTCTGTTTATCTGGAAAAGCCCTAAGTTTGCCATCATATTTAAGAGACACTTTTGCTGGATATATAATTCTTGGCTGGCAATTTTTTTCCTTCAAGGCTTTATATATGTCATCCCTTTGCCTTCTTGCCTGCATGGTTTCTGCTGATTAGTCCGAGCTTAGCATTATTGACTCCTTTGTAGATGACTTTTCATTTATCCCTATCCACTTTTAAAATTCTGTCTTTGGTTTTTGCAAGATTGATTATAATACATCTTGGCGACTTTTTTTTGGAATCTACCTTGTGTGGGATTCGATGAGCATCTTGGATAGCTATCTTCTCATCTTTCCCAATATCAGGGAAGTTTTCTGCCAACAAAGTTTCAACAATTCTCTCTGCATTTTCTATTATCCCCCCTGTTCTGATACTCCAATCACTTTTAGGTTATTTCTCTTGATAGAGTCCCACATAATTCTTAGTGTTTCTTCATTTTTAAAATTTTTAAATCTGATTTTTCCTCAAATAAGTTGGTGTCAATTGCTTTATCTTCAGTCTCAATAATCCTGACTTCCATTGCCTCAATTCTTCTATGATTTTCTATTGAATTGTCTAATTCTGAAATTTTATTGTTAATCTTCTGGATTTCTACTTGCTGTTTCTCTATGGATTCTTGCCTCCTGGTAAATTTGTCATCCTGACCTTCTATAATCTTAAGTTCCGCTATTGCTTTGTCTCTGTGTTCCTTGGCTTATTCTGCATTTTGCCTGATCTCCTTCCTGATCTCTTGAAGAGATCTCTATGTTAATCTTTTGTATTCTACCTCTGCTAATTCTAGGATGTTACCTTCCTCTGGAAGATTTCTTGATTCTTTGTTTTGGGAGCTTTCTGGAGCCATCACGGTCTGCCTCTTTGTGTGCTTTGATAGTGACTGTTGTTCCTGAGCCATCAATAAATTATTATATTTATTTATTTTATGTTTGCTTACTGTATTTTAGTTTCTTGTTTTGCTTCGTTTTGATATGTCCACATAGGCTGTTTGTGTGAGCTAGTTTGCTTACTGGCCCCTTCGAAGCTCTAATGTCCTGTCACCAAGTGGTTAGATTTGTTATTAGCTATTTTAGCCCAGGAGTCCATTTACTTTTCTTGTATGGATTAAATTCAGGTTTCCAGATAGTCCGTCACCAGGTGTGTGGTGTAGACTTTTACCTACAGTCCTAGATGGGCAGGGGTGGTTGGAGTAGGCAGAGGTATCTGGCTGCAGTAGGAGACCACATGCTGAGAATGCAGGGTCTGATGGCTGCCCCTCAGTATCCAGGAGGAAAGCATGTCCCTGTTCCCTAGACTGTGTAAGTGGGTGGGCTTTGCAGCCAGACTATGGGCACCCATTGCTGTTGGCTGTAAGGACTGGGAGGCACCACATATTCTTGGACCCCTGTTGCCAGTGGCTAGGTGGGATGGGTGGAGCCACCAGTCCTCAGGCCCCAGATGTGAGTGAGGACCTTGCTTAATGGTGTCAAAAGTCACAAACCTGCCGCTCCACCATATAACCAATACAGTGAAGTTAGGCTTCAGGTATATACCCTGTTGTACTGTGATATGATGGCCTATGCTGTTTAAATGGGGCCACACAGATCTATGCAGAGGTGAAAACCACTCAAAGTCTGCGGACCCCTTATGCCTGTGCCTAGGCAAAGGAGCTGTATCCACACTGAGTTCCTAGCTTAGGGGAGCTGGCAGGTTATTTTTTCCTGTTTGTTAGGTTTTTCCCTCTCCCAGGTGGAGAGAATGGTTCAGGGCACATGATGGGCCCTACTTCCAGCCCAGGGGGAGTAGCAATCAGCAATTGCTGAAGTTGACCTAGGACCTGGTGCAGAGCGCAGGGGGAGCAGGGACAGTTCTTCCCAAATGGGGTATCTTTTTACCCGCACAGTACATTAGACACATGTACTTAATTTTTGCCAATTGAGGGCCACTTCTCGCTGGTTCTGGAGGGTTGAGCAGACTCTCTGCCATTCGGTCTCTCCCAATGTGGAAAACTCATCCTGATAGCCACTGCTTGCCTCACTGCATTCATAAGCCAGTCTGGCCTGCAGGGTGCCTATTCCCACCAGGTCAGGTCTGGTAACTCCTCGCTGCTTCTGAATCATCTCTCCCTTCCCCTGCCACTCAGCCTGATTCCTCAACTTTGCCTTTGATGTTCAGTGCTCCTAGATTGTCATATATAATTGATTCACTTGTTTTTCTGGATCTTTATTGTCAGGGGGACCACTGGAAGCGTTTGACTACTCCACCGTCTTGGCCCCACCTACTTGGAAGTATTTTTAAAGGGATGTCCAGTGGCTTCAGATCCTGTTTTTCATTCTGCCACAAGGAATACAATATTTAACTGAAGCAAAAAGGAACTAATATAGATAGGAAAGAAGCATGATCAGATTGTGTTTCAAAAATGTCACTAAAGAAGCAATATGGAGAATTGATACGAAAGTATTTTGAGCAGAGAGAGAGGCAAAACTGGAGTCAGAGACAGTAGCACATGGTCAATGCAATAATATAGTCCAAAAGTACAGAGAAAGAAATATGTGTGAGGAATGAAAAGTACACCTGTCCTCTAAATATATATTAGAAATAAAGAGAGATTAGTCTAAGTAACTCTCTTATTTATACCTCTGTTAACTGAGTGAGTGATGGTGCCATGAACTAAAATAGTATATAAAGGAAGAGGGACAATCTTGTAGGAAAAGTTCATGGGTATAATTCCAAATATATATATATTGTGAATGTTATGCCTATGAGACATTCAGGTAATGGGAAATCTCAGCATAGAGTTGGGGGTACAAGACATGGGAATGTAAGGTTATAATTCTCGTGGAGAGCTTTCCAACATTTTTCATATTTGGGCACACATGTATGTTTTCATCCCATTGGGGTAAACAAATAAGCCAGGTGGCCCACAGGGATTACTGGCCTGTGGGTTCCCTCTGCAGGCTGATATGGGGATCATTCAGCACACCTATAACCCACTGGGCCAAGCTGTGTGGAAAATTAGTTCCAAGGGCTGTCATAACAAAGTACCATGGAGGGGATGGCTTTAGACAACAGAAATTTATTATCTCACACTTCTGGAGGCTAGGAGTCTGAATTCAGGGTGTCAGCAGGGCTATTCTCTCTACCCACTCTAGGAGAAGACCCTTTCTTTTCTCTTTTAACTTCTGGTAGCCACAGGCATTTCATAGGTTCCTTGGCTTATAGATGCATGTTCATTCACAAGGCATCTTCCCATCTGTCTATCTGTCTGTGTTGTGTCTGTTCTCCTTTTTTTGTAAGGACAGCACATATATTGGATTAGGACCCAGTCTGCTGCAGTTCCACCTCATGTTAACTGATAACATCTTCAAGGACCCTGTTTACATATACTGTCATTTTCACAGGTGTTATGGGTTAAGGGCTTCAATGTATTTTCCTGGCCCGGGTGGGGGGAACACAATTCAATCCAAAACACCTGCCTGGGGTCTTGATGCAGAATAATCATCACCTGGGAGCTTATTAGACATGTAAACTCCCCTACAGACCTAGTGAACCATAATCTGCATTGTACCAAGCTTCCCGGGTGATTCATAAGCACATTCAAGTTTGGAGATCACTACCTTAAGAACATCAATTTCTAAGGGATAGGCGGAGGAGAGTTATTGGAAAAAAAAGGAGTGTGGTAACGGAGGAAGGAGTACTAAGGAACAGTAGGTCGCAGAGCCTAACAAAAGAGAGAAGTTTGGAAATCAAAGAATCATCAATAATATAAAGTGCCATAAAGACAAACAGAAATATGGAATACTTTTAATAGCCTTTTCAAGTGTATTTTTGGTGCAAAACGTATGTACAAATATGTTAGCATAATGTTGAGAAGTGAAAAGAAAATGATAAATAATAAAATAAAGGTTATTTTTCACAAGAGGCTATTAAGAAGGGACATAGAAGTAGACACATATAAAATAGGCAGCTCTTTGTCAAGTTTTGTTTCAAAATGGAAAGAAATTTGAGCATGATTATAGCCTGGAAGAAATAAGTCAATGGATTAGGAAATTCATAGAAAGAGAGACAAAAAGGTACAGAAGAGATGGGAAAAAGCCATTGATAAGATTTAAAAAAAAAAAAAAAAAAGAGTTTTAAGGCAATAGTTGAAAGGTAGTTTTTGAACCAGAAAACTGACTTTCTCTGGGACTGAATGAATACAATGAGGTTAGAAGAGATGCAGAATTTATTGGGCTGTAATATGGGAGTTGTGATTTCATAATTCATCAGTTGAATGCTCAATTATATCTTCACAGTAGAAGGCTAGGTCATGAGCTGAGATAAAGAGGAACGATAAAGCTGACTAGTTTAAGCTGATTCAACCAATTACAAAGCAACACAGAATAGACCTGAATCTACTTTACTGATGAAAATATGGCAGGACTGAGCTGGTAGAGCTCCTAGAGGAAGGATTCAGTTCACCTCATCATATCAGGTCACCCCATTACTCTGCAGAGGAGGAGAATGTACCCAGTAACAAGATCTTTATGAATGCTACACTAATTTTGTTGGCAAAGCCAGGGATAGGACCCGTATCACCTAATTCAAATCAAATGATTATTTTTCCAAAAGAGCAGCTTCTGGTAGCCACAGGCATTTCGTGGGTTCCTTGGTTTATAGACGCATTAGTCTAAGCAGAGGTTAGTCTAAGTAACACTCAGGCTATTCCAAAAAAGAAAAAAAAAATTATCATTGTATAAGAGATTGAGAGTGACTCATTCAATTAGAATCACAGTAAGATTTTTTTGTTAATATTATAATTGAAAAATATAATAATGATACCCAATTTCATGCTATTTCAGTCTTTGTTTTTATAGTTCTGTACATGAGGGCCAAGGTTGGAAATGTTGGCATATGTTTTACACTAACATTTCTGAGCCTTTTTTTAGTTTTTCCGTTTTTGTGTCTTGAAAATTGCTAGCCTTTTCCTATAAAGCTTTGTCTCTAGGGATTTTATTCTGCCTGATTAAAGGAAAATGTGTGCTCTTACTGTTACTGGAAATAAATTCTATACTCTAGAGGACTTTTAAATCCTTTTGTTTCCTGGGCAACTGTAAAGGTTTTATCCAACATAGTTTAGGCTTATAGATAGAAGGAAGGCAGAAAGGAAGAAGAAGAAACAGGGGAGGGTAGGGTGGGGCAAAAGGTGGGGGGGAAATGAGTGAGTAACCTTCCTTCAATGTTAGCTTTAATTATAGTGTTAACATCAGTGATTGTGTCTTGCTGACTATTCTTCCTTTTTTTTTTATAAGTGTATAGGTTTTTATAAGTGTATAGGGTTGCTATGAGTCAGAATTGACTCAGTGGCAGTAGGTTTGGTTTTTTGGTTCATAATCCAATAAAGACTTCAATGTACAGTATAATTTTCACTAGAAAGAAATAGAAGAACATCTAATCATTGGTATATTTTCCTTATCATTTCCAATTATAAGCACCCTTCTGCTTTATTATTTGATTCTCTCCTTTTTTCTCTGCCACGTCTCTCTTCTTAAAGAATGTAGTAGTCAGGCAGACATGAGGCTTCCTGACCCACAAGAAGAAAAAAGTCTAATCAGTTTTGAATATGTTTAAGACAGAAGATGTCCCAATGAAGGAAACATTAAAATAAAGATTTGTAGTCAGGCAAAGGGAAATATCTACCTTAATATGAATCAATCACCCACATTTTGTCAGTCGGTCATACTGTGGGGTGTCCACGTTGCTCCGATGCTGGAAGCCATGCCACCAGTATTTCAAATACCAGCAGGGTCATCCATGGTGTACAGGTTTCAGCTTAGCTTCCAGACTAAGACAGACTAGGAAGAAGGACCTGGTTATCTAATTCTAAAATGAATGAGCCAGTGAAAACCTTGTGAATAGCAGCAGAACATTGTCTGATATATATAGTGCCAGAAGATGAGCCCCTCAGTTTGGAAGGCACTCAAAAGACAACTGTGGAAGAGCTGCCTTCTCAAAGTAGAGTCGACCTTAATGACGTGGATAGAGTCAAGCTTTAAGGGCCTTCATTTGCTGATGTGGCACAACTCAAAATGAGAGTAACAGCTGCAAACATCATTAATAATTGGAACATGAAATATATGAAGTATGAATCTTGGAAAACCAGAAATCATCAAAAATGAAATGGAATACATGAACATCAATACCCCAGGCATTATTGTTGTTGTTAAGTGCCAGCCAGTGGGTTGCAACTCATAGTGACCCTATCGGACAGAGTAGAACTGCCCCATAGGGTTTTCAAGGAGCAGCTTGTAGATTCCAACTGCCAACCTTTGGTTAGCAACCATAGCTCTTAACCACTGCACCACCAGGGCTCCTTCCTAGGCATTAATGAGCTGAAATGGACAGGTATTGGGCTACTTGAATCAGACAGTCGTATGGTGTACTATGCTGGGAACTACAACTTGATGAGGAATGGCATTGCATTCATCATCAAAAAGAACATTTCAAGATTTATCCCAAAGTACAACACTGCCAGTGACAGGATAATATCCACAAGCCTACAAGAATGACCAGCTAATACAGCTATTACTCAAATTTATGCACCAACCACTAAGGCCAAAGATGAAGAAACTGAAGATTTTTACCAACTTCTGCAGTCTGAAATTGATCGAAATGCAATCAGGATGCATTGGTAATTACTGGTGATTGGAATGCAAAAGCTGGAAACAAAGAAGAAGGATCAGTAGTTGGAAAACATGGCCTTGATGACAGAATGATGCTGGAGATCACGTGATAGGATTTTCCAACGACTTCATTGCAAATACTTTTTTCAAAAATATAAACGAAGACTATACAGGTGGACCTCACCAGATGGAATACACAGGAATCAAATTGACTACATCTGTGGATAGAGGCAATGGAAAGCTCAATAACATCAGTCAGAACAAGGCCAGGGGCAGACTGTGAAACAGACTATCAGTTTCTCATCTGCAAGTTCGCGTTGAAGCTGAAGAAAATTAGCACAAGTGGACGAGAGCCAAAGTACAACCTTGAGTATATACCACCTGAATTTAGAGACCATCTCAAGAAGAGATTTGATGTGTTGATGCTAATGACCAAATACAAGATGAGCTGTGAAATGACATCAAGGACAGCATACATGAAGAAAGTAAGAAATCATTAAAAATATCACATGCAAGTAAAATTTTGCTAAAGATCATTCAACAGCAGTTGCAGCAGTACATCGACAGGAAACTGCCAGAAATTAAGCTTCATTCAGAAGAGGACATGGAACAAGGGATATCATTGCTGATGTCAGGTGGATCATGACTGAAAGCAGAGAATACCTGCATTTTACTGACTATGCAAAAGCATTAGACTGGATCATCAAATTTTGGATATCATTGCAAAGAATGGGAATATCAGAACTGTTCATTGTGCTCATGAGGAACATGTACATAATCAAGAGGCAGTCATTTGAACACAGCAAGGGGATACTGTGTGGGTTAAAGTCATGAAAGTGTACATCAGGGTTGTATCCTTTCACCATACTTTTTCAATCTGTATGCTGAACAAATAATCCCAGAAGCTGGACAATATGAAGAAGAACAGGGCGTCAGGATTGGAGGAACACTCATTAACAACCTGTGTTATGCAGATGACACAACCTTGCTTGCTGAAAGTGAGGAGGACTTGGAGCACTTACTGATGAAGATCAAAGACTACAACCATCAGTATGCATTGCATCTCAACATAAAGAAAAAAATTCTCATGACTGGATGAATAAGCAACATCATAATAAAACAGAGAAAAAATTGAAATTGTCAAGGATTTCATTTTACTTGGATCCCAAATCAATGCCCATGGAAGCAGCAGTTAAGAAATTAAATGATGCATTGCATTGGGCAAATCTGCTGCAAAGACCTCTTAAAATGTGTTAAAATGTAAAGATGTCACTTAAAGACTAAGGTGTACCTGACCCAAGCTATGGTGTTTTCGATCACCTCATATGCATGCGAAAGCCAGACAGTGAATAAGGAATAACGAAGAAGAATTGACACCTTTGAATTATGGTGTTTGCAAAGAGTATTGAATATAACATGTGCTGTCAAAAGAATGAACAAATTTGTCTTGGAAGAAGTACAGCCAGAATGCTTCTCAGAAGGGAGGATGCCAAGACAACGTCTCACATGGTTTGGACATGTTATCAGGAGGGATACGTCCCTGGAGAAGAACATCAAGCTTGATAAAGCAGGGCGTCAGCAAAAATGAGGAAGACCCTCAACAAGATGGCTTGATACAGTGGCTGCAACAATGGGCTCAAGCATAACAATGATTATGAGGATTATATAGGACCAGGCAGTGCTTCGTTCTGTTGTACACAGCGTTGCTCTGAGTTGGAATGGATTCAATGGAACCTAGTAATATAATAAATATGAATGGGTCAATGCTATTTATGAAAACAAACATAACATGACTCTAATATTCAACACACGTGTCTTTCTAGGTTTGGAGATCCTTGAGATCTGTGCTCTAAAGTATCATGCTTTTATGTTCTGAATCTTATTGATTTGGGAATTTATAAAAATTTATTTCATTAGTAGGCACTGAGGCAATCATAATCAGTTTAAGATTGAAAATAGATAATCCAAAATAAAGCAACACTACTCCATATGGTCCCCTTTTAAACATTTGTAACAGTTAAAATTTCAAGTAAAAAGATTGTGTCTGTTAGTATTGCTCTTCTCAGGCCTTGAGATTAAAGTTTTTTTTTAATATTTTTATTTTATTTTTCTGAAATTTCAACAGTGCACATTAATTGGATTAAAATGAAATTTATAGAAAGTCTTTTAAAACAAGCTTTGTGTAGCTCTTAAAAGCCTAGCGATATAACAAGATTCAGAAAGGAAGCACAGTTCTGGATCAAATTTTCCCCGTTAGCTTTATGTGATCGCTTTGAAATTATCACACAAAAAAAGTGGTCCTGAGATCATATTCAGTAAGTTTTGATAAATTGATTTGGTTGAAGTATATTTGGAGTATCAGAAACAAAATGCTCTTGAACTGAACTTTGAATGGACAAACATATGAAAACGAGCTCCAGAAGGCCTCTAGAATTAATCTCAAAACAGTATATTAGTGGTTAAGAGCTTGGCTGCTAACCAAAAGGTTGTTGATTCAAACCCACCAGCTGCTCCTTGGAAACCTTACTGAGAAGTTCTACTGCGTCCTATATGGTGGCTATTAGTCGGACAGCAGTGGGTTTGGTTTTCTCTCTTGCCCCATAGGCTCCTTTCTGTACCATGAATGCATCAGGCATCTTCTTGTCAAAACTTTTGCACCGAATGTTTCCTGTGCCTGGCGTAATCTTTTCTCAGGTACTCATATGGCCAGTTTCCTTCTGTCCTTCAAGGTTTTAATAAAATATCACTTTCTCAATGAGGCTTACCCTAACCACTCTATTTAAAAATTTATCAACTCCCCTACAACCTAGCATTCCTGACTGTCCCTTGCTTTGCTTTAAGTTTTTCTTTCTTTCCACATAGCATATAATTTATTAATTTGTTATATTTCTTAGTTATCATGTTCCATTCTGCTGGAATGTAAGCTCTGTGAGATCAAAGATGGTTCGTTGCTGAATCCAGAGCCCCATAACAGTTCTTGGCATATTGTACCTTTTCAAGAAACACTGAAGAAAATGAATAAATATGAGCACTAATAAATCAGTCTTTTCTTTAAGGCTTATCATTGTGCTTATATATGGAGATCTCTTCTACAATGAGTATTAAACATATTTTTTAATTTTTCTAATCCTTAAGATCTCATCTGAGGAAATGCATTGCCGCTTTTCTGAGTTGAATCAGCTCCTTGTAAGATTCTATTTCTTAGTTTATTTTCTTATTTTGCAGCCGTGATTTTCCTGAGAGAGGATCCATTCAGATAAACTGTATAAGTCCTAGCATCTGTAGCAGCTTATTTACTTCTCACTTGATTCATAGATTGGCTGGAATACTAGATTGAAACTACTAGATGAAAATAATTTTCACCCAGAACTTTGAAGGCTTTACCTTGTCTTGTCATTTCCACGGATGCTAATTTAAAAGTCTAGAGCCAGTCTGGTCTCATTCATTTGTATGTGCTTTACTTTCTTTCAAAATATTTAGGATCTTCTCTTCATCCTTAACGTTTGGCAATTTTACAATAATAGATCTAGACATAGCTCTCTTTTAGTTCAACTTCCTTTGAACTCAATGGGTTCATTCACTTTGAAAACATGTCTTTATCCATTTTGGAGAATCAGCCTCTCTCTCTCTCTCATCTGTCTTTCATTTCCTCTCTTTTTACCTTCCAGGAACTTGTGGGAATCTCTGCTCTTCTGTTATCTCCTTCCTGTTGTCTCTGAGTTGTAAATTTTTACCTCTTTATTCATTTAGTATTATTTTAATAGACATTGCAAGGAAGAGGAGATAAACACTCATATGCATTCTTGAACTATTTTTAAATATTTTATTTATTTACATACTTACATTTAAAAAGAGTTCATCTGGAATTTATTTATATGCATGGTGCGAAATAAGAGATGACATTTATGTTATTACTGGAGATTGTTATTGTTGTTAGGTGTTATTGAGTTACTTCTGACTCATAGTGACCCTGTGTACAACAGAACAGAACACTGCCTGGTCCTGCACCATCCTCACAATTGTTGCTATATTTCAGCCTATTGTTGCAGCCACTGTGTTGATCCATCTTGTTGAAAGATTTCCTCTTTTTCTCTGGCCCTCTACTTTACCAAGCATGATTCCTTCTCCAGGGACTGATCCCTCCTGATAACATGTCCAAAACATGTTAAACAAAGTTTCACCATCCTTGCTTTTAAGGAGCATTCTGGCTGTACTCCTTCCAAGACACATTTGTTCGTTCTTCTGGCAGTCCATGGTATGTTCAGTATTCTTTGCCAACACCATAATTCAAAGGAATCAATTCTTCTTTGGACTTCCTTATTCCTCTTCCAGCTTTTGAATGTATATGAGGCATGAAAAAATACCAGGACTTGGGTCAGGCGCACATTAGTTCTCAAAGTGACATCTTTGCTTTTTAACACATTAAAGAGGTCTTTTGCAGCAGACCTCTAATAATATAGTGTAATAATAATATGACATCTACGTTATTTTTGGAAAGGATTGCTGATTGTTACAGCACCATTAGTTTGAATTAGCTGTTCCCTCTGACTGGAACATTCTTCCCTCTGCTTCACAGTCTGCTCACATTTCCATTCCTTAGAAAGTCTTTACTGGCCATCCCATCCAATATGGCCCATCTCATTTATTTTCTGTTTCATCATCCTGGTTATTTTCTTCTAGGCACTTAGAACAACCTCTAGTTATCTAGATTATTTATATGCTATTTAACTGTTTTTTTCTACCATAATGTATACGCTCTGTATTGTATTTTCCTGTATTGTATCCAGGGTTTCTAGTAACTGTTTTTACCACACATACATGCAACTAAAGGAATACCAGAATATGTGTGTTTTTCTGTGTTCTTTATTATATTTATGTGTGTGTGTATATATTTTTCCCCAAGAGTGTGTGTGTCAATATATATGTATATACATGCACATAGATGAATGTATGCATATATGTATGTCTGTATATACACATGTATATATTCTTGAGGAACAAATATTCTTCTTCATTTTATCTTGGCTATCTGCACACTTTTCTCTTAAATAATAATTTTAAATTGTTTGATTCATTCCTAGGTTTTTAAAAATTGATTTTGTTCTTGTTTGGGGGATTTAAACATATTTTGCTGGAAAGCTTAAGCATGCAGTTATTAGTGTAGTGACGTATGTTTGTAAAGGTACAGACTAGAGTTTATAATTCTAAACCTGATGACAGTAAATGCCTAATTAACGAAGTTTAATTTCTCCTATAAAAACATGATTTATCAAAACTGTTTAAGTGGAATAAGAACACGAGTGATACACTTCAGGGGAAATCTTCGCCACAGCTGTCACCTGATCCTCTTAAGGAAGACATCTTTCCTCTGAGAGGAAATAAGAAGTAGAATCCAGACAATGACTCTATGTGCTTTGCTTCCTAAAGAGATACTATTATTCAAAATCAAATCAAGGGTGCTTTCATGGCTCTCTGGAGCCACACTAAAGTGTAAAGAGTTGAAGAATCACTAACTCTGATAGATAGTATCATTGGAAAAACACCTCTTTCCTAGGAAAATAATGATAATGATAAATTATGTGATTTATTCCAAGTTTGCTGAGTTCCGTTTCAGAATTTGCTTGATTTTGTGTATGTATAAAATATGTATATATAATTTATACAAGTAGTGACATATTTCAAGATTTATTTTTTCACTTATTCCAAAAATATTTACCTAAGTCTCCTATTTGCCAATCAATAATTTATGTTTTGGGAGTAGAGCAGCGAACAAACAAAAATTCTTGCTCTTTTGAAGTTATCTCATAGTAGAAGAAAACAGCAAAGTAAATAAGTAAAATACATAGAAATTTAAATAGTACTAAGTTCTATGATGCAAAGTAAAGCAAAAGGAGAAGACAGAAGATGTGAGGGGAGTAAATGTTTAGCTAGGTGATTCAATTAGGCCTTTCTCAGAAGGCGATATTTGAGCAAAAACTTTAAGGAGGTGAGGGAACAATACACTTGGCTATCTAGGGAAGACTATTTTGTCAGAAAGAGTAGCAAATACCATGGCCCTGAGGTATCAACATGCCTGGCATGTCTAGGAAGAATAAGAAAGCCAAGGGGACTAGAGAAAGAGAATGTCGGATAAAGTAGCAGAGGAGAATGTCAGAGTTGAGTGGAGAGGGACCTAACTGTATTTTTCATATAGTTGTAAGGATTCTGGCTTTTACTCAGAGTGAGGAGGAAAGCCACTGAAGTTTTGGCAGAGGAGTATACAATATGATAATCGTTTTAAAAGGTTACTCTAAATGTTCTGTTGATAATAGACTTGGAGGAATGAAAGGGGAGAGAAGATGATCAGAGAAAGCTATTGCCTTTGCGAAAATCCAGGCAAAAGCAATAGTGTCTTAGATCACAAAGGTAGTAAGAGATGGTGAGAAGGATTAGGTTCTGATTGTATTTTAAAGTTAAGGCAATAAAATGTGCTGACAAATTAGATTCAGGGTATTGAAAAAAGAGAAGGATCAAAGACAATGTCAAGTTTTTTGGCCTGAAAACTGGAAGCACCAGCGTTCCTACCTGGTGTTCCTCTAAGAGTAGTCATACTCTGGGCAAACAGTAGTGTTGGATTCAGATCTAATGTTTTCCTTCCTCTCAGTTCTTTTGAAAAAAATCAAACATACTGCTTCTAAGTTGCTAATCATGAAGAAATTAACAAGAACATTTGCTAATGCAACAATGTCTATATGATCATATAGCCCATTGCGAACTGTAGTATTTCAGAGGAATAGTCTTTGAACCTCTTTCCAACACCTGTAGAAAATTCACTGGTAATATTGGATTCCATACCCTATGTTTAATGTGTTTGTACAGTGCTTATGAATGTGGGTGATCACTAATACTCTCCTTTGAATAAGCACAGGATCTGCACAAAAATGTATTCACAATATATACTAGGAATTTTTTTTTAGTAAAAGAGTAGTAGGAATACAGATGAAATATAAGTATGATTATAATTCTATGTTTATATCCATTGTGGAGGATATTATTGGCAGATATTAACAAGAATATCGATAATACTAGGTCCTTCCAACTAACTTAAAGACCATGGAAATTCAAACACGTTATTCATTGATAGTTACCAATACAATTTTTCTAATAAACACTAAAAAATTATTTAAATTAGTGATTGTAGTTTAATATTCAGTCATCAATATGATTATAATACGTGGATATTGGTCCATATAAATGCATATGGGCAAAGAAGAAAAAAATTGCCATCCAGTTGACTCCAACTCATGGTAACCCCATGTGTGTCAGAGTAGAACTGTGGTCCACAGGGTTTTCAGCAGCTAATTTTTTGGACCAGGCCTTCCTTTTGAGGTGCCTCTGGGTACAGTCAAACCTCCAAGTTTTTGATTAGCAGCTGGGCCTGTTAACCATTTGGTCTACCCAGGGACTCCATATGGGTAAGTGCAAGTTGATTTTATTTATAAAAGATTAAACTTTTCATTGAAAATGTGCTATAGACCTTATAATATACTATCATTTTAAAATATTTTAAAGTGCTTTCCCTTAGGTTATCTATTTTTCTTAACAAATTTACAATTTGTTAATTTGAATTCATTGTGGTTTTGTATATCTAGCTTATCCCTTTATTTTAAAATTCATGTCTAAATCATTGCGATAGTTTTATAAAGATTGTCTATGTTTATTTTTTAGTGTTAATATGTCACTTGCATAAGAACAGCTCTCATATTAAAACATCTAATCATTTTGTGTGATTCTAGTAAGTATTATGTAATGACAATTCCAAATTCACTTTGCACCTGATATTCTAGAATGTCAGGTTTTAAATGTTTTATACCTAAAGTGCTAAACATCAATTTTGGCAGATAATTCAAAATGTATTTTGAATGATCTTTTATCACATGAGACATCTAACAAATTTAAACTTTTGGCATTAATTGACTGTCAAAAAGAAAATGACAAATTATATAAAAGTAAATTTTGTGTGTATTTCAAAAAATAAAAGTGATTGAAAATAGAGAGTTTGTACTCTCCTATATAGGTCAAGAATGCATCCCCTGGAAAAAGAGAGAACAAAGTAAAAAGCAGGGAGCAGTGGAGGGAGAGAGAGAGCTTTTGTCTCTGTGGTTTTAATTTAACCCCTCCCTTTTGTAATGAGTATACATAAATAGAAAAAAAAAATCTAACTTCATAAAGTAAACCTGTTTTTCATTTGCACCTCTGTGATAGAGAAAAAGCTGTGTCCACACTGCATAGAGTTCTCCCTTTTTGTTTTAACAGGCAAGGATTAACAGATTTGTCAGTTTTTTTGACCTAGTGGCCCTATCCTATTAGCAGGCTTAGATTAAATTAAGGGGTAACTGAGTACTGACTTATGGTGACCTTGAAGAAATAAGTAATTTTGCATCTTTTCATAAGATTAAAGAAATGATTGCTAAATTACATGATTCTTTATTTTCTGCTTACAGGTGTTAGCTTAACTATACCATGAATTTCTTAATTTTTCCCATATGGATGGAAAGCCAGTGCCATTATTTCAGGAAATTATGCACCTAGCAATCTGCTCCCGTAAATATTACAACCAAGAAAACTTTATGAAACAGTTCTTCTTTATAACACATGGGGTCGTCATGAGTCAGAATAGATTCATCTGTCTGAATTTATAAACAATTGTTTCTCCTCGCCCTTCAGAAAGTTTCATTGAGTTTTACACAAACTGATAACCTGCTCCTGAATTATTTAAAATCTTGCTAGAATATCAAAACTGGAGTCAGACTATAGAAGAAAATATAAACCTTAAAGTGCTTTAAGTATTCATTTCTGTAGTCGAAGCATGAAATAAACATTGTGAACAGAAGTTATTTAAGGGAGCATAGTAAACAAGTCTGTCAGTTAAGGGTCCTGTAACTACACATTTAAAAGGCAACTTTGAACTTAACTTGAGAGAGCTGATTCAACCAGGAGTTGAATCCATAAACTCCATGGGTCAATCAGATTTTCGCTTTTAGGGTGCTCAGTCCTCCTGAGGCTTGTCTGTATTTTCTACACTTGGGTTTCATGAGATACTACTATAGCGATTCAGGGAAGCTCTCAACCCCTTTTACATGTTAGCTTAAGCAGGCTTCTCTTTATTCCAATTAAAATATCCCTGACCAAGAGAGTAACAGTATCAAATTCAAAAGCCATATTTTGGCATAAGAATTTGGCATTTTTCAAGATGTATGTGTATATTTTGTCATTTGTTTGACAAAACTTGTCTTTGAAAAACATATGCCACTACAAGCCTCTGTTTTTATGCTGGGAAAAGAATAGCTGACTTGCCCAAGGCCAGATAACTAGCCAATGACAGAACTGGAACAAAACTTCAGCTCCTGGCTGTCCATCTGGAGCCTCAACCATTGTACCACGATGCCTTCCATTTGATTATCTTGTGCACTCGGCACAAAATAGGAACTATCAAATCCACTCTAGGTAATTTTCAATGTATTTTGAAATACTCTATTAGCTTTCTTTAGAATAAATGTCATTAAGCAGTTGTAAATGAGTGTGCTAATTAGCTGTGTTATGGCTGTTTAGTTCTTTCAGTTGAAATAAGTGACGCCAAAACTATAAAGAAGTAAACTATTACCCGTGAGACTAGACAGTTTTCATGAAGCTATAATAATCAAGAATATCATTCATGAAACTGTTTAGCAAAAATGAATAATTTTATAATAAAAATTTTTTTAGATAACGCAAAAAATATATACAGAGATTACAGTGAGAAACCTCAGCATATAGTACATATCACTAGCTAGTACTCAGCATAGCCACCTCTAATGAGCATGAATTTACATGAGTCCTGCAAGTTCAGATCTAGATTCAAACAAACAAACAAACAAACCAAAAAATATAGGCACCCACTCTATCTACTACATTTCAATTTACAACTCACGTCAAGTCCCATGTTAAATAACAATTTTCAGATATAAAATTTTAAGTGCCTCTTTCAGAGTTCTTGATTTTCCCCTATTTCTAAATACTTGTTCTACGACCTTCTCTGATGATCCATTAGCATCGCTCCTAACTTGGGTATAGGGACAGAAGGAGAGGACGATTGCATCTTCTCTAGTATTAACATATACCCTACCGTGATTACTGGTAGAACTGGAGAGTCAGGTTCTAATGCTTGGCATCCTCATCATTATATTTAGCTAATTCATTTCACAAATATTTATTCTGTGTTTATTATTTGCTAGATACTCTCATTGCTTCTAGGGCTGTTAAAACAAGTGGACCATTATGATCTGTGTTTACATAGTAAAACCGGCATAATAAAATGTGATACACATTGATTAATCATAAAAAATAATGACAATTTCAATTGCAACAAGTACAGAAATGCCAGTAATATTTTAGGAGAATTCTACCATGTCAGGAAGAATAATTAAGACTTCCTGAGGATACGATTCTTGATAGATCATAAGCATAGGTCAGAGTTGACCAGATGAATAAAGGATAAATGAGTATTCCAAGGTAATAGCTAGAAATAGGTTGAATGAGACTGGTTAGAGGCAACATGGTAAGTGTGGCTGGGTTCTGGATGCAGTTCTAAGGTAAGGCCAACTGGATTTATTGATGGATATGATATGTGAAATAAAAGGAGGGGTCAAGAGTTATCAAAGGTTTTTATCCTGAGAACAGGAATGATGGCATTGCCATTAACCAAGATGGAAAAGAACATGGAAGAACCAAGTTTGTGTGTGAATAGCAGGATTTCGATTTGGACAAGTTTCAAATATTCAAGTGAAGAAGTCAGTAGCAGTTGGGCCTAATAGTCTGTAGTTCAAGGAGAATTCACATCTGAAGATATAAAATTAGAGTCTTTAATGTATTCTATGTCATATTTGGAAACCTTGGTGGCGTAGTGGTTAAGTGCTATGGCTGCTAACCAAAAGGTCAGCAGTTCGAATTTGCCAAGTGCTCCTCAGAAACTCTATGGGGCAGTTCTACTCTGTCCTGTAGGGTCACTATGAGTCAGAACCGACTCCACAGCAGTGGGTTTATGTCATATTTATAGCTATGAAATCACCAAGGGAATAGGTATGTTAAGTTGTATTTACAGAAATTGAGCAGAAGCATTATCATGGTTAGAGTTCAAAGTAAATAGGAGGAAGAAGCAATGAAGATTCAAAGGAGGAGGAAATGCAATAGGTGAAAAAATAAGAGAAAGTTGGTTAAAATTCCAAGTGAAGAAATGGTTGCAAAAAAGTGATTAACTTTTTTTTTCTTTCCTGCTCTTATAAGATGAGTAGTAAGAACCACTGTGTCTACCAATGTGGAGATTATTAGAATCATGACAAAAGCATTTAATTGATGGAATTGTAAGAGTGGTTGGTGTGGGCTCAAACACAAGGAAAGGACACAGTATAGATTAACTCTTTCAAAGAGTTTTACTTTAAAGAGAAGAAAGAACTGGGGATGTAGTTGAAATGAGTAATTGGGTCAAGAAAGTTTATTTTTTGTTTTGATAAGAGAAATAACAGCATGCTTTATAGGCTGATGGGAACAATTCCGTAAGACAATATTGTTTATGGAAGGAAGAGGACCTAGATTAGATCTGTGAGTAAGTGAGAGCAGATGGAATCTAGCACATATTTGGAAGGTGTCCTATGCTAGTGACTAACACAGCCCATCCATAGTAATAGGAGTGAAGGTAAATTATATGACTTCTAAGCTAAATAGACATACTTGCTGCAACAATGGGCAAAAACAGCAAGGATTGTGAGGATGGTGTAGGGCCAGGCAATGCTTCATTCTGTTGTACATAGGTTCGCTATGAGTCACAACCCACTTGATCTCACCTAACAACTACAAGACTGGTAGAAGGGAAGATGTGGCAGTGGGAGATTGTTTAAGTTGGCTTGATTTCTTCTGTTCTCTAAGAGATTGAGAATGGGAGAGAAAATGTTGAAGATTTGAGTAGAATAAAATCAAAACAGTGATCTAGAAAATTAGGAAAATATGAAATCAGGAGATGTATTATGATTGAAAGGAAGCATTAAGAGCCCATTTGAGAGCAGAGAGTATAAACTGAAAGTGAGAAAGAATAGCCACTGTACAAATCAGCAAAACATACATTTCCTGAATTATTTCCCAGTGCACTTCATTGGTCTGTGTCTATTGATCACGTGAATTAAATAATTATCTCAAAATAATCAGTTAAAATTAACCATCTATAAGGTATTATCTATATACATTTATGAAATTTGTGAAATCACTTTGAGATATTTTAACTTTATTCCACAAATTTAATGTACTACTTTATAATTAGGAGCCATGGTGGCACAGTGATTAAAGCACTCAGATGCTAGCCTAAAGATTAGTGGTTCAAATGCCCCAGCCTCTCCGTGGGAGACAGATACAACATTCTGCATTCCTAAAAATTTACAGCCTTGGAACTTAAGGAGGCATTTCTGTTCTGTCCTACAAGGTCAGTGGGAACCAATTCCACAGCAGTGGGTATTTTATAATTATAGACTGAAATGTAAATATACTTCATTTTATATTAAGAGAAATTTAATAAGCATTATGTTGTTGTTAGGTGCCATCAAGTCAGTTCCGACTAATCGCAACCCTATGTACAACAGAGCGAAACACTGCCAGGTCCTGCAACATCTTCGTGATCTTGCTATCTTTGAGCTCATTGTTTCCAGCCACTATGTCAATACCTCTCATTGAGGGTCTCCCTTTTTTTTTCCCTTGGCCCTTTATGAAACATGATGTCTCTCTCAAGGGACTGGTTCCTCCTAATAATATGTCCAAAGTACATTAGACTAAGTCTCACCTTCTGGCTTCAAAGGGGCATTCTGGCTATACTTTTCCCAAGACAGACGTGTTCATTCTTCTGGTAGCCTGTGGTATAGTCAATATTCTTTGCCAAAACCATAATTTTAAGGCATCAATTCTTTGGTCTTCCTTATTCATTGTCCAACTTCAGCATGCATATGAACCAGTTGCAAATACCATACCTTGGGTCAGGGTTACCTTAGTGTTTGAAGTGACATCTTCACTTTTTAACACAGTAAAGGGGTCTCTAGCAGCAGATTTGCCCACTGTAATATGTCATTTGATTTCTTGACTGCTGCTTCCACGGGCGTTGATTGTGGATCCAAGTAAAACGAAATCCTTGACAACTTCAATCTTTTCTCCATTTATCATGATGTTGCTTATTGGTCCAGTTGTGAGGATTTTTGTTTTCTTTATGCCAAGGTGTAATCCATACTGAAGGCTGTATAGTCTTTGATTTAATCAGTGAATGTTTCAAGCCTTCTTTGCTTTCAGCAAGCAAGGTTATGTCATCTCCGTATCACAGGTTGTTAATGAGTCTTCCTCCAATCCTGATGCCACCTTCTTCATATAGTCCAGCTTCTCAGATTATTTGCTCAGCATACAAATTGAATAAGTATGGTGAAAGGATACAACCCCGACACACATCTTTCCTGATTTTAAACCACACATTGTCCCTTCATTCTGTGAAATAACTGTCTTTTGGCCTATGTACAGGTTCCTCATAAGCACAATTAAGTCTTCTGGAATTCCCATTCTTCTCAATGTTATCCATTTTTTGTTACGATCCACACAGTTGAATGCTTTTGCCTAGTCAATAAAATACAGGTAAACATTTTTCGGTACTCTCTACTCTCAGTCAAGCTCCATCTGACATCAACATTGATATTCCTCATTCCAAGTGCTCTTCTGAATCTGACTTGAATTTCTGGTAGTTTCCTGTTGATGTACTGCTGCAACCGTTTTTGAATTATCTTCAGCAAAATTTTACTTGTGTGTGATGTTAATGATATTGTTCAATAATTTTTGCATTCTATTGGATCACCTTTCTTTGGAGTGAGCACAAATATAGATATCTTCCATTCACTTGGCCGGGTAGCTGTCTTCCAAATTTCTTGGAAAAGGTTAGTGAGGGGTTCCAACATTGAATCTGCTTGCTGAAACATCTGAATTGCTATTCTGTCAATTCCTACAGCCTTATTTTTTGCCAGTGCCTTTAGTGCATCTTGGAGTTCTTCCTTCAGTACCATCGGTTCTTGATCATATGCTACCTCTTGAAATGGTTGAACGTCAACCAATTCTTTTTGGTATAGTGACTTTGTGTATTCCTTCCATCTTCTCTTGATGATTCTTGAGTCGTTTAGTATTTTCCCCATAGAATTCTTCAACTGCAACTAAAGGCTTGAATTTTTTCAGATTGAGAAATGCCAAGTGTGTTCTTTCCTTTGGGTTTTCTGACTCCAGGTCTTTGCATATTTCATTATAATGCTTTACCTTCTCAAGCCACCCTTTGAAATCTTCTGTTCAGCTCATTTACTTCATAATTCCTTACATTCACTTTAGACGCTCCACATTCAAGATCAAGTTTCAGAGTCTCTTCTGACATCCAATTTGGTATTTTCTTTCTTTCCTTTTTCTTGATGTCCTAAATATCCTACAAATCATCTGGTCGTCAGTCATTAGTGTTCAATGCATCAAATCTATTCTTGAAATTGTCTGTAAATTCAGGTGGGATATACTCAGGGTTGAATTTTCTTCAGCTTCAACTTGTACTTGCATATGAGCAACTGATGGTGTGTTCTGCAGTTAACCCCTGGCCTCATACTGGCTGATAATATTGAGCTTTTCCATCATCTCTTTCCATAGATATAGTTGATTTGATTCCTGTGCATTCCAACCATCTAGGTCCACTTATGTGTATGGTCACTGTTTATGTTGTTAGGAAAAGGTATTTGCAATGAATAAATCATTGGTTTTGCAAAATTCTATAATGCAATCTCCAGCGTCATTTCTATTACCAAGACCATGTTTTCCAATTACAAATTTTTCTTCTTTATTTCCAAATAAGAAGGATTAGGTTCTTCTTCCTAGTTTATCTTAGTCTTGAAGATCCACTGAAACCTGTCCAATGTGGGTGGCCCTGCTGGTATTTGAAATACCAACGGTACAGCTTCCAGCATCACAGCAACATCCAAGCCACCAGAGTAAGAGAAACTGACAGACAAATGGTGGAATAAGTATTAAATAAGTATCAAATAAATCCATCGAAAAATGTTTAGTTAAATTTTATAAAAATTTTACTTGAAAACTCCTAAAGTTTGCCCTTGAAATGGTAAGTGTATTCATCAGGATACAACCAGAGAATCAGAACCAGTATGATAGGGAAGTTAGATGGATAGATAGATAGACAGGTAGATAGACAGACAGACAGGTAGATAGACACCATTTCAAGAGAGATAGACAGACAGACAGACAGACACCGTCGGGTTGACTCCAACTCATGGCGACCTTATGTAAAACAGAATGAAACATTTCCTGGTCCTCTGTCCTCCTCACTGGTGGCATGTCCTAGTCCACCATTATGGTTATTGTGCCAATCCATCTCACCCAGATTCTCCGACACCCTCATGGCCTTCTACTTCATCAAATGTAATGTCTGCCCTAATACAAGGCATAAACAGAATACAAAACATTACCAAAAATGATGAAGAGAAACCAGGTAACTGGGAGCTCCTAAAAATTAAACACCTATGCTCATCTAAGGCTTCACCAAAAGAGTAAAAAGACCACCTACAGACTGGGAAAGAATTTTCAGCTATGACATCTCCGACCAGCACCTGATCTCTAAAATCTATATGATTCTGTCAAAACTCAACCACAAAAAGACAAACAACCCAATCAAGAAGTGGGCAAAGGATATGAACACACACTTCACTAAAGAAGATATTCAGGCAGCTAACAGATACATGAGAAAATGCTCTTGATCATTAGCCATTAGAGAAATGCAAATTAAAACTACGATGAGATTCCATCTCACTCCAACAAGGCTGGCATTAATCCAAAAAACACAAAATAATAAATGTTGGAGAGGCTGCGGAGAGATTGGAACTCTTATACACTGCTGGTGGGAATGTCAAATGGTACAACCACTTTGGAAATCTATCTGGCGTTTTCTTAAAAAGTTAAAATAGAACTACCATACAACCCAGAAATCCCACTCCTCGAATATACCCTAGAGAAATAAGAGCCTTCACACAAACAGATATATGCATACGCATGTTTATTGCAGCTCTGTTTACAATAGCAAAAAGCTGGAAGCAACCAAGGTGTCCATCTAATGGATGAATGGTTAAATAAATTGTGGTATATTCACACAATGGAATACTACGCATCGATAAAGAACAGAGATGAATCTGTGAAACATTTCGTAACATGGAGGAACCTGGAAGGCATTATGCTGAGCGAAATTAGTCAGAGGCAAAAGGACAAATATTGTATAAGACCACTATTATAAGATCTTGAGAAATAGTACAAACTGAGAAGAACACATACTTTTGTGGTTACGAGGGGGGAGGGAGGGAGGGTGGGAGAGGGTTATTTACTGATTAGTTAGTAGGTAAGAACTACTTTAGGTAAAGGGAAGGACAATACTCAATACACGGCAGGTCAGCTCAACTGGACTGGACCAAAAGCAAAGAAGTTTCTGGGATAAACTGAATGCTTCAAAGGTCAGCGGAGCAAGGGCGGGGGTTTGGGGACTATGGCTTAAGGGGACTTCTAAGTCAATTGGCAAAATAATTCTATTATGAAAACATTCTGCATCCCACTTTGAAATGTGGCGTCTAGGGTCTTAAATGCTAACAAGCGGCCATCTAAGATGCATCAATTGGTCTCAACCCCCCTGGATCAAAGGAGAATGAAGAACACCAAGGTCACAAGGTAATTATGAGCCCAAGAGACAGAAAGGGCCACAGGAACCAGAGACTTACATCATCCTGAGACCAGAAGAACTAGACGGTGCCCGGGCACAACCGATGACTGCCCTGACAGGGAGCACAACAGAGAACCCCTGAGGAAGCAGGAGATCAGTTGGATGCAGATCCCAAATTCTCATAAAAAGACAATACTTAATGGTCTGACTGAGACTAGAGGAATCCCGGTGGTCATGGTCCCCAAACCTTCTGTTGGCCCAGGACAGGAACCATTCCCGAAGACAACTCAGCAGACATGGAAGGGACTGGACAATGGGTAGGGGAGAGATGCTGATGAAGAGTGAGCTACTTGTATCAGGTGGACACTTGAGACTGTGTTGGCATCTCCTGTCTGGAGGGGAGATGGGAGGGTAGAAAGGGTTAGAAACTGGCAAAATTGTCAGGAAAGGAGAGACTGGAAAGCTTGACTCATTAGGAGGAGAGTAAGTGGTAGTATGGAGTAAGGTGTATATAAGCTTGTATGTGATAGACTGACTTGATTTGTAAACATTCACTTAAACCTCAATAAAAATTATTAAAAAAAAATGTGATGTCTTCCTTCAGGGATTGATCCTTCCTGATGATGTTCTTAAAGTAAGCAAGCCAGACAATGTTCTGTTGTGATCTATTAGGTTTCCATTGGCTAATTTTCAGAAGTAGGTCACCAGGCGTTTTAGCTAGTCTTTCATAGTCTGGAAGCTTTGCTGAAACCTGTTCACCAGTTTGACCCTGCTGGTATTTGAAATACCAATGGCATAGCTTCCAGCATCACAGCAACATACAAGCCACTACAGTACAACAAGCTGACAGATGAGTGGTGGATTTCAGGCTTTGAATGATATATTATTCTCTCTTCAGAAAGGATTTATGTTTGTTTTTATCAGAGAGCTAGGGAGCCGACAATTGTGAATTACTTTATTCCAATTTCAGAAATTGAGATGATTCCAAACTGTTTACTTTTTTGCCCAAGCTTCTGTATTTCTAGTTTATTCTGACTTCAAGGTTGTAACTCCCTGGAATCTCAAACCAATTCATCAGGGTTCCGTGCTTTTATAAGCTCTGAAATGCAATTTTTGTCCCAATCTGTCAAACTTTCTCTAAGGTTGTTAAGCACTTAGCTACTGCTCCTGAGATTCAATGCCACTTGGGCGGAAATCCAGTTACAAATACTGGGCTCATTTTTATGAGTTTCTTTTTTCTTAGGTCTTAGCCGTGTGATTTCTCACTGCTGTGCTAGCTCTCTGATGCAGAGATTTTTTTTTTTTAACCTTGGATCTAATATCTAACTGTTTTCAGTGCAAGGTTTGGTTTGATTTAAAATATTGGCTTATACATTTATTGTCTGAGTGACCAAAAAAGAATTTCAAACTTGGCAATACCTTAGTTTCCTTATCAGTAATATCTGATTAGCAAGGTTATTTTGAGAATTAAATGATACAATGTCTATAAATCCTGTGCCCGAGAGAGCAGGAAGTAGCTGTTGTTTCTATTGTTAGGTAAACTAAAGTTCCTCAGCTGTTATAGACTGAATTGTGTCCACCAAAAATATATGTCAACTTGGCTAGCTGTGATGTCCAGTGTTAATGTGATTGTTCACCATTTTATCATCTGATGTGATTTTCTTATGTGTTGTAAATCCTACGTCTATGATATTCATGAGACAGGATTAGAGGTAATTATGTTAATAAGGCAGGACTCAATCTACAAGATGAAGCTGTATCATGAGTCAATCTCTTTTGAGATATAAAAGAGAGAAGCAAGTAGAGAGACATGGGGACCTCATGCCACCGAGAATGAGGAACCAGGAGGGGACCATGTCCTTTGGACCCAGGGTCCCTGTGCTGAGAAGCTCCTAGACCAGGGGAAGATTGATGACAAGGACCTTCTCCCTGAACCAGCAGAGCTAGAAAGCCTTCCCCGGGAGTTGGCACCCTGAATTTGGACTGCTAGACTCCTAAATTGTGAGAGAATAATTTTTTTTTTTTAATTCAGCTGCTTCTGGTATTTCTGTTATAGCAGCACTAGATAACTAAGCCAGAATTTGGTACTGAGAGTGGGGTGCTGCTCTAAGAGATACCTACTATGTGGAAGTGTTTTTGAAACTATGAATGGGTAGAGATTGCAACAGTTTTCAACTGCCTGATAGTAAAAACCTAGATTGCCTTGAAGAGACTGTTGGTGGAATTATGAACATTGTCTTAGTCATCTAGTGCTGCTCTAACAGAAATACCACAAGAGCATGGCTTTAACAAAGAGAAGTTTATTTCCTCACAATAAAGTAGGCTAAAAGTCCAAATTCAGGGCGTAGGCTCTAGGATAAGGTGTTCTCTGTCAGCCTTCTCATCAATATTCCCCTGAACTAAGAGCTTCTCCATGCAGGGACCCCAGGTCCAAAGGATGCACTTTGCTCCCAGCACTGTTTTCTTGGTGGTATGAGGCCCCCTTATGTCCCTGCTCACTTTTCTCTTATATCTCAAAACTGATTGCCTCAAAACACAATCCAATCTTCTAAATTGAGTCCAGCCTCACTAACACAACTGCCACCCATCGTTCCTCATTAACATCATAGAGGCAGGATTTACAACATATAGGAAATTCACACAATACTGAAAATCATGGCCCAGCCAAATTGATACACACGTATTTGGGGGAACATAATTCAATCCATGAGAGACATCAAAGACAATTCTGGGGAGAACCCAGAAGGAAATAAGGAGAGCTGTAACGTCAGAGACGGCACAGATGTGACTGCAAAAAGCAGCAGCAGAGAAACAGCAGCAGCAGAACCAGGAGACTGGCAAGAGGCAGCACTGGAGCCTACCCGTGGAGCAAGAGATCTGAGTGCCTTGGCGCAGGAGACCTCCTGGCAGAGTGGAGGTAGCCTTGCTGATCCACGGAGCACAAGAGCTTAGTACCTTATGGTCAAGGTTTACTGGCAGAATAAGGTGCCTCTAGGCACTTATCAGTAGAGTTAAGGAGCTTTGGAACACTTGCCCCAGCAGGGCAGATGTGGGCAGCAAGACCTGAGGGGCCAAGAGGCCAAGGAACTAGAGAGCGGAAACTGAAGAGACGAGACACACAGGAAGCAGAGCTCCCTTAGTCTCAAAATGTTGGGCCACAACCTCTGGGTTCTCAGAGTGTGGAGCCATGGACTCTGGGGTTTCAAAGGGTTGGGTCACAGCCTCCTAGATTTCAGAGTCAGATCTTCACCAACTTGGTTCTGGAGTGTGGGGCTGCCATTCACAAGTGCCAGCAGAAGGGGGCAGTATGCATTGCCCAAACCTAAGGAGGCAGGGCTGCCATACCCAAGGGGCAGAAGAACAGGGCCTGCTCTGTCCAAGGGGGTAGGGTCACCACTAGATGGACTAGAAAAATGGGGCCATCCAAGCTGAGGGAGTAAAGTTGCCATTCCAGTGGGCCTGGAATTCTAAGCTGAAGCCCACAGCTAAGGGGCATCCACCCAGAATCCAGAGAGTGTGGCTGACACCCAGAGTCTAGGGGGCAGAGTCATTGCCCTAAATGGTCTCAGAAAACAGAGGATTATTTCCAAGCCTTGAGAGCTAATGTAATCTGTTCTGCTGACTTGCTAGGTGCCTGTTATCCCTTCTTTTCCTCCAATTTCTCCCATCTGTAATGGAAATGTCTACCTTGTGCCCATTCTACCAAAGTACTGTGGAACCAGATAACTTGTATTCTAGATTTCACAGATGAAGATGGATTTTTGGAATTTGGACTTGGAGTTGGTTTAAGACTTTTGCAATGATATGATGGGGTGAATGTGTTTTACATGTGGCGAAGATATGAATTGGGGGGGGAGAGGAGGGAAAGCATGGAAAGTTATGGATTGAATTGTGTTCCCCAAAATGTATGTCAACTTGGCAGGGCCATGATTCGCAGTTTTGTGTGATTGTCCACCATTTTGTCATTTGATGTGATTCCCCCATGTGTTGTAAATCCTAGCCTCTATGATGTTAATGAGACAGGGTTAGAGGTAATGAGGCAAGACTCAATCTACGAGATGAGAACGTATCTTGAGACAATCTCTTTTGAGATATAAAAGAGAGAAGCCAGCAGAGAGACAAGAGGATCTCATGCCAGCAAGAATGAAGTACCAGGAGGGGAGCCTGTCATTTGGACCCAGGGTCCCTGTGCTGAGAAACTTCTAGATCAGAAGACTGATGACAAGGACATTCCCCCTGAACGAATAGAGATAGAATACCTTCCCCTGAAGGTGACATCCAAAATTCAGACTTCTAGCATCCTAAACCTTGAGAGAATAAATTTCTGTTTGTTAAAGCCATACACTTGTGGTATTTCTGTTCTGTTATAGCAACACTAGATAGCTAAGACACCAGCTCTCACCAAACTACAGGTAGAAATGAAATCACTTTAAAATAATTCATATTTTACTAGCACATTGACCACATGGGAAATAATTAAATCTCATCAATTTTTAGTTGTTTCTTTGAATCTCCAGAGCTGCTGTAGCACAGTGTTTTTACATTCTTCCACTCTGGACTCCGTTTTAAATGATGCATGCCAATTAACCAACCGAAGACCTTACATCACTGCTAGTATCTTCATTGCAAACAAAGATTCCTTTTCTAAAGAAGTATGCTTTAGTCAGAAATACTCAAAACTTCCTATATTCCCCCATGGCCCTATATCTCATCAGTTTTTCCTAAATGTAAGCCACAAAGAAATGGGAAGCATACGCATGTCTTCCATTCTGTGTCTTATTTTTCAAATAGGGCTAGAAATTTCAATTGCTTGTGTTACTAAAAAAAAAAAAAAAAAATCCCAAATAGTAACAATTCCTTTTTTTTTTTTTGCACGAGGATCTGTAACTCTGCAGAACTGGTCCATGGAGATGTGGAATGCATAGTAAACTGCCTTTTCCCATCACACCCTGTTATGGCTTGAATTTTGTCCCCCAAACGTGTGTGTCAACTTGGCTAGGCCATTATTCCCAGTATTGTGTAATTGCCCCCCCATTTTGTCATCTGATATGACTTTCCAATGTATTGTAAATCCTACCTCTATGATGCTAATGAGGCAGAATTAGAGGCAGTTATGTTAATGAAACAGGACCTGATCTACAAGATTAGGTTGTGTCTTAAATCAATCTTTTTTGAGATATAAAAGAGAGAATCAAGCCAATAAGAATGCCGCTGGGAGCAGAACAAGTTCTTTGGACCTGGGATCCCTGTACCTGGGAAGCTCCTCGACCAGGGGAAGATTGATCACAAAGACCTTACTTCAGAGCCAACAGAGAGAGAAACTCTTCTCCTGAAGCTGGCACCCCGAATTTGGACTTCTAGCCTCTTAGACCGTTAGAGAATAAAATCTCTGTTTGTTAAAGCCATCTACTTGTGGTACTTCCTGTTACAGCAGCACTAGATAACTGAGAAACACCCCGAGCCTTCTCTGCTTCTGGAGCTTGGACACTGATATGCTCCCTGTAGATCTCTCTTTCCTGTCTGCAAATCAACTGATGAAAGTAGATGCATGGAGTTTGTGGCTGATGTACCAAGACTTGTCTCAAACCCGTACTGTTTTCCAGTTACAACTTTTGTTATTTTCTCTCATAATTTTATGTTGCACTTAGCAAAAAGTTGTTGACAGCTATATTAAAATTTATCTTAAAAACATCTATATTGAATGGTTAATTCTGTCCTCCAAAAGTGAAATATATTTTATCCACTTGTTTATTTTTTTTTTTTAATAACATCGATTTTATTATATCTCACAATTTTGTTGGTTAGGAATTCAGGCAGGGCTTAAATGAGTGATTCTCCTGCTCCACACAACATCCACTTGGTGGTATTCAGTTGGTGGGTCTGCGATGGCTTGCTCACACCCCTGATAGTTTGGTGGGAGTGGCTGAAAAGAGGGTGTGAGAGCTGGCCCCTCTCTTTCACCATGTAGACTCAGGGCTTCTCCATATGGTCTCTGCAGCATGTTAGTCAGACTTCTAAAATGGTGGCTCAGAGCTCTCAGAGACTAAGTTGGAAACTGCCAGTTCTCTTAGATGTAAGGGCAGAGGTAGCCAAGTGTCATTTCTTTCATACTTTATTCATCAAAGCCAATCCAGCTTCAAGAGGAAGGGAAATAAAGCCCACTTCTCAAAGAGAAGAGTGTCAAAGAATTCCCAGCCATCTTTAATCTGTCATAGGCTTCTTCTAGTTTGATTTTAACTTCATAATTCCCATTAAATAGAACAGTCCCCTCTCCTGAGTTGTTCTGACACATTGTCTTTCTTAAGCTGTCTTTCATGTCCTCATCTCTGAGCTCTGGAACTGTCAGGGGTCTAGGCAAAAGGAGGGCAAACTCAGGATAGGCAGAGCTATGAGAGAATGACCAAAGCACTCTGCATGCCTTTTCCAGAAAGTGATTCAACCCCAAAACACTCTGCCCAACCTCTTAAAATACCTAAAATAGGATACAGGGGGTCTTCAGACCCACTCTGAACCCAGAAGCCTGGGAGGGAAGTCTTAAACCTATAATCCCATATACGTAATGACATATTACATGAGGTAGGATATTGGAAATATTAGTTTTGTTTTCATCCTTTGGAAAGAAAAATCTGTGCTGCCCCTCACTGGGTAGAAATTGATGGCTAAAGAACACACAAGCCAAGATAATGCCAACTTAAGGCCTGTTTTGTTTTTTTTTTTAATTTTATTGTGTTTTAGGTGAAAGTTTACAACCCAAATTAGCTCTCATTCAAATATTTATATACAAATTATTTTATGACATCGGTTGTAATCCCTGCCATGTGCCAGCACTCTCCCCCTTTCCCTTTCAACCCTGTGTTCTCAGTGTCCATTCATCCAGTTTTCGTGTCTCTGCCTGCCTTCTCCTCTTTGCTTTTGAGCTGGTGCTGCCCATTTGGTCTTGTGTACTTGACTGAGCTAAGAAACATTCCTCACATGTGTTATTGTTTGTTTTATAGAACTGTCTAATCTTTGGCTGAAAGGTGGGCTTTCGAAGTGGCTTCATTTCTGAGTTAGCAGGGTGTTGGAGGAACATAATCTCAGGGGTTCCTTCAGTCTCTGTCAGAACAGTAAGCCTGGCCTTTTTTGTGAATTTGAATTTTGTTCCACATTTTCTCCTGCTCTGTCTGGGACCCTGTAATGAGATCCCTGTCAGAGCTGTCAGTGGTGGTAGCCAGGCACTGCCTAGTTCTTTTGGGTTCAGGATGGTGGAGGCTGTGGTTGATGTGGTCTGTTAGTTCTTTGGACTAATATTTTTCTTGTGTCTTTGGTTTTCTTCACTCTCCTTTGCTCTGAACATGATGGGACTAATATGTATGTTAGAGGGATGCTTACAAGCTTTTAAAACTCCAGATGGTGCTCACCAAAGTAGGAAGTAGAACATTTCTTTAGGAACTATGTTATGCCAGCTGATCAAGATGTCCCCTGAAAACAGGGTCCTCAGTTTTCAGGCCCAGTAACTCCATCCCTCAAGGTGTTTGGATGTGTCTAGGAAGCTTTTATGACCTTGCCTTGGTCAAGTTCTGTTGACTTTCCCTATGTTGTGTGTTGTCTTTCCCTTCACCAAAGTTAGCATTTTTCTGCTGTTAAGTCAGTGATTTCGATTTTATACTGCTCCCTTCCCTTGTAACCGTTAAAGTTTTTTTTTTTTTTTTTCTCTGCACGTAAACCTTTTTTTGAATTTTTATAATAATGCTCTCATACAGTATTTGTCCCTTTGGGACTGACTTACTTCACTCAGCATAAAGCCCTCCAGGTTCATCCATGTTGTGAGATGTTTCATGGATTCATCATATTCTTTATCGTTGCATAGTATTTTATTATGTGTATATACCATAATTTGTTTATCTATCATCTGTTGATGGGTACTTAGGTTGTTTTCATCTTTTTGCTATTGTAAATAATGTTGCAATGAACATAGATGTGCATATGTTTATTCATATGACGGCTCTTATTTCTCTAGGATATAGTCCTAAGAGTGAGATTGCTGGATCTTGAAGTATTTCTGATTGTAGCTTTTTAAAGAGGTCCCATATCATTTTCCATAGTGGTTGTGCCATTTTACATTCTATCCAGCACTGCATAAGAGTTCCAGTCTCATAGCAACATCTCCAATGTTTGTTATTTTCATGTATTTTTTGATTAGTGCCAGTAATGTCTGAGTAAGAAGTTGTCTTACTTATCTAGTGCTGCTATAACAGAAATACCACAAGTTGATAGCTTTAACAAACAGAGATTTATTCTCTCACAGTCTAGGAGGCTGGAAGTCCTAATTCAGGGTCCCAGCCCCAGGGGACAACTTTCTCTCTCTGTCGGCTCTGGGAGAAGGTCCTTGTTATCAATATCCCCTTGGTCTAGTAGCTTCTGAAGTGCAGGGACCCTAGATCTAAAAAACATGCTGTGCTCCTGGTGCTATTTTCTTGGTGATATGAGATCCCCATGACTCTCTGCTCACTTCTGTCTTTTATATCTCAAAAAAGATTGGCTTAAGACACAACCTAATCTTGTAGATTTAGTCCTGCCTCATTACCATAACTGCCTCTAATCCTTCCTCATTAACATAATAGAGGTAGGATTTACAACACATGGGAAAATCATATCAGATGACAAAATGGTGGACAATCACACAATATGAGATACACAGCCTAGCGGAGTTGACACATATTTTGGGGAACACAATTCAATCCATAACAGATAGTATCTCATTGTAGTTTTGATTTGTATTTCTCTAATGGGTAAAGCAAATATGTCACTTTGAGAACTAAGGTGTGCCTGATCCAAGCCATGGTATTTTCTATTGCCTCATATGCATGTGAAGGCTGGACAATGAATAAGGAAGACTGACAAAGAATGAACACCTTTGAATTATGGTGTTGGCTTAGAATATTGAATATACCAGAAAAACAAACAAATCTGTCTTGGAAGAAGTGCAGCCAGAATGCTCGTTAGAGGCAAGAATGGTGAGACCACGTCTCACACGCTTTGGACATGTTACCAGGGGAAATCAGTCCCTGAGGAAAGGCATACATGGTTGGTAAAGTAGAGGATCAGCAAAAAAGAGGAAGACCCTCAATGAGGTGGATTGACATAGTGGCTGTAACAATAGGCTAAACATAACAACAGTCATGAGGATGGTGCTGGATCGGCCAGTGTTTCATTCTGTTGGACATAGTGCTTCTTTGAGCCACAACTGACTCCGGGGCACGAAACAACATATGTCTGTTTGCTGCAGGAATGTCTTCTTTGGTGAAGTGTCTGTTCATATCCTTTGCCCAATTTTTAATTGGATTTTTTGTCTTTTTGTTATTGAGGTATTGAATTATTCTATAGATTTCAAAGATTAGACCCTTGTCAGATATGTCATAACCAAAAATTATTTCCCACTCTGTGGGTTCTCTTTTTAGTCTTTTGGTAAAGTCTTTTGAAGAGCGTAAGTGTTTAATTTTTAGGAGTTCCCAGTTATATAGCTTATCTTCTGGTGTTTGGGAAACCCTGGTGGCATAGTGGTTAAGTACTACGGCTGCTAACCAAGAGGTCGGCAGTTCAAATTCACCAGGTGCTCCTTGGAAAGTCTATGGGGCTCTGTCCTTAGGGTCGCTATGAGTTGGAATCGACTTGACGGCGGTGGGTTTGGTTTTTGTTTTTTTCTGGTGTTTGTGCATTGTAAGTTATGGTTTATATTCTATTTATGCCATGTAATTGGGCCCCAGACATTGTCTCTAGTTTTTCTTCCATGATCTTTATTGTTTTAGGATTTATATTTAGCTTTTTGTCGATTTTGAGTTAGTTTTTGTGTATAATGTGAGGTATGGGCCCTGTTTCATTTTTTTTTAACAGAAGGCCATTTCATTTTGCCAGCACTATTTGTTAAAAAAAAAAAAAAAGTTTTTTTCCCCACTTAATGGACTTTTTTTTTTAATGGACTTTAGTCCTTTGTCAAAGATCAGCTGGCCATAGGTGGATGGATTAACATCTGGGTTCTTGATTCTGTTCCTTTGGTCTGTGTGTCTTTGTTATACCAATACCAGGCTGTTTTCACTACTGTGTTTGGATAGTAGGTTCTGAGATTAGGTAGTGTGAGGCCTCCTACTTTGTTCCTTTTATTCAATGATGCTTTTCTTATCCAGGGCCTCTTTCATTTCCATATAAAGGTGGTGATTAGTTTTTCCATCTCATTAGAGAATGCTGTTGGTATTTGGATCGGGAATGCATTGTATCTACAGATTGCGTTGGGAAGAATTGACATTTTCCCAATGCTGAGTGTTCCTATCCATGAGCATGGTATGTTTTTCCATATATGTAGGTCTCTTTTTGTTTCTTGCAGTAGTGTTTTGTAGTTTTCTTTGTAGGTCCTTTACATCCCTGGTTAGATTCATTCCTAAGTATTTTATCTTCTTAGGGAATCTTATAAATGTTTCCCGATTTCCTTTTCAAAGTTCTTATTGTTGGTGTATAGGAATCCAACCATCTTCTGTATGTTGATCTTGTATCCTGCTACTATGCTGAATTTTCTATTAGTTCCAGTAGTTTTCTTGTGATATCTTTGGAGTTCTGTATATATAGAGTCATGTGATCTGCAAATAGGGCTAGTTTTACTTCTTTCTTTCCAATTTGAATCCTCTTCATTTGTTTTCTTGCCTTATTGTTTTAGCTAGAAATTCCAGTACAATATTAAATAGGAGTGGTGATAAAGGGCACCCTTGTTCCCATTCTCTTAGAGAATGCTTTCAGCCTCCTTCCACTGAGAATGATGTTGGCTGTAGGCTTTGCATAGATGCCCTTTGTTATATTGAGGAACTTTGCTTCTACTCCTATTTTATTGAGAATTTTTATGAGGAATGGGTGTTGGGATTTGTCAAATATCTTTTTACGTTGGTTGAGATGATAGTGTGATTCTTTTGTTTTATTTATGTTTTGGGTTTTCTAATGTTGAACCATTCTTCCATACCTGATATGAATCCAGCTTGATTGGGGTGTATAATTTTTTTGATATGTTGAATTCTATTGGTTAGAATTTTGTTGAGAATTCTTGCATTTATGGTATGAGAGATATGGTGAGTAATTTTCTTCTTTTTTTGCATCTTTGCCTGGCTTTGTTATCAGGGTTATGCTGGCTTCATCGAAAGAATTTGGGTGTATTACTTCCTTTTCTATGCTTTGAAATAGTTTGAGTAGTACTGGTATGAGTTTTTTTCAGAATGTTGGTAGAATTCTTCCGTGAAGCTGACCCAGCCAGGACTTTTTTCTTTGGCAGTTTTATTTTTTTTAATTACCTCTTCAATCTCTTCTCTTGTTATGGATCTGTTCAGATTTTCTACCTCAGCTTGTGCTAGTTTAGGTATGTTTCTAGAAATTTGCACATTTCCTCTAGGCTCTCAAACTTATTGGAGTACAGGTCTTCATAGTATTCTGTTATGATTCTTTTCATTTCTGTTGAGTCTGTTGTAATGTCCCCAGTCTCATTTCTTATGTGGGTTATTTTGTTCCTCTCCAGTTTTTTCTTTTGTCAGTTTAGCCGTTTGTTTGTTGATTTTGTTGATCTTTTCAAAGAACCAACTTTTGATCTTGTTGATTCTTTCTGTTGTTTTTCTGTTGTCTATTGCATTTATTTATGCTCTAATCTTATTATGCCCTTTCTTCTGGTGCCTGTGAGCCTTTATTGATGCTCTCTTGCTGTTTGTTCTAGTCGTAGGGCTAATTTTTTGCTTTTGGCTTATCGTTCTTGTTTGATGTGTACATTTATTGCTACAAATTCACCTCTGAGCACTGCCTTTGCTATGTGTTTTCATTATCGTTTGATTCTAGGATTTTTTTTTTTAATTTTTCCTTTGATTTCTTCTATTACCTAATTGTTTTTAAGCAAGGTGTTATTCTGTTTCTGTGTATTTGATTTTTTTCCTTGCTTTCCTGTTATTGATATCTACTTTTACGGTATTGTGATCGAGAGAATGCTTTGTATTATTTCCATCTTTTGGATTTTACTGAGGGTTGCTTATTGGCCTAAAATGTGGTGTGTTCTCTAGAATGCTCCATGTGTGTTGGAAAAGAATGTACAGTTTTTGGCTGTTGGGTGGAGGGTTCTATATAAATCTATGAGGTCAAGTTGGTTGATTGTTGCCATTATATCTTCTGTATCTTTGTTGATTTTCTTTCTGGACATTCTGTCCTTTGCCAAGAATGGCGTGTTGAAGTCTCCTACTATTATTTTGGAACTGTTTATCTTTTCAATGCTGTTACAGTTTGTTTTATGTATTTTGGATCCCTGTCATTGGATGTATAGATATTTATTAAGGCTGTATCTTCTTGATGTCCCCGTAATCATTATATAATGTCCTTTCTTGTCTTTTATGGTTGAATTTGCCTTAAAGTCTATTTTATCTGAGATTAGTATTGCCACTACTGCTCTTTTTTGGTTACTGTTTGCTTCATATATTTTTTCCATCCTTTGATTTTCAATATATTTATGTCCTTTTGTTTAAACTATGTCTCTTGTAGGCAGCATGTTTACAAGTCATTTTTTTAAATCCATTCTGCCACTCTCTGTTTCTTTACTAGTGCATTTAAGCCATTTACATTTAGTGTTATTATTTATAGGCATGAGTTTATTGCTGACATATTGTTGTGCCTTTTTTTGGGTTGTTGACATTCCCTTTGTTCCTTTTACTTTCCTGTGCTGAGTTCCTTTTGTTTGTGGATTTTCTTTTCTTCCATTACTAGAGATTTTGTGTTTATTAAGTTTTTATGTTTTTCTACTTTTTTATTTTGATGAGCAGGGTTTTTTTTTTTTTTTTAACTGCCTTTGTGGTTACTTATTTACCCTCACCTTTCTAAGTTTAAGCCAGTATTTCATTACTTGTTATTATATTGACTTACTTTTCCTTTGAAAGTTCTGCACCTACACCATTTATTCCCCCTTTTATTGTTTTGGTATTGTCATCATTTACAAATTGACATCTCTATTTCCCTGTGCCAAGTCTTTTACCTTTGTTATATTATTGAGAGTTCTTTACCTAAATTTGTATACGGCTGATGCTGTCCTGTGTCCTAGACTATGGTTGTTGTTCTATGTTGCTGGTTCTCTAACCATAGGACTCCTTTTAATATTTCTTGTAAGTTTGTTTTGGTTTTTATGAATTCCTTTAATTTTTGTTTATCTGGAAATATCCTAATTTTGCCATTGTATTTGAGAGAGAATTTTTCAGGATATATTTTCTTGGTTGGCAGGTTTTTTTCTCTTTCAAAATTTTAAATGTCGTGCCATTGCCTTCTTGTCTGCATAGTTTCTTCTGAGTATTCAGAGTTTAGACTTATTGTTTCTCCTTTGTAAGTGATTTTTCGTTTTTCTTGAGCTGCTTTTGGGGTTTTTTCTTTGTCCTTGATTTTGGCAGATGTGATTATGATATGTCTTGGTGACTTCTTCTGGGGCCTATATTATAGGGATTTAGTTAAGCTTCTTAGATGTTCACCTTTTCATTTTTCATATTTAGGAAGTTTTCTGCCAGCAAATCTTCAACAATCTTCTCTGTGTTTTCCATTTTCTCCCCATGTTCTGGAGCTCTGGTCACATGCAAATTTTTGCTCTTGATTGTGTCCCACTTAATTCTTAGATTTTCTTTGTTTGTTTGTTTTTTTTTTTTTATTCTTTGACTTTTCCTGGAACAAGGTAGTGTCCATATATGTGTCTTCAAATCCCACTGATTCTGTCTTCCATTTTTTCAAATTTGCTCCTAACACCTTCTATTGAGTTGTTCATTTTTGAAACTTTGTTTTTATCATTTGGATTTCTAGTTGCTGTTTTTGTATGATTTCGAATTGTTCAGTTATTTTGACATTTTGTTCTTGTATTATTTTCCTGAATTCTTCTATTACTTTGTTTTCCAAGATTTTGCCTATTTTTTTTCCCCTTTGGGCTTATCTGTGTTTCCTTGATCCTTCCCTAATCTTTTGGCGATCCCTAAAAATTAGCCTTTTGTATTTTATATCAGGTATTTTCTCTGCCTTTTCTTCTACTGGAAGGTCATCTGACTCTTTGTTTTGGTTTCTTGCTGGAGTCATCTTGTCCTGATTTCTTTTATTTTGGTATTGTCTGCTGTCTCTGAGACATTAAGTATTATTTTCTTTATTTATTGATTGTATATTTGTTTGTTTTGTCCTTCTTTTTTTGTTTTGTTTTGATATGTCAGGGTGATCAGGCCAAGGGTGCTTTGCTGCTTGCTAATCTGTGGGACTATAGCTCTCATCACCTTGTCTGAGTGAGCATTGCAGCAGCAGGCAGAGTGAGCCTGCTTTGCTCTATGCTGGTTTGATGAGGTTCCTGGGGGCAGATTGGGTGGTATCTGCCTTCTGATGTTGGTCCAGTAGTGTGAGAGAGTTCACAGCCCCTCCCAGATAAGCAGAGGTGTCAAATAGGAAGTGGTATGGTCTCACTTCCCATTGTTCAGTAGTTGGTCAATTGGTGGAAGGGTAATTGTGGTGTGGCCTCAGTGCAGCAACAGGCCTAAGTGCCAGTGGCAATCTAGTCACAGTGTCACAGCAGGGGCCGGGGTGAAGGGGGGTGATGTATGGGTCTAGGTTGGGGGAGAAAGAGAAAAAAAAAGAGAGAGAAAGAAAAAAAAAAATGTAGCCAGTGAGTAGCTGCAGGATGGGTCTTGGGGCTGGTGGGAAGGGGGCAGAGGTGACTTATGGGACTAGGCAGGAGGTAGAAAGGGAAGAAAGAAAGAAAAAGTAAATAAAATAAAATAAATGCTGGCATGGTGGATTGGGGGCAGTGGCAGGCTGGTTCACTAGCTGCACTCTATCTGCTGTGGTGGGGGCTGACAGAAAAGGGTGAAAATGGCCTGTATGGCTAAGTGGGAGGCAGAAAGAAAAGTAAGAAAGGAAAAAGAAAAAAAATGGCAGCACAGTGAGGGCCAGTGAATGTGGGTGGGGCAAACCCACATATTGTGGGAGGGCAGGGGAGCATGCCTTGTGGGGCTAGGTAGGAGGTGGTGATAAAAGAAAGGAAATAAAGAAAAAAGATGGCAGATGGGTGGGAGCCAACAGGTGGGAGTCGGGTGGACCTGGGGCAGCAGTAGGCCAGTGGCTCTCTATTTGAGTCTGCACACCATGGCCCAGTGAGAAGGGGGTAGAAATGGCATATGGGACTAGATGAGAGAGAGAAACAAGAGGATGAAAAGGAAAAAAAGAAAAATAAATAAAAAGTTGAAAAATGGTGTGGCAGGAGTCAGTGGGTAGTAGTGGGTGGCCCTTGCATGACGGTGGGCCAGTGTTTCTCAGTTGTGTTGGTGTTGTATAGTCCAGCATGTATGCAGGAATGTGGCGTATGGGGCTAGATGCGAGGGAGAAAGGGAAAGAAAAAAAAAAAAAGATGGCATGGTGGGAGCCTGCAGATGGGGGTAGGATGGAGACAGGGCAGTAATGGGCTGACGGCTTTCTAGCCAAGGTAGTGTGGCATGGCCCATTGGGAAGGGGGTGAGGTGATATACAGGGCTAGGTGGGAGAGAGAAAGAAAAGGAAAAAAGTGGAAAAATGGCACTGTGGGGGCCCAAGGGTGGGGGAGGGTGGACCTGGGGTGGCAGCGGGCTGGTGGCTCTCTTGCCAAGCAATGCTACATGGCCCATCAGGAAGGGGTGGAGGTGGCATACGAGGTAGAAGGGTGAGGGGTGGGAAAGCGTGTTTCTCTGGCTGTCAGGTGCTCTGTCTCCTGTTGAGAGCTCTGTGAAGTTACTTTCCCATACTCCCTGTCCGGGGTTGTTGCTAGCTGCTTTCCAAGATGGCGATGCTGTGCAGTGTTAGTTGGCTGGGGACCTCCAGTCAATATCTCTCCTTGTTCTCTGTTTTTTTGTCAATTTCTTTTTCCATTCAGTGTTTAATCTAGTTCTTTATCCCTTCGTCTGATGCTTAGGGTTCCAGGATTGATGTTTATGTCTGTTTTTGCTTAGGTTTTGGAGGTCTTTGCTACAGAGTTTTGGCCTGGCGCATCTGTCTATGGCACCATGTTGCCTCCAGTCCTTATTACATATTTTTGATACATTTTGATGCTTGGTTTCAGTGCTGAAGTGGTTTCTGCCAGTTTTTTTAAAAATTTAAGTCTTCCTGAATTTTCTAATTAGTATGTATTTATAAAAATAAGAATATGTAAAACAGTTAAGTGAAAATAATATTAATTGATTGAAATGTGTATAAGCCCTCACACACTTTTCAAAAAAAAAAAAAACTACACCATAGAGAAAAAAATCAAAGTTTGGAAGTCAAGCTAATTAACAATAAATGATTTTGAGGAGATTCATAAACAAAAAACTATTCTAAAAAATCCAAATCTTTCGAATCTACTGGTGATGGGTAGTTTGATAACAACCTTACTAACTTGTTATAAATATGACAGTTTTGTTGAAACTAGGAGGTTTAGACCAAAATAAATAAACCTCGATAATAAAATTTCATATCCAAAACTCATTCTAAATTAATCTTAGATTTCTTCCCATTGGCTCTTCCCACCCCCAGAGTTTTAACTACTTAAAAAAAGTTTTTGAATATTTATGTACACATGACGTTCACTATTTAAAAACTAGAGTAAAATTCAAGACTGCAACGGGGCATCATAAATAAATATACTTATTACTGGGAGATTTCTAAATGGCTACTCTTCTCTGAATGGTTGTTATTGTTGTTAGGTGCTATCAAGTCAATTCCAGTTCATAGTGACCCCATGTGATAGAGTAGAGCTACCCCATTGAGTTTTAAAGGCTGTAATTAACTCTTGATTGCCATATCTTTTCTCTGGCAGAGCCACTTGTGGGTTCGAATTGCCAAACTTTTGGCCAGTAGCCAAGTGCTTAATCTTGGCACCACCGGGGCTCCTCTGTTGTGAGTACTGTCTGCTTATGCTCACAGGGTTCAAGGTTCAGATATTGTTGTAACAAGAAGAAAGTTCTAGGAGAAATATACCAGAGCAAGAGTTATAGATGACGGGATATCCACATATCCATAGCCCTCACCCCTTTCAGAAAAGGATAGACTATGTAAAAATGTTTTTTACCCAATGACTCAATGTGATGGAGCTGACAATAATTCCTTTTGAATCAAAATTGTAAATCTGTAAAAATAAAATCAGCTGTCATAAGCAATTGGATTGAATGGATCTGTATAATTGAAGGAGACATAAGGACTAAAGAAAATTGGAAATATTTCTTTGTTCAGAAATTTGTTATTTTTTAATAGGCATATTTCTGCAGAGTATGATTTGAATGCCTATTATAAACATGAAGATTTTGCTTTCAATGGAAGCAATAGGAAGAAGGGAACGAACCTATTATTCTCTTCACTCTAATCTCATTTCTCTGTTCCCATTCACTGATACTTTCCAAAGATTGTAGACTATAGAAGGGACCAGACTAGTCTACACAAATGTGAACACACCTTAAGGATTCAAATTTATGTTCTGTATACTTTACTGGTCTTAATGCAATGCTTTACACCTAACAAATCATACGAGAGCTCGAAATGCATTGTTTCTACATTGAATTTAATATCAACAGAGATTTAGGTACATTTTGACATGAGAGGATACATTTACAGAATAAATGCACTCTAATTTTATAGTTACTGAACTATTCATGGTTTATAAAAACTTTCAAAAAGCTTATGTATTGTTTTTAATAACTTAATCATCTTTTACTTATGCTCCCTTTATCCCAGCCAATGTGAATTTCTGATTAATCAAATTAAAGTAGTGCTTATTAATTTTTACATGCCATCTCCAAAGAACTGTAATTTCTTAAATATATCATACAGTATTAACAATATAATGTTTACTATGTATTAAATATATTAATTAATATAAAAGTAATCTCATAATTTTAACTTATAATGAAACATATTTCAGTATTAAAGAATAGAATAATTCGGTCCTTGACTATTATACATAATGTATTTTAGAGAAAGAGATAATTTTTATTAGATTATCTGGTATGAGATTATTTACCAATGATAATTTACTGATGATACATCTTCCATACTAGTTTATAGTAGTGATAATAGATGTTTTCCTCCTTTCAGCTTATTTTAGATACTAATCATAAAAAAAAAAAAAAAAAAAAAACCGTGTTGCCATGGAGTCAACTCTAATTCACAGCGGCAGTATAGGACAGTGTAGAACTGCCTGTGGGGTTTCCAAGGTACAGCTGATGAATTTGACTTGCCGACGTTTTGGTTTGTAGCTGAGCTCTTTACCACTGCATCACTAGGGATAATTATATAATCATATAATCCATGAATATTTATGTTCTTAGTAGAAACTATTTCAAGAGTGTTGGTCATCAAAAATGTTAAACATGGAGTGTATATATATATATATATATGTGTATATGTTATCCCTTTCTTTTTAAAACTTCCAAGAATAATGCCAGTCTCCTTGGTAAGTATTGATAATTGTTGTTAAATAAATACATGAATATGATTCTACTCATAGAATTCTTGTCTTCTATAAAATGGATTTTTACATATTCTTATCCCTGGTGAATCAGTATAATAACTTTTGCATAAAATATTTGGAATCAAATGCTTTTTTAAAAAATAAGAGCATATTTCAAATGGACTTTCAAAAGCAACTCTGTCAGATCAAATTTCAGGAAAACATGGTTATTGTAATAGCTTATTTTGGCTTTGGAATATATCAAAACAAAATAAGGTTTAGAAATATTAATAACAATAAATTCTCTTGATCCCACTACTCATTACATCTACCTCCCATTTCTTTTTCCTCTTTAAAGAAAAACTTCTTTAAAGATCAAGAATTAATTTGTCTTACTAAAACAACAATAATCTTAAATTTTTCTCACTGAACTGTTTAAAAGGAACTTTTAAAATGTTGAGAACAATCAGTACTTGGAGAATTAGGGTTAGGGCATTAGAATTTTAAGGCAGACATTAGTCATCAAGATGAGAGGTTGAGTTGGCAGTTGAATATAAATCAGAAACCCAAGCACAGAGAAATTATTGAGAAATCATTAGCATATATAGATGGTGTAGATAGAAATTGCATAGAAAAATGAGTGTAGGTAGAGAAGAGAGGAACTTTTTCTATGTGTTTGGGGTATTCCTGCTTTTAAGATCCAGAAAGTGAAAAGGAACTGGAAAAGAGATTTAAATGAGTGAACCAAGAGACCTACATAGAGGAGACCACAAGAAGTTTATGAAGGGAACCACCAACTGTGTCAAATGCTGCTGAAATATAAATTAGATGAAGACTACTAAGAGACTATGGCAATGCGAATGTTGTTGGTGATGTTTACAAGAGCAGATTCAGTGGAATGGAAGGAATATATTAAGAATGAGAGGAGAAAAATTGAGGAGAGCAAATGTGGACTATTATTTCAAAGTAATTGACTAGAAAGGGAGACAATAGCTGTTGTTGTTAGGTTCTAGGTCATAGTGACTCTAAGTACAGGAGAACGAAACACTGCCCAGTTTTGTGCCATCCTCATAATTGTTGTTATGCTTGAGCCCATTGTTGCAGCCACCATGTCAATCCATCTCATTGAAGGTATTCCTCTTCTTCACTGACCCTCTGCTTTACCATGCATGATGTCCTTCTCCAGGGACTGGTCCCTCCTGATAACATGTCCAACGTATGTGAGACGAAGTCTAGTCATCCTTGCTTCTAAGGAGCATTCTGGCTGTAGTTCTTTCAGGACAGGTTTGTTCTTTCTTTTGGCAGTTCATGGTATATTTAGTATTCTTTGCCAACATCATAATTTAAAAACACCAATTCTTTTATGGGCTTCTTTATTCATTGTCCAGCTTTTGCATGCATATAAAAAAACCACCAAACCTGTTGCCGTCAAGTTGATTCTGACTCATAGCGACCCTATAGGACAGAATAGAACTGCCCTATAAGATTTCCAAGGAGCACCTGGTGGATTCAAACTGCCATGGCTTAGGTCAGGTGCACCTTAGTCCTTAGAGTGACATCTTTGCTTTTAACACTTTAAAGAAGTCTTTTGCAGCAGATTAACCCGCTGCAGTGCGTTGATTTCTTGACACACAAGTAAAATGAAATCCTTGACAACTTCAATGTTTTCTCCATTTATCATGATGTTGCTTATTGATCCAGTTGTCAGTATGGTAGCAGATAGGATGATTTTATTAGAAGTGGATGAAGTTTTTAATATGCCTGCTTACTTATGGATGTCATCAAGTAGAGAGAAAAAAAATGATAATACAGAAGTGATATCCTTGATTATGTCATGGATGGAATCCAGGGTGTAATGTGTGGTGTTACTAGTTCAGTATACACAGTCATCTATTACTAAAACAAAACAAAACAGAAAGGAGATTGAAGAGTGTTATTGGTTCTTATCTAGGCAAATTGGTATTTTTCGGTAGAAAAATGTAGAAGTTAATTTTGTGATGACTTAAAGGAGGAGTTTTGCAAAGAAAAAAAGGGAATGGATTAGAAGCAGTAATGTGTACTTATGAGAACTCAACAATGCCTGTAGGCCCTATGTTCTTGGATCATGGAGCCAGAACAAATGTAGCTTAATTTTAAGAGGACAGGAAAAGCCATTTAATATCTGCTGGTAGAGGAAAAGTTCTGAAGAACCATTAAGGAGGTACTGGCATTATTTTTTCTTTTTGTTTTAGAATACATTTTCCAGTTTCCACAGGCCATACTGGAAGGGAATTTAGTCGAGCAGTAATAATCAAAAAGAAAGTGTCACAAAAGACTCTTTTGTCCTTCAGGAACAAACAGATCAAACAGAGAAGAAGCTTCCGTTTAGGGAGGACGCAGGAGTGACGGAGTGAAGGTCATTGTGTGGATAAGTGTCCATAACTAGTCAAAATCTCTAGAGCAAGGCCATGGCTAGTGGGTGCTGTTGGCTGCCATACTGAGCGTTCAGAAATACCATTCTCATGTAATCACTGAGACTGGGTTTCAGAGTTTAGCTTTCCTACCACATAAGTGTGGTAGACAACTTAATGGTGATGGTTTTAAGGCACATTCTCACTCCTCCACTAAAAATTCTGGCAGGAGGAAACATGGGGAATTTAATAACTTGACTCTGCTGTGATCAAGGGTGACCAAAAAAAGTCTCAGGTCTTGGCAAGCTCTGAGTTCAGTGGCAGAGCCAGGAGGATATGATGATTGACAGTCTCCAGGAAGGTAACTTCTGCTTGAGCATGTCAGTTGCAAACACCATGTGTGCTGGGGAAATCTGCTTCACTTCCCTGAGCAGAGTTCTGTGGATGAAAAAATCATTTGATCCTGGCAGGCAGGCAGGCACAGGCCATCTGTGGCACCATCCTATCTAAATAAAGAGCTAGAGAGGGGTGCAGTCACACTTATGGGCTTCTAGGATGAGCAGCTGTAGGAAAAGAAGAAATGTTTCAAGGAGAAAACTAGCTCTTTATCTTTCATGGACACAGATTCTCATCATATAATACCAAGGTGCACAGATTACATTTATAATTATATCTCAATCTTGACCTAAAAATTCCAGGTTTGAACAGATTATGCTGTAGATGAATGATGACGTATCAGTGAAAGCAGAATGAATTTAACTAATAAAAGAAGCACTCTTATTTGAGAAAAGAACATTGCTATATGAGAATATTTGAACATTAGTATTATTTGAGAATTGCTGTTTAAGATTATAACATAATGTTATTGTATAATGTATTGGACCTTTCCGTCATTTTATTATGATGCTTTATTATTATGAGAACAATTTGCAAAACTTGAAAGGTGCTGTTTTTCCCTCAGTAAAAGCTGTATGAGTTGTATTTTATAGCTGAACTTTCATATTTTCTTACACTTGAAACACTAAGGATATTTTAGTTAAAATTGCAATCAGAAATCAAATTTAGGTACATACAGATTTTGAAAGCCTGGGGCAAACAATAAGCTAACGATATAATTTGGAAATAGCTTTTGTTTCTAGGTTTAATTCAAAATAATTTCACCTATGGCAATTAGGCTGAATACATATGAAACTTTATAAATACTGTCTGTAAATCTATAAACACCTGTCTTATATTAATATTTACTGTATGGTATTTAAAACTTTGTTTTTGATGGCATATTCGCTTAGTATTTCTGTTTTATATTCACAGGTAATGATTGCTAGATTTTTTTTTTAATTTCTATATATTTTTTCTCATTTGTAGTTTGGTTGCTACAAAGGAAACAGATAGTGCAAGATCTCGAAGTGCTCCAATGTCACCTTCTGACTTTCTTGATAAATTAATGGGGAAGACATCAGGATATGATGCAAGAATCAGACCCAATTTTAAAGGTAATTGTTCTGCTTAGTACCCAGACAAACTCAGCTTGTAGAGAGAGTAATATCAAATTCATTATTTAGAGGACAAATATGGACAATTCTTCAAAAATATAGAAGGAAAGGACAAAGAGATAAAAGCTGGACACAGATGACACAGAAAGAGACCAGATATTTTAAAAGAGAATTGATTCGGAGAAATAACACAAAATGATGCCAGCGTAACCAGCTCTATGTCTCTCTCAGTCATTCTTGGGCCATTGGCTCCCTTCTCCATGTGGTCCACACCTTAAAAGTCTCTGCCATTAAAGTAAATATGATTTTCCTCCCAGTCTCTTTGGTGTGATTAAATTGATTATCATTTTTATTCTGTAATGTCATGTTAATGTGTCTTAAGAGAGAGTGAAGCAAAATTATTCTCAACTTCCCATCTTGAACTTGAGGCTTTTGTGTGCCATTGAAAGCTATAACCAAGTTTAACAGGTTGAAGAGAAAATGAAAGTATGTCTATAAGAAGATAAACATTATTTCACTAGAGTGTTTTATCAATCTTCATTGAAAATATCCACACAGGACATACACCAATTCAATAATTTCTATATGTTCAATTCAGTGACACTGATGACATTCCTCATGTTGTGCAACCATTGGCACCCTCCTCTTCTGAATTGTTCATCCTCCGTTAACATGAACTCGCTGCCACTCCCGGTCTTGCACAGATGCTCTCCTCATCCTGATTGGGCTCTGGGAGCCCGCTAAGGTTCATTCATCTGTGGAAATACCCTGTTCAGACTCTGATTCCTCATGCCAGGTCACCCCTCTCCAAGGATGTCATCCTTACCCTGCTCGGCTTCTGCCATAACATGCCGGGGTGTCCCTATGCACGAACACCCTGTCATCCCACTTGGATTCTGACTCCCCATGTCAAAGTGACCCCATGTGACCCGCTCCTCACCATTTTCTGGTTCTGACAGCAGACGCCACTGCTTCACTGTGGGAACTCTCTCCTCACTCACTCGGACTCCAATATCCGGCTCTATGTAGCCCTTCTGCACAGATGTCCCCCTCATCCTGCTCTGGTTTACCACATTCACCACACTTATCCCCATTGCATTTTTAGGAAAGAATGCAACGGGGAGAGGAAGAGGGAAGAATAAACAAGATCCTATTTTTTGGTCATAATTTACAAACCTTTTAAAAATATCTAACAAATAATTTAAAATCCATATTTAAAGTCATCAAATATGCTTTTATTAAAAAATCAAATAGCATTGTTCCTCATGACATGACTATACACATGCACATACACTTGTGTGTGTATAAATTTCGTCTAAAATAAAGACAAATATCTAGATTGAAATACTTTGAGATTTAATATTTGAATTGCATTCTATGCCTATAAAATTGAGATTTTAATGCAATATCACATCGAAAATTCCATTAGAGCCATTCTAATGAATACTTAGGTCGTTGTTTATTTGTTTGTTTAGCTTAATGTGCCTGATGAACGATTTTCCCCAGTAAGAGTAAGGCTACTATCATTGCCAAGGCAGTGCATTATACTATGATATTTTTCCCTTCATTTCTGAACTTAAAAGCCATCTTCTATTTCTTTAAGGAAAATCTGAAAGAAAAGATGCTGTGGAAAACATCTGCAACTACTGTAACTTGCTTTTTAGGCCAACGATGGCTAATATAATGAACAATTTAAAAAGAACAATTTGCCATATGGATGTTATAGCCATTATTTGCTCTGTTGCTAAACATAGTAGTGTTTTGGGTAGATGAAACAGCTTTTGCTTTGGCACAGAGAAGTAGCAGATCGGCCAAGGACTGCTAAACAGGTGTTCTTTGTAATGGCCGTGGAAGAATTACATTCTTCTCTAAACTTCATTCTCTTTTTTTTTTACACTGATGACTAAGATAGAAAGTGTATACCAAGATTGCTGCCCTAATCTGACATGGAAACCTGAAGCGTAGAATACAATACTTTCCAAGCATTATGGTGCTATAACCACTTAATTCTTTGTAATCCACCCCCACTGTCACTATTGTCAGTTAGACCTATTCTACCTTCCACTTGGTTTATTACAATAAATGCCTGTTTTCCCTATCTCCAAGCTTTTGCCTCTCTTTTCAGCTATTCGTATTGTTATGTTGGTTCACTTCTCTCCCATGACTAAGAATCAGTAATAACTCCCAAGGGTTTGTTGCATCAATCCGATCATTTACCCTTTTTTCTGATAAAGAAGAGAATGTATACACAAATAAATGGTCAAATGGGTACCAGATAGAATTTTATGTGCTCTAATTTTTTTTTTTTGAATATCTAGACATGGAGAGTATCTGGTAACATATGGATCAGAGAATATAGTTTAGACCTGAGAGCACTGTGAGATCTTTTACTCCCACATAAATTTTAGATATTGAAATATTCTGCTTCAAGGAAGAGTTTTTCTAAATCTTTTCAGAGGCAGGTTGAAGAGGGAGGGGTTGGAGCCTGTTTCACATATTATGAGGCATCATAATCAAACTATTAGTAAAAGCCTAAATTAGTTACCTCTCCTATGACCATCTCTCCTCTGTGGAAACCTGTGAGCGTTCCTCAATGTGTTATTTTTCTTATTGAATCCATTGACCTTATTACTCTAGCCTCTGGTTAACTGGGGATGTCACTGCCACGATTTGAGGAGAAAAAGAAAAATATCAGTCCTTCTGCCGACTTTACAAAACAGCTCTCTCCCTTGATACTCTGGTCCTTTCAGAACCTTCCTGGGGTCATTATCCTAAGGGGCACTAAAAAGCATCAGAGAAGACATTATTAACATCAGGGCCTGATGCCTATGCTGAACTTTTACCTCTATTCTAGTTCTCAAGAGCATTGTCCATAATTACATGGATCTTTGTTGTTATCATTAGGTGCTATCAAGTTGGTTCTAACTCATAGCAACCCTATGTACAACAGAACAGAACACTGTCCGGTCCTGCACCATCGTCGCAATCCTTGCTATGCTTGAGCCCATTGTTGCAGCCACTGTGTCAATCCATCTCATTGAGGGTCTTCCTCTTTTTTGCTGATCCTCTACTTTATCAGGCATGATGTCCTTCTCCAGGGACTGAACCCACCTGATAACATGTCCAAAATATGTGAGATGAAGTCTTGCCATCCTCACCTCCAAGGAACACTGTGGCTGTATTTTTTCCAAGACAGACTTGTTCGTTCTCCTGGCAGTCCATGGTATATTCAATATTCTTCGCCAACATCATAAGTCAAAGACATCAATTCTTTTTTGGTCTTCCTTACTCATTGCCCAGGTTTCACGTGCATATGAGGTGATTGAAAATATCACGGCTTGGGTCAGGCCCGCCTAAGTTCTCAAAGTAACATCTTTGCTTTCTAACACTTTAAAGAGGCCTTTTGCAGCAGATTTGTCGTTTGATTTCCTGACTGCTGCTTCCATGGGCACTGATTGTGGATATAAGTAATATGTAATCCTTGATAACATCAATCTTTTTTTCCATTTATCATAATGTTGCTCATTGGTCCAGGTGTGAGGATTTTTGTATAAAAATATGGGTGTTATGCTTATGCCGAGTTCTTCAATTTAAAATTAAATTTAAATTAAAGAATTAGGACAAAAATATCATTGAAAATTATGTGCCCTTTATTCAATGCCCAGGGAGAAGTTAAAGTCCAAATTATAAAGACCCTGTCTCTGCTAAATTCAAATATAAAAACAACCATCTTCCCATTGCTAGATTTTTTCCAGCTTCAGCGAAGGAGATCACAATCACTAGACACCTGCAATTCTCTAGTGGCAGCTTCATCCTGGTCCATGTTCCCACACATGGATGTATCTCCATCACTACTTTATTTGAAGATGAATCAACTCAATACTAAATCTCTTGTCTTTCCCCCTTTCCAAAGTGTGGGAATAAATAGAAATAAGCAGAATTTACCTCAAAACAAATAACATCCCTCAGATCCATATTGCTGCTGCCAGTGAAAGAAAACAGTAGAGTTTTAGTGTTATACAAACAGTGTTTAAAAAAAAAAGAAAGAAAAAAGAACCCAGAAAATAAGAATGATGGGTTTTAGCTTTTCCAGGGTGCCAGTCAGCCTGTGTATATTTTTAGAAGCCATCACTTCAGACATTAAGTTAAACAAATTATATTCAGAGAGATAATTGTGACTTTGTATTCCCCTTATAATAGAGATTAAAAAACCATGGAGTAAGATATCCCTGCTTTCTCCTTTCTTACATAAACCCAAACCAAATCCACAGCCATAGAGTTGATTCCAAGTCATAGCGACCCTACAGGACAGAGCAAAACTGCCCCATAGAGTTCTTTCTTACACAGTAGCATACAAAACACTTCTATCATCTTACAAATTCTAGAAATGTGTAAATATTTAGAAATAACGAATGAAGATAAAAATTGTCAGCTGGTAATCATTTAATCATATAAGTGTAGCCCTGGTGGTGCAGTGGCTAAGAGTTCAGCTGGTAGCCAAAAGGTCGGCAGTTCAATTCCACCAGCTGCTCCTTGGAAACCCTATAGCAGTTCTTCTCTGTCGTATAGGGTGCTATGAGTCAGAATTGACTTGATGGCTACATTTTTTTTTTTTAATCATGTAAGTATAGCACTTTCAGGATTCAGGACTTACCTGGGGTTTCTTTATTCTCACATGTCCACCTGGCATATTTAAAATAGTTTTATTTCTCTGTATGTTCGAATTTTGTGTTCCAGGCATTTTGGTGCTTAATAAACTTTGAGTTCTTTTCAGCTCCCAGTTTTAATAGCCCTGTTCACCAGATTTATAATAGGCAACTTGAAGTTAATGACCTTGCATTTTCGGTGCTCCCAGTCACTCTCTCCTCTCTCTCCATTTCTTCATCTCTAAGAAAATCACAATTCATTTTTAGCCTTATGGCCAAGTGAACAAGGATGCTTCCTAGTCTCAAAAACCTTAGGTCAGGAGTTTCCAAACATTTCTGCACAAACCATCTATGGATCCTTTAAAAATGCTGATGCCTTGCTTCCAAATCATAGCAACAAAATAAGAAGGTGAGAATCAGTTATCAATATTTTTTAACAATACCTGGATAATTTCAATGTGCAGCTTAGAATTCATAGGCCTATGGTTATTTTTAAATATTTTATTCATTTTATGCTCTGTACTTAATCCAGCAAAATAACTGAGCAATTTAGAGAATAAGTAAAAATAATAAAGATGAAAATTTTCCCTCAGTGTTCAAGTAAATGGATATTAAGTCTCAATGCCATTTTAAAATTTCCCAACTAATAAAATGCTTCTAAAAAAAAAAAAAACTATAGGAGTTTTCCAGAAATGTCTGGTGAGACAGTCCTATTATACAGCATTAGTGAGAATATTAATAAATACATAATTTCTTAAAAAATTTTGTAACATCTGTTCAGTATTTTTTTTTAATTCATATTTTGGCCTAATAATTCTGCATTTATATATCTGGATGGTTTCCACTTTTTGGCTATTGTGAATAATTCTGCAATGACTATTGGTGTACAATAGCCCAAAAGTAGAAACAACCTAAGTGAATGAATAAACAATGGAATATTATTCAGCCATAAAAAGGAATGCAATTCTAACACATGCTACAACGTGGATGAACCTTGAAAACAATCATTGTGCTGAATGAAAGAAGCCAGTCAAAAAGGACAAATATTGCATGATTCCACTTACATGAGGCAATCCACAGAGACAGAAGGTAGAGTAATTGCTTCCAGGAGTTGGAGGGAGGGGAAATGGGTAGTTAGTGTTGAATGGGTATAGATTTTCTGTTTGGGATGATGAAAGACACTTTAGAAATAGATGATGGTGACGATTGCACAATACTGTGAATATAATTAATGCCAATGAATCACACACTTAAAAATGGTTAAAATGACAAATTTTGTCACATATGTTTTACCACAATATTCTGAAAATATGAAAAGTTCTTCAATAAATATCATTGAACACTTTCTAATATATATTTTTAAAAAGTTCTAGTTTGGAGTAAGTCTAAAAAAAGGTATAATTAGTTGAACACCTGATGCATTTGAACATACTGAATCATAATTTAGACATTCCAGAACTCAGGACTAAATTAAAGATACATATAGAGAAAGCCAAGTAAAATATATAAAGCAATTATCTATCTCAGGACAATTTTCTGTGTAAGGTGAAAATTAATCATAATATATGGCTTAGCCAGGAGTAATACTTACATCGTCATAATAATATAAAAACCGAATAATGACCTAACAAAAATGACAACTGAACTATAATAGGGTGATGGGAGGACAAAAAAGGGTTGTATCAGTAGGGGTGGGTGGGATGGTGTGTGAAAGAAGGCTAATCCTCATTTTCTGTTGTGGGCAGTCAGAACATGTGCCTGAGAGTAGAACATCTAGAAGTAGCAATATAAACAAAATATTTAAAGAAATTAAATACCAAAAGAACAAATTGAATGAGTTGAAGTGGTTATCTCTAGAGGGGGAAATGGGGCTTATAGGGAAAGGGGGTGCTCTTTTTTTGGTAGCAAACCATGTAAAAATCAATTTACTTCTAAATTATGTATAAGTGAAAAATAAAATTAAAAAATTCATTAGGCTTAAACATCATCAGTTCTTGCATGTAGCTTTATCTGACTAGGGTAGAGTTTAACACAGGTGGAGTATTTTAACCTCTACCAGAAAATATTGCAATGTTGTTGTTTTGTTTTAATGTAGCTCTAACACTAATAACAAAGTTTGTAGTAAGATAGCAAAATCTTTGAATGTCATGAAGAAGATTGGGAAATAGCATCATATGGTTGAGAAAAAAAATGACAGAATCAGACCAATGGTTCAAATTCTCACTGGGTTACTTACTAGCACATTATATATCCTTTCTGGGCCTTAATTCTCTAGTCTGTGGAGTGGTTGAAAATACTCATCTTCAGGGTTACTATGAATAAATAATATCTTTTTTATGAATCAGCTAGCACAATGCCTGGCAACAAGACGTGCTTAATAATTTGCTGATTCCTGCTCTTCTTGACCACTAGAAGACATTCCTCATGTTTCTTCTTCAATTTGGTGTGCACAGGTTTTAGATATTTGGCAAGAGAGTGAATAAATGGGTCTCTTAGAATAAAATCTTGGTTTTATGATGAGTGCTAAATCATTTATGGGGGCTTCCAGAATGGCAGAATGAGAATGTTTGTAAATTCACTCCTTCATAACAGCAACAAAAACATGTCAAAATTAACTTTGCCAGAACTCCAAAAATCAATGAAAAGCTTACAAAAATATGAAGAGCTCTCATTCAAGAAATCTGCTAAATCTCAGTATAGCCTGTTTCAATGCCCCATTCACCAACTACACAGTAGCTTCAAAAACTAGAAGGCTTGAAAGCATGGAAGCTGTGAAAAACACCAGTTGGCAGCAACCAGAGGGGCCATATTGTATTAGAACTCTTCAAAAAATCCCATCCCAAACATTTTCATTCTTTGGGCCATCTAGTAACTCCCTGGAAAAGCCCCTCTCAAAGAGGGCTATGGTTATTTGACTTAACTCTGTGAGAAAAGCCTATCCTTGTGGCATTTGTTGAAAATAATAAGCTACAATTGTTTAATATTGCAGCTACCTAAGCCTGTGATATCAGTTGAGGCAAACAAAAGCATGACCAAAAATTTAAAAAGAAAAACTGAGGACTGAGATGTCCATAGGCTGTTTTGAAAATCTCTGATACATTCTTGTGGATCTAGAAGTCCACGTACATGTTTAGGGCTTTCTACATGCCCAGGAATGAATCTGAGAAGGGTCTGAATCTCTCATCTTCAAGCCCAAGATAAGCAGGAAGTTAAGACTAAGGCAGAGTTATAAACTGCCTGAGTATTGAAGGTGTGGCCCAACACACACACAAAAACCACTTGGCAAAGGGCGGAAGATTTATTGGTTCAAAGAATTTAAAGAGATCTCTAACCAATCATTAGTTGACCACTAAGCTAACTGGATAGAGACTTTAGTGGCTTCACATTACAGGGAATACAGATTTTACAGTGTTAGGCTGGGTAAGTCACTAAACAAACAACAATGAAATAACCAACTAGAGCAAACAAACTGTGGATTGCAAAGGGGGGATATGATATTCAGAGTTGCTATATTATCTAGAGTTCCAGTTTTCAAGTATTCAAAGTATTCAGCTAAAGGCGTGCAAAAAAAGAAAGAGTATAGCCCATGAAAGGGGGAATAAAAGTCAATAGAAACTGTCCTTGAAGGGGCTTAGATGTTGGACTTGCTAAAATGGCATTTACAGAGCCATTAGAGATATCTAGATCAAGGAAACTGAGGCCAAGACAGCTTAAATGTCTACCCATAATGGTCAGCATCAGTGTCCTAAGGAGACCATGAACCTTAGGATCCGCAATCCAAATTGTTGTCACTCAATGAAATGATTGCTTAGATATTTATCATCTGTGTATACACATATATAGAAATGTTCTTTTTTTTCACTTTTAAATCAGCAGCTAATACATGAATATAATGAGAGTTTGCAATTATTTGAAAACATCTTAGACAAGTATCTAAACAGCCCTTATGTTCTAATCTCTTTTTCAGGCCCTCCAGTTAATGTTACATGCAACATATTCATAAACAGCTTTGGCTCTATCGCAGAGACGACCATGGTAGGCATGCTTACTTTGTAACAACTTTCACACTGGAGTCTTTTGAAATCACATTAATGGCAACTTCTCTGTTAATATGATGTGATTTAAGAGTAAAATATAATGAGATTTTAAAACATGAAATTGGTGATATAGTTAAATTGTAATCAACTGCTGTTAGTAATTTTCCTTTAAATATGGCATATTAGAGAATACAGTAGTCCTCCCTTATCGGAGCTTTCCCTTTCTGAGGTTTCATTTATGGGTCAACTTCAGTCCAAAAATGTTAAATGAGTAGGTAGCGTGATGAAATCTCCTGCAGTCCCCCTCTGTCATTCACAGAACTTTTATTACATTATACAGTTATAATTGTTCTATTTTATTATTAGTAATTGTTATTAATCTCTTACTGAGCCTAATTTATAAGTTCAACTTTATTATTGGTATATATGTATAGGACAAAACATAGTATATATAAGGTTTGGTTTCAGGTATTCATGGGGGTCTTGGAGCATATCCTCTGTGGATAAGGGGGGCTACTGAAAATGTTGTTAAAACAAGATTGGTTCTTCCCAATTCAGCAATCTAATATTAAAGCTCAAATTAAACTTACAATTTTACCAAATTAATGACTTCTTTTCAATGCTCTTTAATAACCAGACATAAGTTTAGCAGTAAATAATTTCATGTTTAACTGTTCTGTATATTTACCAATTTATTTACATTATTTTAAGTATTCTGATTTATTTATTTATTCCAAAAGAATGCAGTAATTGTTTAAACATCATAAATAAATATTTTATTAATGGCAGTATATACCTTCATTAAACACTGTAATTGGGAACACTTTATGTAACCAAAGTAAAAGAATAATAAAGAAAACTGTTGTTACAGAGTAAATTCATTTCCTTTTGAATTTTATATTATTTTCCTAAAGATCACATTGCTCTTTCCCTTGCCCTGTAGTTTTGTTGTGCACTTTAGCTAAAATAAAATGCAGAGATACTGGTATTGGCCATTTTGAATTGGACAATCATATAGTCTACTATGTTGGGAATGACAACTTGAAGAGGAATGGTGTTGCATTCATCGTCAAAAAGAACGTTTCAAGATCTATTCTGAAGTACAACACTGTCAGTGATAGGATAATATCCATACGCCTACAAGGAAGACCAGTTAATAAGACTATTATTCAAATCTACGCACCAACCACTAGGGCCAAAGATGAAGAAATAGAAGATTTTTATCAGCTGCTGCAGCCTGAAATTGATCCAACATACAATGAAGATGCATTAACAATTATTGGTGATTGGAATGCAAAAGTTGTAAACAAAGAAGAAGGATCGGTAGTTGGAAAATATAGCCTTGGTGATAGAAGCAGTGCTGGAGATCGAATGATATAATTTTGCAAGGCCACCGATTTCCTCATTGCAAATACCTTCTTTCACCAACATAAACGGCAACTATACACATGGACCTCACCAGATGGAACACACAGAAATCAAATTGACTACCTCTGTGGAAAGAGACGATGGAAAAGTTCAGTGTCAACAGTCAGAACAAGGCCAGGGGCCGACTGTGGAACAGACCATCAATTGCTCATATGCAAGTTCAAGCTGAAACTAAAGAAAATCAGAGCAAGTCCATGGGAGCCAAAATATGACCTTGGGTATATCCCACCTGAATTTAGAGATCATCTGAAGAATAGATTTGACACATTGAACAGTAGTGACCAAAGACCAGATGAGTTGTGGAATGACATCAAAAGGTTGGAGAAAGACTCATTAATAACTTTTATGCAGATGACACCACCTTGCTTGCTGAAAGAGAAGAGGACTTGAACACTTACTGATGAAGATCAAAGACCTCAGCCTTCAGTATGGATCAACTTCAACATAAAGAAAACAAAAATCCTCAGAACAGGACCAATAAGCAACATCATGATAAATGGAGAAAAGATTGAAGCTGTCAAGGATTTCATTTTACTTGGATCCACAATCAACACCCATGGAAACAGTAGTTGAGACATCAAAAAACACATTGCATTGGGCAAATCTGCTACAAACAAAACCAAAACCAAACCCACTGCTGTTGAGTCAATTCTGACTCATAACGACCCTGTAGGATAGAGTAGAACTGCCCCATCGGATTTCCAAGGAGCGCCTGGGGATTCAAACTGCCAACCTCTTGGTTAGCATCTGTAGCACTTAACCACTACACCACCAGGTTTTCCAGACTTCTTTAAAGTGTCGGAAAGCAAAGATGTCACCTTCAAGACTAAGGTGCACCTGACCCAAGCCAGATGTTTTCATTTGCCTCTTATGTATGTGAAAGGTAGACACCTTTGAATCATGGTGTTGGTGAAGAATGTTGAATATACCATGGACTGCCAAAAGAATGAACACATCTATCTCAGAAGAAGTACAATCAGAATGCTCCTTAGAGGCAAGGAAGGTGAGACTGCATTTCACATACTTTGGGCATGTTATCAGAAGGGACAAGTTCCTGGAGAAGGACATCACACTTGGTAAAGTACGGTAATCAAAAAAGAGGAAGACCCTCAATGAGATGGGTTGACACAGTGGCTACAACAATGTACTCAAGCATAAAGAGGATTGTGAGGATGGCGCAGGACTGGGCAGTGTTTCATTCTGTTGCATTTAGGGTCACTATGAGTCAGAACTGACTCAAGGAGACCTAACAACAACAATGTGCCAAATTTGGAAAACCCATAGGGTTGCTATGAGTTGAAATGGACTCAACAGCAAGAGGTTTTTTGTTTGGTTTTAGAAATATTATGTGAGAATACATGGTTACCACAAAACATGGGGGTATTCTTGGGCACCATGACTGGTGGGCACCTGTATGTCCCACCAGACCTGGGTGGCAGGGTACATTGTTTGGTGCCTTGCACTGGGGTACATTGGACACCTCTGTTTTTCCAAATATGACACACACACATACAAAACCCATCAGTGTGCCCTATCACACGGGAAGCCACAGATATGCTTCCAAGGCTTATCTAGCTGCACAAAACCCAAAAGAGACAAAAGTTTTGCCCGATCACTTCCTGGATGCGCTACCTCACATATAAGCCTTCTACCCCAGGTATTTTGCTTCAACGAATGTTTCTTCGCCTTTCACCATTTCACAAATCCCCCTCAAAAAGGTAGAGTCCCAAGAAATGTGAGAACCAAAAAAATTGAGTGGGCAACTCTATGTCCCATGAATCCCTAAAAATGTTAAAAAGAAAGGAAAGTTGGGAGGGGCATACTATGGCTTATGTCTTTTGATAGTCTTTCCATAGTTTACATTTCATATGTTAGAAGTCAATGGAGAAAAAATTTGTGGTTGGAAAGTGTGGGACATACTTCTGCAAACTTATTATGTGTTGTGGATAAGGCTTCGATGCCAGCACGAGAGCTTTTTTTAAGCTAGGCTTCTTTTTTTATTTTGTTTTTTTTAAGCCCATATATATGTATGTAGTAGTTTGGGTGTGTATGTATGGCAGTATTTCAGAATGGATGTATTGGTTTAGCCTCTTATCTTTGGAAAACAGATGGCTCTCCATCTTCTTACACATATGTCAGAGAGTTAGAGAATTGTTCTGCTATGTGCCTTAAGTCAATATTTACCCACTGAGTCATTACTTTTCACCAGTGCCCATAGGATGATCCATTTTTACAAAATAAAAATGAACAAAATAAAAGACAAAGTGTTTTTGTATAATAGTTTTCCAGGTGTATGCATATGTAGATGAATGAAGGTGAAGAGGGAAATTGAATATCTCAGGGTCTATTCTGATCTCACAGAATTGTCAAACTGTAGAGTTTTGAAATTTTTTACATGAATTTGTGTTTGAATTAGTTGCAACAATAAGCACATACATATAGGTATTACTTCGAATCATTGGATCATTAGATTCTCCAGAGAAAGCTAAACTAACATGGCAAAAAAAATTGATATTGTCAATTTACATACTCTTAACTGATACTTCAAACACAAACACGTTCTTTGTGTGTGTGTGTGTGTATACATATATAGTTCCAGGCATACAAAAGTATATTATAATTATTTAAGTAACAATCATGCATCTATCACCATTTCAAGAAATTAAACATTATAAATAGATTCAAGAAGACTCTGTACTCCTGCCCAAACCACTGTTTTCCCTATCTTCCTACAGGAAATTTTATATATGACGTTAAGATATTATATGTGTGAAAACATAAACAAAACTGCTGTACTTATTATCTGCACGTAACTTGATTTTTGGCTTTAATTTATGTTTCTGAGATTATTCATGCTTGAACACGTAATCATTTTCATGTTAATAGGCATTCCATAATGTATTTATTCATTTTGCTTCTGCTGGACATTTAGGTTTCTCCTAATATTTTTGCTCAGACTAAAAATTCTGCATTAGAAATTGTTGCATATTATATTCTAATACACATATGCAAAATACTATCCTTGGTATATAGCCAGAAGTGGGATCATTTGGCCCAAGGTTGCAGGCCTAAGTTTGAAATTACTTGATTCTAACAATACTAAATTGTTCTCCAAAGAGGCCTTCTGTTTTAAATACTTACTAGCAATTTTATGAGATTACCCATTGTTCTACATCTTCACTGACACTTAGTATCTACCTACTTATGTTATTCAAATCTTCCCATATAATTTTTTTAAAAAACATTTGCTTTCATAAGCTGTGTTTATAGAAAGATAAATTCATGAAATACGCTAAGATTGGCTGCAGAGAGTTTTGTTATATCATAGCTCCTGTTATACAGTGCTTAAGATGATCCAAGAATAATTTTCAAAAATTGAAAGCATTAAGGTGCAATTATTTCAGGAATCTATCAGGCTTCACAGTAACTTTTTTTTGACAATTGGAAGGAAATGTATATAATTTGAAAATGAAGTCCACAAAGTGAGTCATTTGTCTTTTGTAGTTAATGCCAAAGAGTTAAACTCTTATTGAGATGCGTGTACTTTTTTTCTGATTGTTATAATAATACCTCATACATACAGATTTAATAAGGTTAAAGTGGAATATAATTAGATAGATACTTTTCCACTTCTTTTTAGATGGTCTGAAAGCATCTGGCTATCATTTTAACATTAAGATTATGCCTGTTAGTATCTTGTCCTCGCTATCTTATTTTCCTTACTTTGAGAAATAAGTAAAGCCAAACCAAATATAGCATTGGCTTTGGTCTGAAAGATCTTTAATTACAAGCATGAGTAGCCAGTGACTGACAGCATACCTATGCCCTGAACGATCGTTTATACAGGTGAGTCAGAAGCAGGGCTTATTTATGGGGACGGTTTCGGAAGGATAGATATGCATGAATGTTACACACCCTGGTGACCCCATCAAGAATATGAATAAATCTCTGCCTGGTGTAATAGTCCACAAGATTATCCTGGCAAGCACCTGTGTCTCAAAAAAGGACTGTCTGTAGATCCTGTTCACAAAGGTAGATGTTCTTCTGAGGAATACCACACACACACACACACACACACACACACCCGTTGCCTTCAAGTCAATTCCGGCTTATTGCGACCCTATAGCTCAAGAAGCACAAGGAATATAATTGTGCAAGGAAGAGGGAGTTGTCAGGCACACACTTTTGCAACTTCTCTCCTTTATTGGAGCAAAGTCTTTTGTAGACTTTCTTTTTACTCTGGATAAGTAGTTTGAAAGGTTAATTGTGTTCTGTTTAGGAACTTGAAATATTTAGGATGGAAAAAATTGAGGAATATTACAGGATTAAATGTAGTGGCATAGATAATTTACAACAAAAAAAAGAAACTTGCAGTCAAGTCGATCCTGACTCATAGGAACCCTACAGGACAGAATAGAACTACTCCATTGGGTTTCCAAGGCTGTAATCTTTCATCACTGTGCCACCAGGACTCCTTGGGACATAGTAGGTGTCACTTCATATAGTCCTCTTTTCTGCTAGGTTTAAAGTTAATTTGTAAGGGCTAGCTGGTCACTATTACCTACAACTGGACCTCTCAGAGAAGGATATTATATAGAATTCACTGTACTTAGATCAACTAAGCACTTTTTTGTAGGTCACTTAATGTGGCACAGAAATGATTTTTTTCTTGTGAATGGTTTATAGCAGTGGTGTTCATCATCATGGCATTCATATCATGCACTTTTTGCTAAGAGAATTTGGTTTTCTGAAAGAATGCACTCCAAAATGACATGTGATCCTTTAAAGATAAAATGGGCAGTAAGATTGGGAATTGTGTTCTCTAAGATGATTGGCACTAGTCATAACTTGTTACTTAGTGATGGATTTAGCATGTCTGTTAATATTAAGTACTTGGCAATCTATTTAAATTGCAAATAGCTCTTCTTCAGCTGTGATGCTGAATTTCTGGCAGATGAATGAATTCAAGTGAACACAACACTCTCTAGACGAGTGCAGTGACACGTTTCTATTGCTGTAAGGAGCCTACCAGCCTACCTACAAAACAGCAAGCTAACCGTGCTTCAGAGAGACTCAGACAAACAGAGTGACAGGGACATGGGGCTGTGCCACAAGCACCCTGTCAAATAGAACAGAAGCAGGCAGGAGTTAAGCAGTCTTTGGTGCTTAGGGAGTCATTAGAAAATAGAAAATTCCTACCCAACAAGGGCATAGATACATATCCAAAAGGAGTTTAGTGCTTGCAGGTTTCGTTTTTAAAATGTAAATATAAAATATAAGAAAATGTATTATCCTCTGAATCTCCTCAAGAAGGCTTAATAACATAAACCATTTGTTCTATGGAGAACATGAAAAAACAGTTTTATTACCACATACATATTACCCTAATCAGCAACATCTTTTAAAAATTCTCCTTAATAATTAGTTTCTTGGAACATTGCCAACATTCCAGAGACTAGCTAAACATAAGACAAATAATCCTGTCACAAAGTTATATTAAGAAGTTTAATTAACCAAAACTAGTTTATAACATATATCAACATTAATTAGATAAACAGTAATTATTCTCAGATAAGTCCTAGGCAGCCTTCATCTGCAAAACCCATTCGCCTTATCAATTAAGGTTGATGAAGTATCATTTTTCCTCTTCGGGTATGGAAGACATTTTGGAGTGCTTGCTTCTCGGATGTCTTCCAGCCCTTCTGGAGCTCCATACATTTTTGAAATTAGTGAAGAATTCCTCTTAACTTTTGCCTAATTAAGTCCTTGGATACTGAAAATGGTTAAAGCTCTTGGCTGTTAACTGAAAGATTGGTGGTTCTAGTCCACCCAAAGTCACCTGGGAAGAAGGCCTGGTGATCAACCTCCAAAAAATCAGCCATTGAAAACCCTATGGAGCACAGTTCTACTCTGACACACATGGTGTCACCATGAGTTGGGATCGACTCAATGGCAACTGGTTGGGTTTTCCCTCACTGAACTCTCATCTCTCCGTCTCGCAACTGAAGTTGCCTCCATCTTCTTAACGGCACTAACCAGTTGCCGTGGGATCACTTTACTTCCAGTCTTCCAGGAATCCTCTGGACTGGCATTTCACTTTCCACCGGAGTTAATAAGTGATCAGCCAGAGCCCTCTCTGAGCTAATGAAATGAAAATTAGCCGCTTTCTTTGGTGCAAACCATTTTGTTTGTTTTTAGTGTTCTTTTGCTATTTCTCCCTTTTCTAGAGTAATTTCTTATCCTCATTTTGTCTTTTTAGAGTTTCTGCTCACTCAGTCCTTCAATGACAATTAATCGTCCTAATATACCCTATATTATATGTTTGTTGTATACACATTTCACAAAACATCTACTAAAAAGGCTATAAATTCTAAGTATATTTTACTCTTTATCATATTGTGACTAGCTGTGAAGATCATTGCTATTCTTCATCCAAGCACTATGAGGTCAAATATGATTAATCAAAATCTGACAGTAGACATGAAAAGAAATGAATATGCTCTATATCTCTTTTTGTCTTCCTTTTCCTCTAAGACACTCTTTCTCAAGCTTATTTTCGTTGTACCTCACTAAGGTGCCTTTTTAGACATCTTTTTTCCCCCCCCGGTTGCCCTCTCCATAAAATTTTAATATCCCAGATGCACTGTATATATGTTTATATAGTCTGTGTATATCTTCATTTTATACATAAAAAAAGATTAAGAATTCTTTTTTTTTTTTTTTTTTTGCCCTCCAAGAACCAATTTTTACCTCCTTGGGGGAAATATTATCCTCATTGAGGGTGTGTACTCTAAGAAACATATTTGGGAAAGTGGTATTCTTGAATACATCTGCTCAAGGCTAATATTTCTATCTCCATTGGTTCACAGCATATGGAACAGCTAAAGAAAATGGGACCTAAGACACAGGTATTCTGAGAGGAGAATTACATATTTATATGCACCTAGCTATTTGCAAAGCTATTAATACACATGGACTCAAGGCCAAACTATCTTCTCTCTTTTATCATTGTATGGGTTTCTTCTTTTTTAGCTTTTACTATTCGAATATTATGTGTGTTCCCGTACACACACACCTATACTAATTGTAAATACATTCAAATTTGTTTCAGATTTATTTTCCATATCTGACACAGGATAAGAGTTCTAACTCGTTTTCTGCTTGAAAATAATGATGATCCATGCTTTTATTTAATTCATGGAACCATTGTTGCACCACACGTGTTCCATCCAAAGCTCATGCAGCTGGTTCACACTCACCTTCTCTGTCACCACATCTAGCATCAAACTAAGTGGCTGCAGCAGCCGTCACCTTAACCCCCGGGCCTCCTGACCTTCACTAACCACATATTCCATTTAACGTCAATCACCTGGCTCCATTTAAATACTCAGGACTTGGTCAAAACATGAACTCTGCTGTAAAGTTTGAACAAATCCAAATATTCCTACCTCTGGTATTAACTTCAAATCTCTCTCTCTCTCTTTGTCCTATATTTCAGTATTTACTTGCATAGAAAGCAACACACTCTAGTTGTATTATGTACAAGAAATAGGTACTCATAAAACTGTTGGTAGCTCAGGTTGAGCATAACTCAAAACTAGCAACCTTGAGTTACTTGATAAATGGGTCAAGGCAACATACTCAAATATTGTATATGTTGCTGTCATAATTCAAAGAGGCTTAGCCAGCACTGTTTCTTTTTCTTAATGAAATAGCTTGACCTTCTCTTTTAAAGAGATAAGCAGACATGTCTCCAATTCCTAGGTACCGAGAAACTTCACTGAAGTTTCTGGGGGTTATCACCTATTCAATGGCATCTTAGAAAAGCACCTACTATTTCCTACTCACCTATCTACAGCAAGATATCATCAGTACAGTAGACCAGCAGGATGTCATATGGGATCCTAGATGATCCATGTTCTCAACGACTTGATTATGGCACTAGGCTACAGAGTTAGATCTATTCCTGAGATAAGACAATGAAGGCATCTCTGCCAGATGCCATATATATATATATGACATATTAGCTACAAACTAGGTGCCAGGGTGTGTACTGGTTAATTCTAATACAAAGACCTCTCTTCTGCCTAAGCCAAAAATGAGAGTTACATGGAGATGTGAAAGTAATTACTACCATACCTATATAAAAAAAATACAAGTCTTCAAAAGGAGCCCCTAAGATAAGTTCTTTGGCTCGCCCAGGAATCTGCTACTGCTCTTCATTACTGATATTGGCAAGAACAGGGCTGCAGAGAATTCCTTATGGGCCTCATTATTCCTACTCACTGTAAGGATTCCGCAGTTGATGACCATTCATATTCTAGCCATACACTCAGGAATTGAGAAAACAACAACAGGGTCAATTTTGCCGTGAGACAAATTATTGTCAAAATTTCATTATCACCTGACTGTTCCATAACCTGCCCCTCTGATCAGTCAACAACAGTAGCAGTCTGCATACCCAAGGACTAGAATTAACTCAGAACCATGGTTCAATGTTCTCAGAAAGGTCTTAGTTGTTCTCTTTCTTCAGCATAGTCGTAGTAAATTGCTACAGGTCCCTGTAAAAAGATCCACAGTATGTCTTTGTGATGTATTAAGGGTCTTTCTCCAAGAGAATTGAATTTGTGAACTCACTCAAGTCTTACAATTAAGTAAAGTTTTGTGAATCCCTTGGTAACTCAAGAAAATCCTTTATTTTTCAGCACTAGAGTTATTTTGATTATTCAGAACAGGTAGGAACTTCTTTAATGAGCTTCTCTTTTATTTTAAGCCTATTGATCCCATAGTCGACCATCAACCATCAAAGATCACTATGGTTCACGTATTCTTAATATCCCCAATTCAGCTTCAGTTACGCTAACCATGTCTATTTTGCCTCCGGGGCTAAGTAATGTTAAACAATCTCTGTCACCCTGGGAAATGCCATCACTATTGAAATTGGAGAACTCATTTCAGTGGAATATCTCCCCCTGCATCCCCATTTTACAGAGGACAGGCAATACAGTGCTGGTTTTCAATGTCTTGCTAAACGGGCTCTCTCAGAGTCTATAGTTGGGCAGGGGAGTGACTGAATTGGTCATGCATGCTAAATCTATTGCTCTGTCTTTTGTTTTCTAAACCTTTGGATATCTTCTTCCAAAATAGATGGAAAATTTATACAGTATCAGCTTTATTCAACACAGGCCTCTCCTGACTCCAACTTTCAATTAACCAAGTTAAAAAAAAAAAAAAAAAAAACTGTTGGAACGACTCCCAGCTATCTGAGCAAACACACTGAATATAGAATCTCTGTAAATGTGCCCTTATTAATTAATTTAACCAAATCTAAAATTACATTTTGCATTTCCTAGTCTAGAGAACTCAGAAACTATTCCACATATAAATATTTGTAAACATATAACATAAGGAAATCATGCAATTCTTCCTGGGATGGATTGTAACTGGCTTCCTGGGAACATACAGAGATATAACCCTAGTTATTAGTTGTTTTTTTTTTTTTATTAGTCTGGAAACAATAGTGATTGGCAGGGATGAGTCATAAGGAGAATAGGTATGCCACTTGGGTTGAGTAGTTTCCCCCCCAAAATCTTTGTTAACTGTAACCTCAGCATCTTACCTATTTGTAAACAGGGTTTTGCAGGTGTAATTAGTTAAGATGAAGTCATATGGGATTACTGTAGGCTCTAATCCAATGACTGGTGTCCTTGTAAGAAAAAAAAGAGGATACAGAGAGATGCACATACAGAGAAGAAGCCATGTAAAGATGAAGGCAAAGATTAGAGTGAGGAAGCTGCAAGCCAAGGAACACCAAGTGCTTCTGGGAGCCTCTAGAAGCTGAGAGAGAGCATGGGAGCATTTCTCCCACAGAGACTCCAGATGGAACCAATCATGCTGCCACCCTGATTTTCAAATTCTGGACTCCAGAACTGTGAGAGAATACATTTGTTTTGAGATACCCAGTTTTTTGTAATTTTTTATGGCAGCCCTAGGGAACTAGCATACCTCTCATCAAACTGGGGAGAATGAACTGTTTCTGCTAACGCAGCTGCAGTGTAGTTTTCCTGCTGGGAATATCCGGAGTTCCCTGAATCCTCCCAATTTTTACCATTCAAATATTTGAATTTTCATTGTTTCCTAATCAAGATGTTAACATCCACATACATCACCCTGCAAGAGAGAAAATATAATGTACATCTAGTCTAACAACTCACCAATACTCATTCTGTGCATCTACTTTTCAGCCATACAATCCTCACGCATGAAGCTATAGGAGATAAAATACTCCTTCAGGAAAGTCATGGATAAAACCTGGTTCTCTGACCATGCCTTAATATAAGAATTTAATTTCTGAATAAGGTTTTCTTTTTTCCTTTAAAGTCCCCACTATAGTTGGAAGCAGAAAACCCAACTCTAAGTCCTTGACTACATCATGCCCATGGTATTACACTTTGTGACGACCTTCATATATATATACAACGAAGCATTTCTTTTCAGGTGAGCGTGGGTAAAAATTTCAGTCAATGTTACCATCAGTTTCCATTACACTATTTGTTCCTCTCCTCTAACGGATTTAGCTATGCATGACCTTCAAACACAAACAGACCATTTGAACAATCGAACGTCCCCAGTTCTGCCACGATCTCTGGTGGCAAACATTGTTGTGGCTGGTGTTTAGTGTCTGATCTTAGAAACCATGCCAGTTACTTCACAGAAAGACATTAACTACTGGGTATCAGATATGTACAAAATTACTGGAAAACTTGAAGAGGAGAATTATACCAAACATCTGGCATATCATCAAAGCTGCTACCCCTGCCTGATTCAGGAAGGTAGAAATCAGTAGACTTCTACTGGAACAGTTGGCTCCAGGAACACACTCTCTGCTGAAATCTAGGAATCAGGAAGCAACCACAGAAACTGAGCTACCATGCACCTTCTGGATATGCATTGAGTACTAAACATGCTATATGCATTTCTTCAACAAGCATGAAGCTAGTTACAGGAAAGGCAAACTACATTGACACTGTTGCAGAAAAATACAGTGCTACCATGAAACCATCTGCAAGCAAAAACTCAGAACAGGCAGGTTGAGGTTTTGTCACAATCTCACAGAAACACGACGATTGGTGACCCGTACAACACATCAAGATCCCTGGCTTTAATGTGATTCTATCTTCCTAGTCTCTGCAGTAGGAAAGGTCAAGTGTAGGTTGAGTGCCAGTCTCCCACACAGACCATGATGGCCCTCAAATCTCCAAACTTGTCCTCTGATGCTCAACAGGTGACATTACTTCTATCTTCACAGAGAAAGTAGAAACCATCACATGAGAGAACTCCCTTGATCACCTGCCACCAAACCTAAGAACGAACCTGTATCCACACTTTGTATCTTGTTATTATGAGACATATTTTTGTCCTTTTCTGTAAAATTAATTCCTATTTTTTTTCCAGGCAAAATTTTGAGCTTCTCTTTTTTACTCCAGGACCACATGCAATATGCTATCAACTCTCCCTCTTACCTCAGCATTTCAATTTGCTGATTTTTCTCCCATAATTGCAAGTTTTTCCTTGACACCATGTCCTCTTCTAGCTATTTCTGTATTTGTCTCCTTCTTTTCACAGCCAAATCACATTAAAGGATTGTACATGACACCATTCTGCCATTTCTTACCTAAAAATCTTTTCTCAACCTACTCTTTTCTGACTTCCCACTCATTATTTCACTAAAACTGCTATTTCCAGTGTTTTAAATAACTCCATGAACTACTTAGCCCTTAATTTTCTTGATCTCTTTAAATTATCTGCTACCATGTGGTCTCCTCTATACAAGTGTATCCTTTCTCTTGGTTTTGATGGCATTCTACTTGTATAATGGAAATTTTTAGATCAATATCTGTACCCCAGATTTTCCCAAATTAAAGGGATGGGGAAGCAACACATCTAGGTAACTTTGGAAGACAGTATTTTAATTGTATGTTATAATGTTAAAGATGAAACTAAGTGCCCACCAACACTGTCCTCTAAATGATAAATTTGTTTCTAAGTTATCTGAACTGAATATCATCCTTAATATTGCACAAAATCCTAAAACTTACTATATCCAAATCTGCTTTTTCAGCTATGTCATTGGATGAGCCAAAAATCTGAGGAACCATTCCTTCCTCTAGCATAACCAATATCTAACCAATCACAGGGTACCAACAATCACACTTCCCAAATATTTCCCAAATCTGTCAATTTTTCACCACTCTGAAGATCACCTCTCTCTTCCATGACAGTAACATTGGATCCACAGATTCCAATTCAGTTCCAGCTTGACTTCCCATCTAACTTCTATCTTTTTAAACTATAGGGATTTTTCTAAAATTCAAATGAGAGCCTGTCATTTTTCTACTCTTTCATTGCCTCCCAATTATTTCATCTGAAAGCAAAACTCAAATTCGTTAAGAATGGTTTACCATAGCCTAGATAGTCTGCCTCATCTTACGTCTTCAGACTCATCTCTCTCCTCACCCTATCTCCTAACCCAATCTGTATTCCAGACATACCTGTGGACTTTTAATTTTTTACATACAACATATTTTATCTTGTTTCTGTTTTTTTGCATTTGTTCTTCCTTCTACCACTGTCTAATTCCCTCATACTCACCCTTCAGGCCACTCCTGAGTTCAGGAGATCAAAGAGGTATAATACCTCTTCAAGGGAAAAAAAATCACAAAGACAAAAGCCAAAACATTTATAGACCAATAATGGAACAGTAATCAAATATGCAGTTTGATTATAATTTTGTGAAAATAAATTTAGAATATAACCCTAACATCTTCAAGCTTCAAATTTCATCTTCCTTTAAGTTCATGTGTCGTCCCAACATGTTGTCCTTTTTAAGATATGCTTTAGCAAAATTCTTTCCATTTAAAATTAAAGAAAAAAAATTGGTTAAATATAAACATTTATTGTATGTACCATTCCAATTTCAGAAATGACAAAAAAGTTTTAAAATGCCCTAGACATCTATAAGAATTCTTTTGTACAGTGCTGACTTATAAAACCATGCAATGTTTCACTTCGCTAAAAATAAATAATTAAAATCAACCCGGATGCAGGACGTTGGGGGAGTCCAAAATATAATGCGAAGAGTAACACATAAACCTCACTGCATTACAAGTGAATACTACAAGTGAAGAGACAGGAAAGAAAAGAAAAGAAAAGAAAAAAAACCCAAGCTCATTGCCATCAAGTTGATTCGGACTCACAGTGACCCTACAGGACAGAGTAGAACTGCCCCATAGGGTTTCCAAGGAGCAGCTGGTGAATTTGAACTGCCCATCTTTTGGTTAGCAGCCAAGCTCTTAACCATTATGCCACCAGGGTTCCAAACCTAAATAATTTTGGAAAACACAATTTTGGTAGTAAACTGTAAGGTTAAAGACAAAATGAATTGTACACTGATGCTGTATTCTACTTAATAAATTTGTTTCTCAAATAGTTATGGCTTACTAATTCTGAAAATATTTCAGATGTATACGGGGATTTGCAAGTAAATATGTTGAGGATAATGAGAAACGGGTTTCTCATTGTCAGAGAAAGAAGCTATAAATAAGGAAAGGGGGAAGGCTAGAAAGAACCTGTGGGTTTGGATTAGAATTGGAGGTATCAATATGAGCTCATGGTTTTAATAAGTATGCACATGGGTATATACAGAAATAAACATATGTGTATAAGTGTTTTAGTATACATACGTATGTTTCTTAGCTCTGACTGATGACAGAATCTAGAAGCAATGACAGCAGAACCCATGAGTGCACTCAATGTCCAGTATTTTGGTTGTATGCTGTAATATTAAAGACAAAACTAACTGCACACTGATATGGCATTTTAATTAATAGATTTATAGTTAATAAATTTCTACATGCTGTTCTAGACTCCTTAGATAAATATCTAACCAAACTGAGGGCCAAGGCAAGGAAAATACAAGATGAGCTTGGAATATCTTGCGGTTAGTAAGAAATGCTAAAAAATGATACTAAAGAAATAATGGCAGATGTCCAAAGGATGTAGGAGCCAGCTTGAAGGAGCTCACATTGGCCAAATATAGAGCAATTTGAGCAAAAAATAAATAAAAACAACATTGAATTAAAACCTACAGAATAAAACAAAGATCTGTAAGCCACAGTAATATAAAAAAGTAGATCAATAAACAAACTGGGAGAAAATACAGCTCCTCCTTCTAATAGAAACAATTAATAAATGTAGTAGGAAGGAAAGAGATATAAAATCACCATTACATAAACACTGTAGTAATAATTGTTGTAATAACTGATGGATGCTCAGTATGATAAGGCAAAAGTATGATAAGAGGCAGGGTATCTGCACAGCCTCTAAGTATCTCTTTATAAGATGCTTAAACTCATTGCAAATGGCGTTACCATGAAGGAACAAGGCAGATGCCACCTTAACCAGGTGATCTAGCATCACTTCATCAATAATGGGGTGTGTAAACCTGTACCACCAACGTGATGCAATAAGAAGGGTACACAGCATCATTTCTGTGTTATTCTTGTCAAAAATAAACATCAACCTAGCTTAAGAAAATATCAGAAATCAAAAACAAAAACCCGTTACCGTCTAGTTAATTCTGACACATAGCAACCCTACAGGACAGAGAACTGCCCCATAGGGTTTCCAAGGAGCGCCTGGTGAATTTAAACTACTCACCTTTTGGTTGGTAGCCTTAGCTCTTAACTACTATGCCCCCAGGGGAAACCCAAATTAAGGTACATTCTATAAAACAACTAGCCATTTTTCTTCAAAAGTATCAAGGTCATAAAAGACAAAGACTGAGGGACTGTCATAGGTGGGAAAGACTACGGTGAAAGCTAAATGCAAAATGGGCTCATAGACCGTATCCTGGACCTGAAAAAAAAGGACATCAGAGGAAAAACTGGTGAAATAAAATAAATAATTAATATTATAGCAACATTAATTTTCTTGTCTTAAAAATTATGTTTATGTAAAATATTAACTTTGGAGAAGCTGGGTTAAGGGTTTGCAGGAACTCTGTGTATTGTTTTTGAAAGTTTTCTATAAATTTAAAATTGTTATTAGATGCCATCAAGTCAATTCTGACTCTACAGCAGAACAAAGCACTGCCCAGTCCTGCACCGTCCTCACAACTCTTGCTGTGTTTGAGGCCATTTTTGCAGCCACTGGGTCAATCCACATCCTTGAGGGTCTTCCTCATAGTGGTTAAGAGCTTGGCTGCTGACCAAAAGGTTGGCAGTTTGAATCCACAGCCACTCCTTGGAAACACTATGTGGTAGTCCTACTCTGTCCTATGTGGTCATTGTGAGTCGAAATCAACTCGAAGGCATCAGGTTTGGTTTTGGGTCTGCTTTACCAAGCGTGATGTCCTTCTCTGGGAACTAGTTCATCCTGATAACATGTCCAAAGTTCCTGAGACAAAGACTGTCCATCCTCCCTTCTAAAGAGCATTCTGGCTGTACTTTTTTCAAGACAGATTCATTTGTTCTTCTGGCAGTCTGTTGTATATTCAATATTCTTCACCAACACCATAATTCAAAGGCATCAATTCTCCTTCAGTCTTCCTTATTCATTGTCTAGCTTGTGCATACATATAAAGCGATTGAAAATACCAGGGTTGGGTGTATCTTACTCCTCAAAGTGACATTTTTGCTTTTTAACACTTTAAAGAGGCCTTTTGCATCAGATTTGCTCAATGCAATGTGTCATTGGATTTCTTGACTGCCGCTTCCATGAATGTTAATTGTGGATCCAAGCAAGATGAAATTATCATTGATTACAATGGAGAAAATACCTTATTTCTAAATTTTCCTAAGAAATACTTTCATTCCATATATACATGTATGGAAACCCTGGTGGTGTAGTGGTTAAGAGCTATGGCTGCTAACCAAAAGGTTAACAGTTTGAATCCACCAGGCATTCCTTGGAAACCTTATGGGGCAGTTCTACTCTGTCCTACAGGGTTGCTATAAGTCAGAATCGATTCAATGGCAATGGTATATATCTATATATAAAAAAATTATATAGTTTCATATAATTTATTAGGGTTTTTTTTTTTTTTTTTTTGCCGTTATAGAAATGGGAAGGGTAAAGTAAGACAAAAGAGCCAACAGAATGGGCCTTCAATAATCAGGCATCTCTCTTCTGTAGTAACCACCTCTCCTATTAGCTCTGCTCATTCAGCAGTAGATTGAGTCTCATAAGGATCAGAGTGTCTTAAGGAAAGGAAAGACCTATTCATGGTGATTCTCTTATAGTAGTTTATGTCTGTGGTACAATGAATCATTTTCGTATGGCCTTTCTCGTCATGATCTTGTAACCCTCATCCAAGTGATTGGCTTGGAATACACAGATAAGGTAATCGTGGCCCACCAAGGGGATTGAATAGCAGGTAAATAAAATGCATGGCACCTGTGTGAAGATGGGGTCATGCAAATAAGGTACGTGGAACTCTAACAAGGGGAATGATCAGTTTTGCCATCCGACTAGTCTTAAAATGAACCATCCCAGAGGCAAAGAGGGGAGGATTTCACCACCACCAAGAAAGAAGAGCCAGAAGTGTAGTGTGTCCTTTGGACCCAGGATCTGTGCACTGAAAACTCCTGGGTCCAGGAGACTGAGAGAGAGACAAGGAGAGAGAGAGTGCTGTAATACTGAAAATGAAGGGAAGAGGTGGCAGGGAAACGGTGGCAGGAGACTGACAGGAGACAGCACGGTGGGCTTCCCAGGTCACAGAGCAAGAAAGTTAGGTGCCTTTGGGTGGAGGCTTGCTGGTAGAGTGGGGGTGCCTCTGAGCACTTATCAGCAGAGCTAAAAGAGCTTAGTAACATTTACCCAAGCAGGGCAGAGGCCAGGCCAAGGGGCTGATGGCCAGAGAGACAACTACCTGCAGGCACAGCTGAGAAGATGCCGTCCTGTTCAAAGAACTGTATCTTAAGTATCCCTGAAACAGAACCTGTAACCTTTTACTTCCCTAATAAACACCATAACTGTGAATATGGTCTCTGAGTTCTGTGTGGCTCTTGCAATGAATTATCAAACCCGGCAGAGAAATAGAGAGTGCCACGGGAGGGACAGTTGGTGTCAGATTTGGTAAAGATGGTAGAGAGAAGACGCATGTGTGACCTGTGCCTCGTAGGAGTTAACCTTGATGTGTTGATCTTGATTCTTCTTCCCCTCCTACGAAGTTAAGAGGAGGCCAGATGCTGCACCCACGACATTTTTATGATGTCCTTCTGGGAAAGGTGATCAAACACCGTTCAAACACCAAGGGACAGCCTTTAAGAGCTATCATTTTTCTTCTGTGATCATGAAGATTTTACAACTTGCAAATGAATTATATCACAGTAATGAATTCCATCTTACCTCCCTTTTACTCTTGAGACAGAAAGGAAAAAAGCAAAAGTCTGAAACAAAAGAGGAAGGCTTTTTCTTCTTTAATTTTTATGCTTTCAGCAGAATCTTGCAGTATAAAAATCTATTGGATATTTGATTCTAAATGCAATATATTTTTATAATCCTCTACCCTTTCTGGTGCTTCTATTTCTTAATACTTATTAGAGCTAAATTGTGTGCCCTTGACAATTCTTAGGACTACAGCTATTGTAGAATATGTTATAAAATTTAATTTGTTCTGAACAATTCAATAGCCAAAGCAACTTTTAATGCTCTTACTCTTCAAATTGTATTTCTCAAAATAGCTTATATTAAAAACATTGAACAACACATTCTCTATCCCCAGGTGATAGGTATCCCTCCGGTCAATATGCACACAAATGTCGAAACACTGATTCAATTTTGGTTTGTCAGCTTCCTAAGGAAGAACATTTCTTGAAATTTTCAAATACTATTTTCTTCCTACTTCTCTCTTTAATATATACAAGTATTGAGTTAGATTTTTTTTTTCTGATGAAAAACAGGAATATCTAGCAATGCCCATCATGCTGTATGTCTGAAAAAAGAAAAATTTTATTTATTCGGATTTAAAGCTGAACCAAACTCAGAAATGAAAGAATAATCTCTGACCCAGTGCAGGTTTATGGCTCTATAAGAAGATATCACTCCAGCTATTTCAAAGCAATACTTTCCTGAATTAAAAATAGAGGATGCCCTTGATATACAGCACTCTCCAGAGTTTTTCCTATATAGTTCTTAAGAATAAGCTATTTGTGCTTTTTAGGGCATGCATGGGAAAAGGAAGAGCCTCTTCATTTCTAAAATATTTTACCTAGTCTTTCTCCTCACAAAAAATTAGTCTAAGCTTGTCAGAAGAAAGAAAAGTGGTCAAACTACTATTTTATAAGTTGTCCTACAAATTCATGAATTCTCTGTAATAATATCTTAAAAAAAATTTTTTACCACTAACAAAAGCTGTGACTTAAGCCGTGATATTCTAGGTGAATTGAAGAAAAAGACAAGCCAGCTTTACTGAGGTATCAACTCCTGGCCTCTTGTGGTCTTTTGGACACGATTATTTTCCATCCAACGTTCTAATGCTCTGTGGTAGATTATTTGCAAAGATGGCTGCCATGGCTTCTCCCATCTTTGAAATGTGATTTTCCTGTTCTCATCAGAAGATGAAATCTATTTTATTTCCCTTCTCTTTGAGCTTGGACTGGTTTTGTTAGTTGTTTTTCCCAGCAGAAAATGGCAAAAGTAATGCTGTACAATTTGCAGAGTCTAAGCTGCAAGTGGCTTTGCAGCTTCTGTTTTGACCGTATTAGAAAGCTGAGACTGCCATGAAAGCCTTTCCAAGCCTGTCAGACAATGAAAAACCACTGAGCCCAAGCAAGGTGCCCAAGCAAACAGCCAACAACTAACTACCAGAGATGCAAGTGAAGGATCTTGGGCCATTCGGCAACAATCAAGCGGCCCAATGGCTACAGTTGGATCAGTGACTCCAGGCAAGGCCAACAGAAGAATCTCCCAGCTGATCCTAGCCCGTTTTGCTGATCCACAGAATTGTAAGAAAATAAAATTGTTGTTGTTTTATGCCTCTAAGTTTTGGGTGGCTTGCTGTGCAGTAACAGATAATTGATTTAATATTTGACCTCTGAATACAATTATCTTCACTAATTTTATATTTAGGGTAGAGGCCAGATGTACCTATAAATTCCACTTGAGTCTATGGGTATTTGGGTATATAACTCATTGCTGTCAAGTAGATTCCATCTCATAGTGACCCTATATGATATGATGGCCTTGCTACTATATCTCAGTTTATTTTAATCACATAATCCTCCAAATAGGGATAATTTTAGATTAAAGGGAAGAACTAAAATAACAAAATTTCTAAATGTATATATATATAAAGAAATCTCAAAACTTAATAGTAAAATACATGAACAAGTAGATAACTAAATAAAACTTGATTTTGGGCAAAAGATTCAGACAAACAAGCAAGCACACAAGAAACTGCTCAACCTAGTCACCCATTAGCAAAAGACAAATTAAAACCACAAAGAGTTTTTACTATGCACCCATTACAAAAGCTTTTGTGTAAAAAATCTGCTGATTTGCTGCAAGTAGCTTTTTCATACCACTTTCTGTCTGCAAAAAATTGAGAAATTTGTGAGTCCTTTGAATTGTTATCCGCCCATTTTCATTTTTAATAGAAATTAATGGTGCTTCTACTGGTCTAATTCTCTTAACATTTTTTTGACTTCCTATGAACTTTTTAGAGGTTCAGTCTGCACTCACAAATCTCTTCAAGATAGGCCTTCTCTACATTGGCTGAACTTCAAGTTTCTGTAGTCAATGACATTATGATTCTTAGATGCCTTTTAACCAAGTTGAAAAAATTCGTGAAGTCACACCCTTGAGAAGATATTTACCTTAAGTCCACAAAAAATACATAAATAAAATGGTATTTTCAATATTTTTCCTGGAAATCTCTTTAGCCAAATGCAACAGTTTTTACAAAGTGGGACTTTTCAATTTTCAACCTCTAGCAGGTCATTAGCTACATTTTTTATTTTCCACATTACTGAGTTGACAAATGTTCTGCCACTGTAAAACAAAGGTGCATTTTTTCCCATCCTCTAATAACAACTTCCTACTGATCCTTTTAGCCTTCACGACAGCCTCTTCAAATTCCTTCAAGCTTATACCCACTGTCTGGTTCCAAACCCAATGCCACATGCTTTAAGGGTTTTTTGTTTGTTTTTCTTACAGTGGCACCCACTTTCAGTTTACCAAATTTCATTCCAGTTATTATTTCTGAGTAGCCAACTGCCCCAAAACGTAGTGGCTTATAAAAACTACCGTTTTATTATATTTCATGATTTTGTGGATGATAGATTTGGGCAGGGCTCTGCTGGGCAACTTTTCCTTTTCACATGGCATCAGCACTGGTCACTGGTATTCTACTGGCGGATGGGAGAAAATGATATACTGGCATAAAAGAGACTTTGCCTTTGAGATAAGATAACTTGTAGTAAGCCGTATATTGTATATCATCCTGAATTACTTAATGTCCTCAAGGCCCAAATGAAAATTAGAGATATCTGTTTTGTGGCCTTGTCCTATAATATGGCATTGGCAAAGACATTTCATTTACTCCATCTGTTCTTATCAGTTAATGTGTTTTCCTGTCCTGAAAATATTCAAGTATAAATAGCAAACTAATTTCATGAGAAGAAGAATATCTCAATAGATTCAGAAATGGGTCAGGACAAAGTACAATGCAGAAATGAAATAACCATATTTAAGTATTTCTAAAATTTCAGCTCACACATTGTGTTAAACCTTCTATAAGATTTGCATTCAATAAAATACTCATGTCCTCAAGTTTATATACTCAAAAGATCACACCCAGAGGTTACTAAATGTTTGAATGAAAAGTGAAAAATACACCTAGGTATGGCTATTTATCTTTGGTCTTTGATCTAGAAGATACTATACACCTGAATACTTTTAAATATGTATGCATAATTACAAATATCTGTAAATATAGAAATGTTAAAATATTGTCTACTCAAGAATTAAAATATATAATAATCAATTGCATTTTATTTTAATTCTGATTCGATGGGTGGCATATGTGTTATTTAGATTAATTGTGCTATGAGTAAATTGTAAATTTTTAAAGTGGTTATTTGCTTTGATGCTGAAGAAGCAAAAGTTTCATCTGTTACTCTCAGTAATTATCCCAAATGAGGCTGCAATATTCAATAACAGTTTCCAAAAAAAGTTAATTCCTCTACGGTTTTCCGTGCAACTAATTTCTTTCACACAGCTTCTTGACCAGTTTCCAAATCAATAAACAGCTAAATCAAGAATTATCTAGATTGCTCAGAAGAAAAACAGCTTTCCAAGTATAATTTAATTTTGTCTTGGACAGGCAATAATTTACTCACAAAGATTTTCCATAGTGAGACTTTTCTTTTTAAATTTTCTGCCTCTAGAATTTGATAGTTGATGATACATGATATAAGCCCCAATGAATTAAAGATTATTCCCCAGAGACATATCAAAAAGAAAAAAGAAAGAAAGACCTTGCCTTCAAGTCAATTCCGATTCACAGCGATACCATAGGACGTAGTAGAACTGCTTCAGTAGGGTTTCCAAGGAGCGGCTGGTGGATTTCTATATTAAAATATAAATTAAGTTTTAAAACGTAATAGCGTGCCTCAGTGTGGAGAAAATTTTGAAAATACTAAAAAGAATTATTGGAGTAATTTATATATATAATCAGTTTTCCTACTGAGGACAAATATAACAACAAACAAAACAAAAATCCTCTGCTAATAACATATATTCCTTTGTTCTTCTTTACTAAACAATATCTTTTCTCCAAACACCAAGCTGCTAAGTGTTAGTTATTAAAATTGTGAAGAAAACTGTGAACAATAATAAGTTATATTTAAAAAAGTAGGTATATAATTAAAAATCTAGATATCTTTAATTAAAACACTTGAGGCAGAGATTGCTGCCAGAGAATTTGTTTACTTTGCTGATGTTTGAATTATGTAGATTCCAAATAATTCCTTCTTCCTTTGTTAATCCTATAACATTACTCCTAAATTATGTATAATATTAAAATGAGACCTGATTACAAGGAAGTCAATAGATATACTCTGACAGTGTCAGGAATCACAATCATGAAAAGTATATTTAATGTTAAATAAAGCTGCTAGACCTATAAAAGAACATGTCCTTGAAAAGCAATATGCAAGATAAATTTTAATTAATAAATTTTAATTTTTTTTTACATTGCAAATTTAAAGTATCTATTTTTATACTTGAAAGAAAAGAATAATCACTCTTCAATTAAAAATACCTTTTTCAACAATTCCACTCCTAGGTATATACCCAAAAGGCTAGAAAGCAGAGACTCAGACACTTGTATACCTATGTTTGTTGTAATACTATTTGCAATAACCAAAATGTGAAAACAACCAAAATTCCCATCAACAGATGAATGGGTAAACAAAATGTGATACATACTGTCACAGATTGAATTGTGTCCCCCAAACCTATATGTCAACTTGGTTAGGCCATGATTCCCAGTATTGCGCAGTTGTCCTCCATTTTGTGATTTTTTTATGTGTTATAAATCATAATCTCTGCCTGTGGTTAAAGAGGGTTAGGGTGGGAAGTAACACCCTTGCTTAGGTCACATCCCCGAGCCAGTGTAAAGGGAGTTTCCCTGGGGTGCGGCCTGCACTACGTTTTATCTTACAAGAGATGAAAGGGAAGCAAGCAGAGCATGGGGGACCTCATACCACTAAAAAAGCAGTGCTGGGAGCAGAGCATATCCTTTGGACCTGGGATTCCTGTACAGAGAAGCTCCTAGTTCAGGGGAAGACTGATGAAAAGGACCTTCCTCCAGAGCCCACAGAGAGGAAAGCCTTCCCCTGGAGCTGATGCCCTGAATTTGTACTTCTAGCCTACCAGACCGTGAGAAAATAAATTTCTCTTTGTTAAAGTCATCCACTTCTGGCATTTCTGTTATAGCAGCACTAGATGACTAAGAGACATACATACAATAGAATACTACACAGCTGATAGGAGAAATGAAGTCTTGATACATGCTACAATGTGGGTGAAGCTGGAAGACATTATGCTGAATGAAATAAGTCAATCACAAAAGGACAAATATTGTATGACCTCACATATATAAAAAGATCAATGTATACAGAAAAACTTTATTAGTGGTTACCAATGGTGGGAGGGAGGAGAAACAGGGGGTGGGGGAAAGGTTAGCAGTGAGGGAAATACCACTTTGATTAGGGGCGGGGTTGCACAATTGATTATTGTAACTTCTGTCAATAAGTTGTACACCTGTAAAACATTGAATTGGCAAAAGTTGTGTGATAGATATGTTTACAACAAGGAAAAAAAAAAAGATAACTGTTGAGTCTGAACCTTGAAAATCTTTCCAAACTAGGAAAATTGAGTGTGTAAATAAATACCAAGTGAAAGAAGCCAGGCACAAAAGGTCGTGTATTGTGTGATTCTACTTATATGAAATTTCCAGAGTAAGTAAGTCCAGAGACAGAAAGAGGATCAGTGGTTGCCAGGGGATGGAGTCACCACTCGTCTGTCAGTTTCTCCTACTGTGATTGCTTGCGTGTTGTTTGATGCTGAAAGCTATGCAGTTGGTATTTCAAATACCTGCAGTGTTATTCAAAGAGGACAGGTTTCAGTGAAGCTTCCAAACTAAGACAGACTAGGAAGAAGGACCTGGTGATCTACTTCTAAAAAAACTGGCCAGTGAAACTTATGAATAGCAGCATAACATTGTCTGATATAGGGCCGGAAGATGAGGCATTCAAAATACAACTGTGGAAGTGCTGCCTTCTTAAAGAGTGGGCCTTAATCATGTGGATGGAGTAAAGCTGTTGGGACCTTCATTTTCTAATGTGCTATGACTCAAAATGAGAAGAAATAGCTGCAAACATCCAGTTGTAATCAGAACATGGAATGTACAAAGTACGAATCTAGGAAAATTAGAAGTTGCCAAAAATGAAATGGAACACTGGAAGATAAATACCCTGGGTGTTAGCTAAAATGGACTGGTATTGACCATTTGGAATCAGGCAATCACACGGTCTACAATGACGGGAATGACATAATATTGAAGAGGAACAGTGTCGCATTCATTGTCGAAAAGAACATGTCAAGATCTATCCTGAAGAACAACGCTGCCAATGACAGAACAATATCCATACACCCAAAAGGAAGATCAGTTAATACGACTATTATTCAAATTCATGCACCAGCCACTAATGCCAAAGATGAAGAAACTGAAGACTTTTAGCAACTTCTGCAGTCTAAAATTGATCAGACATGTAATTTTATATGCATTGATGATTACCAGTGATTGGAATGTGAAAACTGGAAATAAAGACAAACAATCCGTAGCTGAAAAATATGGTCTTGCTGATAAAAAGGACACCGGAGATTGCATGATAGAATTTTACAAGAGAAACTGTTACCTATTCATTGGAAATACATTTTTTCAACAACTAAAATGACAACTATACATGTGGATCTCACCAGATGGAATACACAGGAATCAAACTAACTACATCTGAAGAAAGAGACAATGGAAAAGCTCAATATCATCCATCAGAACAAGGCCAAGGCTAAGTGCAGAAAAGACCAGCAATTACTGATATGCAAGTTTAAGTTAAAGCTGAAGAAAATTAAAACTAGTTCAGGAGAACAAAAATATAAGCTTTAGTATATGCCAACTCAATTTGGAGACCATCTCAGGAATAGATTTGACTCATTGAACACTAAAGATCGAATACCAGATGAGTTGTAAGACGAAATCAAGAATATCATAAAGGAAGAAAGCTAAAGGTCATTAAAAAGATAGGAAAGAAAGAAAAGACCAAAATGGAAGTCAGAAGAGGCTCTGAAACTTGTTGAAATATCTCAGTTGAAAAAGACGTTTACCTGTATTTTATCAGCTAGCCAAAGGCAATAGAGTGTGTGTATTATAACAAGTTATAGATAGTATTGGGAGGAATGGGGATTCCAGAACACTTAATTGTGCTCATGAGGAACGTGTACACAGATCAAGACGCAGTTGTTCTGACAGAACAAGGGGGTACCGAATGGTTTAAAGCCAGGAAAGGCGTGTGTCAGGGTTGTATCCCTTGACTACACTTACTCAATCTGTATGCTGAGCAAATAATCCAAAAAGCTGGACTGTATGAAGAACGGGGCATCAGAATTGGAGGAAGACTCATCAACAACCTGTGTTATGCAGATGACACAACCTTGCTTGCTGAAAGTGAAGAGGACTTAAAGTACTTACTAATGAAGATCGGAGACTACAGCCTTCAATATGGATAACAACATAAAGTAAACACGAATTCTCACAACTGGGGCAATAAGCAACATCATGATAAATGAAGATTGAAGTTGTCAAGGATTTTGTTTTACTTGGATCCACAATCAACGAGTATGGAAGCAAAGCCAAAAAACCAAACCCATTGCCATCGAGTGGATTCTGAGTCATAGCAACCGTATAGGACACAGTAGAACTGCCCCATAGAGTTTCCAAGAAGCACCTGACGGATTTAAACTGCCAACACTTTGGTTAGAAGCCATAGCTCTTAACCACTATGCCACCAGAGTTTCCAAAGCAGGATTCAGAAAATCAAATGACATATTACAGTGGGCAAATCTGCTGCAAAAAAAAAAAAAAAAAACCTCTTTAAATGATTAAAAATCAAAGATGTCACTTTGATGACTAATGTGGGTCTGACTGAAGCCATGTTATTTTCTAACTCCTCACATGCATGCGAAAGCTGAATAATGAATAAGGAAGATCAAAGAACTGATGCTTTTGACTTATGGTATTGGCAAAGAATACTGAATGTACCATGGACTACCAGAAAAACAAACAAATATGTCTTGGAGAAAGTACAGCCCCAATGCACCTTAGAAGCAAGGATGGAGAGACTTTGTCTCATGTACTTAGGACATATTATCAGGTGGGACCAGTCTCTGGACATTATGCTTGGTAAAGTAAAGGATCAGTGAAAAAGGGAAAGACCCTCAATGAGATGGATTGATACAGTGGCTACAACAACGGGTTCAAACACAGCAATGGTGTGAGGATGGCACAGGACCGGGCAGTGTTCTGTTGTATTGTACTTAGGGTTGCTATGAGTCAGGATCTACTCAATGGCACCTAACAACAACAAGAGGCTGGAGAAGGGGAGAATAGGGCTTTCTTTTTGGGTGTTCTGGAAATAGTGAAAATTTTCTTACAACATTGTGCGTGTACAAAGTGTCACTAATGGTAAATTTTGTTATATGTGTTGTACCACATTTAAGGAATTAAAACACACATACATACACAGACACCTAATAAAATATAATACTGTTTACACCAGACATTCAAGGAAACACACTAGCTTCAAAATCTTCAAAAAAGTATTGTTTTATGACGCTATTACTCATTCTCTAAGCATGAAATGCTTGCTTGACTGAAGAGCATCCGTAGTGTTGATTGACAACAGGTGTTCTAAAGTCTATTTCATACCTAATTTCCTTAAAGATTCAGTTTCTTGTGATCCAAGTCGTATATTCCAGTGGTGATACAACAATTGCTTAATGGAAGACAAAAAAAAAAAAAAGTCATTGTACCAGTACCAGTACAAGGCTGTTTTGATTACAATAGCCATGCAATAGGTTCTGAGGTCAGGTAGTACGAGGCTCCTACTTTGTTCCTTTTCTTTAGTAATGCTTTACTTATCCCGGGGCTCTTTACTTTCCATATAAAGTTAATTCTAGTTTTTCCATTTCATGACATGAGGGACCTGCTTCACAGTTAAATCGTGTATACAAGACTAACGGGCATGCCAACCCAAAAGCAAAGACAAGAAGCCAGGAAGGGACACAAAAACTGGATGAATGGAAACAGGGAACCTGGGGTGGAGAAGGGCAGAGTGTTGACACATTGCAGTGTCGGCTACCAATGTCACTAAACAATTTGTGTATTAACTGTTTAATTAGGAACTATTTGCCTAAGCCAGGAGGAGCATCTAAACTTCTTCTTCTACTCAGTGTAGTACAAAAGCGAATGAATAAAGGTTTAGAACTGACAAGTGGGCAGAAAAACAAGGCAGAAGGAAGTGTGCCTTTTTTTCCTATCTGCCTGTTTGCTGGGGAGTTCCTGGGTGGTGCAAATGGTTAACAAGTTTGAATGCTAATCAAAAGATTGGAAGTTCGAGTCCACCAAAAGATGCCTCAGAAGAAAGGCCTGGTGATCTAGGTCCAAAAATTCAGTGATTGAAAACCATATGAAGCACAATTTTACTCTGTCAGACATGGGGAAGCCGTGAGTCAAAGTCATTCAACAGCGATTCTTAACTGGTTTACGTGTTTGCTGGCTCAACTTGCAGTGAAGGAGAGATAGCGTCTACCCGGTTGTCTATCCCAAATTGTGAGAAGGGTCACAATTAGTATACTGTTTACAGAAAAAAATAGTGGGAGGGAGGCAGGCCGACTCCACCACCCACTGCTCGGGAACCCTATGGGACAGTTCTATTCTGTCCTGCAGGGTTGCTATGAGTCGAAACCTACTGAATGGCGAGAGGTTTGGTTTTGGTTTTTGCTGGAAGTGAGCAGGGAAGACAGAAGAGAATGGCTGCATAAATGAGGTCTTGTGGAGCACTGCTATGAAGTACATTGAGGCAGAGGAGAGCTCATTACCGTACAACCAAAGAGCAATATAAATCACTATTTATGCCCCTACTGGAAATACTACCTCTGTACAGGTGCTCACCCCTAAAGTCATACATGCGCAAGCTGAATGAGCTGTATTAGTGGAAATAAACCTTTCAGCTTAAGGGAGAAATTGCCCGAGGACTGATTTTATCACTCCAGGAACTCTTACATTGGAGTGTAAGCATTGGATAGTGTTTGGTTAGAATATATGGCTTTTTTTGCTAGTATTTCAATCTTATATTTAAGTAGAAGTTACTGAACAAGACCTGCACAATGTTGTCGTATTGATTTAACACACGTTATGTTCTAATCAGTCTTGATAAATCTCATGAATTGTAACAATTCACATGAACTGTAACAACTAATACGTCCTTCAAATACTACTATTATAGCAAAATACTACTAATAATAATTCAATTTCTGAAAAATAGGATGGATTTTGTTTATGAGATCATTTTCTACATATTTTTTAAAGTCTACTTTAATCCTTGGGAATTTTTAATTTTGTGTTTTCAGAATTGGTATACAAAATTTTTTAAAACATTTTTTTAAATTTTAAAATAGTTCTGTCCTTTTCTAGGAGAATAATTAAACATGTGGATAATGGAGACTTCAGGGAGAGATTTGAAATAGCCTTTCTGAGTCTCTCAACAGTTCTTGTAAAATGGCTTTCTTCCCTGTTGGTTTAGTAACTGAAAATTGGAAGACACTTTCCCAAAGGGCCATTATTACTAAAACAGTGGCCCCAGATGGCCACCCTCCTTATGGCAGGGTTGGTTCATAGAGCAGATGGTGCAGGCAACATGGGATGTTATGGAGATGACGTTAGGGGCAGTTATTCCACCACTGAGCATTAGTGTTCTGTGCTTGGTGATGCATGGACACCTGTGTTGTGCGGAACTTCAGGATTAGAAAATGTTATAAAATTAAACCAGTGAGACAACTGTAACGGAGTTTAGACTTTGTCCTTCTTTCTTTGAGAAAAGTAAATTACCTTCTGATCACTTTGAAATTTACCAGCATCTCTGATTATGACTCCCTAAGCAGAAAGGGATTCCCAGAGTGGCACTAATGGTTAAGCCTTGGACCTCTGGCTGAAAAGTTGGAGGTGCAAACACACCCAGAGGCACCTTGGAAGACAGACCTGGAAATCTACTTCTAATAGGTCCCAGTGCACACTTTGAAGACTCTATTCTGACATATACGGGGCTGCCTTGAGTCGGAACTGACTCTACAGCAGCTACCCACAACAACGAGCGGAAGGATTCGGAGCCGTTCACATTTGGTATCAATCCGGTGATTTCGCCTTGAAGGCTCTGCCTTCTCCAGTGACCGGCAAAAAACTATTGTTCTAGAACCTTCTTCAAAAATGTAAAATGATAATGTATGCGAATAAATTTTAAAAATATGTATTAGTTGGCAGTACTGCTATAACAACAGATTTAGTGACTTAATACAACACAGATTTATTATCTTATCATTCTGGAGGTAAGAAGCTCAAAATAGGTCTCAATGGCTAAAATGAAATTTTCAGCAAAGCTGCATTCCTTCTGGAGGCTTTTAGGGGAGAATCCATTCCACTGCCTTTTCCAGACTCCAGGGTCTGCCCACATCCCTTGGCTCATCCTCCATCCTCACAGCCAGCAATGGCTGACCAAGTCTTCCTCACATCACAAAACCCTAACACTGACTCTTCTGCCCCCTTCCTGCATTTAAAAGGACCTTTGTGATTACATTGGACCAACCTGGGTAATTTCAGCTCAAGATACTCAACTTAATCACATCTGTAAGGACTCTTTGCCGTGAAAGATAATTTATTCACAGTTCTGGGGATTAGAATGTGATATCCTTGGGGGCTATTATTTTACCTACCACAGCATCATATAGGATCTGCTAATGATAACATGTGTTGAAAATTATCAAATACCTTACAAAAGGTATATGCATGGCAAAACACTACAATGTATAGGGTATTTTCAGTAAACATTATTCATTTCATATTTGGTATTAATATTTAGGTATGTTGTTGTTGTTAGGTGCCATCGAGTTGGTTCTGACTCATAGTGGCCCTATGCACAACAGAGCGAAACACTGCCTCGTCCTGCACCACCCTTACAATGGTTGTTATACTTGAGTCCATTGCTGCAGGCACTGTGTCAATCCACCTCATGGAGGGTCTTCCTCTTTTCTGCTGACCCTGCAATTTGCCAAGCATGATGTCTTTCTCCAGGGACTGATCCCTCCTGACAACATGTCCAAAGTATGTAAGATGCAGTCTCGCCATCCTTGCTTCTAAGGAGCATTCTGTTGTACTTCTTCCAAGAAGGATTTGCTCATTCTTTTGGCAGTCAATGGCATGTTCAATATTTTTTGCCAGCATTACAATTCAAAGGTGTCAATTCTTTTTCTGTCTTCCTTATTCCTTGTCCAGTTTTCACATGCGTATGATGAGATTGAAAATACCATGGCTTGTGTCAGGCACACCTTAGTCTTCAAAGTGACATCTTTGCTTTTCAACACTTTAAAGAGGTCTTTTGCAGCAGATTTGCCTAATGCAATGTGTCTTTTGATTTCTTGACTGCCGCTTCCATGGGTGTTGATTGTGGATCCAAGTAAAATAAAATCCTTGACAACTTCAATCTTTTCTCCATTTATCATGATGTTGCTTATTGGTCCAGTTGTGAGGATTTTTGTTTTCTTTACTTTGAGGTGTAATCCATACTGAAGGCTGTACTCCTTGGTCTTCATTAGTAAGTGCTTCAAGTCCTCTTCACTTTCAGCAAGCAAAGTTGTGTCACGTGCATAACGCAGGTTGTTAATGAGTCTTTCTGCAACACTGATGCCCTGTTCTTCTTCATACAGTCCAGCTTCTTGGATTATTTGCTCAGCATAGAGGTATGTTGAAGGGATACAACCCTGACACACACCTTTCCTGACTTTAAACCACTCAGTATCCCCTTGTTCTGTCTGAACAACTGCCTCTTGGTCTATGTAAAGATTCCTTATGAGCACAATCATGTGTTCTGGAATTCCCATTCTTCGCAATGTTATCCATAATTTGTTAAGATCCACACAGTCGAATGCCTTTGCATAGTCAGTGAAACTGGTAGTCTCTGCTTTCAGCCAGAATCCATCTGACATCAACAATGATATCCCTGGTCCCACATCCTCTTCAGAAGCTGGCCTGAATTTCTGGCAGTTCAGTTAGATCTCCTTTCTTGGGAATAGGCATAAATATGGATCTCTTCCAGTCAGTTGACCAGGGAGCTCTCTTCTGTATTTCTTGGCATAGGCGAGTCAGCACTTCCAGTGCCGCATCTGTTTGTTGAAATATCTCAATTGATATTCTGTCAATTCCTGGAGCCAGTATATTGGTAAATACATACATAAAGAATATTTGTCAGTGATGAAGTATAAATTAACATCAAATAAGAAGATAACATAAACACTCCAAAACCATCATCTATCTTCAGAATTAGAAAATAACAATACTAAAATCTTTATAATCCACTCCAATTTCTCCCATTCTCTTAAAATCTCCTGTTTCCCTAGGTAAAAACTGTCATGAATTTTGTGTTTGTAATCCCCTTGTTTGCTCTGACTGTTTTATACTCGTTATACATATGTATATATATATAATCCCTAACAGATAGATAATGTACATACATAGACACACAGATACATATTGTTTTTGAATTTTACAAAAATGGTGTCATAACATAACTTCTGGACTTGCTTTTTTCACTTAATTTTGCAATTCTAAGATTCATTCATATTGGTGCAAAGAGTAGCATTCAATTTTGTTAACATATTATAACTATCTATTTTCTTGCTGATGGATATTTGAATTGGTTCCAGTTTTGTTGTTGGTGTTGTTATTGCTATAGCTAACAGTTCTGCTAGAAATATCCTTGCCTATGTCTTGTGGTGCATACGTGTAAGAATTTCTCTAAGGTCTATGTTTAGAAATAAATATTTTGTATCTTGAGCACTTACACAAATTTACAATGCGATGTCAATTTTTTTTTAATTGCATCTGTTTCTCCTTTCAACAGCAGGATATAAGAGATTGCTTTGCTCTATATTCAAGCCAAATTCTGACATCACCAAACTTCTTATTTTTAACAAGTCAGTGCTCATAAATTAGTATCTTATTAATGTCTTAATTTGCATTTCTTTATTCAATAATGTTGAATTTTTTTTTTAGATAATTTATTAGCCATTTGTGACCCCTGTCCTAAGAAATGCCTCTTCATTCCTTTGGTCATTTCTCTACTTAGTTGTTTGTGTTATTCTTATTCATTGGTATGAGATCCTTTATAGTTTGGTCGTAATCATTTTTTATATCACATCATCCTTATTTTCTTTTGGAAGACCTCTTTTTTCATAGCCTTTATTTAAAAAAAAGGGGGGTAATGGTTAAAAATCAGTAAAATTCATATTTTTATGTATAGTCTTTCCATGCTCCCTGCTTTTATTCCTGAGTGTTCTATTTACACACCTCTTTTCTCACCTAGACTATTAGCGCCCAGGAGGCAGACACGATGCGTTGTCCTTTGCTATAACCTGGACTTTATAACCCTCGGCACCTTTCCTGTTACACAGAAGGTATTCAATAAATAAAAATAAAATACATAAAGAACTAATCACTAAAATATAGAAAAATTTAGGTACTAATCATACAAAGACACAATGATTAGCGGATTTTGTGTCAAAATATTTACAGCATAAATTATGATATGTCCCCAATGTTTGTCCAGCTAATATATTTTCATTTTTAAGACCAAGATCTGTTATGCATTCCTCAGGGAGTCTTCCTGACCCTTCATCTTTGATCTTTCTTAGCTACTCCTTCCTGTGTTTCCAGAGAATGTGGCGTACGCTTCCAACATAACTGTTATAACATGGAAAGATGGTCTTCTGTCTGTAATATATCCTCCACAATATAACGAGCAATTTTACTGAAGGGTTTGTCTTTCGATTTCATATCACCAGCACTAAACTAAATTCAGGCTGACAGTATGTGCTCAAGAACATGTTTTGAATGAATTTAAGAAAATTTGAAAGTATAAACATTGATTCATTTTTTGTAATTTTATTTCTGTAAAATACATACAATAAAATTTTTTCCGTATTAAGGAAAGGTGATCAAACAGAATACATAAATTATCAAAATATCATTAAGATCACATGTTAGCAAAATTTTGTTGATGAAAATTAAAAAATGGCTGCAATATTACATCAACAGGGAACTGCCTGAAGTTCAAGCCAGGTTCAGAAGAGGATGTGAAATGAGGGATATCATTGCTGATGTCAGACAGATTTTGGCTGAAAGGAGAGAATACCAGAAAGACGTTTACCTGTGTTTTCTCAACCATGCAAAGGCATTTGGCTGTGTGGATCATAATAAATTATGGATAACATTGCAAAGAATGAGAATTCCAGAACCCTTTATTGTGCTCATGCAGAGCCTGTACATGGATCAAACGGTAGTTCTTAAACAGAACAACGGGATACATACAGGGTGGCTTAAAATAGGAAAATTTGTACAGCAGGGTTATATTCTTTCACCTACCTTATTCAATCTATATGCTGAAGAAATAATTTGAGAAGATGAACTATATGTCGAAGAATGAGGCATCGAGACTGGAGGAAGGCTCATTAACAACCTGAGATATGCAGATGACACAACCTTGCTTGCAAAAGTAGGATCATTTGAAACACTTACTGCTGAAGGTAAAAGACTACTGCCTTCAATATGGCTTATACACCTGAACATAAAGAAAACAAAAATCCTTACCACTGGACCAATAAACAACGTCATGATAAAGGGCCAAGAAACTGAAGTTGTCAAGGATTTCATTTTTCTTGGACAGACAATCAATGCCCATGGAAACAGAAATCAGGAAATTGAGGGACATATTGCATTGGGAAAATCTGCTGCAAATGACCTCTTTAAAGTGTTAAAAACAAAAATATCTCTCTAATTAATAAGGTGTACTAACATGCACCTGATCCAAGCCACGGCCTTTTAAAACACCTCATATGCGTATGAAAGCTAGACAATGAAAAAGGAAGACTGAAGAAGAATTGACACATTTGAATTGTGGTGTTGGCGAAGAATATTAAATATTGAAGATACTATGGATTGCCAGAGGAATGAACAAATTTATCTTGGAGAAAGTACAGCCGTAATGTTCCTTAAAAGCAAGGACGGTGCTTACTTTGGCCTTAACATCTGGAGGGACCAATCACTGGTAAATGGATAGTGGTGGTGGTATGATGACGCGGAGAGTTTAATTTGTGCCTCTGATTTGGCAGTATATCCTGGAGGCTGAAGGTCTGAAGCCAGAACCTCGGGTTCTGAATTAGAGCTCTGCTACTTGAAAGCTGTAATCTTGTTGAAGCTACAAAACTTAACTTTGCCCCAGGTGCCACATCTGTAAAACTAGGCAAATCACAGCACCAACCTTATAAATTTGCTATAAGAGTGGTAGGAATAATCCATAATGTGCCTTACAGCATCTGACAAAAGGTGCCATGTCAGTATGAGCAAATATTTACTATGACAGATGAGGGTTTTACACACACACACACACACACAGATGTGTGTATGTCTGTGTGTATATTTATATATGTGATAAAGATAAAAAATGTAAAAGTATGTCAATGCTGAAACTAGAAAAGCTAATACATAGAATTCATGATATAATGAATTATCTCTAATTAATGAAATAATAAGCTTGAGAGTGGAGTGGTTGTTCGGTGGTAAAATTCTCTCCTGCCATGCAGGAGACCCGGGTTCAACTCCCAGCCAATGTACTTCATGTGCACCCACCACCCATCTGTCAGTGCAGGCTTGTGCGTTGATATGATGCTGAACGGGTTCCAGGGGCACTTCCAGGTTAAGATGGACTAGGAAGAAAGGCCTGGAGAGCTACTTCACAAAATCAGCCGGTGAAAATCCTATCTGATCTGCCACAGATCATGGGGATGCCACAGGACTGAGCAGCACATATGTATGGATGGATATATATATATGTACACATACATACTATACATATATATATAATTACTTTGAATGGAAATTATCAGTCGGTTAACTTTCCTGGCTGGTATCGTTGTAACTTGTCTTGCTTCAGCCTACACCTGCAGATAAGGCCAAGGGAGGTTGACGTTTATCCAGTGCAATTCCTTTGGTGGTAGTTTCTGAAATTCCTTTAGTGGTAGTTAGGGCTGAGGCACGCAGAGCAGAAGGGCAAAGGAAATTGGACCCAACCACCATGAGTTCATGGTGTGCTTCATGGTCCTCTGAACTCTAGGCTAAGAGAGGATGGCCTGTCCATGGCTGGTAGAAGCTTGTTCCACATTCCTGCTTAAAATTTCTGCAGACCTTTGTGGCTGGTGAGATTTCCACATTATCCTTAGCTTTATGATAAAAAAGCTGAGGTGAACTCTGCGACTCCGTTGTCACTTTTGGAGATACATGGGGCACCTAAAAACCAAAAAAAGAAAAACAAAAAAACAAACCTCTTGCCGTCGTGTCGATTCTGACTCATAGCAGCCCTATAGGACAGAGTAGAACTGCCCCACAGAGTTTACAAGGAGCGCCTGGTGGATTCGAACTGCCGACCTTTTATTGGTTAGTAGCTGTGGCACTTAACCACTGTGCCACCAGGGTTTCCATAGGGTACCTAGCAAGCAGAAAAAAATATATTACCTGATATATAACTTCAGTTACAGCTAGAAGACAGTGGTCTCACTGCAGAAATATTGACCAAAGGGTCTATATAGATTTGTAACATTCTTTACAAACTATAAATTTGACCTACCTGCGAGATAAGCAGTACACCTGGCCTGCTATTAGAAAATCATTCTTCGTGATTGCTTGTTTACCATATTCTGACAACTTGTAAGTTGGTAGTGAAAGAATAAAAAAGTCAATGAATATCGGTGTTCAGTTTCTCTGAATATCTCCAGCCTTGGCTATTTTTCATGGAAATAATTCTTTCTTAAAATTTTTTTAACTTTAATCCTGCTTATAATGAACTCTAAGTATTTTATTTGTTGATTTAAAAAATCTAAGGGGAAAAGTATATGTTTAAAGTCATATATAGTGCTTATATTCATATACTCTGTACACACAAACGCACATGCACCTGGTTATCAATCTTTGTTATTGTATCATTAATCCAAAAATTGTGAACAAAAGTTTGGTTGAAGTCGTTGGCTCCTTTGTTTTTAAAATTGAATAAGAAATGCTTAACTGGGAAATACCACTAGCCAAACTTTCTTTATGGATGGTTGGCAATAATGTTCTTTGTTATTCTATTTATTTTTCCCAAATCATCTATTTCATAGAACTCACATGCTATGTTAGCTATAAGAAAATGGATTTTCATCGTGAAGAAATATATATGTCGTTTTTACAGCACAGAAAGATTACAAGAAAATTTCAATAAATGCATCCCTAGATGCTATTGCCGATCTACTAAAAGAAATGATACTAGAAAATAAACTCAAAGGTGAAAACGTTTTATTATATGTGCCTAACAGCAATCCAATATTTTATTCTGGGAAACCAAGAGAGTAAAATTTGAATGGAACAGTAAAATATAGACACTTTTTTTTTTTTGAACTATATAGATTTTTTATATATATATATATATATATATAGATTACTGAAGACATGGGCAGTGTTTTAGAACTACAGTGGCTCTTGTAGGTGGAAGTGAGTGATGATTGTGGAATATGGAATTCACCACAATGTCAGCAAATTTCCTCATAATTCAGAAAAGCCCGAAGAATAACTTATGAGATCCTAAATGTTATAAAGCAGGTGTTTCTTTCTTTCTTTTATCATAGGATTACAGAGTAAATATCTTCCTTCGTCAGAAATGGAACGATCCTCGCCTTGCATATAGTGAATACCCTGATGATTCTTTAGACCTAGACCCTTCCATGTTGGATTCCATTTGGAAACCTGATCTGTTCTTTGCCAACGAAAAGGGCGCCAACTTTCATGAAGTTACAACAGACAACAAATTGCTAAGAATTTTCAAAAATGGAAATGTTCTTTATTCAATAAGGTGAGTCATAGACTTAAATTCCTGATTTCAGTGAAACGGTGTGTTTAGGGTTACTTTATTAATTAATTTATTTTTTTGTGAAAGTTTTGAAATTTGTGAGCAAGTACTATCATTGTTCCACTTGAGTTCCTTTAACATACCATTCCCCAAATATGATCAAGGAATAATTGTGTACTCTTGTTAATAACACAGACCAAAGTCCCAGATTCAGGAACTGTATAGTAATTCCTGGATATCCACTCTTTTAACAAGAGACCCAGGTCATTAACCAGATTGTTAGGAGGCTTAAAGGAAAATTGAAAGGCAGCTGAATCATACATTGTGATTATGTTTTTATGCGTGCATACCTCATTTAAATATTTATAAGTGAAGTAATGCTTATATTTAGCTACGTGATATCCATTTTACATAAATTATTTTTCACGTATATTTATGTTTTAGATTTCTTTTGGGTCTCCAGCCATTTTTCACCTTATCCGTCCAATTTCCATCCTTTGTAACATGGTACAACTAGTAATTTATTGATAAACTTTGAAAAAAAGAGAGCAGAGGAAATAAATCACTGTAATATATAAAAAATGATAACAATCAAAACCTTTATCCCGATTCCTGGCAAAGATCTGATTTATATTTCAGTTTTTCACTTTATATTTCTCAGAAGACAGTGTAGCATTTAAAGATGAATTCTAAAACATAATGATAATTAATACCAAAACATAATCACTAATTTCTGGCCCTTTGAGCTCAGGAACTAATTCAGCTTGGGCTGTTCATTAAATATCAAAAAAGTACAAATTCAGTAAGTAGGTCCTTAGAGTTACATACTTCGATGATTTGTGTTACATCTGAAAAACCTTCTAACATGGAATGATTATCTTAAATCTATCATAAGGATTTTCCTAATTCAGTTGTGAAAAACAGGACATCAGGTAAGAATTCACATCATTTTTCTTAAGGCAAAGAGAATATGCTTTGTTTTAAAAAAAAAAAAAAAAATTGCCATCAAGTCAATTCCAACTCATTGCAACCCTATAGGACAGAATAGAATTGCCTCATAGAGTTTCCAAGGAGCAGCTGGTAGATTTGAACTCTCTATAAAACCCTGGTGTTGTAGTGGTTAAGTGCTACGGCTGGTAAAGGGTCAGCAGTTCGAATTCACCAGGAACTCCTTGGAAATCCTGTGGGGCAGTTCTACTCTGTCCTATAGGGTCAGTATGAATCGGAATTGACTTGATGGCAACAGGTTTTTGCAAACTGGTGGCGTAGTGGTTAAGTGCTATGGCTGCTAACCAAAGGGTTGGCAGTTCAATTGCACCAGGCGCTCCTTGGAAACTCTGTGGGGTAGTTCTACTCTGTCCTATAGGGTCGCTATAAGTCGGAATCAAATCGATGGCACTGGGTTTGGTTTTTGTTTGTTATCTTTTGTTAGCAGCCAAGCTCTGAACCATTACACCACCAGGGTTCCATGCTCTGCTTAAAACAGGCCAATGTTTTAAATATTTATATCATCAGTCATGTGTTTTAAAACATATCATGATGGGCTTAATATTAAGTCTTCAGGCTTAAAATGAATTCCTTATACTTTATCTCTCTTCTTACCTCCTTTTTTGCTCATTTGATTTCTCATAAGGAAAGGAAATATTTGATATTGAGTTTGTGTGCCAAAAATCGGGGGTAGTTTCTACTTTTGTCAGGTAATAGACTTAGGTAGAAGGAATGAGATAAAAATGTTTTCTCTTACTTGCTTACCGATATTGAAAACCTTTTTTTTTTTTGCAAAGCGGTTTTATAAATAATAGTAATCCTTTCATCTCAAAATATTGTCTGCTTTCACATTTTTTTTTCACATGAACAATTTTTTTTCAATAAATTTATTACTTCCTAAGAGTAACAAGATGGTATTACTCTACAGTGAATTTCATTTTCATCAGATTTCTGAAAAAAACTAACACATCTGTAAATCTTGAGTGATTAAGTCACTAAGAACATATAGCATGGTCCCAATATATGTCCACCAAACAAAAGACCTGCAAAGTATGTAAAGCAAAAACCGATAGAATCGAAAGGAGAAATAGACAAACCTAAAACTACAGCTTTAGACTTCAACACAGCTCTCTCAACAATTGATGGAATAACCAAACAGAAAAATCATCGAGGTACAGAAGAACCCAGTAACACCATCAACCAACAGGATCTAATGGACATTTCCGGAACATTCCACCCAATCACAGCAGAATGTACACTCTGCTTAAGTGCCCACAGAATATACACCAAGATAGGCCATATCCTGAGCCATAAATGAACTTCGAAATACGGAAATGAGTTTAAGTCCTACAGAATGTGTTCTCCAGCCACAAGGGAATCAAACTAGAATTTACTAATGAAAGATAACAGAAAAATCTCCGGTCACTTGGAAACTAAACCACACTGTTCTAAATAATCCATGGGTCAAAGAGGAAGTCTGGGGTGGGGGAGGGGATACAGTAAACTGAATAAAAATAAAATTAAAAAATACATATTTGTAAGGCATAGCTAAAGGAGCTGTGGTGGGGCCAGGGTGGGAAGTTATAGCAGTAGATGCACACACTGGAATAGAGAAAAAGTCCCAAATCAAAATCTAAGATCCCTCTAAGAACCTAGGAAAAAAATAAACAACAACAACAAAAAAAAGGCAGAAAAAAAGAAAATAATAATGATACAAACAGAAGCCAACAAAACTGTATTCACAAAAGTAGAGAAAATCAGTGAAGCAAAGAGCTGGTCCCTTGAAAATGGTAATAAAATGGATGCAATTCTAGCAAGACTTCCAAAGAAAAAAATGGAGAAAACAAAAATCACCAACATCAGAAATGAAACAGGCAGCTTCATAATCACTGTATGCCTTAAAGACATCGAAAGGAATATGAGGGAATACCACCCAACGTAGAACAGATAATTCGAGTAGCCTTATAACTCCTCGAGGAGCCCTGGTGGCACAGTGGTTAAGCCCTCAGCTTCTAACCAAGAGGTCAACCGTCAGAACCCAGCAGCCGCTCTGAGGTAGAAAGATGTGACAGTCTGCTTACATAAAGATTGACAGGCTTGGAAATCCTATAGGGACAGTCCTACTCTACCCTACATGGCCGCTATGAGTCAGAATCGACTAAACAGCAACTTTTTTTTTTTTTTTTAACTAACCAGCTGCCTTGTGGAGACCTCATGTGTGTCAGACCAGAACTGTGTTCCATAGGGTTTTTAATGGCTGATTTTTCAGAAGTAGGTCCCTTTCTTTCAAGGTGCCTCTGGATGGATTCAAGCTGCCAACCTTTCGGTTAGCAGCCGAGTGCATTAACCATTTTCATGCCCCGCCCCCAGGCTACCTATAACTAGTAAGAATATTGAATCCATAATTTTAAAACATTCACAAAAGAAAGAAATCTCCAGTCCCAGATGGCTTCATGGGAGCAATCTGCCAGTTGTTAAAGAAGAATTAATATCAATTCTATACAATCTTTTCCAGACATTAGAAGAGAACACTTCACAATGCATTTTATGAAGCCAGTATTATACTGATATCAAAACCAGAAAAAAGACAGTATGAAAAAAGAAATCTACACAGCAATATATCTCATGAAATTAAGAACAAAAATCTTTAACAAAATTTTAGAAAATAAAGTTCAGCAATATATTTTTTTAAAAGTTAAATATCATGACCAATAGGGACTTATTCCAATGAGTACAAGGGTGGTTTGGTATCCAAAAAATTAACCAATGTGACCTACTATTCTAACACACTAAAAAACAAACAAAAATCACATGATTATCTCATTGACACAGAAAATCATTTGAAGAAATTTAATACCCATTTTAATTCTCAGGAAAAAGGAATAGAGAGAAACTTCCTCAACGTAAAAAGAACAACTACAAAAAATATTACAGCTAATACAAAACAAAAATCTTGCTGTCATAGCCACCCTATAGGACAGAGTAGAACTGCCCCATAGGGTTTCCAAGGAGCGGCTGGCAGATTCAAACTGCTGACCTTTTGGTTAGCAGCTCAGTTCTGACCACTCTTCCACCAGGGCTCCATGCTTATACAGCTAACATTAAAATGAACACTTTCCCTCTAAGATCGGGAGCAAGGCAGGATGTCTGTTCTCTCCTTATGTATTCATCACAGTGCTGAGTGTTCTGTCTAGTGCAACAAGGCAAAAAGGAAACAAAAGATACAAAAATCAGAAAGAAAGAAAATTGTCCCTATCTGGGTGACAGCAATGTATATACAGAGAATCCAAAAAACTACAAAAAAAGAAAATAGTCTTAACACCAATAAGTGAGTTCATCAATGTTGCGAGGTCCGAGATAAACATCAAATACTATACATATATTAGCAATGAGCATGTAGACATTTATGGTTGCTCAAAAAACAAAGGTGGAAATCTAACTAAACCTGTACAGGACTTTCATACTAAAACTACGTAACACTAATGAAACAAATGAAAGAAACTCTAAATAAATGAAGAAACACAGCATATCCAGACTGAAGACTCAACATAGTAAAGGTCTCAATTCTCCACAAATTGATATACACATTTAACACAATTTCTATCAAAATTCCAGCAAGATATTTTGTAGCTAAAGACAAGATTATTGTAAAATGGAAATGGAAATCCAAGGAACTTCAATAGTGCAAAGAAATTTGAAAAAGAATAATAAAATGCTGAGAAAAACATTCTTACCTATTTCAAGACTTGTTGTATAGCTACAGTAATCAAGCATGCATGGTATTGGGGAGGCACAGACACTTAGATCAAATATGCAGAAACATACACAAATATGCCCAACTGATATTTGATAAATGTGCAAAAGTAGTTCAATGAAGGGAAAGCGGTCTTTTAACAAATGGTTCTAGAGAAATTGGACAGCCACCGGTCACTTTTTTTTTTTTAACCTAAATCTTACACCTTTCCAAAAATCAACTCAGAACTAATCAGAGGTATTACATTAATGTAAAACATGTAAAAATATAAAACTTTTAGAATAAAATGTAGAAAACCTTTGGAATCTGTGGCTATGCAATGAGTTAGTTCTTGAAGTTGACAACTAAAGAATGATCCATAGAAGAGGAAATTGATAAACTGGACTTCATCAAAATTAAAAACTTTACTTAACAAAAGACCCTGTTAAGAAGATGAAAATACAAGCTACAGAGTGGGAGAAAATATTTTCAAACAACATACTCAACAAAGGACAAGTGTCTAGATTATAAAGAGCTCTCAAAACTCAGTAGTAAAATAACAGAAATGCCAAGTAGAAAATGGGCAAAAGACATGAGACATTTCCCTGAAGAAGATATACAGACTACTGATAAAAACCAAAACCAAACCAAACCCGCTGCCATCGAGTTGATTCCGACTCAACGGAGCCCTGGTGGCTCAGCGGTTAACAGCTACAGTGAGTTACGCTGCTAACCAAAAGGCTGGCAGTTCAAATCCACTAGCCGCTCCTTGGAAACCCTACAGGGTAGATGACTGAAAAGCACTTGAAAAATGTTCAACAGCATTAGCCATTAGGAAAGTGCAGTAATTGCACAGCCAGAAATTTATACTAGAGAAATGAAGATTTGTGTTCACACAAAAAAACTGTATATGACTCTCTATAGAGGATTCATTGGTAATAGCCAAAAAAATGAAAATTCTCAGACGTCTTTCAATAGGTGAAAGGTAAAATAACCTGTGATGCATCCATACTATGGTACTCTCCTCAACAATAAAAAGGAACTATTGATAAACTCATTAACCTAGACGAATCTCTAGAAAATTATATTGACTGAAAAAGCCAGTGGCTTCATACTACATGATTCCATTTATATAATCTTCTGGAAATGACAAAATTATAGAAATGGAGGACAGGTTAGTGGTTTCCTAAAGTTAAATAGGGAAAGTGACTGGAAGTTAGGTGGGTATGGCTATCACAGGGCCACAAGTTTCCTTTTGGTGAGGGAAATATTCTGTATCTTGATTATGTCAATATCAGTATTCTTGTAATATTGAACTACAGTTTTGAAAGATGCCACAATTGAGTGAAACTGAGCAAATAGTATGCAAGATCTCTCTGTATTCTCTCTTACAACTACGTGTAAATATGCAAATATTTTAAAGTAAAATGTTTAATTTAAAAAAAGTATAAATATATACTTTAAGTAATTTTAATATAGCTTAATTGGGTATTCTTATGGTCATGGTGCATAATTTGTTTAAGACTGAGATTTCAGGTATATACCCATGCATTTATATCAATATAGTATGCAATAAATGAGATAATAGAAACTAAGGGAACATATTCAACATTCAATTAACTGTGTTAGAAAAATTGGCTATTCTTTTTCTTTTTCTTAAGTTGGTAACTTCACATCATATACAAATTAAACTCCTCAAAAAACTAAAAATAGAGCTAACATATGACCCAGCAGTTCTACTCCTAGGTATATACCGAAAAGACTTGAAAGCAGACACTTAAAAAGCGACTTAGACGCCAATGTTTGTTGCAGCACTATTCACAATCGCCAAAAGGTGGAAACAACCAAAATGCCCATCAACAGATAAATGGATAAACTAAATGTCCTACGTACATACAATAGAATACTACTCAGCCTGTAGGAGAAATGAAGTCTTGATACATGCTACCGTATGGATGGGACTAGAAGACATTATGCTGAGTGACATAAGTCAATCACAAAATGACTGGATGGCAACAGGTTTGGTTAAGGAGCCCTGGTGGTGCAGTGAATAAAACAAGTAGCTGCTAACTGAAAGGTCGGCAGTTCAAAACCACCAGCCACCCCACGAGAGAAAGATGTGGCAGTCTGCTTCCACAGAGATTTACAGTCTTGGAAACCCTATGGCGTCACTATGAGTTGGGATTGTCTCTGTGGCAGTGAAACCTTCCTCATTTGCAAATAAAAAGTTTACCGAATAACAGCTTCCGCTCATAGGTAGCAGCATCCAATCTTGTGTATCTCGAATCTCTTGAATTTTCTAGCGTTCCAGCTCTGTTTAATTTTCTTTCAAAAATACTTCCATGAAGGGGGCGGAGCCAAGATGGCGGACTAGGCAGACGTTACCTCGGATCCCTCTTACAACAAAGACACGGAAAAACAAGTGAATTGATCACATACATAACAATCTACGAACCCTGAACAACAAACACAGATTTAGAGACGGAGAACGAACTAATACGGGGAAGCAGCGATTGTTTCCAGAGCCTGGAGCCAGCGTACCAGTCAGGTACGGCACAAGCACAGAGACCTGCTCCACCCCCCTGAACTAACCCCGGGAGGGGGACCAGCCGGTTCCACGGGCGGCGTGGGATACAGCCGGTAGGAGAAGTCCCCGGGAGGCAGTGACTGATCTTGGAGCAGAAAGAGCAGCATCCGAGCCGGGGAACCGTCTCGCAGGGATTTGGACTGCACGCAGGTACGCCATAAACACGGAGAGTTGCTCCACCCCCTGAACTAACCCCGGGAAGGGGACCAGCCGGGTCGCGCGGGCGGCGTGGGACGCAGCCGGTAGGAGAAGTCCCCGGGAGGCAGCGACTGGTATTGGAGTGGGGAGAACAGCGTTCCAGCCGGGACACTCGGTCGCGGCACAAGCACGGGGAGCTACTCCACCCATCTGAACTAACCCCGGGAGGGGGCCTACCTGGTTCAAGAGGGCGACACGGCCACGCGGCTGGAGGGAAGAGAAGTCCCCGGGAGGCAGCGACTGATTTTGGAGTTGAGAGTGCACCGTCCCAGTAGGGGAGCCTTGACGCTGGGCGTGGGGCTGGAAGCGGAGGATCTGACCGTGACTCCAGCGGGCCAGACCCCCTGGGGGCAATCTCCACACAGTCAGCACACATAGGCGACGCGCCTGCGGGAATCTCAGATATAACAGTCATTCCAAGCAAGACAAGCAACTCTGGCTATATTCTGAGGTGCTACTCTCCTATCTCTCTGTTCCCTCCCCCACCCTCCCCAGGCGGCTTCATTAACATCTGAATAGCCTGAGCCAGAGGGAGAACTCTGATAGGGATCTGATCGCAGTTTTTTTTAGCGGATTTTCTGGAAAAACTAGTTTCCCAGTGATGGCTCGGAGACAACAATCCATATCAAACCACTTAAAGAAGCAGACCGTGACAGCTTCTCCAACCCCCCAAACAATAGAATCAAAATCTTTTCCAAATGAAGATACAATTTTGGAATTATCAGATACAGAATACAAAAAACTAATTTACAGAATGCTTAATGATATCACAAATGAAATTAGGATATCTGCAGAAAAAGCCAAGGAACACACTGATAAAACTGTTGAAGAACTCAAAAAGATTATTCAAGAACATACTGGAAAAATTAATAAGTTGCAAGAATCTATAGAGAGACAACATGTAGAAATCCAAAAGATTAACAATAAAATAACAGAATTAGACAACACACTAGGAAGTCAGAGGAGCAGACTCGAGCAATTAGAATGCAGACTGGGACATCTGGAGGACCAGGGAATCAACACCAACATAGCTGAAAAAAAATCAGATAAAAGAATTAAAAAAAATGAAGAAACCCTAAGAATTATGTGGGACTCTATCAAGAAGGATAACCTGCGGGTGATTGGAGTCCCAGAACAGGGAGGGGGGACAGAAAACACAGAGAAAATAGTTGAAGAACTCCTGACAGAAAACTTCCCTGACATCATGAAAGACGAAAGGATATCTATCCAAGATGCTCATCGAACCCCATTTAAGATTGATACAAAAAGAAAAACACCTAGACATATTATCATCAAACTCACCAAAACCAAAGATAAACAGAAAATTTTAAAAGCAGCCAGGGAGAAAAGAAAGGTTTCCTTCAAGGGAGAATCAATAAGAATATGTTCTGACTACTCAGCAGAAACCATGCAGGCAAGAAGGGAATGGGACGACATATACAGAACACTGAAGGAGAAAAACTGCCAGCCAAGGATCATATATCCAGCAAAACTCTCTCTGAAATATGAAGGCGAAATTAAGATATTTACAGACAAACACAAGTTTAGAGAATTTGCAAAAACCAAACCAAAGCTACAAGAAATACTAAAGGATATTGTTTGGTCAGAGAACCAATAATATCAGATATCAGCACAACACAAGGTCACAAAACAGAACGTCCTGATATCAACTCAAATAGGGAAATCACAAAAACAAACAAATTAAGATTAATTAAAAAAAAAATACACATAACAGGGAATCATGGAAGACAATAGGTAAAAGATCACAATAATCAAAAAGAGGGACTAAATACAGGAGGCATTGAACTGCCATATGGAGAGTGATACAAGGCGATATAGAACAATACAAGTTAGGTTTTTACTTAGAAAAATAGGGATATATAATGAGGTAACCACAAAAAGGTATAACAACTCTATAACTCAAGACAAAAACCAAGAAAAACGTAACGACTCAACTAACATAAAGTCAAACACTATGAAAATGAGGATCTCACAATTTACTAAGAAAAACGCCTCAGCACAAAAAAGTATGTGGAAAAATGAAATTGTCAACAACACACATAAAAAGGCATCAAAATGACAGCACTAAAAACTTATTTATCTATAATTACCCTGAATGTAAATGGACTAAATGCACCAATAAAGAGACAGAGAGTCACAGACTGGATAAAGAAACACGATCCATCTATATGCTGCCTACAAGAGACACACCTTAGACTTAGAGACACAAACAAACTAAAACTCAAAGGATGGAAAAAAGTATATCAAGCAAACAATAAGCAAAAAAGAAGAGAAGTAGCAATATTAATTTCTGACAAAATAGACTTTAGACTTAAATCCACCACAAAGGATAAAGAAGGACACTATATAATGATAAAAGGGACAATTGATCAGGAAGACATAACCATATTAAATATTTACGCACCCAATGACAGGGCTGCAAGATACATAAATCAAATTTTAACAGAACTGAAAAGCGAGATAGATACCTCCACAATTATAGTAGGAGACTTCAACACACCACTTTCGGAGAAGGACAGGACATCCAGTAAGAAGCTCAACAGAGACACGGAAGATCTAATTACAACAATCAACCAACTTGACCTCATTGACTTATACAGAACTCTCCACCCAACTGCTGCAAAATATACTTTTTTTTCCAGCGCACATGGAACATTCTCTAGAATAGACCACATATTAGGTCATAAAACAAACCTTTGCAGAGTCCAAAACATCGAAATATTACAAAGCATCTTCTCAGACCACAAGGCAATAAAACTAGAGATCAATAACAGAAAAACGAGGGAAAAGAAATCAAATACTTGGAAAATGAACAATACCCTCCTGAAAAAAGACTGGGTTATAGAAGACATCAAGGAGGGAATAAGGAAATTCATAGAAAGCAACGAGAATGAAAATACTTCCTATCAAAACCTCTGGAACACAGCAAAAGCAGTGCTCAGAGGCCAATTTATATCAATAAATGCACACATACAAAAATAAGAAAGAGCCAAAATCAGAGAACTGTCCCTACAACTTGAACAAATAGAAAGTGAGCAACAAAAGAATCCATCAGGCACCAGAAGAAAACAAATAATAAAAATTAGAGCTGAACTAAATGAATTAGAGAACAGAAAAACAATCGAAAGAATTAACAAAGCCAAAAGCTGGTTCTTTGAAAAAATTAACAAAATTGATAAACCATTGGCTAGACTGACTAAAGAAATACAGGAAAGGAAACAAATAACCCGAATAAGAAATGAGAAGGACCACATCACAACAGAACCAAATGAAATTAAAAGAATCATTTCAGATTATTATGAAAAATTGTACTCTAACAAATTTGAAAACCTAGAAGAAATGGATGAATTCCTGGAAAAACACTACCTACCTAAACTAACACATTCAGAAGTAGAACAACTAAATAGACCCATAACAAAAAAAGAGATTGAAACGGTAATCAAAAAACTCCCAACAAAAAAAAGTCCTGGCCCGGACGGCTTCACTGCAGAGTTCTACCAAATTTTCAGAGAAGAGTTAACACCACTACTACTAAAGGTATTCCAAAGCATAGAAAATGACGGAATACTACCCAACTCATTCTATGAAGCCACCATCTCCCTGATACCAAAACCAGGTAAAGACATTACAAAAAAAGAAAATTATAGACCTATATCCCTCATGAACATTGATGCAAAAATCCTCAACAAAATTCTAGCCAATAGAATCCAACGACACATCAAAAAAATAATTCACCCTGATCAAGTGGGATTTATACCAAGTATGCAAGGCTGGTTTAATATCAGAAAAACCATTAATGTAATCCATCACATAAATAAAACAAAAGACAAAAACCACATGATCTTATCAATTGATGCAGAAAAGGCATTTGACAAAGTCCAACACCCATTCATGATAAAAACTCTTAGCAAAATAGGAATTGAAGGAAAATTCCTCAACATAATAAAGGGCATCTATGCAAAGCCAACAGCCAATATCACTCTAAATGGAGAGAACCTGAAAGCATTTCCCTTGAGAACGGGAACCAGACAAGGATGCCCTTTATCACCGCTCTTATTCAACATCGTGTTGGAAGTCTTAGCCAGGGCAATCAGGCTAGACAAAGAAATAAAAGGTATCCGGATTGGCAAGGAAGAAGTAAAGTTATCACTATTTGCAGATGACATGATTATATACACAGAAAACCCTAAGGAATCCTCCAGAAAACTACTGAAACTAATAGAAGAGTTTGGCAGAGTCTCAGGTTATAAAATAAACATACAAAAATCACTTGGATTCCTCTACATCAACAAAAAGAACACCGAAGAGGAAATAACCAAATCAATACCATTCACAGTAGCCCCCAAGAAGATAAGATACTTAGGAATAAATCTTACCAAGGATGTAAAAGACCTATACAAAGAAAACTACAAAGCTCTACTACAAGAAATTCAAAAGGACATACTTAAGTGGAAAAACATACCTTGCTCATGGATAGGAAGACTTAACATAGTAAAAATGTCTATTCTACCAAAAGCCATCTATACATTTAACGCACTTCCGATCCAAATTCCAATGTCATATTTTAAGGGGATAGAGAAACAAATCACCAATTTCATATGGAACGGAAAGAAGCCCCGGATAAGCAAAGCACTACTGAAAAACAAGAAGAAAGTGGGAGGCCTCACCTTACCCGACTTCAGAAACTATTATACAGCCACAGTAGTCAAAACAGCCTGGTATTGGTACAACAACAGACACATAGACCAATGGAACAGAATTGAGAACCCAGACATAGATCCATCCATGCATGAGCAGCTGATATTTGACAAAGGACCAGTGTCAATTAACTGGGGAAAAGATAGCCTTTTTAACAAATGGTGCTGGCATAACTGGATATCCATTTGCAAAAAAATGAAACAGGACCCATACCTTACACCATGCACAAAAACTAACTCCAAGTGGATCAAAGACCTAAACATAAAGACTAAAACGATAAAGATCATGGAAGAAAAAATTGGGACAACCCTAGGAGCCCTAATACAAGGTATAAACAGAATACAAAACATTACCAAAAATGATGAAGAGAAACCTGATAACTGGGAGCTCCTAAAAATCAAACACCTATGCTCATCTAAAGACTTCACCAAAAGAGTAAAAAGACCACCTATAGATTGGGAAAGAATTTTCAGCTATGACATCTCCGACCAGCGCCTGATCTCTAAAATCTACATGATTCTATCCAAACTCAACCACAAAAAGACAAACAACCCAATCAAGAAGTGGGCAAAGGATATGAACACACACTTCACTAAAGAAGATATTCAGGCAGCCAACAGATACATGAGAAAATGCTCTCGATCATTAGCCATTAGAGAAATGCAAATTAAAACTACGATGAGATTCCATCTCACACCAGCAAGGCTGGCATTAATCCAAAAAACACAAAATAATAAATGTTGGAGAGGCTGCGGAGAGATTGGAACTCTCATACACTGCTGGTGGGAATGTAAAATGGTACAACCACTTTGGAAATCTATCTGGCGTTATCTTAAACAGTTAGAAATAGAACTACCATACAACCCAGAAATCCCACTCCTAGGAATATATCCTAGAGATACAAGAGCCTTCATACAAACAGATATATGCACACCCATGTTTATTGCAGCTCTGTTTACAATAGCAAAAAGTTGGAAGCAACCAAGGTGTCCATCAACGGATGAATGGGTAAATAAGTTGTGGTATATTCACACAATGGAATACTACGCATCGATAAAGAACAGTGAGGAATCTCTGAAACATTTCATAACATGGAGGAACCTGGAAGGCATTATGCTGAGCGAAATGAGTCAGAGGCAAAAGGACAAATATTGTATAAGACCACTATTATAAGATCTTGAGAAATAGTAAACCTGAGAAGAACACATACTTTTGTGGTTACGAGGGGGGGAGGGAGGGAGGGTGGGAGAGGGTTTTTTTATTGATTAATCAGTAGATAAGAACTGCTTTAGGTGAAGGGAAAGACAACACTCAATACATGGAAGGTCAGCTCAATTGGACTGGACCAAAAGCAAAGAAGTTTCCGGGATAAAATGAATGCTTCAAAGGTCAGCGGAGCAAGCGCGGGGGTCTGGGGAACATGGTTTGCGGGGACTTCTAAGTCAATTGGCAAAATAATTCTATTATGAAATCATTCTGCATCCCACTTTGAAATGTGGCATCTGGGGTCTTAAATGCTAAAAAGCAGCCATCTAAGATGCATCAATTGGTCTCAACCCACCTGGAGCAAAGGAAAATGAAGAACACCAAGCCCACATGACAACTAAGAGCCCAAGAGACAGAAAGGGCCACATGAACCAGAGACCTACATCATCCTGAGACCAAAAGAACTAGTTGGTGCCCGGCCACAATCGATGACTGCCCTGACAGGGAGCACAGCAGAGGACCCCTGAGGGAGCAGGAGATCAGTGGGATACAGACCCCAAATTCTCATAAGAAGACCAAACTTAATGGTCTGACTGAGACTGGAGGAATCCCGGCGGCCATGCTCCCCAGACCTTCAGTTGACACAGGACAGGAACCATCCCCGAAGACAACTCATCAGAAATGAAAGGGACTGGTCAGCGGGTGGGAGAGAGATGCTGATGAAGAGTGAGCTAATTATATCAGGTGGACACTTGAGATTGTGTTGGCAACTCTTGTCTGGAGGGGGGATGGGAGGATAGAGAGAGAGGGAAGCCGGCAAAATTGTCAAGAAAGGAGAGACTGAAAGGGCTGACTCAAGACGGGGAGAGTAAGTGGGAGTAGGGAGTGATATGTATGTAAACTTATATGTGACAGACTGATTGGATTTGTAAACGTTCACTTGAAGCTTAATAAAAGTTATTATAAAAAAAAAAAAAAAAATACTTCCATGAAGTATTTCATGGCTCCCAAATTCAGCAAAACCGGTGCTAGTGGCAGCAGCAAGAGCAAAGAAGTATTGATTTAGAAGTGAAACATAAGGTATCCCCTACAGCTTGGCTAAATACATAATGAGGTGTGTGTGCAATGTCCGAATCACATAACATCCCATTCACAGCATGTGCGTATGACTATATATGCAAACATAATTGTGTTTGTAAAACTACACATATATGTAAATCTGTACAATAAGTTTAAAAGGATGCACAATACTTTCAGAGTAATTAACTATGGAATAAGTAGTAGAATCTGGACAGAAATAAATGGAAACTAACCTTCACCATATATGTTTGTATAGTTTGACTGCTTCAGAATGGGTGTGAGGCCTTATGTATGAATTAAACACACATACTTAGGTAGCAGAGGCTTTAACCTGAGGTCATGATACTTGACACATCTGTGTTGTGGATTCATATTAGGTATTGGAATCAATGACAGGTGCAAATTTTTTTTTTTCAATTTCTTTCCTGCTAATTTGAAAATTTCCTTTATGAAAGGCGTTTTGTTATTTTAGTTGTACTATAAATTGCCATGTCAATTCAGACAGGTTTTGAGTAGCAGCAGGTCAATTAACTGGGATATCCCATGAAACCATGACTTTAAACCTCTAAAAGGAGAAACCAAATTCAGTGAGGTGTTTAGTTGTACATAAGCAGCCTTGGCAGCTTTTTTTTTTAATATCTATCACACATTTACCAATTCTTCTTTTTTACAGGTGTCCAACTTACTGACATCAATGACATTAATCAACTGTGCAACCATTACCCTGAATCTATACAAATTTTCCATCAGAATAAACAGAAACTCTGTTTCTTAATAAGCAGTAAACTCTCTACCCCCCTCCCTACTACCCCAAGGTACACTACTTAATTAAAAGATTGCATAAGTTGAAGATGACAACTATACTGAAACACTGACTAGTTTTAATTCTAATGCATCATAATAGAGAATCCTAAAAGTTAATTAGTACATGAAAAAGCTAAATAATTTACATAAGATTCTCGAGACCTTGTTACTATGGCCTTTGGAAATGCTCAGGTGTTTTCTGTCTTGAAGGGGAGGAATAAAACTGAAGTTACATCTCTTATAAATGGCGTCATCAATTAAGAAATGCTCCCAATTCTTATATTACTTTGATTAAAAATATGGAATAATTCAGAAATGCATCTGTTTTCTTTCAGTACAAAGTCTGATGAAACAGGTGCTGTTTCTCAGTGTACTCTGCTCCTAATTTTTGTTTGCTGTATCCTGGCTGACATGATCAAAGAACAGATTCATTTTCTGTGAGTTGTTTTTGGACATTTCGCAGGACTTTGAAATCTTTGAATCAAACAGTTTCTTTGTGAACAAAATTTGTGTTAGAAGAAAATCTCTTTCAATTTACAAATGGAGCATCTGTGATGGTTCTGGAAAGATCTGGTTTTTCGGCCTGTTAAAAGCAGACTGTCCTGGCAAATGTAACCCACTGAACTTATGTATTTACCTGTACTTTCTCCTCAAACCCCATAAAATAAGAAATAAAGTGATTATAGGGATAAAAATGGCATTAATATAGGAAGCTAAAACTAACGCATGAGTAATGACGACATGTCTTAGGAAGCTTGAAAATGAAAGCATGGGTGAAAACTGACTTAGCAGGCTGAGATAGCTGGAACCTAAGCCTGACTGAGGGAACCCAACAAGAAAGTAAATGATTAATTTCCTTAACATTTAGAAATTTGAGGTAGCTGGGACTTCAGAACTGGCAGCCTAGAAAAGAGCTAAAAGAAGAAGGATTGATTTAATGCTTGTAGGAGCCACCGTGAACCCTCAGATGCTGATTTCCTCACCTCCCGTTCAGTATTGGGCAGAAAGCAGGAGGAGGGCAGAAACCCTCACAGAGGTTGTGCTAAGAGCTTCAGAAGTCAGGGTTCCTTGTGCAACTGGGTCTGTCATTAGACATCACACCAAGAAAATGAGGACTCCAAGAGGTTTGCATAGTGAATAATGATACCCTTAACCTCCCTAAAATGCTGGAAGCCAGACCTAAACTGCTCCCACCAAGCAAGAAACAGAATACATGTGTGATGGAGAATTTGTTAACTGTTAAGTAATAATAGGGAAACAGATACTGAAGTGGTTGTTAAAATGAGACAATTATTAACCCCAGGAAAAAGAAAATGCTATACAAGAGCTGTAATGATAGCAAGCTGCTACGTTTAACCATGACCAATACTTAACGTATTCATAACATGTTAATACTGAAGATTGTTTGCCATAGATTTTTATATAACTAAACTTGGTAGATTGGTGGAGAGTTAAATGTACATGGAGGAGTGGTATAAGGGGAAATAAATCCCTTGTAGGAAATTAATAAGCCGTCAAAACTGAAGAAAAAAAAATAACATCAATTTAGATACATGAATGTAAATGACAGAAAAATAGCTATAGAAAGGCTACCTCTGGGGTTAGGGATGGGGAGGGCAAAGGTACAATTGTTTTTTATATGCTTTATAGAACTATTTGAACCTTTAAATCCTGTGGGTGGATTATATTGATACTTTTTAAATAAAGGATTTTTCAAGTGAGGGCTTCAGAGCAATATACATGACTTGGGATCACCAGGTTTGGGATTTGATTTTACTCTACTTTTAAGCTAATAAATGGCTTGTTACCGTTTTATGGGTGCTGACAGAAGGCACAAGACTCCTGGGTCAGAGACAAAGGATCTGATTATTCACCAAAAACAAGCAGGAGTGTCAGCGTATTTGACAAAGCTCTTCCTTGCCCTCAAGGCCCCTCAGCATAATACGTTGGTCTCAGGTGAATATAACACACAAAGCCTGTTTATGTCACAGCTGTGGAACACTGAGCTTGGGAATTCCACTGCTTTTATAGCAAGCTATAAGCAAATGTTCTCTTTGTCCAGGGCAGCAAAGTTACCTCAACTCTCAAAATAGTTGTTATTGCGTTTGAGTAGATTCCAACTATTACAGAAGTTCTACTGATACGCTGAATTTTGATCCCCAGGGTTACCTATCTTACAATGTTTTTAGAAATAAATTACATAAGTATAATTATTTAACTGTGTATTTAAACATATATGATACATATTTAAACATATATATGTATAATTTAGAATAGTATCTAGCACAATAAACCAAGTGGCAATTGTCTTTATGATACTAAGTTTAGAAATATTAGGAAATAATATAAATACTTTTGATTTTCATAAAGACACTAAAATATAGTCAGACTTTTTTTTAAGTTCTTCAATTAGGGATTGGGATAGGCACCATGTTCTAGGCAATGTTTGCTCAAAAAATGGATAATATGCTAAGTTTAAGGAGGTCAAATATGATAGGCAGCTTTTCAAACATTACTACTTCACCAAACCAAGACTTCTTATGGGGCAAATAAAAAATGCCGTAGCCTGTTTGTGTGTCTTGTCTCAGGAAGAGGACTTAGCGTCCTTTCTTACACAAGTAGACATTCATTTTCAGAACAGTAGATGGTGATTAGTTGTCACTTGATTTAGGTTTCTTTTGATGTTCTCTAGACATATCTTTAATTTATATGTAATGTTTTGATAAGGAAATTCAGCATAACACCCCCCAAGTTGGCACATATTTTTCATCACTACTCTATTAAAGAAGTCTTTGTTTTGTTCCTTAACGAAAAAAGAAAGAAAAGTCAGTAAGTAGATTTTCCAGGATATGATTTATGACAGAAGTTCTACAAACAGTGTTTTTCTTTGCCAAATAATTCCTTTCAAGCACTTTTTTTTTTTTTTTAAATTATGTAATGTCTCTCATTTTATGCCAGAAAAATAGCCAGGATGTGAATTTGACATTACAAACATGGTGAGTGGCTGGAAAAGATTCTCAGAATGCTATTTACTTCTATCCAAAAGGTTACAGCGTTAATTCTCCAAGCCAGCATTTGCAACTGGCTGGCCGGAGAGTGATGGATGTTTGGAAAATGAATGTGTGTAAGTTCAAAATGTACTGGTGCGTTCACTGCGCTAATAAACCCTCTGACGAAGCCGAGAACATCGTGTCCACCTACTTTTACAACGGCCTGCTTAAGAGAGAACTGTGTAAATTTCCAGGAAAGTACTTGCAGGTTTTAACCTGTCTGAGCCATGAAAAAAAAAAAAAAAAAGACTTTTGAAGAGTGAACTCTATGAATTATTTTAGGGTATTATGAACTCTGACTTGAAAAGACTTCCAAATGATCCTCCTGAAAGTCTTCTCTAAAAATTCAACAGCTTCATGTGTCTACATCTCCGAAATTATGTTAATTTTACCAACTCCATAAAACTGAGAGTGGCGACGGGGGCGGTAATAGGGAAGTTCATATGGGTGGGGGTATAGAATATATTAATAATGATTAAGGACTAATATTTTAGTGTTTATTATATGCCAAACTCTTGTCTAAATTCTTTACATGTATTAACTCATGTATTGCTCTCAATGACTCTCTGAGGTTAGGTACTATTATTTTCTTCATTTTAGAAATGAGAAGACTGTAGTGAGGTAAAGTAATTTGTCTGCAATCACAAAGCTTAGGTTAATTTATCCACCTAGGAAGCTTGTCATCAGGGATCTAGTTACAGACCCCTATTCTTAATTTCAACAGGAATTCTTCCAATAAAAGAGGCTGGCTGGAAAGTTCTCACAAAAGACTTTGAATAAGCCTGGGTTTCTTTGAGTCCCAGTCTCTCCTTCTCAGGTCTCAAGAATTTCATGTTTTTGATAATCCCTAAAGAGATTAGGGATAGTATACTTTTCCAACAACAACAACAAATACACAAGTGATGCATAAACTGGAATGCCATTGTATTAATACTTTCTGGAAGGAATTTTTACAAAGCTTTTCCAATGGGTGAATATTAGTATCTACCGTACAGGTTATCCCACTTTGTGTAAGACCAAATCGAAAGTTTGCTTGGTGATAGTCTAGAAAGATAGTTCTTGACTCCCCTGAGATCTGATGAAATACCCAAGTCCAAAACAGAAATCCTCACTGTAATAATTAGAACACACAAGTGTTCCGGATTTAGGACATTATTATTCACTAACGATTTCTTCAGTGTTGTTACGACAATGGCTGAAATTTGTCACTCAAGGTTGCTTTTCTGCATCCTGCTTCTCCAAGCTCAGAACTCAAGTTCCTCTGATACAGTCATCCCTTTTAGCCACCATCCATGTGATTTTGGGGGAAAACGTGCGTTTTTGCACTTGGTATCAATTTTATAGAATCCAATCTCAAATTTCTCTTTTGAGGGTGTCTTCTGAAAGTGTAGACCTCTTTTAGATGCCTACAGCCTTCAATAAATCAATAAATGTGTATACTTGGTTGTTGATACGACAGCTGTTATGTATCCCCTCTTCAAAAAGAAAAAAGAAAAGAAAGATTTATGCATAAGGGTGCAGCCTGTTTTATGATAATAATGTACCCAGACTGGAGATTTTTATATGAATAGATGTTAAAAGTTACCAAGAAATATTGTTTCTCAATAGTACTTTGAAAAATTCACCGCGATCACCAGTTGCCGTTAAGTCCGTTCTGACTCATGATGAACCCCTCCACAGGGTTTTCAATGGCTGTGGTTAAGTGCTGCAGCTGCTAACCAAAGGATCAGCAGTTCGAATCCACCAGGTGCTCCTTGGAAACTCTACGGGGCAGTTCTACTCTGTCCTACAGGGTCGCTATGAGTTGGAATCGACTCGACGGCACTGGATTTGTTTGGTTTTTTTTTTGGCTGATTTTTCATAAGTGTGCTGCTAGAACTTTCTTCTTCAGTGCCTCTGAACAGATTCAAATCTCCAAGCTTTTGGTTAACAGTCGAGCAGGTTAAGTGTTGGCACCATCCAGGGACTCCTAACTTAACAACAGATTATTAATATTTGTCACGAATTTTCTTTAAAAAGAATTATTTTGAATTCTTTCAGATTGACATTAACGCTGTCCTGTCCAATGGATCTCAAAAATTTTCCAATGGATGTTCAGACATGTATAATGCAATTGGAAAGCTGTAAGTATGAACAACTTAACTTTCTCTGAATACTTTGAAAAATATAGTTTATACAAACTTTTAATGGCTTGTATGGACAATTTATTTTCTAATTGTTTTGGTTAGATTTTCATCAAACCGGCATGTGTTTCACCAGGTATTGAAAGGAATGATATCTATCAAAACATGTACTCTCTAGTATCATAAAAAAACAAATAAAAGGTATAGAAATAACAATTTTTAAGTTTGAAAACAGGTATATGTCTCCATACAAACCATCAAAAGTATAAAGGATAATAATCATTGAAAACAAACTTTATTGAGTAGCTGCTATAGACTAAAACACTTCAGTATGTCTTATTCTAACCACAAACCATGTTTCCACGTATAAAAACAGTCATTTTAGGTGATTTGACCATTGTGTTCCAATTTATGGAGGCGATTATGACAAACCAACTCTCTGGCTCCAAAGTGTATGATCTGCCATACCTTCCTACAGCCCCTTAAAAAAATACACTTTGGAGCCAGAGAGTTGGTTTGTCATAATCGCCTCCATAAATTGGAACACAATGGTCAAATCACCTAAAATGACTGTTTTTATACGTGGAAACATGGTTTGTGGTTAGAATAAGACATACGGGAAGTGTAACTACTATTTATTCAGAGTGTGCTCTGCTGCGTATGTTATGTACATTAACTCAAGAGAAAAGAATTTCCCACATTTTATCAGAAACTTATGCAAGCTTGCAGGCATCCTTTAGATTTATTCTTCCAAAGTGCACCCAGATACATTATTGTTAATATTAACACAAATGAAACCTTTAGAATCTTCAGTTTCCCTTTTTTCTCTTTTCCAACCATAAAAGTCAGAATTATACACTATTTTTTTCTTATAGCCCTGTATCTATTGTACCAGGGGGGAAAAGCCTGTTTCGAAGTGTTCCTTGAGGAAAATTTGAGGGTATAGGGTGGCTCTGCGTCGGAATCCATTGGAGAGCAAAAGGGAGGAGTTTGGTTTTTGGTTGGTCGCTTCCGGGTCTGAGGCAAGATATGCAGTATGATGGAGTTGCCACTAGATGGCGTGCCTGCCTCGTGGGGGGAGTGCCACCATTCCCTATACTTGGTTTCTCTGCGGTGGTTTAGAAACACAACTTCGATAATAACCCTTTCTTGTTAAATTTAATGCGTTAGTTTTGTAAGTAGTTCTTAAATGTTAAGCATACATATAAATAAAGAACTAAAATAAATGAGGGGAAAATAATATCGTTTTAGTTATGGGGGTACTTAGCAATATTAAATAGGAGGGGCAACGGAAGATTCATGGCAGCGCAGATTTCTGAACTGTACATAAAGAAAGCTCTTGCTTTTTTTTTTACATAAAGAAAGGCATTTTGAGGACAGCCTTATTCTGTATCTTTGTTGCAACTAGGTAGATGGTAGGAAATAGAGAAAAAAATTATGTGCAAACAGCCTAAGATAAGACTGGTACCCTAGTTAATAAGCACTGGATGTTGGACATTATTCTATAGTCAGTAAGGAGCTGTTCAAGATTTAGGAGCAAGATAATGACTTGGTTAATGCTACAGACCACCACCAATCAGTCAGTTTCTGTACCGTGGTGGCTCGTGTGTAGCTATGATGCTGGAAGCTATGCCACCGGTATTTCAGCAGAGTTTCCACACTAAGGCAGAGTAGGGAGAAGGGACTGGCTATCTACTTATGCAGATTAGTCCGCGAAGGCCTTATGGGTCACAGCAGAGGATTGTCTGATATAGTGTTGGAAGAAGAACCCCCTGGGTTGGAAGGGACTACACAATGGCCACGACAATGGACTCAGACATACCAACAACCACAAAACTTGTGCAGGAGGGGCAATGTTTCATTCTGTGCTAGGTGCGATGGCCATGAGCTGGAGCAAGTTCAACGGCAACTAAAATTGACTTGCCTCAAAAGAGTATTTCAGCCAAATGAACCAAGATTATTTGAGAAGATTTCGTAATATTCCAGCAAAAAGAACAGAAAGTAGGGACAAAAGGGAATGATATGAAATATACAAACAATAGAGGTTGATACAAATTGGATGTGAAAGCTGTGGGCACCAATGAATCAGGGCTGAAGAGCTTAGATAAAGGGGATCATACCAGGAGCTTTATCAGAAAAAGAGAACATAGGACGAGAAGTACCTGATGAAACGCATATTGGTAAATCCAATTTAATGTGTTTCAGACTTCTTGGACACTAATGTCTGAAGCCAAAGGAAGATGTTAGAAATAGAGATACACTTTAAGAGACACGTACAGAATGGTTCAAAGAATCAAGTGCATTAACTGAAAGTCAAAATAAGGAGAAGAAAAACAAGGACACGCCCTTAAGAAATGCCTGTATTTGGGGTTTCTCGAAGAAATTCCAGACCAGGGGTTGTCATAGAGGGCAAATTAAAAGCAGTATTATTCATTCTCAAAAGAGAAGAGGCATTCAAGGAGAGTGTTTAATAGGAGCAAATGCTGAAAAAAATGTTTTAAAAACAATCACTAAAAAACAGTCATTGCTATTATGACAATCAAAGAAAAGTTTGATTAAAATGACGAGGGTCAAAGTTAGATTCCAAAGAGTTAAAAAAAATAAATACATAAAGTGGGTGATGAGAAAGTGGGGGTAGTGAAAGAAATCTGTTATTATGTGAATGTTAGTTATTAAAGAAAGATGAGAAGAATTACATGCCTGAGGGATAGCTGAGTCACTGGACTTCTTTTATGGAATAAGGGAAGCTCGCTGGGGTTATTTTGCAGGACACAGGGCTGACATAACAAGATTTTGCATATTTTTGCCTTTCCAAGAACATTTCCAAATCAATATAAAACCCAAAGTGGGAAAACAGAGCCTCTTGCCTCTGCCCCTAATTCCTCTTTCAGGAATAATGGGATTAACTCAACTGGCCCTTTATTATTTCAGAAACATTAAACATCCCCTACTCTCTTTTTTTTTACTCTCTTATTAGAGATTATTTTAGCCCACAATATAGACAATGTTTACTAAACACCATCAGCAGGCATTAAGAAAATCCTGTCAGTCAAAGTAGAAGCTACTAAAGTAAAATTCTTGTTAAAAAAATTATTTTGCATAATTTTTTACATAATGGCTTAAAGGGACAAATTAATGAGTTTGAGTAAAAATGAACAAGAGAGTAGTTTCTAAAAATACTCAGGAGGTATAAAAAGTCCATTGTCCACTGCTGAATGAATCGTGACTGCAGAGGGAGAAAACAAGACAAACGGGGGTGAGAGATATGGAGAACAAGAGGGAGAGAAACATGATTTAAAAGCAAAAGTCTCAACGGCCTGTGATGATCACATAAACTTACTGAAAGTTAACAAACATTCCACAAATGTATGTCGGTGGTGAGGACCCCTCTAAGTCATCTGGGAAATATAAATTCCTTTATTCATCAATTTAGAAAATCTATCCAATATCTGGAAACCCTGGTGACGTAGTGGTTAAGTGCTACCGCTGCTAACCAAGGGGGCGGCAGTTCAAATCCACCAGCCGCTCCTTGGAAGCTCTGTGGGGCAGTTCTACTCTATCCTACAGGGCTGCTATGGGTCGGAATCGACTCGACGGCAGTGGGTTTTTATCAAATATCTGATATATTCCGTGTACTATACTGGGTGATACAGCAATAAATACTGCACAAAAGTCTCTCTTTCAAGGACTTCAGGGACTAGTGGAGGAGTCATTTGTTGAATATAATAATTCAATTAAAGATGATAAGCATATATAAACAGCAAACTAAGTTAGCATGAAGAAGCAAGTGAATAAGGGAAGAGCTGTATAGAGGGTAAATAAATAACTTGGGATAATGTATTTTGTTTAAGTGGCAAGGGCCCCACACGACCCAAAAATATATACTCATGACTTGGATTTAAAATCTTGGGTGACATAAATTATTATATAAATTATTAGCGAGGAGAAAAAAAGTTCTAGAGAGGAGATATGCAGGGAGAATCCAAAGGGAAGAGAATTTTTTCATTAGAAATTAATGAGAAAAACAAACACAAGTATGAGTCTTCATTAGTTAAGGACAACAACCAAAACATAAAAATAGAGTAAATAACTTAAAAGCCAGAACTAAAAATTTCAATTCACCTAATAAAATATGGGAAAGGAGAAAAATAAAAGAAATAAAAATAAAGTATTATATATATATATACTCGTATATACACATATATGTACATATATAAAGCACATGTACTATACTTTATTTCTATTACTTTTTTTTTTCTCCTTGTCCCCCCCTCACCGGTCTCTGAAGAAGGACATCATGCTTTGTAAAGCAGAGGGTCAGTGAAAAAGAGAAAGGCCCTCAACAGATGGTTTGGCACAGTGGCTCTAACAATGGGCTCAAGCAGGACGATTGTGAGGATGGCGCAGGGCTGGGCAGTGTTTTATTTTGTTGTGCATAGTGTCTCTGTGAGTTGGAACTGACTCAATGGTACCTAACAACAACATATATAAAGCATAACAAGAGAGCAAAAAATAGCTCTCAATATCAAAACAATTAAAACAAATGCAAATAGATTAAATTCACATAGCAAGATAAAGAAATTCTCAAAATTGAGGTCCACAAATGTCAAGACATAACAACATATTCTCAAATAAACACTTCTTAAAAATAGTATGCAAAAAAATTTGGAAGAAAAATGGAAAATTTATATGAGACAAACATATCTTAGAGAAATCCATGATAATGATTTTAATTAAATAAATTGTAGAAAAAAAATAGATCACTGCCTGAATTTTGACAAATTTTATAACCTATTCACACTCTGATGAAACTGTTTAAGAAAAATAAAATTAGATTACATATAAAAAGTACAGAATGAAGGGAAGGAAATAGTGGTAAATATACCAGATTAGAAACAATAAAAGAATTTTCAATGAAACTCTGCCTTCTTAAGTCGTATCTAGTGACCTGCCATTAGAAAGGACTGCAGAATCTGCTCCGGTGACTATGGAATAAAAGCCAAAGTTTTATTTGAAGAGAAAGGAGTCTGTGGAAAAGAAATCCATGTAGATACCTAATTTAATCCTAAATTTATGAGAAGTTCGAAGAGCTGAGGCAATAATGAGAAAAACAAAAGAAATATTCTGAAAACTTTTTGAAGTCTTCAAGAGATTTGCTAACTAATGGGAAGAATTAAGCATAAAGACGGTTCTACCAAAGTTTCTCTCAATCAGGAGAATTGAATGTTCTACATTATGAATTAGAAAAAAAAAATGTAGGCGATTAACAGAGAAAGTAGAGATAGATTTCTGCTTGAGCATGCTGCATTTCCTGTGAAAATATATATTCAATTAGGAATTTATTTTGGATTATTTGAAGTTTTGGATTAGAGATTGAATTAGGAGTGATTAACACACACATGGAGATACGGGAAACCCTGGTGGCTAGTGGTTAAGTGTTACAGCTGCTAACCAAGAGGTCGGCAGTTTGAATCCACTAGTGGCTCCTTGGAAACTCTATGGGGCAGTTCTGTTCTGTCCTATAGGGTCTCTATGAGTAGAAATTGACTCAATGGCAGTGGGTATTTGGTATGGAGATATGGAGAAATGCGTTTAGAAATCTTGTATACAGTCATGAATATAAATGAGCTCTCTAAAGAACATGAATATGGAAAATGAGGAACAAGAAAGAGCAAGGGAAAAAGAGCATCACACAATTTAAGAAAAACTGAGGACAGAGGAAGAAGTAAAACAGAGACAGACAATGAAAAACTTTGTGACATTTTAAAAATATTTCCTAGAGGTTTTTTTTTTAAAAAAAAAATAAATGTCATTAACATAGTTTTATTAATCACAGGGGTGTAGATTCATTCCATTGTACATAAGGTTGCCCTGAGTTGGTGCTGACATGACAGCATCTAAAAAAAGAACAGTAGCAAATTCCTAGAGCGCTTGAACTTCAAGAAATCAAAAATTGACATTAAGCATAAATCAAAATGTGTTAGCTGTAACAAAAATGGTGTTCACCATAGTGGTCTATTCTGCTGACACTTCAAGTCAAACGAAATAACCGCAGTAAAATTCAAACTTTACCCTTACATTGACTTTGAAAGCCATATCCCATCACCAAGGATTCCATTGAAGCCAAAGGAATGTTAAAACAAATAGCTCCATTTACATGTTCCAAGTTCACGTTTCCCTTATCAAATATAAAGGCTTACCCCATAGCATAGTTATTCCTCAACTCTCCACAGAGTATTGCCTGCTACTTTTATATAAGCCAGAAGTTCAACATCCCATGTATTTCTTTGGTCTAGAATATCCTTCAATAAATCTCACAAGAGAATTCTGGGATAAATATGGTGATGCATGCCTTTGAGTGTGAATAAAAAGTGTTGGTTTCATTTATTTATCTTTCTTTTAAATATATATTTTTTACTCTCTAGTTCAGCGAGAAAACACAGGCCAGTTACAATGACAACTTGCCTCTCCAGAATTTTTATCCATAGACCAAAAAACCAAACCCACTGCCTTCGAGTATATTCCTAATAAAGTAGTAATAAAAAATAAATTGCATGTTCACAGAGATGATTCTACAGTAAAGCTCTTCTTTTCATAAATGCTTTATTTAATTTATTTAGTATGAAATAATTTGATTTCCAATTTTCTTGTGCAGTTATTGCACTAATATATGAAATTGAGTAGAGTTTCTAACGAAGATGAGCTAAACAGGAGGTCCCTGACTTACGGTCTGAGTTACAATGAACCGCACTTACAACTACCATTTTTGATTATGACTTGTGTATTTTTATGTACGTGTTAAAATATGTCTGTAAGTTTATATGTAGTGTTTCCAACCACCAAAGACAAATAAAGATTGGATTTACAAAGATACTGATAATAAAAAGCAATCACAATGAAAACTAAAAATTAAAAAATGAGGTATTGGACTTATGTCAGAACTGGCCTATGCTGGAGTCATTGAAACAGAACCCCGTGATAAGTCGGGGACTACCTGTATACTCAAGTAGCCGCTAGCTTGCCTTCTCTGGATTAGGCTCTATTCCCTTACTGAACTCCAGGATCCACTCCACATTCCTTTTTTATTTTGTTTGTTTTGTTTGCTTGTTTTTTTAAACTGCTTGTATAAATTAAAACATAAAGCTCTCTTTTGGAAAGTCGAATTTACATTGATATCACAGTTTTACATATAGATGCATTTTGTTTACCTTGTAAATAGCTCATCTGTGAGGAAAAGAAACACAATTGCTTTATAATTTAGATTATGCCCTTAAGAACCTTACACTCCAAAAAAGAATAGAATAAGTGGAAAAATGAAAGGTTTAATTTTCAGCCTTTTATTTACGTCATAAAGAAAATTTCTAAGTGGGCAATTTTTCCAGCAGTGGAAAAAATAGTTTTTTTTTTTTCTTTTTTCCCCTAAATCATGGAATAATACTGGTTAATATTTAGAGTCATAATAATAAAGCTTTGTCGTTAATTAAAACATCAGATATGTAGACATCAGGTACATAAGGTATCACCATATACACACTCTAATTTTTTTATTTTTTATATCTGAAGAGAAATGTGGATAACAAAAGGTGAAACGTTACCAATGTGTAAAAGTTAAAGACATTTTGATTATTTAAGTTCAAAAAGAGATGATAAAGAGATTATTCAGTAAAGAAAAGGCTGTTTTCCACAAAAAGCCTACATTCTTAAAATTGAAGAAAAATTAATTTGTAAGAGTCAACCTGAAAAAAAAAATGTACTGATGAAAATGTAACAAACTTTTAAAATATGTTTTAATGGAGATTTTGGACAGAAATTTCTAAACATAGATGAGGTATTTTCAGTATTTAAATTTTCAGATTCATTTCAAAATCATTTCTGATATTACTTAAACTGGTTATTCTAGGATTTATGCTGAGACTAGCTCAGGCAGAAAATAGAAAAAGGCGATGACTTTTCACAATTATTTCCTAAAAATCTCTACTGTTATTCAAATTCTTTTATAATTTAGCACTGCGGATGTCATTTAAAACAGTGCTCTGTCTTTTGCTTGACCAGTCATAAATGCAATTATTTCCTGTTTTCTGAGTATCTGCTATTTAAGCCTTTGTAGATTAGAAAGCACAAGTCCTCCCAAGACAAAAATGTTCATTAATGAATTAGTTTAAAAATCACCCCCCACTTAACCATTAAATAAAATAGTCTCTCGTAATTAACACCAACGGATCTCCCCTCTCGATCCATCCAAATCTTTGTACATTGTGACTTTGCTGATTATCAAATTTTTTTTAACACATGAAAATGTAATATAAATATGTAGTGAAAATCTAACAAAAAGATGATGTCACAATAGATTTATATCTGATTTCATCTTGCTGTTGCTATAAGTTGTGGTTGGGTCAGTTCCAATTGTACGACAAAATGGAACACTGCCCCACCCTGCAGCATTCTCTCAATCATTGCTATGTCTGAGCCCATTGTTGCAGCCATTGTGCCAGTCCATCTGGTTGAGGGTATGCCTCCTTTTCAATGACCTTCTACTTTACCAAGCATGATATCCTTCTCCAGGGAATTGTCCCTCCAGATAACATGTCAAAAGTACGTAAGATGAAGTCTCGCCATCATTGCTTCTAAGGAACATTCTGGCTGCCCTTCTTCTAACACAGGCTTGTTCATTCTTCTGGCAGTCCATGATATATTCAATATTCTTCCCCAACACCAAAATTCATTCTTCTTTGGTCTTCTTTTAGTCCTCAAAGTGATATCTTTGCTTTTGAACACTTTAAAGAAGTCTTTTGCAGCAGATTTGCCTGTTGCAATATGACATTTGATTTCTTGATGGCTGATTCCATGGGCATTGATTGTGGATCCAAGTAAAATGAAATCATTGACAATTTCAATATTTTGCCCATTTATTGTGATGTTTCTTACTGGTCCAGTTGTGAGGATTTTTTGTTTTCTTTATATTGAGGTGCAATCCATATTGAAGGCTGTGGCCTTCAATCTTCATCAGTAAGTGCTACAAGTCCTCTTCACTTTCAGCAAGCAAGGTTGTGTCATCTGCATAACGCAGGTTGTTAACGAGTCTTCCTCCAATCCTGACGCTGCATCCTTGTTCATATAGTCCAGCTTCTCGGATTATTTTCCCAGCATACAGATTTAATAGATATAGTCAGAGGATACAACCCTACTATGCTCCTTTCCTCAGTTTAAACCAGACAGTACCCCCTTGTTCTGTTCAAAGGTCTATGTACATGTTCTGCATGAGCACAATTAAGTCTTCAGGAATTCCATTCTTCTCAATGTTATTCATAATTTGCTCTGATTCACACAGTTGAATGAATTTGCATAGTCAACAAAACACAGGTAAGCTTCTTTCTAGTATTCTCTGCTTTCATCCAAGATACACCTGACATCAGTAATGATATCTCTTGTCCTCATCTGAATTCACCTTGAATTTTTGGTAGTTTCCTGTTGATATACTGCTGCAACCGCTTTTGAATAATCTTCACCAAATTTTACTTGGGTGTGATATTAATGATAAAAATACTGTTCGATAATTCCTGCATTGGGTTGGATCATCTTTCTTTGGAATGAGGACAAATATGGATCTCTTCCAGTCAGTTGGCTAGTAAACTGTCTTCCAAATTTCTTGACATAAACAAGTGAGCACCTCCAGAGCTGCATCCGTTTGTAGAAACGTCTCAATTGTACTCCGTCAATTCCTGAAGCCTAGTTTTTCGTCATTCCTTTCAGTGTAGCTTGGACTTCTTCCTTCAGCACCATCAGTCCTTGGTCACATGCTACCTCCTGAAATGAATGAACATCAATCAATTCTTTTTGGTACAGTGACTCTGTGTGTTCCTTCCTTCACTTCTGATGCTTCCTGTGTTGTTCAATATTTTTGCCGTAGAACCCTTCGATAGCGCGACTCGAGGCTTGAATTTTTTCTTTAGTCCTTTCAGCTTGAGGAATGCCAAGTGTCTTCTTCCCTTTTGGTTTTCTAACTCAGGTCTTTGTACACTTCATTATAATACTTTACTTTGGCTTCTTAAGTATCCCTTTGAAATCCTGTTCAGCTCTTTTACTTCATCATTTCTTATATTTGCTTTAGCTATTGTACTTTCAAGAGCAAGTTTCAGACTCTCTTCTGACATCCATTTTGGTCTTTTCTTTCCTGTCTTTTAAAAGACTTTTTGCTTTCTTCATGTATGATGTCTTTGATATCTTCCCACTACTCTGTCTGGTCTGTGGTCATTAGTGTTCAATGTGTCAAAATTATTCTTGAGATAGTCTCTAAATTCAGGTGGAATATACTCAAGGTTGTATTTTGGCTTGCATGGACTTGCTCTAATTTTCTTCGGTTCAACGCGTACTTGCATATGAGCAAATTACTGTCTGTTCCACGGTTGGCCCCTGGCCTTGTTCTGACTGATGATATCAAGCTTCTCCATCATCTCTTTTTCCACAAATGTAGTCAATTTGATTCCTGTTTTCCAACTGGTGAGGTCCACATGTATGGTCACTGTTTATGTTGTTAAGAAAGGTATTTGCAATGAAGAAGTCATTGGTCTTGCAAAACTCTATCATGTGATCTCTGGAATTGTTCTTATCACCAAGACCATGTTTTCCAACTACCAATCCTTCTTCTTTGTTTCCAACTTTCACATTCCAATCACCAGAAATTATCAATGCATCTTGATTGCATGGTTGATCAACTTTAGACTGCAGAAGTTAGAAAAATCATCAGTTTTCTCATCTTTGGCATTAGTGGTTGGTACATAAACTTCTACAGTAGTTGTATTAACTGGTCTTCCTTGTCGGTGTATGAATATTATCTTGTCACTGTCAGAGTTGTACTTCCGCATAGATCTTCAAATGTTCTTTTTGATGATAAATGTGTCACCATTCCTCTTCAATTTGTCATTCCCAGCATAGTAGACCACATGATTGCCTGATTCAAAATGACCGACATCAACTCATTTCAGCTTAATAATTCCTAGGATATTGATCTTTATGCGATCCATTTCATTTTTGATGACTTCCAATTTTCCTAGATTCATAATTCATCCATTCCAGGTTCTGATTATTAATGGATGTTTGCAACAGTTTTCATTTTGAGTTGTTCCACATCAGCAAACGATGGTCCCTAAAGTTTTATTCCTTCCATTTCATTAAGATCAACTTTACTTTGAGGAGGCAGCTCTTCCCCAGTTGTAGTTTGAGTGCCTTCTGAGCTGAGGGGTTCATCTTCCAGCACTATATCAGACAATGTTTCGCTGTTATTCATAAGATTTTTACTGCCCAGTTTTTTCAGGAGTAGACTGCCAGGTCCTTCTTCCTAGTCTGTCTTAGTCTGGAAGCTCAGCTGAAACCTGTCCACCATGGGTAACCCTGCTGGCATTTGAAATACCCGATAGCATAGCTTTCAACATCACAGCAACTCCCAAACCAACACAGTATGACAATCTCAGGTGCATGGGGGATGTAATCCTAACCACATTTTAAATTTTCTAATTTGGATTTAGAAAAATTAAGTGACTTTCCCAAGGTCACACAGCTAAGAAGTAAACTGAACAAATTCCCATTAATTAATACTTAATATTTTACCTTTGTCTCAGTTAAATGTCATCTCGTTAGGTTTAATCCATAATTCTTCCATCATAGTCCTTCTCCCTCCTAGTTCATCATCCAGAAAATTGAATTATGCTATTAGGTTCTCCCCAAAAGGCAGGCCCAAGAAAATTCTTCAACAATGCACAAAAGTTATTCTTCTTGATAAAGTATTACTGAAAAAAGTCAACAATTGCTCTTTCAATCAGTTATAAATCACTTAAACGTATTATCATCAATATTCATTTTGAAATAGCCTTGTTCACAAAGATAATGTTGTTGTTGCTGTGTGTCATCAGATCAATTCCAACTCATAGCACCCTTATAGGACACAGTGGAATTACCCCATAGGGTTTTCTAGGCTGTAATCTTTATGGGATAAAATCCCTCGTGGAGTGGTTGGTGAGTTAAAATTACTATTCTTTCAGTTAGCAGCCAAGTTAATCATCCATTGTTCCGCAAGGGCATTAGAATTTGTTGAATATCTTGCTGAAAACAAAACTACCTCTAGCAACTCTCAGAGCTCTGGTGGCTCAGTGGTTAAGAGTTATGGCTGCTAACCAAAAAGATTGGCAGTTCAAATCCATCAGGCACTCCTTAGGAACCCTATAGGGCAGTTCTACTCTGTCCTATACGGTCTCTATGAGTTGAAATCAACTCAATGGCAACAGGTTTTTTTAGTATCCCTTAGTGTAAACTTGAATATATTCTCAGCTTCAGTCTCTTAACAGCTTTTCAAGAACTTTCTCATCTATCTCAGATTTTATACAGCATCAGCAATATAATCTGACAAGTCTTTCTGTGCCCTAATATGGATGAAATTGTATGTATGTTCTCAATGCATTGAGCATTGTTCTTGGTATTTATATTTAACCTGTAATTTATCTCCTTTACTTCATTGCATTTTACTGCATTTTTTCAAAGAAGCTTAAGAAAGATGATTGCTATCGAATGGTATGTCTCTTACAGTGACATTGTAACCATGAAGCCTAGTTCCTTCTACCTAAAATGTGTTTCCTGCAGATTTACACACAGATTGACCCTTTGCATCATTCCAGGAAGATATTCCTGACCATTTTTTCTCAAGTAGCTCTCTACTCCCGAATTGTTTCCTGCTCTATTACATTATCACATTTCTATGAAATAGTTTTTTTTTTTCCTTTGTTTACTTTCTATTGCCCCCTCACCATTACATGCGTGTTATTTATAGCGAAGCTAATACGGCTTAAATATGGGTTAAATAATCATGCTTATCCCAAGGACTCATTAAAAAGAACATCAAATCTCCTGCTGGAAACAGCTTCCATCTTCACTACCAGTACCTGGGAGGACTCCTTGAGGCTTATGGGCATCATATTTCCCCAGGCACTAATTTCATCTCCTGCCATGATACCACCAAGAGCTTCCTTCATTCAATCCTTCCTCCTGACTTTCAGTGGTCCTTTTACTGAGCACCCCAAATCACCTGTCATTTAAAGCATTACAATCCTTTCTCTGTGATGCTGCCATTTCCTATTCTTTACTGCTCAAAGCAGCCCCATTTTCTTTCTTCTTTATTAAGGCCCGAAATTAACCCAGTTCCCTAAACCCTCATATTTTCCACCTAAACCAAATGGCCTTTCCATGCACTTTCATAAGTAGGATAACACCTCTCCCAGAGATAGTCCCAGTGCCCATTCTCAATAATCCTCCCAGAGATAGCCCCATTCTCAATAAACTTTTAAGCTATGCAATTCATTTACAGCTCCGTATATTTTTTATATAAGAGGAGGAATTCAGGAAAATGGGTGCTTACTTTTAATCTTCCATTAAGAAGCTACATAAATTACATAAATCCATCAACTTTTTACAGGCTCACTTTTCTCTTCTGTAAGATAACTAACTGGGCTACATTAGATAGCAGCAAAAGTTCCCTCAATGCTAGAATTTTATAAACTCTTTAAATACACAAAATCATAAATCTGACATGAAAAATGAAGAATATAGCATCCAGAAACCAAGGAGTATCAGTAAGAATGATCAAGAGGAAAAACAAAAACCTAACAAGTAAACAAAAACAATATCATGAACTGTCTGTAGTGAGGATCAAGAGGAAAACAAGAAAATGAATATTTATAAAAAAGAAAAAATACGTAATGAAAGTTTGTATACTATAATCTATTTTTTAAAAGGCACACAAGAATGTCATCAAGAAGTTTACATGAATGAATTGGTGTGGGGGGTTTAGAAGAGTTTTAATACAGTACTGAGGTCAAAACCTAAGAACCATGAGTAGTGATGGCAATGGCAGTAGCTACCAAGTTTATACCTTTTCCACTGGGCCAGGCATGTTCACAGATTCCTACCTATGGACTCTATTGCTTTTGTGATAAATATCTTTTCCAGATTCCAGATTTCGACGTCTCTGAGGCCCTCCTTGGAAACTCTGTGGGGTAGTTCTACTCTGCTCTATAGGGTCGCTATGAGTCGGAATAGACTTGACAGCAATAGATTTGGGTATGGGAGATATTTAGAGAAGACCTAGACAAGTATCCTGGGTCTCAGAAGTTCCAAGTGACCTGAACCTTCACAGCCCACCCCACCTGTAGTCGCTAGTTTCTAACAATGTACTGACTTTTCTGAGTTCTGAGAAAAGAAAGGATAAGAAAATTCAGGTGCAAATCTTTAAAATATCCTGCCAGATAGTTGGTATGTTGCAAGAGTGAGGAGGATTCAGGCCATTTCCCATCTCTGGCCCTGCTAAAGAGCTGTTGATTAAACATGATAATCATAAAGTGTGATTCTGCAAATATGAGGGTTTTCTATAATATGTCCTTTATGTATTAATATGATACAAATACACCATCAGTAAGATTTCTAGGATAGTGATTTTTTCCCCATGTCACAAATAGTGCCACTACATTTTCTTTACTTAAACTATTAGATTACATTAATATTTTTGCTATTCTACAATGACATTCTCCAAATGTGTCTAGAAATATGAATCTGAAGTGGGGCTTAGGTTCTTGCTAATACCATGTAAGGCTCCTCTCTCTGGATTAACCTAGTTTTTTGTCCTTGCAAATACGTAATGTGACTAAAATATTAGGCGACAAAAACCAGCCAAAAGAGTATTACAGTGCCTTCCTCTGTTCCACTCAAAGCCTTGTTACACAACTTTTCAAAAAAACCCAAACCTATTGGCACCCAGTTTACTCCGACCCATAGCAGCCCTATAGAACAGAGTAGAGCTGCCCCATAAGGTTTCCGTCGAGTGGCTGGTGGATTCAAACTGCTGACCTTTTGGTTAGCAAGCTGAGCTCTTAACTACTGCATCACAAGGGCTCCACACGAGTTTTAGACAATGCCAAGTTGATTTTAGCTCCCAGCATCTGTTTTTTTAGTTCTGGGCCTGTGGAATGAATAGATTATTTCATAGATTTGGGAAGATCTGAACCTTCAGCCTTTTAGTAGGCAGGTACAGAATGTTCTCCCACACCTGTGCAAAGAGGCAGGCAGGCAGGTTGAGCCTCTTATAACATTTCCTGGGGCAGAAATCCATCCAATGATAATCCCTTTTCCTCATTTAAGTTGGATTTAGGGTTAAGGCCTTTTCTTATTTTAGTTCAGTTTTCTCACAAAAACTTTATAACGTTATATGTTCATTGTGTGGTCATTTTGTGAATTTTTTAAAAATGTGAACAGTTATTGGTGTGATCGTTACTTGAGAACACCATTTAGGAGCCCCAAATGCTATCTCCAACTTTACCTTAAAAAAAAGAAGGGAAAAGGATTAAACTCATGGTAAATACGAAGGTGCTCAGGTCCCCCCCCCAAAAATTTAACCAAAGTAAGTGTGGGATAATTGTTATAATTTAGTTATACCAGAGATTTTCAGAAAAAAGAGTCATCTTGAAAAAGATTTGATTTAATTACTAAAAATATTTAAGGCTCATAATTTAAACAAAACCACATGTAACAACACATGGTAAGAGTTTTATGGTATTCAAATTAAATGCACAAGTTACAAACAAAAATGTTTTAGTTAAATACATTTTGACAAAGCGGTTGTTCCTTGTCAGGTCGATGAAATTTACTTGAGTAATGTTTCTCTTGGCAATAGCCTGTATGCTCCAGGGGTGAGTGTTTTTCTGTCTTTTGTTTTTAAACTCCAGCTGCCGATTAAGAACATAAGCATGTACAAAATGGGTCAAACCAAGAAGTCCCAATCTCTCATAAATATACATATACATCTATGTTTATATATATCCACACACACACATACATATACGTTTATTCACCAGGCACTCCTTAGAAACTCTATGGGCCAGTTCTACTCCTTCCTGTAGAGTCACTATGAGCAGGAATCGACTCAACGGCAAAGGGTTTTTTATATATATGTTTATGTATGTGTGTACACATACACTATAAGTATGATCATAAATATAAAGTTATAATATAAATATAATATAAAATATAATACTAATATATTAATTATACATTAATATATGGTTATATTAATATATAATTAATTATATGTTATGACATATAATTAATTATATTAATATATTAATAAAATATAATATAATAAAATATAAAATACAGGAAATAAAAATAATTTTGTATCAAACTTATATTAACATTGCCGTTTTCCTTTACATCAAGCTTTTCTTCTATTCTCATGGATGTGGAAGTATATATCATTGTCTTTTTTTCTCCCTGAGTTTAAATTTTTTTCATACGTACTTACTGTTTTAATCATGGTTTTCCAGAAAGAGAGAGAGATTTTAAGGAAATTGGTTGGCTCATGTCATTGTGGGGGCTGACAAGTCCAAATTCCATAGTTAAACTAAAATAAATCAAACCGTTTGCCGTCAAGTCAATTACAACTCATAGCAACAATATAGGTCATAGACGAGCTGTTCCGTAGGGTGTCTGAGTCTGTAATCTTCATAGAAGCAGACTGCCGCATCTTTCTCCTTCAGAGCTGCTGGTGGTTTGAACCTTCGACCTCTCAGTTTGCAAGTGAACACTTAACCACTGCACCACCAACAAAAAGCCAAACCAAATTCATTGCCTTCGAGTGCTTTCTGACTCAAAGTGACCCTATAGGACGTAGTGGAACTGCACTATAGGGTTTCCGTGGAGAGGCTGGATTCAAACCGCAAACCTTTGGTTAGGAGCCGAGCTCTTAACCACTGAACCACCAGGGCTCCCATTGTGCTACCAGAAAAAACCAAACCCCTTGCTGTCAAATGAATTCCAACTCATAACACCCTCATAACTGCCTCATAGAGTTTCCAAGGAGAGGCTGGTGGATTTGAACTGTCAACCTTTTGGTTAGCAGCCAAACGCTTAATCAGTGCGCCACCAGGGCTTCTTATTTCTGCTATACAGGCAGAATTCCTTCTCTCTGTGAAACCTCACTGTTTGCTCTTAAATCCTTCAGCCGACTGGGTGAAGCCCACCCACATTATTGAGAGTAATCTCCTTTACCTACAGTCAACTGATAGTAGATATTAATCACATATATAAAATACCTTCGCAGCAACTGCAAGACTAGTGTTGGACCAAACAACTTGGCACCATAGCCTAGCCAAGTTAACACACAGAATTAATCATCATATGTACTAATCAGTACTGTTTCTTCTGTAAATTGCCTGTTTACCTTTGTACATTACTATATTGGATTATATTTTTATTTATATCGTCGTTCATATATGTTACTTGACATTTTGACTTACTTTCATAGTAGAGATTTTATATATATATATATAATTAAATTTGTTTTTATTTGTATACTTTGTCCTCTGTTGGGCAGGACCGCTTCTTTTTTTTTTTTTAATTTTTCAAAGCTGTCTTTGCTATATATACACTTTTAAAATTCAGATTAATTTCCGTTTGGAAAGCACATAAAACTTATCATTTCAAATGCATTGAAATTATAAATCCATTCTGAAAGATTGACAGTTCACAGTAATGAGTCCTCCTATCCAAGATCAGGAGCCCCTGGATGCCACAAACAGTTAAGTGCTCGAGTACTAGCCAAAAGGTTGGCGGTTCGAACTCACCCAGAGGTGCCTTGGAAGATAGATCTGCTTCCTAAAGGCCACAGCCTTGAAAACCCTGTGGAACAGTTCTATTCTGCACACATGGGGTCCACCTGAGTCAGAATCAACTCACCAGCAACTAACAACCATATCTAAGGTCAGAAGTCCCTGGATAGCTACAACTGTTAAGTGTTCAGCTGCTAACCGTAAGATTGGAGGTTCTAATTCACTCAGAGGCACCTTGGAAGAAGGGCCTGGCAATCTACTTCAGAAAGATCACAGCCACTGAAAACCTTATGGAGCACAGTTCTGCTTTGACACATGGAGTCACCATGAGTCAGAATCGATTCAATGGCAATTGGTTTGGTTTTTTTAATCCAAGATCATAACGTGGCTGTTTACCTAATCTTCTTTTCTGTCTTAAAATAATGTTTAATTACTTAATTTTTATGTTTTTTATAAGTCATTCCTATACATATTATAATTTTTACTGATATTGAGAATTTAATTTTATTTATATTAATCTTAAATGGTATAATAATATTTAAAATATGTTTTCTAATAGACATTATATTGAAAAACATTTTACCTTGTGCCTCAGAAATGAGAAAAGCTGGAACAGCCTAAAGCAGAGAAAGTCACAGGGTAGAAAAGACAGCAAATAGATTATATGAGAGAATTCCCAGCGACAATATTAGGAAATAACTGTTCTTCTAATTTGAGAGGTTTAGAGGAAGCAGAGGAGGGAAAAGAGTCTGTCTGAGTGCCCTGGGACCCACTATACCCACCTCTTTGGGATTTAATGAAGTGGGAGGACTTCAGAGAAGTTAGAAAGTTTTGGAAAATGGAGGTGACTTGGGCCTCGTTTCCCTTCAGGAGTTCTGAGAGAGGACCACCTTGCAGGATGGCCCCAGCCAACATAAACTCATTGCCATCATGTCAATTCTGACTCATATCAACCCTATAGGACAGAGTAGAACTGTGCCATAGGGTTCCCAAAACTGTAATCTTATGGAAACAGACTGCCACATCTTTCTCCCACAGAGCAGCTGGTGGATTCAGACCGCTGCCCTTTTAGTTAGCAGCTGAGCGTGTTCAGCGCTTGGACACCAGGGCTCCTCCCAGTCAGCGAGGCAGTCATAAAAAAACAAAAATATATTAATGCAGCACGTTTAGATAGGTAGATAGATGATATGTAATAGATTAGATAGATGAGAGAGGAAGAGAGAGAGGAAGGGAGGAAGGGAGGGAAGGAAGAAAGAAGGAAAATAGAAAGATATAGAGACAGATAATAGGCTAAACCAACACTGTTTTTCGTGGCTGTTATATGACTTGGAAGAGGCCTAGAGGTTCCCGTATACTGGCATGAGCATCAATCCCAACTTCCAGCTGACCCACCAAGGGGCTGACAATAAAAGAGCTTCCATATCCTACTAGTTGAGGAGGACAAAAAGATCTCAGAGCAAAGGCTGAAGGCTACTTAAGTGGGCTAGTTAGGGAGCATGGCTGGAATTCAGAGGAGGGTCTGCTTTATTACTGATATGCCTTCACTGGCACAAACGAAAACATCAAAGCCCGAAGAGGCTGAGGCAACCGATAGAGAATTTTACCAGCCTGAGATCTCACTACTGCCCTTAGACCCAAGGCAAATATCCCACAGCACAAACGAGCCAAACACCATGCATTTGAGTGGCTTTCACTCATATCTCCTCATTTTTACGAGGGCATTTAAGGTGCTTTTTATAATCAGGGTGACCATATAATTTATTGTCAAAATGATGACATTTTTGAAAGAAAAAGGAAGGTACTGCAGATATTTTAATTAATATTATTTGAAATATTTATTAACAGAGTTTTTTTAGTAGATGTATAAAAATAGCTCTAATCTATATTTTTAAAGCAATCCTTTCTAAAGAAATATTCAAGTGCATAAACGCAAAACAGAATAAAGCTTTTTTAATTGGTTATGTAAAATAAAATAATCACTTTTAATTCATAACCACATACTCTAATAATACATCAAGGGAAACTTTATAGAAAAAAAGGGTTTTATACCAATAGTCTTATATTTTTTCATAGATATAAAACTCCCTGAAATCATCTTTTAAGCTGTAATTTTTGTTTCTAAATTTGGAATTGTTGACACCTTCAATGACTTTGCTCTGTAGACCACAATATTTTAATGACTAGAATATTTTCTATGTTATTATTCCATAGTCTATACTCTGCAGACTATATTATTCTATGTAGTTGCTAAGATTCTTGGTGATTTCAGAGGATGATTTTATTTTTTCGTATGTTAACAGGTAACTATTTCAGCCCCCATATCTTTACAGCTATTGTCTTTTTGTCTCGATTCAGAGTGAATTTTATCAACAAATATGTTTATCGAACAAAACTCAGTCAAATGAACTGGTTGCTGCTGAGTCGGTTTTGACTTATAGAGACCCTATAGGACAGAGTCGAGCTGCTCGCATAGAGTTGCAGGGAGTGGCTGGTGGATTCGAAATGCTGACCTTTTGGTTAACAGCCAATCTCTTAGCCACTGCACCAGCAGGGCTCCAGCTGCCCGTAGAGTTTCCAAGGAGTAGCTGGTAGATTTGAACTGCCAACCTTTTTGTTAACAGCCAGTCTCTTAGCCACTTACAACAAGGGCTGCAGCTGTCTCTGTTTGTGAATCCTTTGAAATCTTTGCCCGATTTAACTGCTGCAAAATATGCCCTATAAATTCCATTTTATTTTAATACAAAATATTTTATCCAATTAAAAACAAACACTCCATCAACATAATTTTCTCTTAAGCTGAGATATTCCAAAGCACACTTATCAAATTTCAAAATAAATAAGCAAATAAATATTGTGATCATTTGAACCGTCATTGTTTCTTCATTCTATTATAGGGACTAATTTCAATGTGTTCCTGTTTATAGGTTTGCTGTGAGCTGGAATTGACTCGACAGCAATGGGTGAATACCTGTTTAGAACTGTTTTCATAATTACTATTTGCTAAAAAACCTCAAAAACTAAAATTTTAGCACTTCCTTCATAAAATAATATGATTAAATAGTCCCAGATGATTTTGAACAAAAGCAACTAAAATTTAGTGAACCCATCTATCAAAAGTTCAGTGTAATTGAAGAACATGTAAGCTGATTTACAAAAAACTTTGAAGAAAGTTTCAAACGTATTGAAAATTTAACTGATTACAAGCAGAAAATAAAGCATATTTTGCCGTGATGACATTACTACTTTTAATTCAACATAAGCTTTGTCACACACACACACAAAATTGTTGTTTAGTTACTCTAACTGTATACATACTTAAAAAGCCACAAAATCTGGCAACTACAGCTTCTCTTCAATTCATAGAGTTTAACAGATTTTATGCATGTAAAATGAATTATATATGCATCACAACTAATTCTAAAAATATTGAAGCTTCACAACTTTTTTAAATTTAGTAAGGACACTGTTTTTTATCACAATAATGAGTTACACCAAAATTTATATTCAGATGTGTCATAAACAAGTGAGGTTTATTTTCAATGTTGAAGTTTCTAAACAAATTTAAGACAAAATTTAAAATTACAGCAGATAGTTCATCTTTACTAAAATGTTATTCCAAAAGCTTTACCATATTTACAGAATTAGATTTGAAAATTAAACTATTTTAGGATTAACTTAACCAATTTTCTCCTTGAAGTGGAACATGACACTGAAACAAGCCTGATATAATTTCAGCGTTTGCTAATTTCCATTTACGCACTCTTCTAAGAAACCTTGGAATTGAAAAAAAAAAAAAAGATATATCCAAATGGAGCCCTGGTGGTGCAGTGGTTATGATCTCAGCTGCTAGCCCAAAGGTGGGCAGTTTGAATCCACCAGCCGCTGCTTGGAAACCCGAGGAGGCAGTTCTACTCTGGCCTAGAGGGTCACTATGAGTCTGAATCAATTTGAGGGCAACAAGGTTTATATCCAAAAAAAACCATCTGATCTAAATGAAAACTCTTTTTCTCCTAGAGTGATATGCACATATTTTCCCTGCAACTGCATATGTTAAATGATCATTTTTTGATAAAAAAAAAAAAAAAGTGATAGACTTCTTAAAAGGACTTTAGTTTTGAAATAGATGCTAATTCTTTTCAGTTGATTTTTGTCTTGTGGGTTTTATGTGGACAGCAATATCCCTGTGGCCCTCTTGGCATACAGGAAACATTGATGAACGTTTTGTGCAAGTTTCAAATGCGTCATCAGCCTTGTTGTGGAATGGAAATATGTTGCTTCATTTTTTGTTAAATATTGACCTTTCTTTGAGCCCATTGCTACTAGAAGGGTTTATTGGAAAATATGAAGGTGTTGTCATTAAATAAAATTAATAAACAGTTGCAGATTTAAAAGCATTCAGATTGGTTGTTGGAGGTGGAGCCAAGATGGCGGAATAGACAGATGCTTCTGATGAGCTCTCTTTACAACAAAGACCCAAAAAAAACAAGTGAAATGAGTATATTTATAACAAGCTAGGAGCCCTGAGCATCAAAGGCAACCTTAGAAAATGAACAGTGGGGCAGGGGGAGGAAGAGATGGTTCAGAAGCAGAGAGTAGTTACCCAACCTGAATTGTGGGGAGCCCTCAGGCACCATTCCCAGAGCAGCGGCGGTGGGCTGGTACTAGCATTCGGCCATAGTTTCCTCAGGGAGAAGTAGCCAGACACACAGCCTACTCACACCTCTGGAACCAGAGAACGGTCCTCTCGGCAAAGCTAAGTACTTGTTTATATTTTAACCCGCCCCCCCCACCCCCAAGCCAGCTTCAGTGGCTGCATTCTCTGGGCCTGAGATAGGCACTGCTGACTGCTTACAGCCATCTTCCCAGCCTTGGAGAAGGAAAAAATTTGCAACTGGGGGAAAAGATAATTTGCCAGCTCCACTAACCAGGGGAGCTCAGGACAGAAGTGGCTCCTGTCCATGCATAAATGGTCTGTGGACTTTGAGCACCTTTCCCCTCTGCATGGACCTGTGTGGGCCTATTTCGAGAACCGGTCCTGGTTCGCAGACTCAAACATTTCAGCTGTGCAGTGGAAAGGTGGGTGTTTGATGTTTGACGTTGCTTTGCCTATTGAACAGGGTCCTCACCTACCCACATCAGGGGCCTAAGGACTGGTAGATCCACTCAGGTCACCCAGTCACCCTCGACAGGTATCCAAAGATAACTGTACCTCCCAGGCCTTACAACCAAAAACATTGGGTGCACATGGTCCTTCTGCAGAACCCACCCACCTGCATGCTATAGGGAACAGGGACATACTTGCGTCAGAGACACTTGGGAGTCAGTTCTCAACCCCTGCCTTGTTCAGAGTGTGAACCCCTGCTGCAACCAGATACTGGTACCTACACCATTCACCCACACCCCTCTAAGACTGTAGGACAGAGCCTTTATGATCAGCTACCTGGACACCTGAGCTGAATTCATACAAGAAAACTGAATGGACTCCTAGACTGATATACCTGATAACAGCTCTAGCCAGCTGGGGACTGGATGTCAGAGCTCCAAAGGTGAAAATAATCAAGCTAGCTCACTCAAGCAACCCATAGGGGTATACCAAAACAAAACAAAGCAAGCAGCTACGACACAGTAAGCAAACATAAACTAATACAATAACTTATAGATGGCTTGGAGACAACAGTCAATATCAAGTCATATAAAGAAACAGACCACGATCACCTCAACAAGCTCTCAAAACAAAGAATCAAAGGATCTTGTAGATAAAAGTGCTTTCCTGGAATCACCAGAGGCAGAATAAAAAAGTATAATATACAGAAACCTTCAAGACATCAGGAAGGAAATGAGGCAATATGCAGAAAAAGCCAAGGAACACACAGATAAAGCAATTGAAGAAATTAGAAAGAATATTCAGGAACATAATGAAAAATTGAAAAAGCTGGAAAAATCCCTAGACAGACAGCAATCAGAAATTCGGAAGATTAACAATAAAATTACAAAAGTAGACAACTCAATAGAAAGTCAGAGGAGCAGAATTGAGCAAATAGAAGCCAGAATTTCTGAACTTGAAGATAAATCACTTGGCATGAATATATTTCAAGAAAAATCAGATTAAAGAATTAAAAAAAATAAAGAAACCTTAAGTTTCATGTGGGATTCTATCAAGAGAAATAACCTATGAGTGATTGGAGTACCAGAACAAGGAGGGATAACAGAAGATAGAGAGAATTGTTGAAGATTTGTTGGCAGAAAACTTCTCCGGTATCATGAAAGATGAGATGATATCTATTCAAGATGCTCATTGAACTCCACATAAGGCAGACGTTAAAAGAAAGTCAGCGAGACATATCATAATCAAACTTGCCAAAACCAAAGATAAAGAGAATTTTAAGAGCAGCTAGGGATAAACAAAAAGTCATGTACAAAGGAGAACCAATAAGAACAAACTCGGACTATATGGCAGAAACCATGCAGGCAAGAAGACAATGGGATGACCTATTTAAAAAATTGAAGGAAAAAAATTGCCAGCCAAGAATCATATACCCAGCAAAACTGTCTCTTAAATGTGAAGGTGAAATTAGGACATTTCCAGATAAACCAAACTTTAGGGAATATGTAAAAACCAAACTAAAACTACAGGAAATACTAAAGGGAGTTTCTTAGTTAAAAAATCAATAATATCAGGTATCAAACCCAAGAGTAGAAGACTGGGCAGAGCAGTCAGAAGTCAATCCAGACAGAGAAATCAAAAAAACAAAGCAAGATTAAAAAAAAAAAAAACACGCAAAACAGGGTAAGAGCAATGTTATTATGTAAAAGAAGACAACATTAAAACAATGAAAAGGGACTAAGAAATGTAGTCATAGATCTTCCACATGGAGATGAAGGTACAGTGATACAAAGAAATAAAAGATAGGTTTAAATTTAGAAAAATAGTGGTAAATAATAAGGTAACTGCGAAAGAGACAACCTATCCTACACATCAAAATAAAATACAAGAAAAAAATAGAGACTCAGCAGAAACAAAATCGACAACAATGAGTATGAGGAAAGACAATATATAAAGATCATGAACCCAGCACATAAAATAAAGTGGGAAAAAGAAACTGTCAACAACACACAAAAAAAGACATCAAAATGATAACACTAAATTCATACCTACCCATGATTATGCCGAATATAAACAGACTAAATGCAACAATACAGAGACAGAGACTGGTAGAATGGATTAAAAAACGCGATCTCTCTATACGCTGCCTACAAGAGACACACCTTAGATTTAGAGACACAAACTAAAACTCAAAGGATGGAGAAAAATATATCAAGCAAACAACAATCAAAAAAGGTCAGGAGTGGCAATATTAATTTCTGACAAAATAGACTTGAAAGATAAATCCATTATAAATGATAAGGAAGGACAGAATATAATGATTAAAGGGACAATATACCAAGAATATATAACCATACTAAGTATTTATGCACCCAATTACAGGGCTGCAAGATACATAAAACAAACCCTATCAGCACTGAAAAGTGAGATAGACAGCTCCACAATAATAGTAGGAGACTTCAACACACCACTTTTGGTGAAGGAAAGGACATCCAGAAAGAAGCCCAATAAGGACATGGAAGATCTATATGCCACAGTCAACCAACTTGACCTCACAGACAAATACAGAACACTCCATCCAACAGCAACCAAGTATACTTTCTTTTCTAGTACACATGGAACATTCTCTAGAAAAGACCACATATTAGGTCACAAAGGAAGCCTTAGCAGAATCCAAAACATTGAAATATCACAAAGCATCTTCTCTGACCATAAGGCTATAGAAGTGGAAATCGACAACAGAAAAAGCAGGGAAAAGAAATCAAACACTTGGAAACTGAACAAAATACCCTGCTCAAAAAAGACTGGATTATAGAAGACATTAAGGATGGAATAAAGAAATTCAGAGAATCCAACGAGCATGAATACACTTCCTATCAGAACCTTTGGGACGCAGCAAAAGCAGTGGTCAGAGATCAATTTATATCAATAAATGCACACATACAAAAAGAAGAAAGAGAATTATCCCTACAACTTGAACAAACAGAAAGAGAGCAACAAAGGAAACCCTAAGGTACCAGAAGAAAACAAATAATAAAAATTAGAGCAGAACTAAATGAAATAGAAAACAGAAAAACAATTGAAAGAATTAACAAGACCAAAAGCTGGTTCTTTGAAAAAATCAAAAAATTGATAAACCATTGGTGAAACCAATGAAAGAAAAACAGGAGAGGAAGCAAATAACCTGAATAAGAAATGAGATGGGTGATATTATAACAGACCCAACTGAAAGTAAAAGAATCATATCAGATTACTATGAAAAATCATACTTAATAAATTTGAAAACCTAAAAGAAATGGATGATTTCCTAGAAACACACTACCTATCTAAACTAACACAATCAGAGGCAGAAAAACTAAATAGACCCATAACAAAAGAGATAGAAAAGGTAATCAAAAAAATTCCAAGAAAAAAAAGCCCTGGCCTGGATAGCTTCAGAGTAGAGTTCTACCAAACTTTCAGAGAAGAGTTAACACCACTACTGCTAAAGGTATTTCAGAGTATAGAAACGGAAGGAATACTACCAAACTCATTCTGTGAAGCCAGCATATCCCTGATACTAAAATCAGGTAAAGACACCACAAAAAAAGAAAATTACAGACCTATATCCCTCATGATGTAGGGTTGCTATGAGTCAGAAGGACTCAACGGCCCTGGGTTTGGTTTTTTTTTTTTTTTTGGTTTATCCGTCATGAACTTAGATGCAAAAATCCTCAACAAAATTCTAGCCAATAGAATTCAACAAAATATCAAAAAAATAATTCATCATGACCAAGTGGGATTCATACCAGGTATGCAAGGATGGTTCAACATTAGAAAAACAATGTAATCCATCACATAAATAAAACAAAAGACAAGAATCACATGATTTTATCAATTGATGCAGAAAAGGCATTTGAGAAAGTTCAACACCCATTCACAATAAAAACTCTCAGCAAAATAGGAATAGAAGGAAAATTCCTCAACATAATAAAAGGCATTTAAGCTAACAGCCAACACCATCTGAAATGTAGAGAGTCTGAAAGCCTTCTTCTTGAGATCGGGAACCACACAAGGATGCCCTTTATCACAGCTCTTATTCTACATTGTGCTGGAGGTCCTAGCCAGAACAATTAGGCTAGATAAAGAAATAAAGGGCATTATTGCCAAGGAAGAAGTAAAAGTATCTCTATTTGCAGAAGACACGATATTATACACAGAAAACCCTAAGGAATCCTCAAGAAAACTACTGGTACTAATAGAAGAGTTCAGCAGAGTATTGGTATACAAGATAAACATACAGAAATCAGTTGGATTCCTCTACACCAGCAAAAAGAACATCGAAGAGGAAATCACCAAATCAATGCCATTTACAGTAGCCCCGAAGAAGATAAAATACTTAGGAATAAATTTCACCAGAGATGTAAAAGACTTATACAAAGAAAACTAAAATACACTTCTGCAAGAAACCAAAAGAGACTTACATAAGTGGAACAATATACCTTGCTCGTGGATAGGAAGACTTAACATTATAAAAATGCCTATTCTACCAAAAGCGATCTATAGATTTAATGCAATTCCGATCCTAATTCCAACAACATTCTTTAACCAGACGGAGAAACAAATCACCAACCTCATATGGAAGGGAAAGAGGCCCCAGAAAAGTAAAGCATTACTGAAAAAGGAGAACTAAGTGGGAGGCCTTATTCTTCCTGATTTTAGAACCTATTATACTGCCACAGGAGTCAAAACAGCCTGGTACTGGCACAACAACAGACACATAGACCAATGGAACACAATTGAGAATCCAGACATAAATCCATGCACATATGAGCACTTGATATTTGACAAAGGCCCCAAAACAGTTATATGGGGAAAAGACAGTCTTTTTAACACATGGTGCTGGCGTAACTGGATATCCATCTGCAAAAAAATGAAACAAGACCCATACCTCACTCCATGCACAAAAATGAGCTCAAAATGGATCAAAGACCTAAATATAAAATCTAAAATGATAAAGATCATGGAAGAAAATAGGGACAATGTTAGGAGCCCTAATACATGGCATAAACAGTATAGAAAACATTACTAACAATGCAGAAGAAAAACCAGATAACTGGGAGCTCCTAAAGATCAAACGTCTATGCTCATCCAAAGGCTTTACCAAAAGTGTAAAAAGATAACCTGCAGACTGGGAAAGTTTTTAGCTATGACATTGCTCATTAGCGTCTGATCTCGAAAATCTACATGATACTGCAAAAGCTCAACTGCAAAAAACAAATAACCCAATTAAAAAATGGGCAAAAGATATGAACAGACACTTCACTAAAGAAGGCATTCAGGTAGCTAAGAGATACATGAGGAAATGTTCAGGATCATTAGCCATTAGAGAAATGCAGATCGAAACTACAGTAAGAATCTATCTCACTCCACTAAGGCTGGCATTAATCCAAAAAACACAAAATAATAAATGTTAGAGAGACTGGAACACTTATGCACTGCTGGGGGGAAGGCAAAATGGTGCAATCACTTTAGAAATTGATTTGGTGCTTCCTTAAAAAACTCAGAATAGAACTACCTTACGATCCAGCAAGCCCACTCCTTGCAATATATCGTAGAGAAATAAGAGCCCTTACACAAACAGATATATGCACACCTGTGTTCATTGCAGCACTGTTTACAATAGCAAAAAGATGGAAGGAACCAAGGTGCCCATCAACGGATGAATGGATAAATAAATTATGGTATATTCACACAATGGAATACTATGCATGGATAAAGAAGAAAGACGAATCTGTGAAACATTTCATAACATGGAGGAATCTGGAAGGCATTTTGCTGAGTGAAATTAGTCAGCTGCAAAGGGACAAATATTGTATAAGACCACTTTTACAAGAACTCAAGAAACACTTTAAACAGAGAAGAACATATTATTTGATGGTTATGAAAGGGGGGAGGGAGGGAAGGTGGAAAGGGGGTATTCACTAATTAGATAGTGGGTAAGAACTACTTTAGGTGACGAGAAAGACAACACACAATACAAATGAGGTCAGCACAACTGGGCTAAGCAAAAAGTAAAGAAGTTCCTGGTATAAACTGAATGCTTCGAAGGCCAGCATAGCAGGGGTGGGGGTTTTGGGACCATGGTTTCAGGGGACATCTAAGTCAGTTGGCATAATAAAATCTTTTAAGAAAACGTTCTGCATCCCACCTCAGAGAGAGGTGTCTGGGGTCTTAAATGCTAGCAAGCGGCCATTTAAGTTGCATCAATTGGTTCCAACCCACCTGGATCAAAGGAGAATGAAGCACACCAAGTACACAAGGTAATTACGAGCCCGAGACAGAAAGGGCCATGTAAACCAGAGACTACATCAGCCTGAGACCAGAAGAACTAGATGGTGCCCAGCTACAACTGATGACTGCCCTGACAGAGAACGCAACAGAGCACCCCTGAGGGAGCAGGAGAGCAGTGGGATGCAGGCCCCAAATTCCCATAAAAAGACTAGTTTTAATAGTCTGACTGAGACTAGCAGGACCCTGGTGGTCATGGCCGATGGTTCTGTTGGCCCAGAACAGGAACCATTCCCAAAGACAACTCTTCAGAGAGGGATTGGACTGGACAATGGGTTGGAGAGGGATGCTGGTGAGGAGTGAGCTTCTTGGATCAGTTTGACTCTTGAGACTATGTTGGCATCTCCACCCCGGAAGGGAGATGAGAAGGTAGAAGGGGTTAGAAGCTGGTGAAAACGGACACGGAAAGAGAGAGTGGAGGGACGGAGCGGACTGCCTTATTAGGGAGAGAGCAATTGGGAGTACGTAGCAAGGTGTATATAAGTTTTTTGTGAGAGCCTGACTTGATTTGTAAACTTTCCCTTAAAGCACAATAAATATTTAAAAAAATAAAACCATTCAGATTAATTTCTGTATGGCCATAGGAGTATTTCTCAGCTTATAATTCTCCATGACACTTGGACAATTTGGCTGACGTATCACAGAGCTCACAGGTTTTACACCAAGTGGACAGCAGGGAGAGTAAAACTGAATATCTCTCCTGCCACTACCCAGGTCAGGAGGGAGCTGTCCTTGAAAGGGGGATGTTGGTTTGCTGTGACTGAAAGGATCTGGTAATTGTTGATGTTGGCTGGTTTACAGATTTAGCCTGATATTAAAATAGTCTCATACACTATTTTTCAAGACCATGGGAAAATCTAGAAGTAAAATTGAAGCTCTGCCAAACCAATAATCCACCCCAAACCAATAATAGCATATTTTAATGCAAAAAATATAATAGTATCTAATTTAAAAGTGTAGAACAAATGCTAGCCAGAGAAGACATGATGGAAAAAAGAGTAATCCAGGACTGCCTTGACTAACCAAGACATACGGTTAACCCTTACCATGACAAAGAGATTTCTTGGTTATCAGAAGGGAAGAAGAGAAATTCTAAGGCTGGACATTTTCCCATAAGAAGCTAAGCTCCCTGAAAGACATTGAATTATCTTTAATTAATAAACATAAGTTATTCTTCCTCAAATACAATCCAGTCAGTCAGAATGGAGGTTCATATTAAGATGAGAACAGTTATAAATAGTTGAAAACAAATACTACTTTGTTTTTCAGATCTGAAAGTAGTATGTATTTGTTTTAACCCTGCTGCACCTGGGTGCCTGTTACTCATTCTACGGTCATGTCCTTTGGAAGACTTCTCTGATTTATCCTTCTGCCCCATCCTCCAGCCTAGTCTAGGCCCCCTCCCCTAAAATCCCAAAGCGTGCTCTGCTTACTCCTCTCTAAGTTTCCTCACAATCTGGTAGTTTGTCTGTTTAATTGTCAGCTTCCATTGTACTGTCAACACCTTGAGGACAGGAGCCAGCTCATTTTGCAGTTCCAGCACCTCACGTGGTTCTTCACATAATATAGACATTAAGTAATGATTTATTAAATTATTTTCAGGTCAAAATTTTAGTAATAAGTTTTCCCCCCCTGGTGGTATAGTGGTTAAGAGCTACGGCTGCTAACCAAAAAGTTGGCAGTTTGAATCCACCAGCCGCTCCTCGGAAACCCTATGGGGTAGTCCTACTCTGTCCTATAAGGTCGCTAGGAGTCAGAATCGACTCCACAGCAACGGGTTTAGTTTGGTTTGGTTTGGTTTGGTTTATTACTCTAGGTCTCCTAATATCTGTAAAACCAGGTGCTGTCGAGGTGATTCTGACTCCTGACAACCCCAGGTGTGTCCGAGGAGAACTGCGCTACACAGGGTTTTCAGTGGCTGGTTTTTCAGAAGTAGATAACCCGGCCTTTCTTCGGGGCTGCTAATGCTTCTGTTAACAGCTGAGCGCACTGATCATGTGTACGACCCAGGGACTCCCCCTGATAACTGTAACCTCCTCAATTTCTTGTGTTTACTTAAAGTAAAAAAATAAACTTGAGTTTCTCAAGATAAGTTTTTTTTTTTTTAATCTAGTTTTTTTTTTTTTTTAACATGAAGGAGAAATGGGATATGAAATACTGGACACTTGGCATGCTTTCTTCCAGCAAGCTTGCAAAGAACCTGAGGAAAAATTGCAATTCTTTTCTTTGAATATTACAAACTCCTCAACATAGTTATTGCGTGTTTATTTAACACATTTTTTAAAATTTTTTCTGCTTCAAATTATGATTTATTGTTTAAATATGTAGCAGTAGTGCATTTTCCTCAGGTCCTTGCACTCAATGAATTGTACATATTTTTTAAAATTCTTAATAAATTCATCTTCAGCCCCCATTCACCAAGCCCAGGGAAAAGTCCAATATGATAAACTCTTCAGGACTCTCTCCCTCGCGGAGTTATGCAACAGTCTGAGGAATGGAGGGTCTTGAACAAAAGGCTCTCAGGCTGTAGCTGCTTCTCCTTAGGGGAACCAGTGCCTTTTACCAGACAAGGGCTGTCGGCTGCCTTGTGGGCATTGTCCACTGTAGGTTAGCCTAGAGGTGTTCATCAAGAAGTTCAGGCTCCAGAGGCCTTTTCTGTGCCCCTCCAGGTTACAGCTACATTTTATTTCCCATCCACTCAGATATTCCCACTGCTACAGCCCATTTGATTTACCTGCCTTTACAGGGCTACCAGCAATTAGCACAATATTAAATGTGCACATGCCCTTGGATCTCACTCTCAGCTTTATCCTTGTCTATGAGGGTGTCCTCCCATTGCTGGAAGAGTACCAACTGTTTCTAATGCTTTATTTTATGATGCACTTTAATACTTCAGAAAGAATTTTAAGGATGTATTGATGATATCATAAAACCGAAGTGCTAGAAAGGGCTTTGGAGTTCATCTATTTTAACTAAGCCAGTGATGGGATGTTCCTTAAGACATTCCTGACACATGATTTCCCAGCCTCTGCTTGAGGGAAATTTACTACCTTATCCATTACACTGGCAGATAGTCCTAACTACTAGGCTTTTCTTCCTTGTACTTAGCTGAAATAGGCCTCCTTAGGTTTCTTATTTGTTTTATTACCTTTCTGTCTTCACTTCGGCCATGCTCTTTCCAAGGCAGTCTGTAAGATTCTTCCTATAGCGTCATTCTCCCTTTATATATTATTACTTTGAATACATTCAGATGTTCTATAATTTTAGTAATAATTTATAGAGAAGTCACTCTTAAATCTGTATCTCCAATTGTGGCCTTACTTTCAACATATATGTCAATGATTTTAAATATTTTCAGCATGGCTGAGGCTTGTTAGCAGCAACACCTGCACTTCCTACTACTATCTTACCCCGTGTGCCCCAAAATAAACTCACCACTCACACACACACGTCTTCCTCCTTCCCCCTTCTATATTTCTGTTCATTCATTCATTTCACAAATCATCAAGAACCTGTTATATGTCACACACTATTATAGGTACTGGAAAATATACCAGTGAATAAAATAGAAAAAAATCTGATGTTCTAAAATTTAAATTTGGGGTGGGTGACACTGTAGAAAATTAAAAAAAAAAAAAAAACCTGATGAATATATACAATGTAAGGTAAAGATAAGTACAATAGAAAAAAGAAACATGTAAGATGGTCAGCAAAGACTACTTTGAAATGAGATATAAGCAGAGACAGTGACATAGCTATCTCTCAGTGGATTAAATTGGAAGTTTGAAATTTCTTTAATTTCTCGTTTTGCCTAGAATACATATCTAATTAGTTGCCAGTTTTGGTAAAAATGACTTACTGAAATATTACTTCTGACTTATAAGCCTTATGGACTTTTGCAAATGAGAGATAGTTTTTGTTCTGTTTTGTTATTTTTGCCTTCTCAAGAAGGCAAATAAATGGTTAGTTTACAAAGGTGAGAGTTTCTTATAAAATCCTTTCATGAGCAGTGAGACATACGACATCTGTCTACATTTCCCACCTCTCGGGTTTATTGGGAAACTTATTGTCCCACTGATAATGCATGCTGCCACAGGTGGGGACCTGCATAACTGTTTGAAACAGAAGAAATGGGTGTGTCTCAAATTACTGTTTTTACAAGGTATTGTAAGATGTGGTGCAACCCTGAGGTGTGATTGTGCAAAATTTCTGTCTTTGTACAGCTAGATAAGCCTTGTAAGTATATTTCCAGGTTCCTGCGTGTTATTTGCAGAGCCGTGGTGATGCAGAGTTTAAGAGCTTGGCTACTAACCAAAAGGTCAGCAATTTGAATCCACCAGCTGCTCCTTGGAAACCCCACAGGACAACTCTACTCTGTCCTATAGGGTTGATGTGAGTCAGAATAGACTTTTTTTTTTCTGGTCAGTTATTTGGAAGTTGCATTTGCCCTGATGATTCCATGTTCCTGAGAGTACCTCATTTTCAGGCACCGGTACAAGTTGCAATATATCTGACATACCACTAACTCTACCCCCAGAGGAACATATGCATACCACCAATCCCACCCCCAGAGTCCAGAGGGACATATTTGCCCCACATAATATGTACCAAAATCTGTATTATCTACCAAAAATTCAGACACACTTAGTAATTAAGCATGCATTTCATTAATGACAAAACATTATACCAACAAAAATTTAAAGGCAAAAAATCATTCATGAAAGAGTGAAATTTGAAACCATATCAAGGAACTGTTCATAGGATTTTACATTAAAGTCCATTTGTCTGTATTACACTTTGAATGAATCTTTTATCTATGAAGGATTTTTCTTAACACTATGCTTTGGTCATTTGGAAAATTAATTCCATGGGTTATTTAATCTTCCAAATGTTGACACATTTCATTTTACAGTATCAAAAGATCACTTTTGTTACTATAACCATTGAGTTCATCAAAAAAAAAAAAAAATTATTAAGTATTGGGAAACTGTTAAACATGGTGGTGAAAATAATTATTCAAAATTTCTAATACTCACTGGAAATCTCAAAATCTATAATTGATAACAAATACTGTCAGTTGTTCCCCCTAACATGATAGGTTCACTTCTTTTATTTTTGCAAAAATGGTCCACCAACTATGCAAACATAATAACCAGGGTCTTTTCATCATTTTTTCCAAGTAAAAATGGTTTTTCACACACAAAAAAAGGTATTTCAGCCCACAACTCAACCACCCCAGAGCTTTTCCTTGAAAGAACCAATGTATTATACTATGCCGCAGAAGTCTTATATGCAATTCCCATTTTGACACAAAAATATTTAAGATGTTTATTAAATAAAAGTATTAATTGTTACCACTTCATCAAATAATTTAACAGTTATAATTGTTCCTGCTTCATTGTTTATTTTCTTAAATGAAGGTGGCAGTGTTTTCACTGCCAAACTGTGGCAGTGAAGAACACAATAACTGCCGGCACAGTTTGGTGGCCCCACCTTGATTCCTGCCAGAGTACCGGAAGTTTTACTGTACCCACCATTGTCTTTTCACCTTCAGGGCAAATGTCAACACAGTGAAAAAAGGCAACTGGTGTCACTATTAAGGCTCCTTGGTTCCCTAAGCCATTTGCAGTCTGCTTCTAACCCAAAAGTTGGTGGTTTGAACTCACCCAGCTGCTCCATGGGAGAAAAGTCCTGACAATCTTCTTTTGTAAAGATTATAGCCAAGGAAACCCCATGGAGCAATTCTACTCTGCAACGCATAGGTTACCATGAGGTGGGGCCTACTAGTCGACAGCTACAAACAACAGTCGTTATTATTTTGAAAAACACTTTTGACTGTGTATCCCCTTCAGGGTCTTGCTAGAGTAATATTTCTAAAACACAACTTCCATCACATCACTGTCTTGCCTAAAAAATTTCAGTTGTTCTTCATTGCCCACAGGGAGGACAAAAATCAAGCTTTCAACCTGGAATTTACACTTTACACAATTTTACATTAATTTATCTTTTAATTCCCTATTCTCCTTTACTCAAACAAGCCCTAGACTAATGAAGCTATTTGCTGTTCGTGTTACTGGTGGCATAGTGGTTAAGACCTACAGCAAGCTACAGCTGCTAACCAAAAGGTCGGCAGTTCTAATTCACCAGCCGCTCCTTGGAAACTCTATGAGGCAGTTCTACTTTGTCCTATAGGGTTGCTATGAGTTGGAAGCGACTCGACGGCAATAGATTTAGTTTTGGTTTTTTGTTTGTTTGTTTTGTTACAAACCAAATAAACTGAGAGCTGGACCATATGAAGAAGAATGCATGTGATGGTCAAGGTTATGTGTCAATTTGGCTAGGCCATGATTCTCAGTGATTTGGCAGATATTCTATAATCATCCTCCATTTTGTGATTTAATGTGACTAGCCAATCTGTTGAAAGCCAATCAGTTTCCTTGGGGTGTGGCCTGCATCCAATAAATGTGGATATTCTGGGAAAGCTCTCTTGGGATCCTGAATCCTACTCATCACCCTCAGACCTCTGGCTCATGGGATCTGAGCCAGCAGCCTTCTGCCTGAACTGCAGATCTTTGAATTTACCAACTCTCACAACCCTGTGAGCCAGCAGACTGCTGCCTAACCTACTGATTTGGGTTCGTCATCCCTTGCAACCACATGAGTCAGGAGAAGCCTCCAGCCTGATGCCTGACCCATGGATTTGGAACTTGCCAGCATCCACAACTGTGTGAGCCTTTTCCTTGAAATAAATCTTTCTTTTTGTATTTGTAGATACACCCTTCACTGGTTTTGCTCCTCTAGAGAACTTAGCCTAAGACAATTTGGCATTCCAATCAGAGAAAGACTCATTAACAACCCCTGATATGCAAATGATTCAACCTCTCTTGCTGAAAGCAAAGAGGACTTAAAGCTCTTACCGAAAAAGATCAAAGACCACAGCCTTCGGTATGGATTGCACCTTAACATAAAGAAAACAAAAACCCTCACAACTGGATCAATAAGCAACATCGTGATAAATGGAGAAAAGATTGAAGTTGCCAAGGATCCATTTTACTTGTATTCACAATGTCACCCATGGGAGCCACAGTCAAGAAATCAAATGTCATATTGCATTGGGTAAATTTGCTATAAAAGACCTCTTTCAAATGTTAAAAAGCAAAGATGACACCTTGAGGACTAAGGTGCCCCGACCCAGGCCATAATATTTTCAATCACCTCGTATGCATGCGAGCTGGACAATGAATAAGGAGGACAGAAGAAGAATTGATGCATTTGAATTAAGGTGTTGGCAAAGAATATTGAATTTACCATTGATTGCCAGAATAATGAACAAATCTGTCTTAGAAGAAGTACAGCCAGAATGCTCCTTGGAAGCAAAAATGGTGACACTTGTCTCATGTACTTTGAACATGTTATCAAGAGGAATCAGTCCCTAGAGAAGGACATCATGTTTGGTAAAGCAGGGGTCAGCAAAAAAGAGAAAGACCCTCAATGAGATGGATTGACACAGTGACTAAAAACAATGGGCTCAAACATAGCAATGATTGTGAGGATGGTGCAGAACTGGACAATGTTTTGTCCTGTTCAAGGTTTTGAATCAGTTCATAAAGGTTCAGTAATTGCAGAAGTAAACTAGGGCAGTGTATGCACTCCATAGCAACCAAATCTGTTACCTGTTGGATTTTGAGCTGAGTAGGAAATAATGGTACCCCACTCTAAGATGGCAGCCAACTGTGCTGCTTTGAATGTGTGTCACTCTCCACAGCCCTGCCAATAATCCAATATCCCACATCAGGCTCCTGAAACTGCCAGGATACATGAGAGGGGTTGGATTATTGGCAGGACTGTGGAGAGGAACACACATTCAATGTGGCAAGGCCAGGCAGCATCTTTGAGCAGGGCAGCACTGTTCCTTTCCACCTTGAGTCAAAATCTGAGGGGCAACAGATTTGATTGTTATGCAACACATATGCTGCCCTCATTTAAGTTGCAAGTACCGAACCACTACCAGTTCGAAGACCTGGTTCTGCTGTGCATGAGGTCACTATGACTTAGAACCAACGTGACAACACCTTAACAACAACAACTTTATAAACCCTGGGACTTTGCAATTGATTTCCAATAATGGTGCTATTTCTTTTGCCTGAAGTGCCTCGCCTTCTCTCACTTTCTCTATGTGCAAGGCCCTGAACTGTTTCCAAGATCTAACACAAATGAGGCTTAACAGGATATCATAGATTCCTCCTTCAAATGCACTTTGTACATGTCCCCTGGCACTGACTATCTGGTGCTAACACCTCACATTCCGGGAAGCCAAGCAGGGTGCCTGACATACAGTTGTTGAATAAGCAAGTAAGCCATTCATTTCTACGCTTCACTGCAGCTACAAAGTGAGACAATTGGCAGAATTAAGGTTAATGTCTTTGACCCCTGAATAAAGTTATTTTCCATTGTAAAGCTTATTATTGCAGAAGGCAATTCATCTTACAGCCTTGATCTCATCAGCCAGTCTATTATCCTTAACATGTTCAGACTTATATAAAGCCTGCCAACTGAAAGTGTAAGGAGGTTAAAACACTTTGAACTGTGTAGAAGGATATTGATTTTTATTTTAAGTTATGCTTGAAGGTGGCTATAGAGGCCCTATTACCATTTAGTTATTCTCCTCAGCACTCAGTAAATTACTCAGAATAAAGGCATTGCTGTATAAATGTAGACATCTCACTATTTTCCTTCTGGTTTTTAACAAGTATTTTACAGGCCATAATGCAGAAGCATAGTGTGATTATGAAATGTCCGTATTGAAATAACTTGGTGTGGATAATTATTTAACACAAGAATAAGCTAAATATGTGGTCTATAAACTGCATTAGACAGAAACTAAAACTGGTCCTTGATGGAATTTCAGAAGCAGCCCTGGTGGTACAGTGGTTAAGCATTTGACTGCTAAGTGAAAGGCCCGTAGTTCGAATCCACCAAACGCTCAGTGGGTGAAAGATGTGGCAGTCAGCTTCCTTAAAGATTACAGCCTTGGAAACCCTATAGGGTAGTTCTGCTCTGTCCTAGGGGTCGTTACGATTCAGGGTCAACTCAACAGCAATGGGTTTTGATTTGCAATTTCTTTTAATAGGAGATCCTGAGGAAAATTTAGAATGTAAAAACAAAATGAAGTTTCCGTTCACTTCTCCATTTATCTGTCTATATTGGGACAAAAATCTCACATATTTTGTCTTCAGTGATTTCAGATATGGAAGAAAAGGGTCCCTGTCTTCCACAGACAGCACCAATAAGAACTGGTGCCTATTTTACCATCTTTAAACATTCTTGAGAAATGTTCATCTTTTTTTCTCTCTAGGTAAAATGGTATTTATAATGAGTATATTACAGAATTTATGATTAAAAATGAAAATCTTCTATCATTAAAAACCTGTTGCTGTTGAGTCAATTCCAACTCATAGCCACCCTATAAGACAGAGTAGAACTGCCCCATATGGTTTCCAAGGAGTGCCTGGTGCATTCAAACCGCTGACCTCTTGGTTAGCACCCATAGCTCTTAACCGCTATGCCACCAGGGTTTCCTTTCTACTATTAGTAGTAAAATTATTATTAACTGCAGAGTTCTGTGAAATGTATTCCTATGTAGGCAACTCAAGCACAGTTCTTCTGGTGCTAAGTCCAGAAGTCTTGAGGACAGTCCTGCAGGTTCCCATATCTGTTCTGAAACCAGAAATTTCAGATGTGCCTCCTTCCATTTGCAAGACTTTACAACCTCTACAATATAGTGTTCCCTCCATAATGAGCCATCATCACTCTAATGGTACTGCTGATGACAACTTTCGCGGGAGAATCCCGGGCAGTCCCAAGAGATCCTGTAATCAGTGTTTTTCTTGATACTACCTTGGCCATTGCCACTGAAGTCTATGCTGCTAGGTGTGGCCAAGGTGGGTGTGTTTGGGCCACTGGCACCAGGTGCTACCTCATCTAAATCAGGTTCTTCTCTCTCTGCAAGGTTCTTCCCAGGCACTGGGGGGAGAGGCTAGTGGTAGCCCCTTCCGTGCCAATACCTGCTCAGCCAAACCTGTTCCACCCCATGTTTTAAATCATGCCCAGCTCCTGCCACCCCAAAGCTTGTTTCCAGGAGAATCTACTTAGGTCAAAACCCCTTGTTTGCTTCCTCACGGACTTAGAGCTCCTGTGCCCTTTATCTGGCTGCTTAACTTAATTCAGAGGACAGCCCATGCTTCCTCTCGCTTTCTACCTCTAAACATTTTGCAGCAAATAACTCGTTGGTCAGGTGCCATTCATATTTCACTCTCTCTGCAGGCTTCAAGCTTACATTTCAAGAGTTTCTCACTCAAAGGAAAGAAAAGGATAAAATTTTGCTTTTCTTAGATACCTTCTCTACAGAAATAAGAACTTCTACTCTATGAAAAGCTGCTGACTTTATTACAAGAGGCATTAGTTAATCCTCTCCTGAATTCACCAAAAGCATGCGCAAATGTTTCATCCTCTGTAATTATTCGGGGTGGATTTTCTTTGTACTCTGATTTTCTCTGAGTTGCAAACATGTCATTTTTAAATATTGTTCTGTCTGGTTTGGGTCTTGGAACATAAAAATGGATTCCATAAGCAAGGGAGAATAAGGAAAACTAAAGGCACAAGGGAAAGGTTAGTCCAAAGGCCTAATGGACTGCAACGACCACGGCCTCCACCAGACTGAGTCCAGTACAACTAGATGGTGCCCGGCTACCACCACTGACTGCTCTGACAGGGATCACAATAGAGGGTCCCAGACAGAGCTGGAGAAAAATGTAGAACAAAATTCTAACTCACAGAAAAAGACCAGACTTGCTGGTCTGACAGAGACTAGAGAAACCCTCAGAATATGGCCCCCAGACACCCTTTCAGCTTGGTAATGAAGTCTCTCCTGAGGTTCACCCTTCAGCCAAAGATTAGACAGCCTGGTAATAGGGAACCCAAGAGAAGGGAGAGTGTTGACGTGTCATAGTATTGTTAACCAATGTCATAAAACAATATGTGTACTAACTATTTAATAAGAAACTAGTTTGTTCTATAAATCTTCATCTAAAACAAAACAAAACAAAAACCCATGGCAAGTCAAGCTGATTCTGACTCATAGCGACCCTATAGGACAGAGAGGAACTGCCCCATAGGGTTTCCAAGGAGCGCCTGGTGGATTTGAACCGCCAACCTTTTGGTTAACAACCATAGCTCTTAACCACTACACCACTAGGGTTTCCTTCATCTAAAGTACAATTTAAAAAAAGAAAAAAATTCACACAACCCAAAAAAAGTTAGATTCTGTAAACTCAGAGTTAATGGTCAAATCAAGAAAATATCAGCTCAGGTACTTTCCAGGTGCTAGAGTTTAGGTCATTTTGTAATCAGTGGCAATTTTGGTTTTAAGAGTCTTGAAATTTTTGAGAAAAGGTCAGGGAAAAGCTAATGGAGTAGAACCAAAACTGAAAGGGCTGAATTAAGCCAGCATCTACCCATCCCCAGAAAAGAATGTCTGTGAATGCCCTTTAAAGTTTCTACATGCCATGCCATGCCATGCTTTTTAGTTGCCTATTTCATTTCCTTACACTATGTGGCGAGCGTTCCACATGGGTACACTTCAATAGACTTTTGTAAAATGGAAATGGATGATACCCAGATCAGTTAATAGAGTTAAGACCGTTCTTCCCACCCTGTGTGAACTGTATAATTGTCTTTTTAAAATTTTACTTCTTTGAATGTCCTTTTTAAGTTCTTAATACTTTCATTATGTTTTGCCTAGTTGGGTACACAATGAATGATCTCATTTTTGAATGGCAAGATGAGGCACCTGTACAAGTGGCAGAAGGACTTACTTTGCCCCAATTTCTGTTGAAAGAAGAGAAAGATTTACGATACTGCACTAAACATTACAATACAGGTAGGAATTGAGTATTCCTCGTTACAATTATGAATCATGGTTTTAAAATCTTCAGATGTTTCTTCATCACAGGTTGGGTGAATTCTTTTAACTTATTGTAGTTCAGTGTTTTCCATAATCGTAGAGAAGAAAACGATGTATTTGAAGCTCGCGAATGCTTCGGCTCATTGTATATTGTTACATAGTTGGCTTGTAAGGGACCAAAGAAATGTGTGAGTCATTTTTTTGTAAAAAGCCCATAGTTACATAGTAATGATGTTTAAAAATAACTACACGAGCAATAAAATGTAATTTTTAAACACTCCTTGGGGAGTAAACATTGTGTTTGTTAGCAAAATGAAAGAAAAAATGTACTTTTTTTGAAGTGTCACTTGCCTAAACTTTCCTTTTGGCCACATTTTCAAGAATTTCGAGTTATCTTTAAGGGCCTGCTACTACCAGCATACCAGCATAGGAAACTTCTGCCTATGAGAACAGATATCAGATAGCGTTATCAACAGCAATGTGTGATATTTGTACATTCATGAGATCTGTTACTGCTCTCAACCGACGTAGGTTATTATTTCCCTAACACCTATTCTAACTGCATGAGCTGTTCCTATGAATTTCATTAAACCGCCCACCAATGTGGTGAGTGCACGGTTTCCCACTAGCATCATCTGCTGCTCTTATCCTTTCAGTACAATAACTATGATTCTTCTTGGGCTCAGCATTTTCCAAAACGGTGATCTGACCTGTCACCATACAAGGTCCCTAGCCTCTCTTATCCCCTTAATCAATTCACAATAGCTCCGTACAAAGTCATTGCCTTTTCCTTAACTCAGAAGTGAGGCTGATATCTAATTTAGTCGGCAGTTCAAGGTTAACATCTCAATACAAAGATAAAGGGCAGGCAGGTCAATAGTAGTGTTTTGCTCAGCTACCTAGAGGCAATTGGAATAGAAAGGAGATAGGCTAAAAAGCCTCCAGGGTTAGAGAGCTGATGTTGTAAGCACCATCCAGGGGGGAATTTTTAAGATAGGGAGGTTTCAAGGTCATCCCTCAAAAGCAAGCTTGCATATAGCTAAGAGTTATCTACCAAGTTGTCACAGGTTAGAAGAAAACAACTTACATTTTTAAATGCCTACCATAACCTAAGAATTGAATAGATGTTTTCTCAGATGATACCACAAAAGCATAACAAATTTACAGTCTAAGAAATTATAGCACAGTAATCTGTATTATACAGCATAAAAAAAAAACTAAAAAATATTGTTCTCAATCAGGTATGCAATTAACTTGCCCAGACCTCAAACTCCTGTAACATAGAGGGATTCTTCTGCTAATTATTTTCCAATAATAGGTTTAGGAAGCACATAGTAAGGCTATATAATGTCTGCAAATTGAATGAGTAAAACACAAGGCCACATAAGTACAGCACTCGCAAATAACCCTTTCCTACTATAAGATATAAAACACTTAGGTTAAAAATGCGTTCACACACAAATGAATTTCCCAGGTATGAAAGTTTTACTTAGTTTTGTTTTCGTTACCCCCAGGTTACCTTAATTAAGTACTACAGGAATCACAAGGACCTGTGATCTGTCCCTTTTCTATCTCTCCAAACCTTCTTCTACTTCGCTCCCCCTTGCTCTGGCACCTCCTGCCACAATGACTTTCTCACACACCAAAATCATTCCAGCCTCAGGGCCTTTGCATTTGCTCTTCCTTCCGCACTTAAGGAAGCTCTTTCCCCAAATTATCCCAGGCCTAATATTCTCACATCCTCCAGGTCTCCACTTCAATGCCACTTAGCCAAGGGACTGTCCTTCACAAGTGTTTCCCATCCATCATAACCCTTTGGCCCTAGGCAACCACTAAACCACTTTGTGTCTCTACAGACTTATAGTTTCTGGGTATTTCATCTAGATTCATATATGGACTCTTCTGACTGTTTTCTTTCACTTAGTATGTTTTCGAAGTTCATCTATATTGTTCTTAGGTGCCGCCAAGTCGATTCTGACTCACAGGACCTACACACAGCAGAACAAAACACCGCCCAGTCCTGCATCACCCTCATGATTGTTGCTATGCTTGAGCGCATCATTGCAGCTACTGCGTCAGTCCATCTCATTGAGGGTCTTCCTCTTTATCACTGACCCTCTACTTCACCAGGCATGATGTCCTTCTCCAGGGACAGATACCTCCTGACAACATGTCAGAAGTATGTGAGATGCAGTCTCGCAATCCTTGCTTCCAAGAAGCATTCTAGTTGTACTTCTTCCGGGACAGATTTGTTTGTTCTTTTGGCAGTCCATGGTATATTCAGCATTCCAACACCACAATTTAAAAGTGTCAATTCTTCTCCGGTCTCCATTACTCATTGTCCAGCTTTCAAATGCATATGAGGCAATCGAAAACACCATGACTTGGGTCAGGTACACCTTAGTCCTCAAGGTGACATCTTTGCTTTTCAACACTTTAAAGAGTTCTCTTGCCCAATACAATGCGTCTTTTGATTTTTTGACTGTTGCTTCTATGGGTGTTGATTGTGGATTCAAGTAAAATGAAGTCTTTGACAACTACAATCTTTTTTCTGTTTATAATGATGTTGCTTATTGGTCTAACTGTGAGGATTTTTGTTTTCTTTTCGTTAAGGTGTAATCCATACTGAAGGCTGTGGTCTTTGATCTTCTTCAGTAAGTGCTTCAAGTCCTCCTCACTTTCAGCAAGCAAGATTGTTTCACCTGCATAACACAGGTCATTAATGAGTCTTCCTCCAATCTTGATGCCCCATTCTTCTTCATATAGTCCAGCTTCTGGGATTATTTGCCCAGCATACAGATTGAATAAGTATGGTGAAAGGATACAACCATGACACACACTTTTCCTGACTTTAAACCATGCATTATCCCCTTATTCTGTTCAAACGACTGCCTCTTGATCCATGTACAGATTCCTTATGAGCACAATTAAGCGTCCTGGAATTCCCATTCTCCATAATGTTGTCCATAATTTGCTATGATCCACATAGTCGCCTGCCTTAGCACAGTCAATAAGACACAGGTAAACGTCTTTCTCGTATTCTCTACTTTCAGCCAGGATCCATCTGACATCAGCAATGACATCCTCAGTTCCACGTCCTCTTCTAAATCCAGCTTGAATTTCTGCCAGTTCTCTGTCCATACGCTGCTGCAGCCTCTTTTGAATGATCTTCAGCAAAATTTTGCTTCCAAGTGATATTAATAATATTGTTCGATAAATTTCCGAATTCAGTTGAATCACCTTTCTTAGAAATAGGCATAAATATGGATCTCTTCCAGTGAGTTGGCCAGGTAGCTGTCTTCACATTTTCTTGGCATAGATGCGTAAGCACTTCCAGGGCTGCATCCATTGGTTGAAACATCTCAATTGGTATTCCGTCAATTCCTGGCCTTGTTTTCACCAGTGCCTTCCGAGCAGCTTGGACTTCTTCCTTCAGTACCAGCAGTTCCTGATCATATGTTACCTCCTCAAATGGTTAAACATCCACCAATGCTTTTTGGTATAGTGACTCTGTGCATTTCTTCCATCTTCTTTTGATGTTTTCTGCATCATTTAATATTTTCCCCACAGAATCCTTCAGTATTGCAACTCAAGCCTTGAATTTTTTCTTCAGTTCTTTCGGCTTGAGAAATGCTGAGTGTGTTCTTCCCTTTTGGTTTTCTATCTCGAGGTCTTTGCACATGTTATCATAATACTTCACTTTTTCTTCTTGAGCAACACTTTGAAATCTTCTGTTCAGCTCTTTTACTTCATCATTTCTTCCTTTTGCTTTAGCTACTGTACTTTAAAGAGCAAGTTTCAGAGTCTCTTCTGACATCCATTTTGGTCTTTTCTTCCCTGCCTTTTTAATGACCTCTTGCTTTCTTCAACTATGATGTCCTTGCACAACTGGTCTGGTCTTTGATCACTAGTGTTCAATGTGTCAAGTCCGTTCTTGAGACAGTCTCTAAATTCAGGTGGGATATACTCAAGGTTGAACTTTGGCTCTCATGGACATGTTCTAATTTTCTTCAGTTTTGGCTTGAACTTGCATATGAGCAATTGATGGTCTGATCTGCAGTCAGCTTGTGGCCTCATTTTGACTGATGATGTTGAGCTTTTCCATCGTCTTTTTCCACAAATGTAGTCCATTTGATTCCTGTGTATTCCATGTGGCCAGGTCCATGTGTATAGTCACCATTTATGTTGGTGAAAAAAGGTATTTGCCATGAAGTCTTGGTCTTGCAAAATTCAACCATGTGATCTCTGGCATCATTTCTATCACCAAGGCCATTTTTTTCCAACTACTGATCCTTCTTCTTTGGTTCCAACTTTCACATTCCAATCCCCAGTAATTATCAGTGCATCCTGATTGCATGTTCAATCAATTTCAGACTGCAGAAGTTGGTAAAAATCTTCAATTTCTTCGTCTTTGGCCTTAGTGGTTGATGAGTAAATTTGAATAATAGGAGTATTAACTGGTCTTCCTTGTAGATGTATAGGTATTATTCTATCACTGACAGCATTGTACTTCAAGGTAGACTTGAAATATTCTTTTTGACAATAAATGCAATGCCATTCCTCTTCAAGTTGTTATTCCTGGCATAGATGACCATATGATTATTGGAGTCAAAATAACCAATATCAACCCATTTCAGCTCACTAATAACTAGGATATCAATCTTTATGTGTTCCATTTCCACCTGTATTGTTGCATATATCAATACTGCATTTCTTTTTATTTCAAAATAATATTCTATCGCACAGATATACCACATTTTGTTTATTTATTCATTAGTTGATGAACTTTTGGTCTGTGCTTCCAACTTTTGGCCATTATGAATAATGCTGCTATGAAGATTCACTTAAAGGTTTTAGTGTGGACATATATTTCATATCTCTTGTGCATATATCTAGAAATGGTGCTCTAGGGCATATGGCAACTCTATGTTTAATATTTTGAAGAACCGCTAAACTGTTTTCCAAGAAGGCTGTACTATTTTATATTCCCATAAGTGATTTATAAAACAAAATAAAACAAAGCCATTGCCATGGAGTCGATTCCAACTCATAAAGATCCTATAAGACAGAACTCCCCCATAGGGTTTCCAATAAGCAGCTGGTGGATTCAAACCGCCAGCCTTTTGGTTAGCAGCTAAATTCTTAACCACCGCATCACCAGAGCTCCATAAGCAATGTGTAGGGGTTCCAGTTTCTCCCCTTTTTTGCCAACACTATTTTCTGTCTTTTTTAATATTAGCCATTCTAGTGTGGTCACTGGATGGCATAAATTGTTTGTGCTCCACTATTAACCTAAAGATTGTTAGTTTGAACCCACACAGTGGCATCATGAAAGAAAGGCCTCGCAATCTATTCACATAAAGATTACAGCCGAGAAAACCTTACAGAGCAGTTCTACTCTGTACACACATGAGGTCACCGTGAGTCTGAATCAACCCAATGGCAATGGGTTTTAGTGTGTGTGAAGTGATAATTCATTGCGGTTTTAATTTGCATTTCTCTAATGATTAATGATGAGCATCTTTTCATGTGTTATTGGCCATTCATAAGGGTAGCCCTGGTGGCACAGTGGTTAAAGTGTTGGCTGCTAACTAAAAGGTCAGCATTTCAATCTCACCAGCTGCTCCACAGAAGAAAGATGTGGCAATCTGCTACCATAAAGATTTACAGCCTTGGAAACCATATAAGACACCTCTACTCTGTCCTACAGTGTTGCTAGGGGTGAGAATCTATTTGACGGCAATTGGCATAAAGGAGTATCAGCCCTTTGTATATCTTCTTTGGCAAAATGTGTATTAAATCCTTTCCCCATTTCCTAATCAGAGTATTTGTCTTCTTATTGATTTCCAAATACTTTCTCCTAGTCTGTGAGTTGACTTCTTATTTTTCTGATGGTGTCATTTAAAGCACGAAAGCTTTTAATTTTGATGAAGTCAAATTTATCATTTTCTTAATCACTTGTGCTTTTGATGTACTGAAATCACCACTTAATCCTAGGTTATGAAGTTTCATGTTTACATTTTCTTCTAGGAGTTTATGATTTTAGCTTTTACATTTCTATCTAGGATTTATTTTGAGTTAAATTCTGTGTGTACTGTGAGGTAGGCGTCCATATTTTATTTTGCATGTGAATGTCTAGTTCTCCCTGTGTCATTTGTTGTAAAGACCATTCTTTTCCTATAGAATTGTCTTAGTCCTTTGCCAAAAATCAATTGACCATGGATGATCATTTCTGGACTCTCGATTTTGTTCTATTGATCTGTGTCTAGCTTTTTGACATTTCCACAAACTCGAGATTACTGCAACTTTGTAGAAATTTTTGAAATCAGAAATGTGAGTCTGGGGAGGCGGGGCCAAGATGGCTGACTAGGTAGACGCCACCTCGGATCCCTCTTGCAACAAAGACTGGGAAAAACAAGTGAATCGATCACATACATGACAATCTACGAACCCTGACCAACAAACACAGATTTAAAGAGTTGACCTGAGTGACAGAGACTGAGAACAAACAACCACGGGGAAGCAGCGACTGTTTTCGGAGCCTGGAGCCAGCGTCCCAGTCAGGAAACCTTAGCGCCAGGCTTTGGACTGGGCACAGGGGAGCTGAGCACGTCATCCTGAGATGGCACAATCACGAGGTGCAGCCCTAACCCCCTGAACTGACCTCAGTGGAAGCCCAGCCAGGGCACTCAGGCAGCGCAACAATGTGGCTGACAGGAGGAGAAGTCACCGGGAGGCAGTGACTGGTTTTGGAGCTGGGAGTGCAGCATCCCAGCCGGGGAACCTTGACGCTGGGCTTTGGACTGCGAGCGGAGGAACTGACCGCAGTTTCTGAGACAGCGCAAGCAGGGGATGCGGGCCTGACCCTTGGGGACAATCTCTACACAGCCAGCGCACACAGTCAACGACGCACCCCTCGGGAATCTCAGATAAAACAGTCATCCCAACAAAGATAAGTAACTTTGTCTATATTCCGGGGTGCTACTCTCTCCTATTTATCTGAACCCTCCCCTTCCCTTCCCAAGGAACACACTGATAAAGCAGTTGAAGAACTCAAAAAGATTATTCAAGAACATAGTAGAAAAATTAATAAGTTGCAAGAACATAGAGAGACAGCATTCAGAAATCCAAAAGATTAACAGTAAAATTACAGAATTAGACAACTCAATAGGGAGTCAGAGGAGTAGACTCGAGCAATTAGAATGCAGACTGGGAGATCTGGAGGACCAGGGAATTGACACCAATATAGCTGGAAAAAAATCAGATAAAAGAATTCAAAAAAATGAAGAAACCCTAAGAATCATGTGGGACTCTATCAAGAAGAATAACTTGCATGTGATTGGAGTCCCAGAACAGGGAGGGACAACAGAAAACACAGAGAAAATAGTTGAAGATCTGTTGGCAGAAAACTTCCCTGACATCATGAAAGACGAAAGGATATCTATCCAAGATGCTCATAGAAACCCATTTAAGATTGATCCAAAAAGAAAATCACCAAGACATATTATCATCAAACTTGCCAAAACCAAAGATAAAGAGAAAATTTTAAAAGCAGCCAGGGATAAAAGAAAGGTCTCCTACAATGGAGAATCAATAAGAATAAGTTCAGACTACTCAGCAGAAACCATGTAGGCAAGAAAGCAATGGGATGACATATACAGAGCACTGAAGGAGAAAAACTGCCAGCCAAGGATCACATATCCAGCAAAACTCTCTCTGAAATATGAAGGTGAAACTAAGATATTTACAGATAAACACAAGCTTAGAGAATTTGCAAAAACCAAACCAAAGCTACAAGAAATACTAAAGGAAATTGTTTGGTCAGAAAACCAATAATATCAGATACCAGCACAACACGAGGTCACAGAACAGAACATCCTGATATCAACTCAAATAGGGAAATCACAAACACAAATTAAGATTAATTTAAAAAAAAAAAAGTTCAAAACAGGGAATCATTGAAGTCAATATGTAAAAGATCACAATAATAAAAAGAGGGACTAAATACAGGTGGCATAGAACTGCCATATGGAGAGGGATACAAGGCGATATAGGACAATACAAGTTAGGTTTCTACTTAGAAAAATAGGGGTAAATATTAAGGTAACCACAAAGAGGTATAACAACTCCATAACTCAAAATAAAAACCAAGAAAAACGTAATGACTCAGCAAACATAAAGTCAAATACTATGAAAATGAGGAACACACAAGTTACACACAAAAACGTCTCAGCACAAAAAATAAGTGGAAAAATGAAATTGTCAACAACACACATAAAAAGGCATCAAAATGACAGCACTAAACACATACTTATCTATAATTACGCTGAATGTAAATGGACTAAACGCACCAGTAAAGAGACAGAGAGTCTCAGACTGGATAAAGAAACACGACCCGTCTATATGCTGCCTACAAAAGACACACCTTAGACTTAGAGACACAAACAAACTAAAACTCAAAGGATGGAAAAAATATATCAAGCAAACAATAAGCAAAAAAGAGCAGGAGTAGCAATATTAATTTCTGACAAAATAGACTTTAAAGTTAAATCCATCACAAAGGATAAAGAAGGACACTATATAATGATAAAAGGGACAATTGACCAGGAAGATATAACCATATTAAATATTTATGCACCCAATGACAGGGCTGCAAGATACATAAATCAAATTTTAACAGAACTGAAAAGTGAGATAGACACCTCCACAATTATAGTAGGAGACTTCAACACACCACTTTCGGAGAAGGACAGGACATCCAGTAAGAAGCTCAATAGAGACACGGAAGACCTAATTACAACAATCAACCAACTTGACTTCATTGACTTATACAGAACTCTCCACCCAACTGCTGCAAAGTATACTTTTTTTTCTAGCGCACATAGAACATTCTCTAGAATAGACCACATATTAGGTCATAAAACAAACCTTTGCAGAATCCAAAACATCGAAATATTACAAAGCATCTTCTCAGACCACAAGGCCATAAAAATGGAAATCAGTAACAGAAATATTAGGGAAAAGAAATCAAACACTTGGGAACTGAACAATACCTTGCTCAAAAAAGACTGGGTTATAGAAGACATTAAGAAGGGAATAAAGAAATTCATAGAATGCAATGAGAATGAAAATACTTCTTATCAAAACCTCTGGAACACAGCAAAAGCAGCGCTCAGAGGCCGATATATATAGATAAATGCACACATACAAAAAGAAGAAAGAGCCAAAATCAGAGAACTGTCCCTACAACTTGAACAAATAGAAAGTGAGCAACAAAAGAATCCATCAGGCACCAGAAGAAAACAAATAATAAAAATGCATTACAGAACAGAAAAACAATTGAAAGAATTAACAAAGCCAAAAGCTGGTTCTTTGAAAAAATTAACAAAATTGATAAACCATTGGCCAGACTGACTAAAGAAATACAGGAAAGGAAACAAATAACCCAAATAAGAAACGAGATGGGCCACATCACAACAGACCCAACTGAAATTAAAAGAATCATACCAGATTATTACGAAAAATTGTACTCTAACAAATTTGCAAACCTAGAAGAAATGGATGAATTCCTAGAAAAACACTACCTACCTAAACTAACACAATCAGAAGTAGAACAACTAAATAGACCCATAACAAAAAAAAGAGATTGAAACGGTAATCAAAAAACTCACAACAAAAAAAAGCCCTGGCCCGGATGGCTTCACTGCAGAGTTCTACCAAACTTTCAGAGAAGAGTTAAACCACTACTACTAAAGGTATTTCAAAGCATAGAAAATGATGGAATACTGCCTAACTCATTCTATGAAGTCACCATATCCGTGATACCAAAACCAGGTAAAGACATCACAAAAAAAGAAAATTACAGACCTATATCCCTCATGAACATAGATGCAAAAATCCTCAACAAAATTCTAGCCAATAGAATTCAACAACATATCAAAAAAAATAATCCACCATGACCAAGTGGGATTTATACCAGATATGCAAGGCTGATTTAATGTTAGAAAAACCATTAATGTAATCTACCATATAAATAAAGCAAAAGACAAAAACCACATGACCTTATCAATTGATGCAGAAAAGGCATTTGACAAAGTCCAACACCCACTTATGATAAAAACTCTCAGCAAAATAGGAATGGAAGGAAAATTCCTCAACATAATAAAGGGCATTTATACAAAGCCAATAGCCAATATCACTCTAAATGGAGAGAGCCTGAAAGCATTTCCCTTGAGAACAGGAACCAGAAAAGGATGCCCTTTATCACCACTCTTATTCAACATTGTGCTAGAGGTCCTAGCCAGAGCAATTAGGCTAGAAAGCGAAATAAAGGGCATCCAGATTGGCAAGGAGGAAGTAAAATTATCTCTATTTGCAGATGACATGATCTTATGCACAGAAAACTCTAAGGAATCCTCCAGAAAACTACTGAAACTAATAGAAGAGTTTGGCAGAGTCTCAGGTTATAAGATAAACATACAAAAATCACTTGGATTCCTCTACTTCAACAAAAAGAACATTGAAGAGGAAATAACCAAATCAATACCATTCACAGTAGCCCCCAAGAAGATAAAATACTTTGGAAGAAATCTTGCCAAAGATGTAAAAGACCTATATAAAGAAAACTATAAAGTACTACTATAAGAAACTAAACAGGACCTACTTAAGTGGAAAAACATACCTCGTTCATGGATAGGAAGACTTAACATAGTAAAAATGTCTATTCTACCAAAAGCCATCTATACATACAATGCACTTCCGATCCAAATTTCAATGACATTTTTTAATGTGATGGAGAAACAAATCACCAACTTCATATGGAAGGGAAACAAGCCTAGGATAAGTAAAGCATTACTGAAAAAGAAGAAGAAAGTGGGAGGCCTCACTCTACCTGATTTTAGAACCTATTATACAGCCACAGTAGTCAAAACAGCCTGGTACTGGTACAACAACAGGCGCATAGACCAATGGAACAGAATTGAGAACCCAGATATAAATCCATCCACATATGAGCAGCTGATATTTGACAAAGGCCCAGAGTCAGTTAAATGGGGAAAAGATAGTCTTTTTAACAAATGGTGCTGGCATAACTGGATATCCATTGGCAAAAAAATAAAACAGGACCCATACCTCACACCATGCACAAAAACTAACTCCAAGTGGATCAAAGACCTAAACGTAAAGACTATAACGATAAAGACCATGGAAGAAAAAATAGAGACAACCTTAGGAGCCCTAATACAAGGCATAAACAGAATACAAAACATTACCAAAAATGATGAAGAGAAACCAGATAACTGGGAGCTTCTAAAAATCAAACACCTATGCTCATCTAAAGACTTCACCAAAAGAGTAAAAAGACTACCTACGGACTGGGAAAGAATTTTCAGCTATGACATCTCCGACCAGTGCCTGATCTCTAAAATCTATATGATTCTGTTAAAACTCAACCACAAAAAGACAAACAACCCAATCAAGAAGTGGGCAAAGGATATGAACACACACTTCACTAAAGAAGATATTCAGGCAGCCAACAGATACATGAGAAAATGCTCTCAATCATTAGCCATTAGAGAAATGCAAATTAAAACTACGATGAGATTCCATCTCACTGCAACAAGGCTGGCATTAATCCAAAAAACACAAAATGATAAATGTTGGAGAGACTGAGGAGAGATTGGAACTCTTATACACTGCTGGTGGGAATGTAAAATGGTACAACCACTTTGGAAATCTATCCGGCGTTTTCTTAAAAAGTTAGAAATAGAACTACTATACACCCCAGCAATCCCACTCCTTGGAATATATCCTAGACAAATAAGAGCCTTCACACAAACAGATATATGCACACCCATGTTTATTGCAGCTCTGTTTACAATTGCAAAAAGCTGGAAGCAACCAAGGTGTCCATCAATGGATGAACGGTTAAATAAATTGTGGTATATTCACACAATGGAATACTACACATCGATAAAGAACAGAGATGAATCTGTGAAACATTTCATAACATGGAGGAACCTGGAAGGCATTATGCTGAGCGAAATTAGTCAGAGGCAAAAGGACAAATATTGTATAAGACCACTATTAAAAGATCTTGAGCAATAGTATAAACTGAGAAGAACACATACTTTTATGGTTACGAGGGGGGGAGGGGGGAGGGAGGGTGGGAGAGGGTTTTTTACTGATTAGTTAGTAGATAAGAACTACTTTAGGTGAAGGGAAGGACAATACTCAATACACGGAAGGTCAGCTCAACTGGACTGGACCAAAAGCGAAGTTTCCGGGATAAACTGAATGCTTCAAAAGTCAGCAGAGCAAGGGTGGGGTTTGGGGACTATGGCTTAAGGGGACTTCTAAGTCAATTGGCAAAATAATTCTATTATGAAAACATTCTGCATCCCACTTTGAAGAGTGGCATCTGGGGTCTTAAATGCTAACAAGCGGCCATCTAAGATGCATCAATTCGTCTCAACCCACCAGGAGCAAAGGAGAATGAAGAACACCAAGGTCACTCGATAACTAAGAGCCCAAGAGACAGAAAGGGCCACAGGAACCAGAGACTTACATCATGCTGAGACCAGAAGAACTAGACGATGTCCGACCACAACCGATGACTGCCCTGGCAGGGAGCACAACAGAGAACCCCTGAGGGAGCAGGAGATCAGTGGGATGCAGATCCCAAATTCTCATAAAAAGACCAGACTTAATGGTCTGACTGAGACTAGAGGAATCCCAGCGGTCATGGTCCCCAAACCTTCTGTTGGCCCAGGACAGGAACCATTCCTGAAGACAACTCATCAGACATGGAAGGGACCGGACAATGGATAGGAGAGAGATGCTGATGAAGAGTGAGCTACTTGTATCAGGTGGACACTTGAGACTGTGTTGGCATCTCCTGTCTGGAGGGGAGATGGAAGGGTAGAGAGGGTTAGAAACTGGCAAAATTGTCACGAAAGTAGAGACTGGAAAGGCTGACTCATTAAGGGGAGAGTAAGTGGAGTAAGGTGTATATAAGCTTATATGTGACAGACTGACTTGATTTGTAAACGTTCACTTAAAGCTCAATAAAAATTATTTAAAAAAAAAAAAGAAATATGAGTCTACTAAATCTGTTTTTTTTCTGTAAGATTATTTTGGCTATTTAAGGTCCCTTGCATTTTCCTATGAATTTTAGGATCAGCTTTTCAATTTCTGCCAAAAAGGCAGTTGGAATTTTAATAGAGTTTGCATTGAATCTGTATATCAATTTAGGCTGTATTGGAATCTTAACAATATGAAGTCTTCAGACCAATGAAAATGTGATAACTTTCTATTAGTTTAGATCTTTTTAAAATTTTGGTCAGCTGTATTTTGTAGGTGTTAATATAGAAGCCGTGCACTTCTTCTGTTAAATTTTTTCCTAAGTATTTTATTCTAATCATTTCTATTATAAATGGAATCCTTTACTCAACTTCATTTTTTAGATTGTTCATAGTTAGTGTATAGAAACACAATTGGTACATGATATCAAATCCTGTAGCTTACTGAACCTTCCTGAACTTGTTTATTAGTTCAAGCAGTTTTATACTGGACTTTTTGGATTTTCTATGAATGAGATCATGTCATGTGTTTCTAGAAAGTCTTACTTCTTCCTTTCTAATCTGAATATATTTCATTTCCTTTTGTTGCCTAATTGCCCTGGGTAGATGCCTCTAGTACTTGTTGAATAGAAATGACAAGAACAGACCTTTTTGTCTTATTCCAGATCTTACTGGGAAAACATTCTTTCTCTGTGTAGTATGACATTAGCTATAGGTTTTTTGTAGATGTCATTTAAAGGGGTGAGGATATTCCCTTCTATTTGTAGTTTGTCAAGTGTTTTCATCATGAAAGGGTGTTAAATATTAACAAATGCTTTGTGTCTATTGAGATGATCATGTAACTAATTTTGGTTGTTAAATTAGTCTTACATTTCTGAAAAAAATTCAAATTGGTTATGGTAAATAATTATTTTCATAGTTGCTAGATTCAACTTGCTAGTATTTTGCTGAGGTTTTTGCATCTATATTCATAAGAGATGTTGGCATGTTTCTTTTTTTGGTAACGGGGTCATACTGTTTTTGGTATCAGGGTAATACTGGTCTCATACAATGAGTTGAAGTGTTTCTTCTATTTTCTGAAAGTGTTCTTCCTTAAGTTTTTAGTAGAATTCTCCAGTGAAGCTGCGTGGTCCTATGCTTTTTTTTTGTGGGAGGTTTTTAAATTACTAATTACTTTGCTTTGCTTGTTATTAAAAATTAACCAAATCCATTGCCATTGAGTCGATTCCAACTCATAATGACCCTATAAGAGAGAGTAGAACTGCCCCATAGAGTTTCCGAGGAGCACCTGGTGGACTTGAACTGCTGACCTTTTCGTTAGCAGCCCTAACTCTTAACTACTATGCCACCAGGGTTTCCTTACTTGCTATAGGTCTATTCAAGTTTTCTATCTCTTCTTTAATCATTTTCGTTAATATGTGTCATTCGCCATATTTGTCCACTTCATCAATATTATCTAACTTAGTTATTCCTAGTATTCCTTTATAACCCCCTTTTTTTTTTCTATAAGGTCAGTAATGATGCCCACTCTTTGCTTCCTGATTTTAGTAATCAGATTCTTCTGTCTTTTTTGCTTGATACAGTCTCAATTGGAATACTTTTAATTACAAATCACAGACAACCCAAGATAAACAAGCTCAAAAATTGTAAAATAGATGATAAAATAAAAAGGTGAAAAGAAGCTTCTCATTGTTGTTTTACTAGCATTGCCAGTGTGATGGTTAAGGTTGTGTGTCAATTTGGCCGGACCTTGATTCTCAGTGGTTTGGCAGTTATGTAATGATGTAATTTGGCACTTATGTAATGAAGCAATTTGATAGTTATGTAACGAAGTAATTTGGCAGTTAGGTAAGGGTGTAATATAATCACCTTCATGATGTGATCTGATGTGATCAGCCAATCAGTTGTAAGAGGAGTTTCCATGTGACTTGCATCCAATATATATGGACATTCTGGCAAAGCTGGCTGGCTTTTCCTCACTCTGGATTCTGCATCTGGCTTATCATCATCAGACCTCGAGGTCTTGGGACTTGAGCCAGCAGCCTGCTGTCTTACCTGCTGATTTTGTATTCATCAGCCTCTGCAAATGAGTGAGTCAGGAGAAGCCTCCAGACTGATGCCTGACACAGCCTTGGGACTTGCCAGTATCTACAACCATGTAAGCCATTTCCTTGAGATAAAACTCTCTTTCTTTATATATGTATATATACACACACACACACACACACACACACACACACATACACTTCGCTGGTTTTGCTTCTCTAGAGAACCTAGAGAACCCAGCCTAAGACATTTGGTACCAAGAGCAGTTCTAAAGAAACAAAATTGTAAGCATTGATTTCTAAATTGGTTCTCAAGTCTAATTAGTCTTAAAGATGTTGATAACTCTGCTTCCAATAGAAAAGAAGACACTACTAATCCATGGCATGAGGTGACAATAGAGATACGCAAGCTATTGCCACCAATAGATCAGGTATTGATGCTCTGGATGATCACAACTCTGATACTTTTCTACAATTTCATCACAATGAGAAGTATAAGAAACCTGCTTGGTTGGTCTTACTTTCACTGGACAGAGAGCTGAAAGAAAGAGGTGAGCTCAGGGCTTAAGAGTCACAGCTTAAGCACCACATAAATGACCTCAAAGTTGCCACTTGTACCCTGAAAGAAAACTTTATTTCTTGTAGTAACAGAGCTGATATTGCTGAAAATGAAACCCAGACTCTTATCATAAGAATGGCTGAATTACAATGCCAGTTGAATTCCCAGTCTTGAATGGAGTCTGAAGTTAAAGTGAGGGCATTGATTGAGAAGAAATGGGATCCTGAACTTGGGATGGAGACATATGGGCAGATAATCAGGAAGCTTGGGACACTAAGCCCCTAAATTCTGTTGAATCACTCCTGCCAACGGAACCAGCCTTCTCACTCCCATCTGAAGAGATTACTATATCTTTGTCTGTTAAGCCACCTTTTCCAGTAAAATCATTGTCCCCTCCACCAGCATCTGATGAGATTAACCCAGCTGTGTCTGAAAAGCCTTTGTCTGAGATAGTGCCTGAGGCAGAGTCTCAGTCATCAGCCGGAGAGGAGTCTGAGTCATTGCCTGGAATATCCCCGAGGCAGATGTTTTAAAAAGCATTGCTAAATGTTGTCAGAACACGTCCTCACCACTTAGCTAGATTTAAATCCCAGCGAGCCCCAAAAGTACGAACTGTGACCCAGGAGAAGGCACACTACACTGTAAAAGAACTGCTTGACTTATCTAATATGTACAAATAGAAACCTGGGAAATATGTGTAGGAATGGCTAGTAAAGGTGTGGGATAATGGTGCAAAGAACATAAAGTTGGATTAGTCTGAGTTTATTGGTATGTACCCACTAAGCACAAATCCTTCATTCAATGTTTCAGCTCAAGGTGTTAGAAAAGGATCTAATAGTTTATTTGGTTGTTTCGCTAAGGTTTGGATTATGCGGTGCCCTTATACTAAGTGCAGCTGAAGTACCAGACCTGTCTTTGTATATTGTAGAAGAAGGCATTCAAAGGCTTAGGGAAATTGGCATGTTAGAGTGGGTTTATTACGTTATACCCACAGACCTACACATGGAGTACACAGAGGGCACACCTTTTACTACAACAGTGAGGAACAAATTTGTGAAGGGAGCCCCAACATCCTTGAAGGCTGCTGTGATTGCTATTTTATGTAAATAAGATTTGACAATGGGAACCCTCTTAACTGAATTAAGACACCTAACTGCAATGGGCTGATTGGACCCCATGGTAGTAGGGGTCAAGTGGTGACACTCAGTTGACAAAGACAAGATCCATGTGGTCACCCTAATGGACAGCAGAGTCAAAGCAGTAATCAGAGTAGTCTGATTCATATGGATTTATAGTGTTGGCTACTTAGTCATGATGTCCCTAGAGGTGAAATAGATAGGAAATCCAGTAAATATTTACTTGATCTGTATAAGCAGAAGAATTCTAGGCCATGTGAACTGCAGTTTAACTGGAATTGCCTGAACAGAGAGTCACAGCTTCTCAATCAATTCCAAGATTGAGCCAGTTTACAGACCCACAACCCACTGAATGAAGGGGAAGCTGGGTTCATTGAGTATGGACCCCATTACACTGCAAAAAATTTGTATCTTTGATCTTTCTTCCCCACTGAAAGAAGGGGAAGCTGGGTTCATTGAGTATGGACCCCACTACACTGCAAAAATTTTGTATCTTTGATCTTTCTTCCCCACTGAAAGAAGGGGAAGCTGGGTTCATTGAGTATGGACCCCACTACACTGCAAAAAATTTGTATCTTTGATCTTTCTTTCAGTCTTCTCCTAAGAGATGTATGGTCTTTTATAAGGGAGACTGCTCATTGGGGAAGAGGAAATAATCAGACTTTTGGGGAATTACTGAATACTGGCTCTGAACTGACACTAATTCCAGGGGACTCAAAACATCACTGTGGCCCACCAGTCAGAGTGGGGGCATATGGAGATCAGGTTATTAATAGAGCCTTAGCTCTGATTCATTTCACAGTAGGACCAGTGGGTCCCCAAAACCACCCTGCAGTCATTTTCCCAGTTCCAGAATACATAAATGAACTGGCAGGTGCTGTATTGGATCCATGAGAAGTTGACTAAGGGCTATTTTGGTAGGAAGAGACAAGTGGAAGCCATTAGAACTGTTCCAACCTAGGAAAATAGTAAACCAAAACAATACTGCATTCCTGGAGGAATTTCAGAGATTACTGCCACCATCAAGGACTTGAAGGATGCAAGGGAGGTTGTTTTTACTACATCCCCATTCAACTGCCTATTTAGCCTGTGCGAAAAAGAGATGGATCTTGAAGAACGACAGTGGATTATCACAAACTTAACCAGGTGGAGACTCCAGATGCAGCAGCTGTTCCAGATGTGGTTTCATTGCTTGAGAAAATTAATACATTTCCTGGTACCTGGCACGCAGCTATTGATTTGGCCAATGCCTTTTTCTTGATTGTGGTTTCAAAGGAACTTGATTGAAAAATTGGAGACAAGGAGATATGAGGAAGAGGTATGTGGATAGACCTCTCGGAATGGATCAAAGAAGTGAAGATATTTGTGTCTCATGTGAATGCTCACCAAAGGATAACCTCAGCAGAGGAGGATTTTAGCAATCAAGTGGATGAGAAAATGTGTTCTGTGCAAACCAGTCATCCTCTATCCCCAGCCACTTCTGTTATTGCCCAAGGGGCTCAGGAACAAAGTGGCTATGGTGGCAGGGATGGAGGTTGTGCGTGGGTTCAGCAAAATGGAGTTCCACTCACCAAAGATGACTTGACTACAGACATTGCGGAATGCCCAATCTAACACCAGCAGAGACCAACGTTGAGTGCCCAATATGGCATCATTTCTCGAGGTAATCAGCCAGCAACCTGGTGACAGATTAATTATATTGGACCTCTTTCCACCATGGAAAGAGCAGCATTTTGTTCTTACTGGGATAGATACTTGCTGTGGATATGGATTTGCCTTCCCTGCATGCAATGCTTCTGAGAAAACTACCATCCGTGGACTTACAGAATGCCTTATGCTGCATCATGGTATCCCACACAGCATCACCTCAGATCAAGGGACTCACTTCACAGCAAACGAAGTGCAGCAATGGGCCCATGTTCAAGGAATTTACGGGTCTTATCATAGTCCCCATCATTCTGAAGCAGCTGGCTTGATAGAATGATGGAATTGCCTTCTAAAGACACAATTACAGCTACGTGGCATTAACTTGCAGGGTGGAGGCAATATTCACCAAGAGGCTATATACGATCTAAACCAGCATCCAACATATAGTGCTGTTTCTCCTATAGCCAGGATTCAAGGGGCCCAGAAATCAAGTGGTGGAAACAGGAGTGGCACCACTCCTAGAGACCCACTCATGAAATTTTTTTTCCTGTCCCCATGATCCTATGCTATGTGGGTCTAGAGGTCTTAGATCCAAAGGGATAATTGCTCCTGCCTGGAGACACAACACTGATTCCATTGAACTGGTAGTTAAGAATGCCACCTGGTCACTTTGAGCGTTTTATGTCTCTGGATCAACAGGCAAATAAAGAAGTCATACAGGGTGATGTGACTGATCCTGATTACTAAGGAGAAATCACATTGGTATTACATAATGGAGGTGAAGAAGATTATGTCTGGAATACAGGAGATCCCTTAGGAAATCTGTTAGTACTACCATGTCTCGTGATTAAATTCAGTGGGAAACCATAGCGACCCAATTCCAACAAGACTACTAATGTTGCAGTCCCTCAGGAATAAAGGTTTGAGTTACCCAACCAAGAAAAGAACTACAACCTGCTGAAATACAGAATGAGTGGTGGAAGAAGGTAATTCTAAATATCAGTTATGACCACGTGATCTGTTGCAGAAGTGAGTGAGGACTGTAATTGTTATGAGTATTCCTTCCTAGTATGTGTGCATCAAATATTTTTGTTATTTTCACTTATGAAATATAAGATGTAAATGGGGCTAGTGTGTTTTGTTTTATGTGTGTTAGTTGCATCATATTAGGCAGAAGTATGACTTTGTAATTTTATTTCAAGATTGCGACAAGTCGCAAGGGGTAGACTGCGATGGTTAAGATTGTGTATCAACTTGTCTGGGCCATGATTCTCAGTGTTTTGACGTTGTATAATGATATAGTTACCCTCCATTTTGTGTTATAATATAATCACCTCCATGATGTAATCTGATGTGATCAGCCAATCAGTTATAAGCAGAGTTTCCTCAGGGGTGTGGCCTTCAACCAATATATATGGATTTTCTGGCAAAACTCGATGGCTATTTTTCACTCTAGACCTTGCATCTGGAAAATTGTCATCTGACCTTTGGTTCTTGGGACTTGAGCCAGTGGCATACCATATTGTCTGCTTGTCTTCGGCAGCATGTAAACCAGAAGCCCTCCCCATTACCTATCATTCTTTGATTCCTCAGCCTCCAAACACTGTTACCCAGCAGCCCATCATCTGTCCAGCCAATCTTGGGTTTATCAGCCCCTGCAGCTATATAAGTCAGGAGAAGCCTCAAGCCTGACACCTGACCTATGGTCTTGGCACTGGCCAACCTCTATAACTGAACGAGCCATTTCCTTGAGATGATTCTATCTGTTGTTCTTGTTAGGTGCCATTAAGTTAGTTCCAACTCCTAGTGACCATATCTACAATAGAATGAAACACTGTCCAATCCTGCTCCATTCTCACAATCGTTGCTATGCTTGAGCCCATTGTTGCAACCACTATATCAATTCATCTCTCGTTGAGTATTTTCTTCTCTTTTGCTGACCTTCTACTTTACCAAGCATGATGTCATTTTCCAGGGACTGGTACCTCCTGATAACATGTTCAAAGTGTATGAGATGAAGTCTCGCCATCTTCACTTCTAAGGGATATTCTGGCTGTGCTTCTTCCAAGACAGATTTGTTTGTCCTTCTGGTGGTTCAGTATTCTTTGCAACACCATAATTCAAAGGCACCAGTTTTTCTGTCTTCCTATTTATTGTTCAGCATGCATATGAGGTGATTGAAAATACCATGGCTTGGATCAGGTGCACCTGGTCCTCAAGGTGACATCTTTACTTTTTAACACTTCAAAGAGGTCTTTGAGCAGATTTGCCCATTGCAATACATCATTTGATTTCTTGATTGCTGGTTCCGTGGGCATTGATTGTGGATCCAAGTAAAATGGATCCTTGACAACTTCAATATTTCTCTGCTTATCATGATGTTGCTTATTGGTTAATTGTGGGGATTTTTGTTTTCTTTATGTTGAGGTGTAATCCATACTGAAGCCAGTGGTCTTTGATCTTCATAAGTAAGTGCTTCAAGTCCTCCTAGATTTCAGCAAACAGGGTTGTGTCATCTGCATATCGCAGGTTGTTAATGAGCCTACCTCCAATCCTGGAGGTATATTCTTCTTTATATAGTCCAGATAATTTGTTCAACATACAAATTGAATAAGTATGGTGAAAGGATGCAAGCCTTTTCTGAGTTTAAACTACACAGTATCCCCTTCCTCTGTTCAAATGACTGCCTCTTCATCTATGTACACGTTCCTCATGAGCACAATTAAGAGTTCCGGAATTCTTATTCTTTACAATGTTATCAGTTATTTCTTATGATCCACACAGTTGAATGCCTTTGCATAGTTAACAAAATACATGGAATATCTTTATGGTAGTCTCTGCTTTCAGTCAAGATCCATCTGACATCACCAGTGATATCCCTCATTCCATGTCCTCTTCTGAATCAGGTTTGAATTTCTGGTAGTTCCCTGTTGATGTATTGCCGCAAACATTTTTGAATTATCGTCATCAAAATTTTACTTGTGTGTGGTATTAATGATATTGTTCAATAATTTCCACACTGTGTTGGATCACTTTTTTTTGGAATGGGTACAAATACGGATCTCTTCCAGCCAGTTGGCCAGGAAGCTCTCTTCCAAATTTCTTGGCATGGATGAACGAGCATCTCCAGTACTGCATCCATTTGTTGAAACATCTCAATTGATATTCCGTCAATTCCTGGATCCTTGACTTTTACCAATGCCTTCAGTGCAGCTTGAACTCTCTTCAGTACTTTCAGTTCCTGATCATATGCTACCTTCTGAAATGGTTGAACTTCAACCAATTGTTTTTGGTACAGTGACTCTGTGTATTCCTTCCATCTTCTTTTGATGTTTCCTGTGTCGGTCAATATTTTGCCCATATTGTTGTTGTTAGGTGCCGTTGAGTCAGCTCTGACTCATAGCGACCCTATGCACAACAGAACGAAACAGTGCCCGGTCCTGCACCATCCTTACAATTGTTGTTATACTTGAGCTCCTTGTTGCAGCCACTCTGTCAATCCAGCTTGTTGAGGGTCTTCCTCTTTTCCACTGACCCTGTACTCTGCCAAGCATGATGTCCTTCTCCAGGGACTCATCCCTCCTGAAAACATGTCCAAAGTATGTAAGACACAGTCTCACCATCCTTGCCTCTAAGTGTGGCTTCTAGCCACACTTCTTCCAAGACAGATTTGTTTGTTCTTTTGGCAGTCCATGGTATATTCAATATTCTTCGCCAACACCACAATTCAAAGGCATCAATTCTTCTTCAGTCTTCCTTATTCATTGTCCAGCTTTCACATGCATATGATGTGATTGAAAATATGATGGCTTGAGTCAGGCGCACCTTAGTCTTCAAGGTGACATCTTTGCTCTTCAACACTTTGAAGAGGTCCTTTGCAGCAGATTTGCCCAATGCAATGCATCTTTTGATTTCTTGTCTGCTGCTTCCATGGCTGTTGATTGTGGATCCAAGTAAAACAAAATCCTTGACAACTTCAATCTTATCTCCATTTATCATGATATTGCTCATTGGTCCAGTTGTGAGGATTTTTGTTTTATGTCGAGGTGTAATCCATACTGAAGGCTGTGGTCCATGATCTTCATTAGTAAGTGCTTCAAGTCTTCTTCACTTTCAGCAAGCAAGGTTGTGTCATTTGCATAACGTGGGTTGTTAATGAGTCTTCCTCCAATCCTGATGCCCCGTTCTTCTTCATATAGTCCAGCTTCTCGGATTATTTGTTCAGCATACAGATGAAATAGGTATGGTGAAAGAATACAACCCTGATGCACAGCTTTCCCGACTTTAAACCAATCAGTATCCCCTTGTTCTGTCCGAACAACTGCCTCTCGATCTATATAAAGGTTCCTCATGGGCACAATTAAGTGTTCTGGAATTCCCATTCTTCCCAGTGTTATCCATAGTTTGTTATGATCCACATAGTCGAATGCCTTTGCATAATCAATAAAACACAGGTAAACATCCTTCTGGTATTCTCTGCTTTCAGCCAGGATCCATCTAACATCAGCAATGCTATCTCTGGTTCCATGTCCTCTTCTGAAACTAGCGTGAATTTCTGGCAGTTCTCTGTCGATATACTGCTGCAGCCATTTTTGAATGATCTTCAGCAAAATTTTGCTTGCATGTGATATTAACCATATTGTTCTATAATTTCCACATTTGGTTGGATCACCTTTCCTGGGAATAGGCATAAATATGGATCTCCTCCAGTCAGTTGGCCAGGAACCTGTCTTCCATATTTCTTGGCATAGACGAGTGAGCACTTCCAGCACTGCATCTGTTTGTTGAAACACCTCAATTGATATTCCATCAATTCCTGAAGCCTTGTTTTCGCCAATGCCTTCAGAGCAGCATGGACTTCTTCCTTCAGTACCATTGGTTCCTGATCATATGACACCTCTTGAAATGGTTGAATATCGATTAATTCTTTTTGGTATAATGACTCTGTGTATTCCTTCCATCTTTTTTGATGCTTCCTGCATTGTTTAATATTTTCCCCATAGAATCCTTCACTGTTTGCAACTCGAGGCTTGAATTTTTTCTTCAGTTCTTTCAGCTTGAGAAATGCCGAGTTTGTTCTTCCATTTTGGTTTTCCATCTCCAGCTGTTTGCACATGTCATTATAATACTTTACTTTGTCTTCTCAAGAGGCCCTTTAAAATCTTCTGTTCAGTTCTTTTACTTCATCAATTCTTCCTTTTGCTTTAGCTGCTCGACGCTCAAGAGCAAGTTTCAGAGTCTCCTCTGACATCCATCTTGGTCTTTTCTTTCTTTCCTGTCTTCTCAGTGACCTCTTGCTTTCTTCATGGATGATATCATTGATATCATTCCACAGCTTGTCTGGTCACTAGTGTTCAAAGCGTCAAGTCTATTCTTCAGATGGTCTCTAAATTCAGGTGGGATATACCCAAGGTCATATTTTGGCTCTCGTGCACTTGCTCTGATTTTCTTCAGTTTCAGCTTGAACTTGCTTATGAGCAATTGATGATCTTTTCCAGTCGGCCCCTCGCCTTGTTCTGACTGATGATATTGAGCTTTCCCATCATCTCTTTCCACAGATGTAGTCAATTTGATTTCTGTGTGTTCCATCTGGCGAGGTCCATGTGTATAGTTGCCATTTATGTTGGTGAAAAAATGTGTTTGCAATGAGGAAGTCGTTGGTCTTGCAAAATTCTATCATTCTATCTCCACCATTGTTTCTGTCACCAAGGCCGTATTTTCCAACTACTGATCTTTCTTCTTTGTTTCCAACTTTCGCATTCCAATCACCAGTAATTATCAATGCATCTTGATTGCATGTTTGATCTGTAGCAGCTGATAAAAATCTTCTATTTCTTCATCTTTGGCCCTAGTGATTGGTGCATAAATTTGAATAATAGTCATATTAACTGGTCTTCCTTGTAGGCATATGGATCTTATCCTATCACTGACAGTGTTGTACTTCAGGATAGATTTTGAAATGTTCTTTTTGATGATGAATGCAACACCATTGCTCTTCAAGTTGTCATTCCCAGCATAGTAGACTATATGATTGTCCGATTCAAAATGGCCAATACCAGTCCATTTCAGCTCACTAACGCCTAGGATATCGATATTTATGTGTTCCATTTCATTTTTGACGATTTCCAATTTTCCTAGATTCATACTTCGTACATTCTAGGTTCCGATCATTAATGGAGGTTTGCAGCTGTTTTTCTCATTTTGAGTCATGCCACATCAGCAAATGAAGGTCCCAGAAGCTTTAATCCATCCACATCATTAAGGTCAACTCTACTTTGAGGAGGCAGCTCTTCCCCAGTCATCTTTTGAGTGCCTTCCAACCTGGGAGGCTTACCTTCCGCACTATATCAGACAATGTTCTGCTGCTATTCATAAGGTTTTCACTGGCTAATGCTTTCAGAAGTAGACTGCCAGGTCCTTCTTCCTAGATTGTCTTAGTCTGGAAGCTCAGCTGAAACCTGTCCTTCATGGGTGACCCTGCTGGTGTCTGAATACCAGTGGCATAGCTTCTAGCATCACAGCAACACACAAACCCCCACAGTACAACAAACTGACAGACACGTGCCATAGAATCCTTCAATATTGCAACTCAAGGCTTGAATTTTTTCTTCAGTTCTTTCAGCTTGAGAAATGTCAAGCATGCTCTTCCTTTTTGGTTTCTATCTCTAGGTATTTGTACATTTATGAACAAACCCTGGTGGTGTAGTGGTTACCTATCTCTAGGTATTTGTACATATATGAACAAACCCTGGTGGTGTAGTGGTTAAGTGCTATGGCTGCTAACCAAAGGGTTGGCAGTTCAAATCCAGCAGGTGCTCCTTGGAAACTCTATGGGGCAGTTCTACTCTGCCCTATAGGGTCCCTATGAGTTGGATTCAACTCGATGGCACTGGCTTGGTTATGGTTTTCTTTTGTTTTCCTAATGCATGATATGCTTGATGTCATCCCACAACTCTGTCTGATCCTTGGTCATCAGTTTTCAATGCGTCATATCTATTCTTGAGATTGTGTCTAAATTCAAGGTCACACTTTGGCTATCGTGGGCTCATTTGGTTTTCTTCAGCTTCAACTTGAACTTCCTATGAGCAATAGATGTCTGTTCAGCACTCAGCCCCCAGCCTTTTTCTGACTGATGACATTGAGCTTCTCCATCTTCTTTTTCCACAGATGTAGCCGATTTGATTCTTGTGTATTCCATCTGGTGAATTCCATGTGTACAGATTCCATTTGTATTTTTGAGACAAGGTATTTTCAATGAATAAGTCATTGATCTTGGAAAATTCTATCATGCAATCTCCAGGGTCCTTTCTATCACCAAGACCATATTTTCCAACTACTGATCCTTCCTCTCTCTCTCTCTCCCTATATGCTTCACTGGTTTTGCTTCTCTAGGTAACCCAGCCTAAGATATCATGTAAGAATATTTGTCATGCAATTTCATAATGTCACATTTACTTCACTATAAGAAATCATTTTATTTCCTTAAAATTACCACATTTTGTCTCCAAGTATAATGTACTGGCAAATGATTGTACTGGTTTTTCTCTCTCTCTGTTTTTTTTTTTTTATTTCACCTTATTATTCATGCAGTTATTATCCTCCTGCTATTGATTTTATCTGTGTTCCTTGGTTTGATTTGCTGTATGAAATTGGGGACAGTATAAAATTATGTTAATAATATTTATATATAAATAATGTGTGTGTCCGTTATACATATATATGTATGTATGTATTTATGTATGTATCTATAATTTTCCCCATTGCAGTGATACCTATAAAACACTTTTTAAAGGATTAAAGCACAATGAGAGGTTTTTTTTTCCCCCTTGAGAATCATATGAACCTTAGAGGATTTATACAAAGTTTCCATGTGATCAATAATTGTTACAGATAATATCTGTTTGCTATTTTAGTGGGCTATTGAACAGTGATATAAAATATTTTGGTTATTCTTGCCTCAATTTATTTTGTTTTTTTAATAAAAAGTTAGAAAACATTGTATTTTAAGACAGCTTTAATAATCTAAAGTATTTTCTTAGGCATTCTGTATGTATTTGACAAATCGATACAGGAATCACGTATAGCTTGAACATTTGTTTCTGATTACTAGACATTTAAGATTGGAATTTGACTTTCTCAGAGCTCAAGAAACTGTTGAGACCTTTAAGCCCTGCAATCTTGCGTTCATCCCTTCATGCAATGGTTGTGTCCTTGCATCACAGTAACATGTGGCCCAAGTCACATTAATAGAAGCTTTGCACTGACCCCTATCTAGTAAAACATGCTAGCAATTTTTCTGAAAGAATTCTCTGTCGTTTTTTTTTCATTGTTGGATCAATCAGAGAATGTCACTTAAAGGATGCTAACACACCGTCCTCATCCTTTTTAAAATAGTTGGAGTAAGGAAAGGATAAAACCTAGAATCAGATGGTTCAGAAGAACGTTAACTCTAAGGAGAAATAACACGGTAACAGGGAATGAAAGCAGGGAATAAGTAGAAGTAGAAACATAGTGTTTATCTGAAACATATTTTTCTCCTGTATTAATTACTTACCATAATACATTCACAGAGACATACATATCTAGAACAAAAGTTTCTCACTTTTTTTAAAGTGTTTTTAATTTATGTTCAAAATCATTAATGGAAAATAACACACATTTTCCTATTGGTTTCAATTATAATTTAAAGAACTATTCATCTTGAATTTGATTTATCTCCTAGAACTTACTTTAAAATAAATGTAAAGTCAATCCTCTGGAAAAAATTGCACGTGGATCTAAATAAACATTTAAAAGTACCAGGAATGGGCAATGAGTGAAGAAGGTGTATATGTAAATTTCTTTCTTCTACCTCAGAGGCAATTGTTACAATCAAGTGAAATAATGGGCTCTTTCAGTACTTTTACAAGTAGGAAGTGCTATTCAAATGTGAAATAAATGAGATTATATACTATTCCTGAAAAGTACATGCATGATACATTGCTTCTAGATACTAGCATAAAAAAAAAAAAAAAAAAAAGTTTTCCAGGAACCACTTGGAATATGTGATTTAAGGTCTCTTCATTGTAATGGAAAAATTTAGGACAGAATTATTGTGGAAACGAAATTGGAATATTTGATGTCATAACAAACACCTGTTTTTAACAATCCCTGCATTTATTTTCCTACCATTTAGGAAAGTTCACATGCATAGAAGTACGATTCCATCTTGAACGACAGATGGGATACTATCTGATCCAGATGTATATTCCCAGTCTCCTGATTGTTATTCTGTCCTGGGTGTCGTTCTGGATTAATATGGATGCAGCTCCAGCCAGGGTGGCTTTGGGAATAACCACCGTACTGACTATGACCACACAGAGTTCAGGGTCCCGAGCCTCCCTACCAAAGGTAAGTGAGCTAAATGGACGTACACATACATTCGCATATATACTTACATGGAGACCATTCTCAGCTTTTGCCAGATCCTTTTTAACAGCACTTATTAATTACTTATTTTTTAAGTAATATATAATCAAGGCAGAAAATTTGTAAAATATAGTAATAGATGAAGAAAAAATTCTACAAACCAGTGATATTTGCTATTCACATTTTGTGTTATGACCACTTATTCTTTAAACTTCCATAATATTTTATACACTGTAGGATTTTTTTGTACCCATATTTAAACATTTAAAAAATATATCAAACATATATGTAAGTTGAACATAAAAAAAGGTCATTTTAAATGGCTACACAGTATTCCATTGTATAAACTGTCATCCTTTACTTACTACTAGAAATGGCACTACTATGAATATCTATATTATGAACATCTATCTATATGTATATCACTGCACATGTTTTGTATTATTTCCTTAGTGTAGATTCTTAGAATAGGGATTGCTGCATTGATGGCTGTATGCATTAGCATGCATTGCCAAATTTTCCTCCTTAAAGAAATTATAGCAATTACCTCCCACAAGTATTGTATGAGAGTGTCTACAGCAGTGTCTACAGGGATAAATATGGTATTTATAATTTTGGTATTTGTGCTTTTCTCTGCTTTTAAGTAGCCAGAGGTCAATAGATAGGAGAACTTATGTAATTCCAGGATTTTAGTTCATGCTGAGCTGCCAGAATTATAAAATAATACCATTCTCTCCTTGAGGTTTGTAAAAACCCAAATTTTTCGTGAGATATGCTACAATAAAACATAGGAAGCTGTTTTTACCCAATGAGCAACATAGGAATAAAAGATTATTTTCTTCTGCAAATGACTTTCTAAAAGGAGTTTCTACTCTCTAAATTTAGTAATCTTGCCTAGCTGCCAACAAGTTTTATAGTTTTCATTGCAATTATGTTCTTCAATGTAATAAAATTTTATTTATTTTGTTGATACATTTAATGCTATCTACTTTTTTTTTTAACTTAAAAAAAATAAATAAATCTACTCTCGTGCCCACCCACCCCTTAGCCCTTACAGTGAATTGCTTTCTATGTGGAATTTGTAGGTTAAATTTACATTTAATTTATGTAGATTAAAATGTTTAAATAAACAAAGGTTAGCAGCAGGACGCTTAATCATTAAAAAATGATACGCAATATACGAAGAATTGATAACTGCCAGTGCTCACCCTCCCTCTCTAAAATTTAACGGTTGCCTTTCAAAATAAGCTGTATCTATGTTTTTTGACATTTAATGGTATTATCAAAATGGTCAACATCAACTAGTATTTTATACAGTATTGTCCATGTGAAAATTATAAATCTGCTTATAATTTTTCAACTAATAAGTCTCAATGTTTACTTATCATGTCTAACTCTCTCAAGGGCTCTAAGTAATAGTTGAAATTCCACAGTTCATTTGTAAATGAAATCACCAGTCTACTCACTGGTCTCCTTCATGAGTTAAATATAAATGAAAGCTTATTTGTTCTGTAAGCTGTCAACTGGATAGAAAAGAGCAAAATGCTCTCTTTAAGGAAGTTACATTAACTTGCTCAGATCCTGCTTTATTTCTCTCTCTCTCTTCATCTAAACTGATGAGAAAACCAGCCAACAAATCCCTGCCTCTCTGCCCTTGTAACATGTGGAGAAATAAGCTTTATTTAACCACTGTCTACAAGTACCGCCACCTGCTAACTTTGAGATCAGAATCCCCATTACATTTATAAAATCTAAATGATTAAGATAAATATTTTAATACTACGTAATATTTTACTGACACACACATTTCTGAGTTCAAGAATAATATATGTCAATAGATGATAGAAAACAATTTGGAAATGTCTTTGTATATTAACCTAAAAAAAAAAAAAGAATTTTTTATTTTGGTATTTTAAAATGGCAACAAAATGGATTAGATGAGAATTAATAAACCCATGCTATCGAATATAAATAGTTCGCTTACTTAAGCATATAAAACAAATTGCAAGTGAAAGTACTGTAGTTCTTATCTCTCTTAACGGAGGAACCGGTGAATCCTGATCCCTTACCATATTCCCTTCTAGATCCTTCCCATGCATCGTCCTGATGTATTGGTATTTCTAGTTGTATTCTGACATTTGAGTCTTACTTTGTTCCATATTTCACGTTTGAAAGGGCACTTCCATAAATCATGTCGGCCTTTTTTCTTTTTTTTTTAAGTAATTTCAGAAACTCCACATTCTCTCATTCTGTGCTTCTTCAAAGACACAATTTCATCATCCGTGTGTCTCTATTCATTGCTGTCCCAGAGTTGTTATCAAGCAAATTGCCAAATTCCTAAACTTTTGAATTGGCCTCCTTCAGTATTTGTTCTGCACAATACCTGTTACATTTGCCCTAAAATGGATTTATTACACCTACTCTGTGTAGTTTAAGATGACAGATATAAAGGTAGATAAGTTATGTCTTAAGGAGCCTGGTTATTCCCTTGCATGAACGTCAGGAAAAGTAGGAGAGCAGAGAGAGTGTGTGAGCTGGTTCTAAAATTGTGTGGAAAAACCGGTAACTGGTTCATGAGAATGATGTATAATCACGATAGTGGTGGAGAGGTGCGTGCATTATATGATTTTTACATGATAAAAATTGCAAAGAAGATTTAACAAGGAAAATGAAAATTAATAAAAGCATACCACCCTATTCCTTCACTCATTTCGGTGGGGGAGATATGAGGAAGTAGAGAATCTGTATTGCAATGCATCAGGAAATTAAAAATCTACATAGCAAAAAAACAGTAACAGACAAGTTTTTTGCTTTTTTAATAGAATAAGTAGTTCTTCATATGTGGTCTCTATGATGCATAGCAGAAAGGCGTTTAGAAACACACAGTAAAGCAGAATTGGGAGAACACGGAGGTTGAAATGGTGGTGTTGTTGTTGGGTACCTTCGTGTTGGCTCTGACTCATAGTGACCCTATATACAGCAGAAGGAAACTCTGCCTGATCCTGCACCATCCCCACAGTCATTGCTATGCTTCAGCCCATTGTTGCAGCCACTGTGTCAATCCATCTCCTTGAGGGTGTTCCTCTTTTTCATTGACCCTCTACTTTACCAAACATCATGTCCTTCTCCAGGATCTGTTCCTTCCTGATAACATGTCTAAAGTACGTGAGAAGAAGTTTCGCCATCTTTGCTTATAAGGAGCATTCTGGTTGTACTTCTTCCAGGACAGATTTGTTCGTTCTTCTGGAAGTCCATGGTATACTCAATATTCTTCACCAACACAAAGAAATGGGGGTAGCAGGAATAAAAAAGCAATTAAAAAGACAGAGTGGAAACAAAAGTTTAGAAAAAGGAAAGAGAGATATGGGATGGCTTCATACTTTTTCTCCAGAAATAGTAGAGGTTTAAAATGTCATTAATTTCACTGAGCTCTTAGGGAAGAAATACATTTTCAACCATGAGTTCATTGACACACATACATTTATACAAAGCCTTCCCATCTCTCACATCATAGAGATAGTGACTTCTGGAAGTGTGACAAGAGATTTAATTCTGGCCAACAATAAGGAATTGGTTGGAAAAGTGATACCTTAAGAGAAGGTGACTGCATGATCTTAGACTTCGGGACAGTTAAGGAATGGGTGGTTGAGCACATTTAGTCACGTATGTTAGAATTTAGGAAGACAGACTCTGAAGATCCAGGATAACAAGAATTAAACTACAGAATGGAACCCCTTCAAACAGTAGAAAATAGCCTGAAAATGCAATTCTGATTCTAGGATTTTGGGGGCTAGAAAGGCAGAAGGTGATGGTTCATAGTTATATTTAAGAATGAAAATCTAAAACCAGAGACTTCAAGATCTGCTGTTTTCAAACCCATTTAAAAAAAAAAAAAATCAGATCCCTGAAAGTCTGCCTACCTAAACATCTGACAAATTCTAGGAAGTAGAGAAGCAAAATGAAATGTAGCAAAATAACTGAGGATTGGTAGATACAGGAAGAAAAAGACAACTGGTCATTAATTTATGATAGCCGCTTGGTGTTTTGTCCACACTCTGTGCCAACACGTTTCCTGGAGGATAAGAGACAGCTTAGAAATCAGTCAGGTCAAACACAGAGAAGGAAAGCTCAAAGAATATACTTTAGACAGCGCCTTGAGAATACAGAGCTGAGGCTCCCCTCAAATATTTCCTGTTACATTGGCCTCTATCATGCCATGGTTAGTCAAGCATGTAATAGCTCCAAGCAGTAAGACTCCTGTAATTTATTTCTTGTAACTAGGAGCTATTTGATATTTCTGCAGTGCCTGCATCAGGAGGCCAGAAGAAGGTGACATATGTACACCATCGCTATCAATTACTCGAGGTTGTACAGCTTAAGACGCACCTCCTAACCCCACTGCTTTGGGCAGAGTGATCGTGGGGCCATATCATAAAAAAGCTTTATAGACCTTGGTAAGAATTTTAAGCTTGTTTTGAGAGCAGTGTAGACCACTGGAGAATTTTAATATGGGAAGTGATTACACTGATTTTTATGTGAAGACCAGATAGAAGGGGCAGAAGTGGAACAAAGAGTCCACCAAGTGAGGTATTAGATAACAGTCTGGCTAGATTGGGAGCAACAGAGATGGAGTGAAGCAGATGGACTTAGGAGGTAGATGTTTTTGAGAAAACGTGTCTGGAAATAAAGCAGACCTGATTTACTTGTGGATTGGACACTGGGGAACAAGGGAAAGAATAGAGTTAGGCGTGGCATTCCAATGAGTAGCTGGGCAGGTGGTGATTATAGTTACTGGTGGTGAAGGTTGGGGGCGATCGATATCCAGAGTTCTCTTCGAACATCTTAACTCTCAAAGTTCTGATGAGGGATACTTGGGCCTCAGAATTCAGGATTAAACTTGTGGATGGACAGGGAAGCAGACCAGAGATGATTTTTCAAATGGAAGAAAGTCCAAAAAGAGGGCAAAAGTAGGTGTATTTGTGGTTGTCCCTCCTCTTCCTGCCAGCAATACACCTGAGTACCCTAAGTCTCCTCTCCTCTCTCCCTTCTTCCCCCATAGACATCTTGAGCCCACACATGAAATAGGCAGGGCAGTTTGGTTAATTATCAGCCAGAACCACTTCTCCCAAACTCTCTGAGATCCTAACTATTTGTGTTTTTTAGATGTGAAAAAGCAATTATCCCTGGAGGACTAGTTTTTAATCAGGGGTAAAATAGAGAATAGTAACAATCATTCAACAATTTTTTAGTATAAATTTGATGTATGCTAATACCTACTTAGTATCTCAGCACTAGGAATATGTATTTTTTTATTAAGTGTGGGTAGGGGTACGAATAGAGAAAATCAGTAGAAGAGACAAAATATAATTTTAATTTGAAAGCTAGCTTTTCAGAAAGAACCCAGATTAGAAAACCCTGGACAACTCGGCTATTCAGGAATATTTCGTACATGTTTAGCCTTTCTTTTCTACTCTTGGAGAGCAATTAATTCCTGTTAGAGACCTACTCCCACCCCTTTTCTCCTCCTGCTTTATAGGTACCAGTTAAGGACTAGCTTTAGCACATGTCTTCTGTGTTGTATCATCAGCTCAAGTACGCAAGTATTATCATGCATATACTAGTTCATTCTTTTAAAAATGAACTTCAAACCTATTATTGCAGAGACCTTTGAACATACCATGATAAGCAGTCAGATGCACACACGCACATTCACATGCTTGTCCGCAAACTTAGTGGTGGGTGGAGAATCACTAAATTCCACGGTCATCTAAATCCTAGCTCTTAGCACAATACATTATGAAAGTCTTGGTGCTAGGGACAGCTTTAGTTCAGTTTTGTTGCAGTTATTCTGTGTAATAAGGATCCCCAAATCTCAGGGGCTTACAATAACATTTATTCTTGCTCAAAGGCCTGTGAATCAGCTGTGCCTCCTCTGGGTGTGTCTGGGATTGGCTGAGTAAGGGCAGGCTCGGATGTAGGCCATGGAGTAGGGTCAGGTCTGCTCCCCATGTCTCCTCATTCTGGAACCACAGGTATACTGTAGTATGTTCTTTCCATGGAGGAGCGCAGGAAAGCAAGAAGGCAAGCAGAAATGTGCAATACTTTTGCCCAGAATTGGCACACAGAAACTTCTGTATGCTTTCATAAGTCATCCCTAGGCTCCAGCCAGGGCCAAACCCAAAGTCAGTGGGGTGGGGAGTGTGCTGCACCCAAAGCCTTGGAGAGCGAGGGAGGGGGAAAAAAAAGATTGTAAACATATACCTTTATTTACTCAGGAACAATGCTTTGTTAAACTTTCCTCTCCTGGCTCAAACCAGAGTCTGGCACCGTAGTGAATACTCAAAAAAACATAGTGAGAAAGCAGAAAAACCAAAAAACCCAAACCCATTGCCATTGAGTCAATTCCAACTCATAACGACCCTATAGGACAAAGTAGAGTTGCCCCATAGGGTTTCCAAGGAGCGCCTGGTGAATTCAAACTGCCGACCTTCTGGTTAGTAGCCATAGCACTTACCCACTACACCACCAGGGTTTCCAGGAAAGGGGAAGGAGAGACAGAAAGAGGAAAGAGGGAGGAATTCTTGGAGTTTCTATGTGGATGTCTCCCACCTTGTCCCTAGTCATTATGGTTATATTCCTTTCAGAACAGAGATACTAAAAATAAAAAGCACTTGAAATTTCAAAAATAGTTCAGAAACCCATAACTTTTGCAAATTCTGTGCCAAAAGCTATATATCCTTCATAATCACTTAGAACCTTTGACCTCAATTCCTTTCAACTTTTTCCTGTTGAGTATATCCGTGAAACCCACCAGGAGTAGCTTCTTGAAGGGACAAAATATCCTTTATATACGTCTGTCCTCAGAGCCTGACTCAGAACCTGATGTGTGTGCATTGAAGGAATACCATGCAGATATTTAGGAAAATGTGAACTTTTTACAATATTCATTTAACACTTAGACTTAACTTGAAAAATTAGAGAGAATATCATCTTTTTTTAATCTCTCTGAAGAGAGTGTAAAAACTAATTGAATCCTTCTCTTCTTGTGCTGAACTATATTTCCCCCCCTGAGGATCACCAAATTAGTGAAAAAGAATGAAGAGATCACAGACTTCTGCCTTACAGTATAAAGAAAGCATTGATTCATAGGAAATATAATATAGTTTTCATATTTTTATTCATTATGAAGACATCAACTACAGAAATCATTGTAGTAGTTAGAAAATATAAATTAGAATATTATATGATATTTTGATTCCATTATCTTGGTGGCATACAGGACTTATGCGTAAGATTAGAGTGAAAAGACAGCAAGGGAAGAAAAATGAAGGAATTGTATTCATTGTGTTCTTATCTCTTTGGCAAATAAATGATCTCATTCCTCCATTTGCAGTAAGTTGTAAATATCAGTGGTATGTAAACTTGGTAATCAGGCTTTCTTACTAACATAGGATCCAATGACAAGATAGATCACTACTAATGTTAGTAATATGTTAGTCCTCATCATTTAAAAGCAATGTTCTAATATTTATTCAAAATGTTGTTATTGTTAGCTGCTGTCAAGCTGCCCCCAACTCATGGCATTGCCCACGGACAATGGGATCAGATCATTGTGATCCACAGGGTTTTCACTGGCTGATTTTTTAGAAGTAGATCATGAGGCCTTCCTTCCTAGACTATCCTAATCTGGAAGTTTCACTGAAGTTCAGCATCACATCAACACATGCAAGCTTCCACTGACAGACGGTTGGTGGCTGTGCTTGAGGTACATTGGCGAGGAACTGAAACGAGGTCTCCCACATGGAAGGCAAGAATTCTACCACTGAACTACTACTGCCTTCCTCCTATTCAAAATACAGTTAACTAAAATTTCTTTTGATCAAATTCAGCCTAAGTGTGATGCAAGTGGATTCATATTTAATGTATTGTCACAAAAATTGTAATACGTAAAATTAACTTCATGGGACATTGCAGTACAATATTTAATGTGAACAATGTAGTAAATTTATTTTTTTTAATTTCCATGAATCATAGTAACAATCTGACTCCATAAGTTAAATACAAGAGAGAAAAAGAAAAGAAAATGTAAAAGAAAAAAGGCAGAAAAAAAATGAAATAATCATTTCTTCATCCCCTTTTTGTTCAAATCACAAGGTGTAACACATATGAAAATCATCAAATTTTACTACTGTTTGGGAGACAGATAATTCATAAATGTAAGTGGTTCCTATAATAAAAAAATGGAAATTTTGATGACTATCTCAGTTCTACATTTTATTTTAGAGCCTACATTTACCAGGTTCACTAGATCGTATTAATCTGAAAAATTAACTATTACCAAACATTCCCTCTGCAGTTGACATGGAGACAGAGCTTCTGCATAAATTTCTAAATGTGATGGACAATCAGGGAAATGTATACAATTAAATATCAACTTTAGCGGTCTCTAAATGGCATAATACAATGGCTTGGCATCAAACTGAATTTAAAAACAAATAAAAGATGTGTATGCAATTTGAGACTAACATAAATAAAGTCTTAAACTTCCTTTACCAGGTATATCCCCTAATCATACTACAAACTCCTCCGAAAGGACCAAATGGATCTGAAATTTGCCACTTGGCCAGTGTAAGAAATAAGTGGCCCCATGACCAGTGTTGAAACCCTGGCAGGCTTTACCCGTCTTCACAACCCCAGCTCAAAGTTATAAGTGAGGGCCATAGACCTCTGAGAAAGAGGGAATAAGAAAGTCTACGATTGCAATAAGGATGATGTTATAGAAATACAAAACTTTCAATACAAAAAGTTGGAGGAGAGAGACCACAAATATAATTTAATTTTAACTAAGTCAGATAGGATTATAGATTGAGAAATGCCCCCTAGGAATAACATGAACCTAAAACAGGAAGCATTTCCAATGACATCTAGATTTATTTACAGATTCATCTAAGACCTAAATGTGAGAAAAAGAGTTACGTCCTGTAGAAGAGACAATACGAATACCCCAATAACTGAAGTGGGAGTCAGGGATAACTAACTGTCAGAGCTTTCAAAATCCCTTGATTTTTTCTACTTTCCTTGTCCAATGACTGGAGGGATTGGTCAAGTTCATCTCTTAAATTGAAAATCTTTAGGTAGAAGATGCTGTGTTAGAGGCATTGATCATCTGCAGAAGGACATGAGTTTCAAAGGCGGTATGAATATGACATCTTTTGGACCCTGCTGTTGCGAGTCACCCCGCAGGATGACGACTGTCAAAGCTTACCGTAGCCTGTGCTATATGACTCGCTGCCTACTGCTCCCAGAAAACAGTCCTCAAGACAATTCCTTTTGCCTTTTCAACATTAGCTTCATTCTATCTCAAAACCTGTTTTTAAAATTCTTCATTCTTTTCCTTTGTCCCAATTCCTTTCTCTTTTTAGCACCCCTTGTGACAAAGTAGAGCTGCCCCATAGGGTCTCTTGACTGTAATCCTTATAAGAGCAGATCTCCAGGTCTCTCTCCCGAGGAGCCGCTAGGTGGGTTCGAATCACCTATCTTTTGTTTAGCAGTGAGTGCTTTACCATTGCACCACCAGGACTCCATATTTTCTATGAACATTACAAAATGTAAACTTTCTTATGCAGGTTTTTGTACTAGGGAAAAATTTAAGATTAAGTATATCATAATTTGGATTTCTAAAATGAAAGGGTAAATTAATAGTCAATGCTATATGAAATAAAATCCTCAGAGGCAAAAAAAGGCATAATACAAGCAGGAAATTTTTCAGCATATCTCCCAGGAAAAGCACTTATCTCTGTTTGAGTTACCTGGCCATTCCACAACCATAATTACTCATCACAGTTTACATGACAATTCTGAATAACTGGGGAATTCCCCAGGATTGATCGTCATTAAAGAGTGAGTAAACCATCCTATTCAAAGGCTATTCCAGCTAATTAAAATCAACACACTGTAATGTTTTATCATGTCTCCTTTTCAAACAAAAAGCAAATTGAGTTATAAGAGAAAAAAAAAAACAAAACAAAGCACATTGCCATCAGTCTATTCCAACTCATAACAACCCTATAGGACAAAGTAGAACTCGTCATGGGATTTCGAAGGAGCAGCTGGTGGATTTGAACTGCCAACCTTTTGGGTAGCAGCCATAGCTCTTAACCACTGCACCACCAGGGCTCTATAACAGAAAAAGGTATTGACAAAATATTCGCTATCAAGTAGTCTCTGGAAATTTACCTGCTACAGTGCCTATATGATAAATGAGTTAGATGAGATTTTGTCATTCCAACTCCAGATTTTGGTTAATTTAATTTCTTATTCTTAAATTTAAGCTATACTGTTTGTACATGCAGAAGAACCCCTGGTTGCACAGTGGTTAGAATGCTCAGTTGCTAGTCTAAAGGTCTGAGGTCAACCCACCAGCTAGCTTCTAGTGAGAAAGATGTGGCAGTCTGCTTCCATAAAGATTTACAGCCTTGGAAATCTTGGGGGGCAATTCTTCTCTGTCTTGTAGGATTGCTATGAGTTGGAATCAACTCAACAGCAATGGGTTTGGTTTTCTGGTTTGGGTTGTACATGTATCATAAATTTCTATTTTTAGGAGCCGTTGATTAAATAGTGATCTAGGTTATAATCTAATGTGGATACATCTAACAAATATTTATTCTACTAATACATTGTTATCCATGAGCTGCAGGATAGGAGAGTGTTGATCCTGGAGCCATCTTCTAACCCCCTCCGTATGGAGTAAGGTATCTTGGCAGGCCTCTCAACTACAGAATATGGTGCCATATTTCATTTGTAGTATACTTCATGAAAAGTATTTGTCAAGGGCTATAATCTAAAATTGTTGCTGCTCAATAATTTTATCACGAGCTACCTTAAAGTTATCTATGAAGGGTTGTTTGAGATATCTGCAGCTCTTCTCTTCCTCTATATCCGAGAGCACAAATTCAAATGACTTCAAGGGTCAAAGGCACAGACAAATGAATAAAGTACCCCAAAATATCTAATAGAAAGAAGTGAGAGTGATGGTTACCAGCGAGGTGCATCCCATGCTTAGAAACATACTCTTTTTTTTTTTTTTCTTTTTTGAGCCTCTGTATGGTCAGTGCCATGCCCAAATTTGGCTGGGAGCCTACCTGTCTTTAGCCTCTGCATCTAGATAATCTATGATCTAGCCTAGATTATGTTAGTGCTTCCCGAGCTACCCGAATTCTATTCTTTGTTTTCTGTACTATCTTACAATTGATCTTACTAAATTTTGTCCTGATGCCATGGTTTTAGGAAATTTTTAGCTGAAGTTTATGGGAGGTTTTTTTTTTTTTCGCCTTGTCACAGCCCAATTAATTGAGCCACCACTAGTCTGTCAGTTTGTGATACTGTGTTGGCTTGCATGTTATGATTCTGGAAGCTATTCCACCAGTATTTCAAATACCAGCAGGGTCAGCCATAGGGGACAAGTTTCAGCAGAGATTCCAGACTAAGACAACCTAGGAAGAAATGCCTAATGATCTACTTCAGAAAATTAGCCAGTAAAAACCCTATGGATCACAACAGAATATTGTCCTATATAGTGCTGGAAAATGAGCCCCCGTACATTGGAAGGCACTCAAAATACACAATGGCCATGACCATGAATTCAAGCATACCAACTATGATGAAGATGGATCAGGACTGGCAAAATTTTCATTCAATTGTTTATGGGGTTGCCAGGAGTTGGAGCCTATTGTTTGACACTGATAACAACAGCAATTAATTAAGAGCTTTTTCATACGAAGCAGTGAATTTTACTCTTTAACAAAGCTATTTTATTTTCTAGTCAAGATATCATTAAACAATAGTCAGTTCATAATCCCTACTTGTTTTTGATCCTGTGCTTGTAGGAATTCTTGTTTTTGTTTCAGAAGTACAAATAGTAAAAACGTACTCACCCCACACCTTCTGAGGTGGTCATAGTGCTCTTTGCACACATGCTGCCTTCCTCTCTTCGTCCAGGCACATAATAGGGCTTACCTCCTAGTTCTCTTGTAGTTGGGGTAGACTGCGAGTAGTACTGGCTAAAGAATTTTAACCTGTGCCACTCCCAGCTTGGGGCATTTACTACCAACCTGAGACCCACCAGTGCCCTTGTTTTTCTCTGCTTTTGTTGCCAGCTAGAAAACCTAGGTCCTGCTCAGTGTGGCTCATCTCAGCCAATAAATGAGAGGCCAAAGCGGGAGAGAGGAAAGACAACTTTATTTCATTGTGTAAGGAAAGGAGACAGTCAGGGCTGCTGCCTCCAAGACTGCTCAGTGAGGGCAAGGGAGAAGGTTATACTTTTAAGGGATTTACAAATAGGAAGTTCATACAAGTTACATCAACAACACTCCTAATCATACTATGAAGGCACGATGGGGCTTACATATAGCTTCATGCAGCACATGTTCAGAAAATGGCAGTTAAACTCCACACAGAGGAGGTGAAGTTACTATGTATGAGGTATTTAATGAGCTAAAAGATTATTCTGAATATAAACATGACACCTAAGCCAGTTTCTGCTGATTTCCTTTAGTTTTGGACAGCAGTTAAGGGGAGGGGAACCAGGATTTTAACGTAAAAGTATGGGGCACATCAAGCAAAGGAACCAGGATTTTAATGTAAAGCTACAGCGCATGCCAAGCAAGCTGCTTGAGGCAGTGAAATTTTCCACAGCCCGAGGACCTCTGTCTTACCGTGGTCACTGGCAATGTTCCAGAGAGTGGCTGCTCCATCAGCCTCTGATCATAAGGGAGAATGACAATGACAGCACAACTTCAGGGTGCCCATTTGACCCAAGTAGACATGAACTGTAAGCGAAAAACAAACCTTTGCCTTTTCAAGCCCGTGAGATTTGGGGGTTGTTTGTTTGTTACTAGCACCAGATCCGAGTTCGACTCCTCCCCATGCCCATCCCGCCATGGCTGGAAGGATGTTGTTGGATACCACTGAGTTGACTCTAACTCATAGTGACCCATGTGACAGAGTAGAACTGTCCCATAGGGGTTTCTAGGATACAATCTTTATGGGAGAAGATCATCAGGTCTTTCTCCTGTGGAGCCTGTTGGTGGGTTTGAACAGCCAACCTTTCAGTTAGCAGGCGACCTCTTATTCTTGCACCACCAGGGCTCCTTATTAGAGGGTTTTTGTTGTTACTAGGCACCGTAGAGTCGGTTCCGACTCATAGTGACCCTACACAACAGAGAATTCCCCATAGGGTTTCCAAGGAGCTGCTGGTGGATTTGAACTGCCGACCTTTTGGTTAGTAGCCAAGCTCTTAACCATTATGCAACCAGGGCTCCATTAGAGGGTTAAAAAAAAAAAAAGAGGGTTAGATGCAGGAAATTTATGCTTACACTAGCTGCCTGAATGTAACTGCCTTCCAGGGACAAAGGAACTGAATTCTATCTTTCTTACCAGGATGATTGATAGTGACAAAATCCGATTATATCTGTTCTTCTTTGGGACAAAAGAGGCAGGACTTCTCTACTTTTAATGATAATGTTGTAAAGTAGAAAGAATGTATCAGTTTTCTGGGGGGAAAAAACATGATTTAACACATCTATAGATCATGTATCACCCTTTTTATCCTTTTCCCTAAATTATAAAACTTATTCTTTAGAATGAAAAAGACAAGGCCTTGCAGAAACCTAGCTCTGGCACTCAATAATTTACCAAGCTGATATCTTCCTAGATTATCACATGGCAGGTAGGTAGTGGTCTCCTGGTACCCAAAAATAATTGCTATATTTAATGTAAGAATGCTGTTGAGAGGACTGCAATTGTGTTTCAAAGAATAAAATGTTTCTCTGATCTTAACTCCAGTTCTAGTTTGCTCTCCTAAGTGACTAGTTTGTCTCCGACAAATACATACAGTAATCATGTGTCCTTTTCTACATCGTCTGCTAGGATTACCATGTTTCAGAAGCATGTATGGAGGACATTACAGCATCTACTTTGTGTATTGACGTCACTCTTTACTCTCAGATAAAAATTATAGAGGCTAGAATTTTAGGATATGTAAAGTTATTCCTACTTAGAGTGTTCACAGTTGTTAACTGGTACCCAAAACCAGTTGCCATCAAGTCAATTCCAAGCCGTGGTGACCCCATGTGTGTCAGAGCAGAACTGTGCTCTACAGGGCTTTCAGTGACTGAAGTTTTGGAAGGAGAGCGTTATGCTTTTCTGCTGAGCTGTGTCTGGGTAGATTTGAACCCCCAGCCCTTGGGTTAGCAGCTGATTGTGTTAATCTTTATGCCACCTGGTGACCCCTGTCAATTGGTGTTGGTAGTTTAAGTAAAAGAAGCCTAGTAACTGGATTATATAGAATGGTAGTTAAATTTATAGGATCTGAGTGAGATTAGTTGTATTCAAATCCTAACTTTGCCACTCGGTAGTTATGTAACTTAAGCAATTTACTTAAACTCACTGTGCCTCAGTTTCCTCATCTTTAAAACTGGAGTGCTGCCTTGGTGATTGCGAGGATTAAAAGTGTTAATAGATGGACACCACTAAGAACAATGCCCAGCATGTTAGTTGTTACAGTTATTTCTCCAACAGTGAATGGTCAACAATAACAAGTTAATCAGAATGGTTCAATGTTAACCAAAGGCCTTTAGTATAACAAGAGGTATGCTAGGTCCTAGAAATACAAAAATGAGGAAGACCTGACCCTTGTCTTGGCTCATAGGATAAAAAAAAAAAAAAAAATTTTTTTTTTTTTTTTTAATGATAGCATAAAAAGAGAAAGAGACATAAATGGGTAATTTCAGTGTAGTGGGAGAAGATCAATAATAAAATTAATTGTGTTTTCAATCAAAACATAATTCTCTGCTAACATATCAATATAAGTACTTCACTTTGAAATCCTCAAGGATATACTCATTTTTGCATCTCTCTAACCAAGTGTTGAAAATGGAAAGCACTTAGACATTGTAGGATAGAGGAATTAACTGAAGGTGGGATATTCAAGTGTTGCTATCCAACAGTCACCTTATTGGAATGGCTCACAAATAAATGCAATTTCAATTGTAATGAGTGTTTTGACAAAAGGATTATATAAGAAATCAGGGGTGAGGGAGGGAGAAGGGCTATACAGGTCTCGGCATTTGGCTTTTAAGCTGAGACCTGGAGGATAAACAACAGGTACCAAAAGGAGGAGTGTTTCAGACAGATGTGACAGCGAGTATAAAATGGCTGAGGCAGTGGAGCTCATCAAGGGCTTTTGGGTTTCAAGACCTAAAAGAAGGAAAGTGTAGCTGGAGCTAAATAAGCAAGTAAGAAAGTGGCATGAGATGGCAATTATCACATCCTTCACTGACTACCACGTCTAACATAGCCCCATGTGCTTACTCACTCTCTATCCATTTTCTTATTTTCTTTATTGCATTTCTCTTAAAATATTTATTTATGTATTTATTTTTTATTGTATGGTCTCCCCAACTGAAATAAAAGGTCTATTGGAGAGCTGTGTGCCTTACTCCTCTCTGTACCTACAACACTGAGAACGGAACTTGGCATATCATTGGTGTTAAGTAAATGTTGACTAAAAAAAATGGTAAATAAATGCATGTTGTTAGAGAGGTAAGCTGGACCTTAGTCATGAAGGGCTTTATATACCGCAAACAGATTTGGGACTTTGACTTAATGGAAAGCAAACAAAAACTTGGAAATGAAAGATGACACGGTCATAGGGATGAGCAAGACTGAAACGAGTGCCACTTACTGCAGGCAAGTAGGGAGTATGAAGAAGGCAATAATTCTGAATCACAGAGGGAGGAGACAAAGATTGCGAGTGTATTGGAGTAAAAAGTATTGTTTTGTTTTAAAGTCACTAGCCCTAGAGCTCCCAACTTCCCAGGTCCTGGGTTTTCTGTACTTGGTGCAGTTAGGGTGGAGGAGAAAGGAGTTAAAATTGGTGAAAGCGTGGTAGGAGAGGATGAGTGAAGTAGGTCTTTAAAGTTAAGGTATTATTCACGATTAGCCAAACCCTGTCAGGCATAAATGAGTCTTGCATATGTCTATTGTCTATTGTGACTGAAAACATCCATTGGATTAATTCACAAATTATAGCTTTGATTTAATCTCTTTGTTTCATGTTGTGATAGATTCAGGTTGTTAAAGAATACACACATACTTTATGAGTCATTTTCTTTCAGGAATGATGCAGCTTCAAACAGTTCCTTTGAAAGCTGTGTTATGTCTTCCAGGACTGTGTATATTTGAGGGCAGTCAAACTTCTGGCAGATTTTATGAGATTAAAATCTGTGCTTTCCAAATAGGTTGACAATTAGCACAACACTAGAAGTCATTCTGATCGGCAGAAGTCACATTTAAGATATAAGAGAAATTACAGAGGGCTCCTTTGTTGGAATAATTCGTATTTAAGTTGACACCACTGGACGTGTCAGGAAATACCTTCTTTTTCAAATAAAATAAATCAAACTGAAGTATTAGCGGAACATAACTCAAGAAAGTGAATCCCTAAGTGAACCATCTATGATTCCCCCTGTATTTTAACCTTTTAGACCTTCTTTCATCTGTCCGTGCACTCAACAACAGCAACAAATAACAAAAATGTACATATACGGAGAACACTATTGTGGTGGTAAGCAAGACAGACATGCCATCTTCCCTCAGAGTTTCAAGTCTAACAGAAAGAGAGACAAAGACATAAGCAATTACAATATAACGTGTTGAAATAAGCACCCAAAACCAAAACCCCCTGCCTTTGAGTCGATTCCGACTCACAGCAACTCTATAGCACAAAGTAGAACTGCCCCATAGAGTTTCCAAGGAGCACCTGCTGGATTTGAACTGCTGACCTCTTGGTTAGCAGACAAAGCACTTAACCACTATACCACCAGGGTTTCCTAAAATAAGCACAGGCGCCATAAAATCAGACAGGAAGAATTCTGAACCAGTCTTGGGCAAAGTCTAGCCAGAGACTTGAAGGTCAGCTGGGAAAGGTGGGAGGAAGGTTTTCTCTCACCTTATTTACTGCTCCCTCCACCATTTTTTTCCACCATACCTTACCCCTGCTTCCCCTTTAAAAGCACAACCTAAAATTGATCAAAATTCCCACAGGCTGACATTTCATAGAAATAACTTCACTACACATTAAAGTGAAGAGAAAGAGGGAAAAATGAAAATAAAACAAACAAACAAAAAAAACAGACGATATAAACAGAAAAAAAAAAGTGTAAAGTTTTGATCCTTAAGATAACTATAGTTCAGGGAAATAATATATACATATATATATAGCAATAAATGTGGTCACATGTTAAATGAGGAACTGAGTTCTTTGTACTACTCTTTGAGCTCCTCTGTAAGGTTAAAATTATTTCAAAGTAAAAGTTTTTAAATGATGAAAATATGGTACTATAAGGTCAACATCATTATCTATATTTCAACACTGCTTCGTACTTTTCAAGTATTATACTACCTTGCAGGTGAAATTACATATTATCTTACTTTTTCTTTTATTATACTTTCATGCTAGCACCTCATTAAAAAAAACCTAATAAAGTATACACAATTTTTAAAGTATAAGTAGAGTATGAACATTGCAAAATAAATTTCTGAAGAATTCTTACTAGTAAAAAATGGCTATCATCCCCTTTATTTTTTCAGACTGGAATGTAAATATGATTCAGAATTGACATATATTCCTTTTTTCTCAGTGGAAGTAACAACAGAAGTCATTTTGCTTACTCTCTCTTTCTCTCCTGCCTAGGTTTCATATGTCAAAGCCATTGACATATGGATGGCAGTATGCCTCCTTTTTGTGTTTTCAGCCCTTCTAGAGTATGCAGCTGTGAACTTTGTATCAAGACAACACAAAGAACTTCTGAGATTCCAACGAAAGAGAAAGAATAAGGTCAGCAACAAAATGTATTGGGTTTGTTAGGATACCATTTTTCACTGGAAAATGAATTTGTTCTATTTAATAGAGAGGTACAGAGAGAAAATAGAGACTAGGACCTAAATATAATATTGCTTTGTTCTTCTCAAATTTGAAACAAATATGCCAAAAATAGCTTCAGGGAGAAAATGGTGACACCTCCATATACCGTATGTACTACCTGGAATACCACTGTTTTTTGTTTCAATTAACAAAGTATATCATTTCTTGGGAAACCCTGGTGGTGTAGTGGGTAAGTGCTACGGCTGCTAACCAAAGCGTTGGCAGTTCAAATCCACCAGGTGCTCCTTGGAAACTCTATGGGGCAGTTCTACCCTATCCTATAGGGTCGCTATGAGGCTATATGAGTCAGAATGGACTCAACGGCACTGGGTTTGGTTTGTTTATCGTTTCTTGCTTGCCATGTAAGAATGTCTCTAAGGGTTTTACTTGATGTAAGTCATCAAATATAGTTTTTAAATTTCTCCTTTTCTTGAACTAATTCCTTTGTTTGCATCAAATAATATTTATTAACACTGTGATGATAAAAAAAAAATTTTTTTTATCGTGTAAAACCATGTGGTCTCTTTTTTATGCATACTTTTTTTATATTCTTAAGACATTTCTTCTGAAACACTTTCTTGCCTTGCTATCATCTGATAAATAAAAGCTGTACCCAAAAGCACATTTATTTAGAACATCATTCAGAGACCACAGGAGCTTGTGGAAGTAATCCCCTAATTGAATTTGGATGTCCAGAATGGGGTTGCTCTTCTGTATTAAGACCTGTAATGGCGTCTCACGTTACACGCAAGCCATTTTGACCAACTTCCTTTTCTTTTCTGCAAGGGGGAGTTTCTGTTGACCAGCAAATTTCTGAGTTTACTTCTAACCTGAATGTACCAACCACCGTTGTAAAAGCAAATGGACTCTTGAAGCTGTAGAGAAATGTCAAAGTCATATATAACGGGAGAAATTGTGGCCAAGATCCAGGATCCTTAAATATTTAAGTCAAAACATAACTCAAACGTTAGAAGTAATAGTCTAATGTATACAGTGTGCATTTCAAAGGAAGTTTTAAAGGGTTTAATTTTTAAACTTTTTAAGGATTCATAATGATTTCTGAATTATTGACTGCAACTTATATATTCATTAATTTTTTTTTTTTTTTTGGAAGCACTAAGCCACAATCTCTTGGTGCTTGGGTATATTCAGTGTTAAATGTATTCTAAAGGAAGAACTTATTGAATTGTGTCTAATTAGCCCCCCTGCAAAAAAAAAAAAAAAAAATCAGCACTGCTCCAATAAATACTGAATTCTTTACAGAAGGGAAGGAACAGGAGGATTGAGAGATTGCTGGGTAAATACACTGGACAGAAAGCAAAGCTAGAGCTTACATTTGGTTAAATTTTCATGAAAATGAAAGTGCGTAATTTGTTCATTGCAACGTGATTGTGATGGGGAGATTAACCTTTTTTTATCCCCTTCCCTGCACCCCCATCCCGCAGCCTACTTACACTTTTCTTATTCTTCTTCACTCTCCCTTTCTCTCTCATTCCTCCTCTTTCTCCCTGTCTACCACCTACTGGCTCCACCTGTCTCTCATGTTGCCTGGCATGGCCTGAAACATCAGGACAAGGTGCTCTGTCACAGGAGCCAACTTCTTGTCTTTATTTCCCATTAGTGGCTGATAAAGATGATTTTCCCCTCCGACAGTATTACTGAGAAATAAAGTAATACTCAAGTTCCCCATCATTTTGGTTTGCTTTTTGACTTTTTATTTTTCATTTCTCTACCTTCCTCCTACTGCCTATACAATTTAGAATGTATCAACCTTGTGTTACAAATGGTAGAAATGAAGGTTCTGATGTGGTGTCTAAATGGAGGAAGTCTGGGAGATCAAACACATTCTATACCCACAACACACCTAACAGTCACAGCATCTAATGGATAAAGTCATAGACTATAAGCACATACCCTCAGTTCTTGTTCTTCCTTTCTAAAAAATTAGCCTTGCTAAAAAAAAAAAAAAAAAAATTTTTTTTTTTTTTTTTACTAAAGCAGCCCTTTATTCAGTTTTGCCACATGCAAAAATACTAGGATAAAATATTTTACATTCTTTCCTCTTTAACTTACAAAGAGATGACAAGATTAATTTTATTAGTGATTGGAAGTCTGGTAAAATGTTGAAATGCAAAAAGAGTAATATTTTATTATTTTTTTTAATTAGTAGTTGAAATATTCAGGGAGCAAATATTGTGATTAATATTTAGTGTAGAAAAAAATCAAGTTTTCTTTTTTAAAAAGTTTAATTCATAGTTTGTGGGTAGATATCTTGCATATGTGAAAAATCTATTAATTAATACATATGTCTGTTACAATGCTATATATATTTTGATTAGATATGACTTGATTCTCTGGTTTCTCAATCCCTCTTGGTCCACTTTACCTTCCCACAGACAGAAGCTTTTGCACTGGAGAAGTTTTACCGTTTCTCAGACACGGTAAATTCACTTTCTTAACTCTAAGTAGAAGAGTGTGGTTGTCAGTACAAACCAGACAGCAGTGTTTGGTGGGGAAACACAGCCCCTTCTGTATTTAAAGCCAAACGAGCGTTGTCCCTGTTTAGCAAAGGATGCTTTCTTTTTCTAAGAACTTCACTTGTCTTCCTCACTGGGTGAAAGGCTATTTAAATATGACCCTTCAGCTTATTAATAGAGCTCTTTCATGTGTCAAGATGATTTGAAGTACATATTAAAGAGAAATATCATATGTATCTTATAATAATCTCTATTGACAGAATAATAGTAAACTTTGATAAAATTAGCTCAAAAGCAGCCCCACTTGCCAGAAAATAAGATCTAAGGCAATAAAATGCTTTGTGCAGTCTTTACATCCCTAGAATTCATTCTTAATGTTAAAATATTGTGAGATTCTTCACAACAGAGGAGTGATTTTCGTTTTGGTAGTATCATCCTTTGAAACTGTCGAATAAAAAGAGATCACAAAGACACGTGTTCACATATAATAGCTAAATGTTTAGGAAGGTAATCTAGGGCGAGAATACCGGTCCGTAGGCGCCTAGCCTTGTGGACCCATAATGTATCACTCAGTGATTAAATAGAACTGTGCCGAAGCCAAGAATTTAGCCTAGGGAGTCATACACAAATAATGCAATCTACTAAGCTGAAATTTCTTTGGTAAAGTAGGTTTAAATATAACTCCGTAGATGATTTTACTGTACGTTTCTGGTTAAGAATCACTGCAAGAGACATAATGTTAGATAGGTATTGCAGTATCTTAACTTCAGAGCTGATATCTAGACCCAGTATTATTTGAAGGTACTTATTATGCTTTTTTATATTATAATACACAATCACTCAGCTATTTTCTTTGCTACTAAAATTGCATGTTTCCCAACATAGCCACTTTTCCTTTGGTTTTCAATCCTGAAAAAATGATTGTGCATGATCCATTTTTTAAACTTCGTTATCTTAATTGTGAATTTTTAAATTGCATGGAATTTGCATAATCAGATATAGTGTTTGCGAGATAGATAAATAGCTAGATAGGTGGATAGATAGGTAGGTAGGTAGAAAGAAAGATAGACAGGCAGACAGACTGTCTCTTTGGAGGAGCAAAATAATTAACTCTTCTCTAACTAAACAAAGGAGCCCTGATGGCACAGCGGTTAAAGCACCCAGGGGCAAGTCCGTAGATCCGTGGCTCAGCTGCTTTCAGGGAGAGAGACGTGGCAGTCTGCTTCTGCAAAGGTTACCACCTTGGAAACCCTATGGGGCATTGCTACCCTGTCCTCAGTGGCAAAGTGTTTACAACTGAAAGGCAATATTTATAGGAGCCTTAAAATGAAAGCTATGTCTTCAATTAAAAATTGCTTTAGAACACAATGCCAGAAAAGCTCTAACGAAAAATCAGGCTTATTCACCTCATAGGTGATCAATAAACACTTGTTTTTAAAAAAGGAAATAACATGATAATGCAAATATATTCATTAGAAAATAATATACACATCCCACTTATTTTTATAATATTCTAAGAATTAAGCAAATTTTTGAATTGGTTATTTTCACTGTTTGGACATTATTCTCTTAACCTAACAACCCCTTAGGCGGATTGGACTTGCTATTTAAAAAAAAAACAAAAAACTATAGATTTCTGCTTAGAACCAGTCTGAGCAATCTAAATCTTTAAATCAAAACGAGTCTAAAGTTCAGTTCTATGCCCTTTATTACTGTGAGTACTGGTTTACAGGAATTTTCCTCAGTGCTCTGATTTGACAGCATAGGCAAAGTAAATAAAACTGCCTCATTATAGAAGGCTTGTCAAAACGGGCACCTTATGTTACCTAAGCATCACTCCCAGGGAATTTTTAACTTGGTTCACCATCGGCTGAGGGATTGTATGCACTCTTTATACGTTTCTCCTCTGTTTAGGTCCTTTATTAAGGTACCAGTAAATTGCCTATTGTGAAAGAATACAAGTTCGCCCTTGTATCCAGATTTCCCCACCCCACACTGTCACAGCCTGCTGTGTGCTGGTTATCTGCTGCGCCGTTTGGATGCTTAGCCCCAGCGCTGTCTATGTGGGGGTGTATGCATGCCATAAAAGTACTTTGGTTAGAAGTTGGTCTGCCCATTTATGATATTACTGAAGTCCTATGTATATATATAAAAAAAAAAAAGACATACCAAAATATTTCTCTACACATTATTTGTTGAGGGATAGGGATGAAATGGGACTGCTTTAATGCATTTCATGTAGCTTCTTTGGCATTGCTTTGATTTTTCCTGAAAGAAAACACATTCCCCCAAAGTCCTAGTACCTATGTCTTCCTAATTATTATTGCATGTTTATCATTTATTTGTAAGGAGACCTGATGGTGCAGTGGTTAAGCGCTCAGATGCTAACTGAAAGGTCAGCGGTTCAAACCCAACAGCTGCTTGGTGGGAGAAAGATAGGGTAGTCTGCTTGCATAAATATTACAGCTCCGGAAACCCTATGGGGCAGTTCTATGCTGTTGTACAGGGTCGCTATGACTCAGAATCGACTCCACGGCAACGGGTATCATTTATTTATACACACAAATAAAGTAGGAAAGAACCATTAGTTAAAGAAGGACTTAAGAAATCATGAACAAGTTTATGATTTGCTAGGTACAATAATTATCTTTTCAGATAAACATATCATTGACTATCTATATACAAATTGAAGATTATTTCATTTACAGGTTTACCTTACCTTGTCTTACCTTAAAAATAACTAAAGCTAACTTTCAAAGACAACAAATAATTGATTTTTCTGCCAGTGTATTTTGTCAACACTGTAGTCTTAGGACAAAATGCACATAAATACATATTTTGGTGTAAGTGATGAAGCTCCACAGTTGAAAACAATATGGCAGCACACACACAATATTATGTAATCATCCTTCCATTCTAAATTAATTTATGCCATATTTTTTCAATAGATAAACTGTTCCCCGGGAACTTCTATCACGTTAACTTGAGGAAAAGTAGTTTCCTATAATTTAGATTCAAACAAAATTGTATTTGAATGGCTGTAATATACAGGGGCTGAAATTTTGTCCTTTCAGGGAAAACAAAATTGTATGAACATAATTATTTCCTGTAAATAGATATTTAGAGTTTGTGTTAAACACAGTTAATCCTTGGACCTACCTCCCTTCAGAAATATCTGTGCAGAGAAATGATATCCAATAAGGTAATATAATTTCCACTTAAATCTAAATTCACATGAATTATGGTTACTTCCATCTCAAAAATAGCTAATATAGAAATACTGGTTTTTTCACATATAATTTCTTATAATACCTTGTTTTGTGCCACTCCATAATTACAAGTTGACACTGAAGGAATCTTGTATATTATGCTAGAAATAGATATATTTAAAATAAATTGTCTCATTTATTTTCATCTCTCCTCTAAAATATTTATATTCCATCTTCATAATTTTTCATCTAAAATAGTCATCCTTTAAGCTTACATTTTACCATTCAATCATCTCCAAACTGTGTCTGAATCTAAGTTTCGTGTGCCTAATTCATATGCCGTCTACAATAAGTGCAAAGTTCTCCTGGGGACTAGATTTTAAAGAATTTTATATTAACAATTGACTTGCAACTATAAAGTATATTATAACCTATAATTGCATTCTTTTTAGCTCTCTGTTTTTAAATTTGTATTATAAACGTTATATATATTACATAGAAATGTATATAGCTGTGTGAAACAATATTTCATTTTAAGTTAATGTTTATTTTAGCAGAACAACTTTCAGTTCTCTCACATTTTTTATCTTAACTTACAATTTTCTAAATAGTGGTGATTTTCCTCAAAGAATATGTTATTGTTACATTTATTAGCAAGTTTTTAAGTTAATCCATACACTTTGAAATCATATACACGGATTATTAGTAATTCAATCTCTTCCCTCTTTCACTTTCCCTTTTGACAATTAAAAGTTACAAAAAAATTATTTAAACAGACAGACTTTTGGGATAATCTATTTAATACCTTGATCCTGTAAAGAACACCCCAAAGGGCTGGAAAAACTTCAGAACTAAAATAATTTGTTTAATGTAGCTATATCTTACAGGAAGTCATCACTTCACATTCGGGTTATTGTTTCATTCCCACTCAGTGGAAGTGGAAATCTTCATGCCTTCACCACTCTTCAACCCAAGTAATTTTTTATTTTTTTTTTTGTCATTTTTGAGGATAGGAAACTCATATCTCATGTACGGTATGTTAATATGTTTGATGATAGAGATGAAATATATCTACCTTTATATTTTCTGACTGTAATATTTCTTGTTCTAATATGCATTTTATATAAATCAGTCTTTAGCATAATTCTCTAAATAAAATGCCAAGACACTCAGAATGTGCCACAATATGGTATTGATGCTCAGCTACTGAAACATTTCTCTCATTTCCAAATTTAGTGAAAATAGGTCTTCCTTTAGAAAGAATTGTACAGTAACTAAATGGATTTTTACATTCTTTAGTGCTCAAAATTGCTCAAAGCAGATTAGGAGCATTTACTTGTGGGTAAGTTAAATTACTCCTCCAATTTTAGTTAGTTAATCAGCTATGTTCTATAGCCTGTTTTTATCTGATTCTGCTTAACTTTCATTATTACATATATTTTGAGTGGTAAAGTACCCTACCACCACTCATCAGTCAGTTTGTCTTACTGTGGGAGCTTGTGTGTTGCTGTGATGCTGGAAGCTATGTCACCAATATTTCAAGTACCAGCAGGGTCACCATGGTGGACAGGTTTCAACACAGCTACTGGACTAAGACAGACTAGGAAGAAGTACCTGGAGATCTACTTCTGAAAAAGGCGTTCTGTGAAACCTTATGAATAGCAGTGGAACATTGTCTGGTATAGTACCAGAAGATGAGCCCCTCAGTTGGAAAGCACTCAAAATATTACTAGAGAAGAGCTGCTTCCTCAAAATAAAGTCAACCTTAAAGATGTGGATGGAGTAAGGCATTCTGGACCCGTCATAGTAGACCATATGATTGTTCAATTCAGAATATCCAATACCAGTCCATTTCAACCTGCTAATGCCTAGGATATCGATTTTTAAGTGTTTCATTTCATTTTTGACAGCTTCCAATATTTTCAGAATCATGTTTTCTACATTTTGTGTTCTGGTTATTAATAGATGTTTCTTCTCATTGTGAGCCGTGCCACATCAGCAAATGATGTAGAATGAGGTATATCGTTGCTGATGTCAGATGGATCTTGGCTGAAAGCAGAGAATACCAGAAAGATGTTTACTTGTGTTTTATTGACTATGCAAAGGCATTCAACTGTGTGGATCATAACAAATTATGGATAATATTGTGAAGAATGGAAATTCCAGAACACTTAATTGTGCTCATGAGGAACCTGTACATAGACCAAGAGGCAGTCAATTGAACAGAACAAAGGGATACTGAATAGTTTAAAATCCAGAAAGGTGTGTGTCAGGGTTGTACGCTTTCGCTGTACTTATTCAAGCTACATGCTGAGAAAGTAATCTGAGAAACTGTACTATGTGAAGAAGAGCATGGCATCAGGATTGGAGGAAGATTCATTAACAACCTGAGATATACAGATAACACAATCTTGCTTTCTGAAACTGAAGAAAACTTGAAACACTTACTGATGTAGATCAAAGACTACAGCCTTCAGTGTGGATTGCACTTCAACCTAAAGAAAACAAAAATCTTCACAACTGGACCAATAAGTAACATCATGATAAGTGGAGAGAAGATTGAAGTTATCAAGGATTTCAATTTATTTGGATCCACAATCAACACCTATGGAAGCTGCAGTCAGAAATCAAATTATATAGTGTATTGGGGAAATCTGCAGCAAAAGACCTCTTTAAAGTGTTAAAAAGCAACTATGTCACTTCGAGGACTAAGGTGCGCCTGACCCAGGAGAATGAACACATCTGTCTTAGAGGAAGCACTGTCTGAATGTTTCTTAGAAGCGAGGATGGCAAGACTTTGTCTAATGTACTTTGGACGTGTTATCAGGAGGGACCAATCCCTGGAGAAGGACATCAACCTTAATAAGGTAGAGGGTAAGGGACAAAGCAGAAGACCCTGGACAGGATAGATTGACACAATGGTTGCAACAATGGGCTCAAATATAGCAATGATTGTGAGGATGGTGTAGGACCAGGCAGTGTTTCATTCTGTTGTACGTAGGGTTGCTATGAATAGGAACCCACTCAACAGCGCCTAACACACACACACGCACACTGTGCTGGGAGTGACAAATTGAAGGCAAATGATATTACATTTATCATCAAAAATAACATTTCAAGATCTATCCTGAAGTACAAGGCTGTCAGTGATAAGATGATACACATACACCTACAAGGAAGACAAGTTAATATTACTGTTATTCAAATGTACCCACCAACTACTAATGCCAAAGATGAAGAAAATGAAGATTTTTACCTACTTCTGAATCTGAAATTGATCAAACATGCCATAAAAATTCATTAATAATTACTGATGATTGGAATGCAAAAGATGGAAGCAAAGAAGAAGGATTGATAGTTGGAAAATATGGCCTTGGTGATAGAAATAACGCTGGAGATCAAATGATAGAATTTTGCAAGACCAATGACTTATTGTAAAAACTTGTTTTCAACAACATAAACACTAACTATACATGTAGACTTCACCAGATAGAATATACAGAAATCAAATTGTCCATATCTATGGAAAGAGATGATGAAGAAGTTCAATATCATCAGTCAGAACAAGGCGAGGGGCAGACTGCAGAATAGACCATCAATTGCTCATACGCAAGTTCAAGGTGAAGCTAAAGAAAATTAGACCGAGTCCTCGAGAGCCAAAATATGAACTTGAGTATATCCCACCTGAATTTAGAGACTATCTCAAGAATAGATTTAACACATTGAACACTATTGACTGAAGACCAGACGAGTTGTGGGAAGACATCAAGGACATCATATATGAAAAAAGCAAAAGGTCATTTAAAAGACAGGAAAGAAAGAAAAGACCAAAATGGATATCAGGAGAGACTCTGAAACTTGCTCTTGAATGTAATATAGCTAAAGAGAAGGAAGAAATGATGAAAAGAGCTGAAAGATAGATTTCAAAGGGCGCCTCGAGAAGACAAAGTATTATAATGAAATGTGCGCTGACCTGGAGTTAGAAAACCAAAAAGAAAGAGCAAGTTTGGCATTTCTCAAGCAGAAAAAACTGAAATTTCAAACCTTGAGTTGTAATATTCAAGGATTCTATGAGCAAATGAAACATCAAATGAAGATGGAAGGAATACACAAAATCACTGCACAAAAAAAACTGGTTGGTATTCAACCATTTCAAGCATATGATCAAGAACAGATGGTACTCAAGGAAGAAGTCCAAGCTGCACTGAAGGCATTGGAGAAAAATAAGTCTCCAAGAACTGACAGAATACCACTGGAGGCGTTTCAACAAACAGATGAAATGCTGGGAGCTCTCATTCATCTACACCAAGACATTTGGAAGACAGTGACCTGGCAAACAGATTGAAAGAGATCTATATTTGTGCCCATTCCAAAGAAAGATGATCCAACAGGATGCAGAAATTGTTTGAAAATATCTTTAATATCACACGCAAGTAAAATTTTGCTGAAAATAATTCAAAAACAGTTGCAGCAGTACATCAACAAGGAACTGGCAGAAACTCAAGCTGGATTCAGAAGAGGATGTGGAATGAGGGATATTATTGGTGATGTCAGATGGATCATGGCTGAAAGCAAATATCATAGAGACATTGTTATTTACTGTGTTTTATTGACTATGCAAAGACATTCAACTGTGTGGATCATAACAAATTATGGATAACATTGAGAAAGATAGGAATTTCAGAACACTTAATTTTGCCTATATGGAACTTGTACATAGACTGAGAGGCAGTCTCTCGAACAGAACAAGCGGATACTGAGTGGTTTAAAATCAAGAAGGGTGTGTGTCAGAGTTATATCCTTTTACCATACTTACTCAAGCTGTATGCTGAGCAAATTATCTGAGAAGCTGGACTATATGAAGAAGAACAGGAATCAGGATTGGAGGAAGGCTCATTAACAACCCGTATTATGCAGATGACACAACGTTGCTTGCTCTAAGTGAAAAAGACTTGAAGAACTTATTGATGAAAATTTAGTATAGATTATGCCTCAACATAAAGGAAACAAAAATCCTCAAAACTGGCCTAATAAACAACATCATGATAAAGGGAGAAAAGATTGAAGTTGTCAAGGACTTCATTTTACTTGGATCCACAATCAACGTCCAGGGAAGCAGCAGTCAAGAAATCAAAAGATGTATTGCATTGGCCAAATCTGCTGCAAAAGATCTCTTTAAAGTGTTAAAAAGTAAAGATGTCACTTTGAGGACTAAAGGTGCATCTGACCCAAGCCACAGTATTAAATCACCTCATGGGCCTTTGAAAGCTGGACAATGAATAAGAAAGACCAAAGAAGAATTGATTCCTTAGAATTATGTTGTTGGCAAAGAATATTGAATATACCGTGGACTGCCAAAAGAACGAACAAGATACCCTGGAAGAAACTCAGCCAGAGTGCCCCTTGAATACGAGGATGACAAGACTTCATCTCACGTACTTTAGATATGTTATCAGGAGGGACCAGACCCTGGAGAAGGTCATCATACTTGGTAAGGTTGAGGGTCAGTAAAAAAGAAGAAGACCCTCAGTGAGATGGATTGACGCAGTGGCTGCAACAACGGGATCAAACACAGCAATGACTGTGAGGATGGTGCAAGACTGGGCAGTTTCCTTTTGTTGTTATAGGGTCACTGTGAGTCGGAATTGACTCCATGGCACCTGTCAATGACAACAGCGATATTCCTGATAAGCTGCTAGAAAATCTTCAGTCATGTCTAAAATTATTTCATTTCATCTTTCAAAAAAAATCCCAAGAAGCCAATCATCTAAAATTTAAAAAAAAAATCACTGACCCTGAGATCTAGGGTCCTTGCTCTCCCTTGTCCCTGGCTGCCTGGAGTGCAGATGTAGCCCTGGTCAGCAGTCTGGCCATTGCCTCCTCACAAAATTGAAATCTTATTTCGGAAGGAGCCATGAGATAGATGAGCATGGCTGAGCACAGATACGCTTAAAAATATATGGTGTTTCATGGAACATATTTAAAATACTTAGGGTTCCTTGGCTATAAAACTTAGATTTGCAAGGATTCCCAGCAGTCAATATAGCAAAATCCCACTATTGCCACGCTAAGACAGTGAGGCCTTGAAGGTTGTAGTGATCATTTTAGTTTTGTGCTATTCATTAACCTTTTAGTGAAAAAAAGCAGAAGGCTAAAACCACCAGAGAAATAGGCAACTGGGTAGGCCTATTTTACGTAGTACTTGAGTGCTATTTGGGGGACTCAGGGTTTAAAATATCTTATAGTAAAATGAGTCATGTTATTAATGTTTCTCTTTCATATTATACTTTAGGCAATTTCTGTAATAACATAATGATTACAATCAAAATACTAATAATGCAATAGCAATGATTTGAGTACTTTGTCAGGAGTTTTATAATTTTTTTCCTCTCATCCTAAAAGAAAAAAACCCTGCCAGACAGGTGTTATGATCTTCTTTCCATGGAATAAGAAACCAAGATTCAGAGTTAAGTAGCTCCATTAAGGCTGTCCAGACACCATGTAATTGTTATAGATAATAAAACTTTTGCAGTTTTGAATTTTGATTTTGAGTTCAGCCAAGGTCATATTTTAAATTTGGACTTTTATGTTCGTGACTATATAAAATATTTGAAAACTCTATTCTATAACACACAGATATTTTTATAATGTAAATACCCAATTTATTTTCACTTTTTTAGAACATAACTGTGCTCTTTAACTCCTTCTTTTCTATTACCGTGGCCAGCAAATAAACATTTGAAGAAGACATTTTGATGAGAGAGATGCTTTTACTGAAACTAAAAATTTCTGTTTCTTCAGCTTCAAAATTAATAGGAAAGCCATTGGCAATATATTTGTAAGTGAAACATTGCTTTTGAAAGTGGTATTGCACTAAATGAAATTATATAACTTAAAATTGTTGTTGTTAGGTGCCGTTGAGTTGGCTCCGACTCATAAAAAAACTCATAGCGACCCTATATACAACAGAACTAAATACTATTAAAAGTTGCTATAATATAACAATTTATAATTATTCAAGGTCTAGTTCCTGAGACATGGTTAGATTCTGTGTCGATTTAAAAATGGGTAAAGGTTTATATCCCAGATAGCCTTCCATATAGTTATGGGAATGAGACTTAGAAACAGGAATTATTAAGTAATAAGAGTTCAATACTAATACAAAAGTCATTATAGAGTATTTTTTTCATAAACTAGTATTTAAAATGTAAATTGGAAAGTACTGTATGACTTCAATACTGTTACATGACTATAAATTCAAGCTGGTCAGAATGGCTGCAGTGCGGCTCTTGGAAACCTTTGGTTCTAAAGCGTCATTGTTCATTATCATCACCTAGAGAACGTGTTGGAAATGCAGATTCCTGGGTCCACGAAAATGCTCAGTCAGAATCTCTGTGATGAGAGGTAGGAAACTGCATTTCATCGGTCCTTGTCAGTAATTCTGGGACAAGGGTTACATGAACCAGCCTTTGAGAAACATTGCCCTTGCCGAGACTATCATTACTGCATACACATGGATTGACGGTAATCTTACAAGTTGCTGCCTCTTCTTATGATGGACCAGTACTATAGGAAGATGATTAAGCTTAAACTGTTCAAATGTGTCATTTTCTATTAAAGAAATATCCAAATGAAAAGGAGCTTTGGCCAATACAGCACAGGTTACAGGTTTGAGGAGACAATCGGACCTACAAAACAGAAAAAAGCTTTAATGTTATATACCATTTACTTAGCTTTCTACAAGTATAAAAGGTAGGAGCGACAGCAGATGTAGTATCTTCATCTAAGTAGGAGGCGTAGCAGCTACTCTCAAGTACACAAAACTTCCTGCCCCCTTGCCTGCACAGGGATGATGGCTTGTAAATTTAAAGAAATAGAAGAAGAATCTTGTTATGTGGGAAAGACAAAGGTATGTGTCACCATGTTGCTCCCCAGCCCTCACATTTCAACCTCCAGAAGCATAAACCTTTCTAAAGGTAGCCCCCTTACTATCACTCATATCCAGGTGGTCTACATACTCAGCCAGTGAACTACCCAGCCCTCCATGCCCTCGGCATCTCCCGTCTCTAATAATACATGTTTTAATTGCCCGTTCCAACATCTATTTAAACCACTGCTCTGTAGGTGAATGGGATATGATGTGTCCTTACTATGTTGTGCCCTTGGGTCATTTTGTACATTGGTCATGTTAAAATGTTTCCATTTGTCCAATGAGATATATTCCAGGGGCCCAAACTGATGTAAAAAAATGCCTTGTTCCAAGGCTGTGGTAGTATTTTCACCTGTGACTTTTGTTATTGTGGCTTTTTTATTAAACAAAGCCCAATTTTCTGCCAATATCCCGCTTGAATTTTCCAGGAGCCATGGACAAAGACCCTAAGTATTCTAATTGCAAGCTATGTGTCAACCTTTGTACTCTGGGGATTCATCCTGAAGGCAATTTTCGGGCAGTTGTTCTCTTGTTAATATTGAGGGTAAACTCTCGTCATACCATTGGCTTCATTGGGTGACTACAGAATATATCACAATTCTGCCCATTGTTTCATGGCCTGGCCACCACAGCGGCTGCCTTTAAGGCATCTGCTTTGGCACTCTAGTCTCTTTCTGAGCCAACAATTTGGTGAGAATTACATGACCCAATCTAATCTTCCCTGAAATTTCCGTAAGGAATTTCATCCCCACATACAATATTCTTAACTGCCCACTTATCAGGATCCATTGGCCTGATCATGAGGCAAGGCCACTGGCCTGGACCCAAGAGGCTTTGAATATTAAGATATTGGTCTGACGGTAAGAGCCAAGTTGTTCTGGTATTGCCCGAGTACACTGTTCTCAAGTTAGCCCATTCTGACGACTTACCATAACCTTTTTCAATTAGGGTTATTCATTCCACTGGGCGAAAAGTGCCAAGAATGGCTGGGCTTTTTTCTGTCCATATGGGACTTTCCATTGGTAAACCAGATGGCTTGTTTTGCCTCAGTGGAAAGAGAATCACAAGATTTAGACAACTCTGAATAGGTCAACAAGAGATTCTATCATTGTGTCAGAGTCAGAGAGAGCACCGTCTCATGGATCCGACATACTCCCAGAGTTACTTCCCTTAGTTTATTTTTGAATATACCATTTTCTTTTTGCCAGGGAACTTGGTTGTACTACTACTTGTGATTGGAGTGCCTTTTTGCATCACTCATAACATGACAGATATCTCAGGCATAAATATGGTCTGATTCCCTTCAGATTCCATCAGTTGTGGGGTCCGTTTCTACTAGAGCTCAAGAGAATGCCAGTAGCTCTCATTTAAATAGGTTATACCTGCTTATGGCATCAGGAAATTTTCTAGTCCAGAGTCCTAGTGGCCACTTAGGGTGCCGCTATTAAGCTTTATCCAGAAACTCCAATCTACGCGTGTTTAGTAGTAGACACTTATTGCCACAATCGTTGATGAAGTTTAAGTCCACAGAGGGCTGGCTTGGGCTATCATGTGCCTCATTTCTCTTATAGTTCATCTTTGCTTCTCTTTCAAATTGCCTGTCTTTGTGTCACTTCACACATTGGGGCCAACGGGACATCCAATGTACCTGCCAGATTTCAAGTATACTTATGAGCTGTTTTTCTCAGAGCAGGGTCCAGAGCTGACAGCAATTTGTTCTTGCTTGTGAATTATCTCCAGTGGCCCCAGTCCAGATACTTGGACTGTTCATGCAGTACTCTGGATCTTAGTTGGATTAATCAGCCACTTTCGCCTAGTCACTTGAGCCACTGCGATTTTCGAACTCTCCCTGACTTTCTTCGTTGACAGGGAAATATCATTCATCATTGATCAACTTACTGTTGACCGTGATGTAGACTAAATCTTTTCTTACCAGGTTGTAACAATATGCTGAAGAATTCAGGTTCTCCTGTTGTTGTTGTTAGGTGCTGTCAAGTCAGTTCCGACTGATAGCTACTCTATGTACCACAGAATGAAACACTGTCCAGTCCTGTACCATCTTCACAATCGTTGTTGTATTTGAACTCATCGTTGCAGCCACTGTGTCAATCCATCTTGTTGAAGGTCTTTCCCTTTTCCACTGACCCTGTACTTTACCAAGCATGATGTACTTCTCCAGGGACTGATCCTTCCTGGTAACATGTCCAAAGTACATAAGACGCAGTCTCACCATCCTTGCTTCTAAGGAACATTCTGGTTGTACTTCCAAGACAGATTTATTTGTTCTTTTGGCAGTCCATGCTATATTCAATATTCTTTGCCAGTATCACAATTCAAAGGTATCTATTCTTCTTTAGTCTTCCTTATTCATTGTCCAGATTTTGCATGCATATGATGCCACTGAAAATACCATGGCTTAGGTCAGGAGCACCTTAGTCTTCAAGGTGACATCTTTGGTTTTCAACACATTAAAGGGGTCATTTGTAGCAGATTTGCCCAATGTAATGCATCTTTTGATTTCTTGACTGCTGCTTCCATGGGTGTTGATTGTGGATCCAAGTAAAGTAAAATCCTTGACAACTTCAATCTTTTCCCCAATTATCATGAAGCTGAGTATTGGTCCAGTTGTGAAGATTTTCGTTTTCTTTATGTTGAGGTGTAATCCATACTGAAGGCTATGGTCTTTGATCTTCAACAGTAAGTGCTTCAAGTCCTCTTCACTTTCATCAAGCAAGGTTGTGTCATCTGCATAATGCAGATTGTTAATGAGTCTTTCTCCAATCCTGATGCAGAGGTCTTCTTCATACAGCCCAGCTTCTTGGATTATTTGCTCGGCATACAGATTGAATAGGTATGGTGAAAAGATACAACCCTGACACACATCTTTCTTGATTTTAAACCATGCAGATCTCTTAGAGAAGAACAATAAGTTTATAATTGAGTACACCCCACATGAAGGCATATTGTGTTTGATTGTTCTTAGGTTGTGAATAAAAAGAAAGCATTAAGCAAGGCTATCCCCTAGTTTCCTCTGGCCTTCTGAAGCTCTGAATAGTTTTCACCATGGAGACTGCTATAGGACTTCTTTATTGAACCCACAGTAGTCAACAGCCAGCATGCAGGACCCATGTGGTTTTATCTAGAGAGAATTAATGGAGACTACCATCTCTTTTCCACCATTCTCTTAATCAAAGCTGAGAGTTAGCATTATCTTCCTGGTATTCCGTATTGATTAATATTTACTATGGAGGAAACCAAGGTAATCGAAGGGCTCCAATTTTGGTACATCCAATTAAAACCCTGTCAAGGAAAGACTTGCCCAAGATTAGGCTCAAGCCACAAATGGCAAGGCCCTCCATTTAAACATCACATTCTTTCCAACTATACAGTTAGCCAAAGGTGATACCACCTTCTGAATGTCTCTTACTCTCTCATTTTTCTATGGAGAGTTTTACTCTGACCTTTACTCTCTTTCTTCTTTCCTCCACCCAGCTTCTCTTTTGCTCTTAATGTTGCCTTAATATTGTCTTCTTCATTCTCCAGTAAGTATACGGCAGTCCCAAAAAGCTGTGTTCACAACCCCCCGAACCATTCCATTTTAGCCATAGCATGGGCTTGAAACCCCACTCAGAACTGGGCAAGGAGTTCCTGGCTTTCAGTGGAACCATCTTTGGCTGTAACTGACTTAACTGATGGAACAAATACAGCAACTCTTTTTTTTTTTTTTAGAATTTGTTTTTTATTATTATTATCATACTTTAGATGAAGGTTTACAGAACAAGCTAGCTTCTCATTTTTTATATATACTGTTTTCTGATATTGGTTACACTCTCCCTTTTCAACCTTGGGTTCCTTATTACCAGCTTTCCAGTCCCCTCCTTCCTTCTAGTCCTTGCCCCTGGCTTGGTGTGCCCTTTAATCTCATTTTGTTTTATGGCCTGTCTAATCTTTGGCTGAAGGGTGAATCTCAGGAGTGACTGCATTACTGAGCTAAGAGTGTCCAGTGGCCATGCTCTTGGGGTTTCTCCAGTCTCTGTCAGGCCAAGTAAGTCTGGTCTTTTCCTGTGGGTTAGAACTTTGTTCTACATTTTTCTCTAGCTCTGTCTACATCCTCTATTGTGATCCTTATCAGAGAGGTCAGTGGTGGTAGCTGGGCACCATCTAATTGTGCTAGACTCAGTCTGGTGAAGGCCATGGTAGTTGTGGCCCATTAGTCCTTTGGACTAATCTTTCTGTGTCTTTGGTTTTCTTCATTCTCCCTTGCTCTCGAAGGGATGAAACTAGTGGAGTATCTTAGATGGCTGCTTACAAGCTTTTAAGACCCCAGAAGGTACTCACCAAAGTAAAATGTAGAACATTTTCTTTATAAACTATGTTACGCCAATTGAGCTAGATATTCTTCGAGACCATGGTCCCCACAGCCCTCAAGCCCAGTAATTTGCCCCCTCAGGGAGTTTGGGTATGTTTATGGAGCTTTCATGACCTCACCTTGGACAAGTTTTGCTGGCTTTCCTAGTATTACATACTACTGTCTTACCCTTCACTAAAGTTACCACTTGACTACTGTCTATTTAGTGTTTTTTCATCCCCGTCCCTCCACTCCCTTGTAACCATCAAGGATTGTTTCTTTTTGTATGTAAACATTTTCATGAGTTTTTATAGTAGTGGTCTCATACAATATTTACCCTTTTGTTATTGACTTTTTTCACTCAGCACTATGTCTTCCAGATACATCCATGTTATGAGATGCTTCACAGATTCATCACTGTTCTTTATTATTGCATAGTACTCCATTGTGTGTATGTACCATAGTTTGTTTATCCAGTCATCTAGGTTGTTTCCATCTTTTTGCTGTTGTGATCAATGCTTCAAAGAGCATGGGTGTGTATATGTCTATTCCTGTGATGGCTCTTATTTCTCTAGGATATATTCCTAGGAGTGGGATTGCTTGACCACATAATATTTCTAATTCTAGCTTTCTAAGGAAGCATCATATCACTTCCCAAAATAGTTGTACCATTTTTGCATTCCTACCAGAGGTATACAAGAGTTTCAATCTTCCAGCAGCCTCTCCAACATTTTTTATTTTCTGCTTTTTTTATTCATGCCAGGAATGTCAGGGTGAGATGGTAACTCACTGTGGTTTTGACTTGCATTTCTCTAATGGCCAGTGATCACATTTCCTCATGTGTCTGTTAGCTGCTTGAGTGTTTTCATGAACTGTCTGTTCATTTGCTTCACCCACTTTTTAATTGGGTTATTGTCATTTTGTTGTAGAGGTGCTGGATTTTCCTGTAGATTTTAGAGATTAGACTTTCGTCTGATTTGCCAGAGCCATCAATTTTTTCCCAGTCCGTAAGTTCTCTTTTTACTCTTTCGGTGAAGTCTTTTGATGACAGTAAGTGTTTCATTTTTGGAAGATCCCAGTTATTCAGCTTATCTTGAGTTTGTGTGTTGTTAGTTATGGTTTGTATCCTGTTAATGCCATGTTTTAGGGCCTCTAACATTGATCCTATTTTTTTCTTCCATGATCTTTATAGCTTTTGGTTTTATATTTAAGTCTTTGATCCATTTTGAATTAGTTTTTATGTATGGTGTGAGGTGTGGGTCCTGTTTCATGTTTTTGTAGATGGACATCCAGTTTTGGCAGAACCATTTGCTAAAAAGACTGCCTTTTCCCCATTTGATGGACTTTGGGGCCTTGTTGAAGATCAGGTGACCATAGGTGGATGGATTTACTTCTGGGTTATCAATACTGTTTCATCAGTCAATGGATCTGTCATTCTGCTAGTACCAGGCTGTTTCGACTACGGTAACTGTATAGTAGGTTCTGAGGTCAGGTAGTGTGAGTCCTCCTACTTTATTCTTCTTCTTCAGTAGTACTTTAGTTACTCCATATAAAGTTAATGATTAGTTTTTCCATCTTTTTAAAGAATGTTGTTGGTATTTGGATAGGGATTGCATTGTATTTGCAGATCGCTTTGGGTAGAACTGACATTTTAACAACGTTGAGTCTATCTATCCATGAGCATGGCATGTTTGTCCATTTATGAAGATCTCTTTTGGTTTTTTGTGGTAGAGTTTTGTAGTTTTCTTTGTATAGGTCTTTTACATTGCTGGTTTGATTTATTCCTAAGTATTTTATTGGGGGGGAGGGCATTATAAATGGTATTGTTTTCCTGATTTCCTTTTCCTCGTTCTCTTTATTGGTGTATAGAAATCCAACTGATTTTTTGTATGTTTATCTCGTATCCTGCAATTCTGCTGAATCTTTCTATTAGTTCCAGTAGCTTCCTCGTGGAGTCTTTTGGGTTTTCTACATGTAGTATCATATCACCTGCAAATAGGGACAGTGTTACTTCTTCATTACCAATTTGGATGCCTTTCGTTTCCTTTTCTTGTCTTATTGCTGTAGCTAGGACGTCCAGCACAATGTTAAATAGGAATGGTGATAAAGGGCATCCTTGTCTTCTTCCTGTTCTCAAGGGGAATGTTTTCAGTCTCTCTCCATTAAGAATGATGTTGGCTGTTGGTTTTCTGTACCAAAAAAAAACAAAAAAACAAAAAACCCGCTGCTGTCAAGTCAATTCTGACTCATAGCGACCCTATAGGACAGAGCAGAACTGCCCCATAGAGTTTCCAAGGAGTGCCTGGCCAGTTTGAACTGCCGACCTCTTGGTTAGCAGCTGTAGTACTTAACCACTACGCCACCAGGGTTTCCATGGTTTTGTATAGATACCCTTTATTATGTTGAGGAATTTCCCCTCTATAACCATTTTATTGAGAGTTTTTATCAAGAATGGGTGTTGGACTCTGTCTAGTGCATTCTCTGCATTGATTGAGATGATCATGTGATTTTTTTCTTTTGTTTATATGGTGGTTTGTATTGATTGATTTTCTAATGTTGAACCACCCTTGCATACCTGGTATGAATCTCACTTGGTTGTGATGTATTATTTTTTGATGTGATACTGAATTCTATTGCCTAGAATTTTGTTGAGAATTTTTGCATCTGCATTCATGAGAGATATTGGTCTGTAAATTCAGCAACTCTTGTCAGTAGCTTTTGTTTCCGTTGAATTTAATTTCTGAGATGAAAGGAGCAGAACTAATAGGGTTCTTTGGGGGAAGCAACTGCTGGAACTTGAACAGATTTCACTCATCCCACCTGGCAAAATGTAAATCTTTCATAGCAATCCTGTCAATTTTCACCCTGTTCATTCCATGTTTTAACAGCTACCTAAAGAAAGCCACTAGATTAACCTCTAACCATCATCTTTCCTCCAAAGAGTCCAGATTTTCTTTCCATCAGTGAAACTCAGCATGACAGAGGGAAGAATACATGTGTCTGTAAATCTTGTATACCCTCCTGCCTCCAAAAGGAGGCTTACATGGGAACCCATGGCTGAGGGATAGTTCTAATCACACAGTGTCTATTACAGTTCAGGTAAGATAATATCATTTAGGGAGGCTCATCTATGATTATCATACGACCAACCCTGGTTTGCTACTGCATTTAATATAACTACTTCTTCTAAAATGGTGTTCTATTTCACAACAATGAGAAGACCAGGCAATTTACCTTCTTAGCACATATTCACACCCCAGCCTTCACCCGCTTCAAAAGAGCCAGTAATTCCTGAATGGCAACACTGCAGTAAGTTCAGGTTAGCATTCATACCAAACATTCTATTTCGTGCTGCAGCACCTGAAAACATATTGTTAGTTCTTCAGTCAATTAACCTAAAAATATAGAAAAATATAGAGTGTCCAGACATTTGCCAGCGCTTCTCAGTGAAGTGACCCAGATGTTTTATAGTAGAATTTCTTTGTCCAATATGATAGCTACCAGACACATATGACTGTTGAGCACTAGAAATGTGAATAGTCTAGATGGAGATGTGTTGTAAATGTAAAATAACACCAGAGTTCAAGGACTTGGTATAAAATAAAAAAAATGTAACATATGTCATTAATAAATTTTACACCAAATAAATTTTGCAATAATATTTTTAACCTATTGGATTAAATAAAATACATTATTAATTTTACCGTCTATTTTAACTTGTTAAAACACAGCTAATGTAGAATTTAAATTATACATATGGCTCTCCTTTACAATTCATATTCTATTTCTATAGGACAGGGATGCACTATATAGTTGCTAGTTTCCAGTGTAATTTGCCTGGGATTGCAGAGTTGACATCAAGATTAAGTGCAAGGTCCTTCCAAGTCCAACTAAGCTTCTGTTTTGTTTTACACAATGGAGCTGTTTTCACTTTGAGCACAAGCCAGAGAGCTGCTTGCTCTACATGCTCTGGTTTTTCTTTTCCCTAAGTGGTTTCAATTTCACAAGGATAATTCATTAACAGAAAACAAGGAATTAATTGTATCTTGAGCCACTTACCCCTCAGTTTATCACCCTGTGTCTCCTCAGTTTATCTCACTGAGCACTCATTTGCCAATTCATCAGGGGACAAATCTGTGTTATCCAGATCCCAGTGGTAAGACTGACCCCCCAGTTATTTGCTGCAGAGCAACTTCAAACCCCAGCTGGATCACAGGCACCCAGGCATCACTCTCATCAGAGCTCCCTCCTACAATTTTTGGTCATGTTGAACAGATCTGAAAGCCAAGTCAGCTCCTGTTACCACCACCGAGATTTTTTCAAATTGGCAAGCAGACTCGCCAGGCAGAAACAAGCTTTGACCTAATATTACATTTGCTTAGCTCTATAGGAGGATATGAGGCAGGAGATACAACAAGTACAGCATCTTTGTCTCATCAAAATGCAGGGTAGCTATTCAAGAACATTGTTTCTTTTGTCCTCGTGGCATATAGCTGCCAAGGACAAAAGTCAAGGTGCTATGATCGCCTTGACCCGGAGAAGCCACAGCCTTTATTTCCCACCAAATCTGTGTACCGTCAAGTCAGGTAGGTCAAAGTCTTCATGCCAGCACAGAGCTACCCCGAGGCAGGTGCAGTAAGTGAAGACCCACCCTCCCTATCTAGCTTAATTGCACTGTTTCCAAGGAAATGATCCTGTTGGAATCCGAGGTCCTTCTCAGCACTCTTGCAACAGCCCATGCCCGATGTTAAACCTTTATTCGCAGTTAGTTGTGTGGAAACACACAGTTAAGGTGAATATCGTTGTTCACTAAATACGTTAATTAAATGGATCGTCTCTGTTTTAAGATGAATGGCTGGATTCTGAAAACAGTACGTTCTCCAGAAGAGATAATTAAAAAATTAGTCAATGTATCCTGCTTTACTAAATGCATTAACTAATATCATGAAATCTTAGCATCTTACTAATTAATTTCCCAATTGGTTGAATAGTACATCAACATCAAAATTATAAACATGCTTTGAGAACTGTATATGTTATCCTATTTTGAGATGGATATTTTTAAACATATGTGTTGATGTAATTTAAAATGCTATTTTATGCTTCAATATTCACCTGATTGACTTACCTCGGTGACCTACGTTTTCTTCTGGAATCCAAACACCACGATGATTTACTAAATTGTAAGGGTGCTATTTCAGCTCTTACATGTGAACTGTATAATCCCTAGTTTATCCACTTTTTTCAAAATATATTTATAGAAAATAGCAAAGCAAAGCATAATTTAGTCTTAAAATTTCCATGGAAACCAAAAAAATCACCAGAGTAAATGAAAATGCTTATTAAAGAGTACAGGGAAATCAATTTCCAATTCTTGAAAGTAATCACATGTAATTTGGATCATCAGCTTTTATTTCATAATTGCATTCTCATTATTCAATTGTTTATACATTTACAGTTGAGCAATTTCCTAATAATTATATGTTTTGGTTATTCAGCTGGAATTACCTTCCTTTCATAGTTCCTGAAAAATTATTTTGTGTATTACTGCAACGACTTTGGCAATCTTCTCATTTTTAGCATCCATTATAACTTCTATTTTTTACTTTCATATTTTGTAATATACTGTTCATTGTGTAATTATGTTCATAGTCCCCAAATAATTTTTCAAGAGTTTGAACCAATTAATTTTTATGTTACTATCAAAAATTGCTATCAGAAAGAGAAATATAACTTTACAAATGTTAGAACTGTTATCTTTTAAACTTTCAATTTTAGTAACAAGAAACTATTTAATTCATACGTAGCCATCTACTGTCATTCTAAATAAATGCATTAAATTATTCATTAATAAATTTCATTATACATTATTAAGTGCCATATTTTTCTATCATGAGCACATCTCATTTATCATGTTTAGTAATAATTTTACCTTAAAATGTTGATTTGCTTTTCTTTTACATACGTGGAAAATTCTTCTCAATTTGCAACATTTAAGAGAAAAGTAACAATACTTTTTAGAAGCATGTAATTGTAATTTTTAAAGACATTAAAATTTATTTTAAAACATGAAATAAACTTCTTATAAATTTCATTCATAATTTCAACCAAACCAGTGCACCTCTATATAATCTAGACTATGTGAATATCTTAGAGATCTTGTAGAAGGGTGAGTGTAAAACAGAGGAGTAGTGTAAAATGAGAAGTAAAAAGCCAGGCAATTTTGCTGAGCCAGACGGCAGCTGCCAAGGAAGTAACCTAAAATTACAGTAAACAACCATTAAAAACTTTTCCTCCATGAGAAATAAAAATTCAGTCAATAATGCCGGTATTTTCTCCCTTTGAACTCACATGTTTATTCATTTAGACTCATAATATAAAAAAACAAATAAGTATATGAGTATATATGACCCAGTATCCGAATGTATACTTTTCTTGTTCTTTTTACTTAGATATTCTAGCATTATGTAGACAATACCAGAATTTTTAATTTTCCCATAAAGTATGTAATTTGAGAGTTTCGTATTTATTAATGGGCACATCTATATGGTACAGCAGGATGTAAATAAAACTTCAGTGGGAAAAGTCACAATTTGTCTTTACACGCTTCAATTATCTTTTCATTATTTTAACATAGGAATTTATCACAATAAAGTTTACGTTTGCGATTCTGAAATGCCTGTTAGACCTATTCCATCCCAATTCTAAGGTGTGTTCTTACATTTTTCTTGTGACAGGATGATGAGGTAAGGGAAAGCCGATTCAGCTTCACAGCCTATGGAATGGGGCCATGTCTGCAAGCAAAAGATGGTTTGACCCCAAAGGGCCCCAACCATCCCGTCCAGGTAATGCCGAAAAGCCCAGATGAAATGAGAAAGGTCTTTGTCGACCGGGCCAAGAAGATCGACACTATCTCCCGAGCCTGCTTTCCATTAGCCTTTTTGATTTTCAATATTTTCTACTGGGTTATCTACAAAATTCTTAGGCACGAGGATATTCATCAACAACAAGATTAAGTCCCTGAAGGCATGCAAGCAAGCTGAAATGATCAATTCAGAAGAAAGCTTCTTTGCCATTGTTGTGTGTGTGTGCATGTGTGTGTGCGTGTGTGATGTACAAATGATGACCACTGTGTTGAAACAGCATAAAGAAGAGTTGTATTTTGATTTGCTATGCAAAGCAATGAAGCAAATTAAGATTCTTTTAATGGATACGAAATATATATTATGAGGATTCTATTTCATATTAATATAGTGTTTTCTTTGTTGATTCACAGTAAATGATATAAGCGATAGCTTTACTGCCAATGTGTTTGTATGTTATACAGCATCACATAACAGTAGATGTGAAAACTACTTTGAAATTCCTTGATTCTTAATTCAATGATATTAAATCTTATAAAAGCTGAATTTGCACACTAAACATTATTAAGGGAAAGGGAAAACATGTTGAAGATAATAAAAATCAATAGCTTGAACCTTAAAAATATTTTCTTATACTGTAGTTATAAAATAGGAAAAGAATCAATTCAGTGAAAAAGTCACTCTATATTACTGGGGCACTGTACATACAATCACCATAGAACCAACTTATATAATAATAAGACATTTCAATTAGAAGGTTAAAAAAAAAAAAGTGAAACTTTGTTTAATATACTAAAGATAGTCCCTCCGTGGAAATTTAAAACAAATGGCTTAAGAGATCATGTGGTATACAAAATTCACTTTTCTTAAATTTTGTATCTCAGTGAATGATGGAAGAAATATTGAAAGTGACATAATTGCTTTTAAATAAATGTTATAACTATGTACCTTAAATTATCGACAAACACTGAAAAATTCAAGTCACCATCTTTATTTTTGCTAAGTTGTTAATAGGTAGCTTCTCAATGGTCTGTACATGATTATGTTTTAATCTTTTAATATAATTGAAACAAAGTGAGGTAAGACTTTGTATTTTAGTTAAAAATGAGACTTTAAAGTTCAAAGGAATTTACATTTGGATGAAAATGAATTCAATGAAAACCAAACAATGGATTCCTGAAAGATTTTTTAGCAAGAACCTTTTCCCCCTGAAAGTTATATGGGTTCAAACTTCTCGCTGCAAATATAAGAAAGCATTTTAATTCTTAATTATATAAGTCATTTCTATATAGTAGGATTGATTGTTTTCATGTATGTGAAATAATGATTTCCATACATAAGCCATTCACTAGCTGTGAATAGTTTTAAATGAATTTTTTACTTCAAATTTATCAATGATCCCATGGGATTATTCCAAGTACAATGGGGGCATCAACTGGTTTCATGATCGGGTTCTTGGTTAAATTGCCAGATTCTTGTTCAGTCTCGCTATTTTGTGTATTATTTTTACTATCAATCTTGTACCTAAGAAGACTCTAAAATGTGTTTCAGATGACTTTCAAATATTCAATTGTCCAAATTATTCACAGAGAAAAGTTTAAACACTAAAAAAAAATCAACTCAAATTTAAGAAGGAGAAATAAGCCAGTTCTTGAAGCAGATGGTATTATTTTTCGACCTTCAACCACTCCCAAACTAAAAGCCAAAACTGCCATTTCAAACTAAAACCTCAATGTTATTACACTGTGTGATTGTAGTTTTTAAAAATAACTTTTAAAAGATTTGTATGTTCAACAATTTTGCTGCTAAAAGACCAAATTCCCAGCAGTTGTAAGTACAGTGAAACCTGTGAGAGCTGGAGCTTGAAGGGACTGCCTCGTTTTGCTGTGTCTTGCAAGTTTTCAGCCTTCGACGGGATGCAGTCTTACCACTTCCCTATCGCTATTAGTGGAAAATATTTGCATTTTCCTTCTCTGACAGGTTTCCACCTTACATAGGTTCTAGCTTTTGCAGGTTTTACTGTCATTTAAAACTGAGTACTATAAGTAAAAATACCATCGTATTTGGTATTATATGTAAATACCACAGCAAAAAGCAGTTGTTTCTGTGGACTTATTTTGAGTATTGTGCACCAAACAGTATTTACCAAAACCTAAGTGCTTTTGCAGACCAACATGTATGCTTTTTTCTTTGGTGTGTATGAACCAAATCATGGAAACATATTCTTGTACTAAAGATTATAGAAAGTCATGTTGTTTGTGTTCTCTGAGGATGAGCTAGAGGCTTGGAAGTAATGATAAACTATATTGTCTCAGTATGTCTCTGAAATACTTGGATACATTTTTTTCTGTACTTTAGACATCTTATTTCAAAAGTTTTCCATCATTCCTTAAGTGAATTCTGCCAGAAACAAATAGAAATATAATGAGCACAAATGTGCGTACATATTAACTCCCCAAAGCAATTCACAAACATCACTTGTTTTCATATTTGAGAATATGAAAAAAAAGTCTCCATTTTTAAACCAGCAACTTGGAATGTAAAAGCAGTAGCCATGACAGAACTTCAAGCAGGGGTGTTGGTATGATAGAAATCCCTCTGACGCAAATGTACTCTACTTTGCTTAGGCATAAATTTGTGCTCACATTATACCTATAATTATATTTATTATTGTCTTACTACAGTAAAATATTCTGACAGCCTTCACTCAATTAACAACAGCGGCAAAGCAAATATGGCCGAATCAAAATGTTTATGTCTTCCCTAGGGAACACTTATAAACTGGAAAACTACATTGTAATTAGCATCCGGAGCTATTATTTGCCTCAGTAAGCCCTGTGTCAACTCAGAATTTTTAGAATTAAACCAACCAAAAAACTATTCTGGAGAGAAAATAAAAATGTATGCATTTACGTGATCTACTTTTTACCATACGGGCAAATGGAAATTCTAATATGAATATTCTGAAGAATTTTGAAATAGCCTCCTTAGAGAGTATGTGATTTTTGTACATGCAGTTTATGTCTCAACCATTGAAATACATAGTTCTATGGCATACAAATTTCTAGGAAATCTTTTACTTTAACATGTATGGGCCTGTCTTTCCTTCCTGACCATTTGAGATAGATTTCAACTATAATGACAACCTAGAGCTTCCTTTACTACTTAAAATAGATTACAGAATTACTCTAAAATCAAGAAAACCAAGGATCTTTAAAATTTCTCCAGTCTTTCCAGACGTTTCCCTGTGACAGTCACCTGGAAGAGCCCATCCAGCTCCCAGCACCTGTATTTTGGTGAACATTATGGTAGCTTATTCCATTCTATGATCAATTCCCAGCCTATGGATACATTCTCATAACTTTTGTCTTAAGCTTGAATTGTCAATGCTTGAAAATCTAAATATCACTAAGATATAAATACATGCACTGGGTGTATGAATTCCCAGGATCTTATTGAACATAATGGCAAGTTTAGAAACAAATATGTGAAAAAATGAGTCAGCATGCTTGACAGAAGTGATTAAGTTGTTAACTACTTTAACACTCTGTGTCACTTAAATAGTTATGATTGTTTGAAAGAAAATTGGCATATCTTCAACCTACGCATCCCTTTTTACTCAACGTCTTTCATCCTATTTTTTAAATTATACTTTTCTGGTAATAACATGGTATACCTCATCCTGCTAGTCACTTGGGAGATTGTTATTTTGGCAGATGAATTATCCTTTCGTCTATAAAATACGTATTCCATGATATGAACTTGAGAGAATATGAGACTTCATGTTAAAAACAGAAAATACTTCAAATATTGAAAGTACTGCAACTTACAGCTGCCCCCTAACAATGACTTAGCACTCTCTAAGAATGGAACTCTGGGAATGAAAATGTGCCCTGTCCTCAGACCAATCATTAACAGCCTTGGAAGTCGTAACGCCCCCTACTCCAAAACAGATTTTACATACTTTGCAATGTAGATAGTAGCATAACTTTGGGAATTCATCAGCATACGCCACTTGTATTTCTTATCTTGATTCTGAACTAGTGAAGAAAAACAAGCCATTCCAAGTATACAGCATCAATTTATATGCTTGGAAGTCAGCATTTGTTGGTGCCGACAAAGGCTATAAAATAATGGGCTTGACAAACATAAAAGAATAAATATGGTTTCTACACATAAGGAATTTTAATTTTCTTGGTGGATCCAAGGTAATTATAATCAATGAACGTATATAAATGGAATAATTATACAATTATGAAGATGGCACAGGACCAGGCAACATTTTTCACTCTGTTATGCATAAGGCCATTATGAGCTCACGCAAGGACACCTAAAAACAGCAATAATCATACTAGTTCACTAAGGAGTTTAGTCAAGAATTATATTAGTGAGGAAGAGAATTTTTTTGCGTGTCTTTAAAATTGCAAGTTTCTCTTTTTTTTATTAAGCACTGATGGTGCAGTGGTTAAGAACTCAGCTGCTAACCAAAAGGTCATTGGTTCAAAACCACCAGCTGCTCCAGGGGAGAAAGATGAGGCAGCCTGCTTCCCCAAACATTTACAGCCAACCCTATGGGGCAGTTCTACTCCGTCCTGTATGGCCGCTATGAGTCAAAATCTACTCGATGGTGGTGGGTTTGTTTTTTGCTGTTGTTGTTTGGTTTATTAAGCACAGTTATGATAAGTGTACATCTTGCTTGTTAATTTGGGGGTTGAATTTTCAAACTAGGTCATTTTATCGCCTATGCTTGGTCTCCAGACTTTGTTACTTGCTGTTTGGAGATGTCGACACTTTCACAAGAATCAGCTCCAGCACAGGGCAAGCTTGATTTGCCTCGTCAGTTGCTGGCCTTGTGTGCACTTCGGAGAAGAATTAAGTTGCAAAAACTGCACAATTTTTAAAATGACAAATTTCAGTGTCTCTTAAACTGGACCCACAATTGTCTAATCACTCAAGCAAAATTAAAGACTCTCCAGTGCAGTTTTCAAATAAGTTTGCTATGGCCACTTTCTTTAGCTGAGCCTATCTGAATAATGGAGAGTAGAAAGATATGACCATGAAGGTTAGAATTTTGAGGAAAAAATGGAAAATTTTAATGTAATGACAACAAAATCTCGTTCTCCACATCCCCTCCTAATTCCTTATGGCATCCTCTATTTGGGGCCACAGTGCCATTCATAGCCCTTCAGGTTATTTGAGTAAAAATATGGTAATTCTATCCATAGAAATGATCGCTGAATAACAATTCTTAACTAAGCTAACATGAACTCTGTATATCTCATGAAAACCAATCATGTAATACTAGAAACTTAAAGAAAAAATAATTTAATGAAATTTAAGATAAAACTGTTATCCCATCCCCCATTTCTCTTTAAAAACATATTGATATTAAAAAAGTGAATTTCCATAGGGAAATATCATTTATTCTAATCTCTTCTTAAAGTAAAGTGATGCAAAGTATTCCATAATAAAGATGTGTAAAATATAACTCCCTAGAGTTTGAAAATAATTAGTGTAGAAATCAGGTCTAAAAGATACAAACATCCCCAAGTAATGACTAGTACCTTCTGATCCATTCTTTCTTCTACGCTTTCCATCTTAAAGCTGCCTCTTTTTTCATTTCCCTCCATTACACACACATACAACACATACTCTCTCTCTCACAGTTATATGTTGTTAATGGTATAAATTTTTTTCAAATTGGAATACAAAGGAAGAATACTTCCCTGGACAGATATCCATAATTCTGTCATATGTTTTGCAATATAAGTGATTCCTAAAGTAGGCAATATGAACAGTGAAGTCATTTGATTTGGCCATATCTTAATTATGAAAACATAATATATGAACAAAGGTACCTGGATCAAATCTTCTGTCCAAAACCTTACCAATGGAATTCTAAAACACCATGAGGATTGTATTTGAAGAATAACTAAATATTTGTAAATGGTTTTTCCAAAAGACAACTAGTTAATATCGATGATTTCAGGGTCTTAATATGTAGTTTTCTTAGGACTTTTTAAGGTTCACAGACAAGCAAAATAAGAGGAGAGTTTTAAAGGTGACAGAGTCTTATAAAAAGTAGTGCTTCAAGCCCTGAGTGTACATCAGAACCTCTTGTTGTTGTTGTTGTTAGTTGCCTTTGAATCGGTTCCAACTCATAACAATCCTAAGAACAACAGAAGGAAACACTGCCTGGTCCTGAGCCTTCCTTAGAATCGTTGTTATGCTTGAGCTCATTGTTGCAGCCACTGTGTCAATCCACCTCGTTGAGGGTCTTCCTCTTTTCCACTGACCCTGTACTTTGCCAAGCGTGATGTCCTTCTCCAGGGACTGACCCCTTCTGACTGCATGTCCAAAGTATGTAAGATGCAGTCTCACCATCCTTGCTTCTAAGGAGCATCCCATTTGTACTTCTTCCAAGACGGATTTGTTCGTTCTTTTGGCAGTCCATGGTATGTTCAATATTCTTTGCCGACACCGCAATTCAAAGGCGTCAACTCTTCTTCCGTCTTCCTTATTCATTGTCCAGCTTTCACATGCGTATGATGTGATTGAAAATACCATGGCTTGGGTCACCTTAGTCTTCGGGGTGACATCTTTGCTCTTCAACACTTTGAAGAGGTCCTTTACAGCAGCTTTGCCCAATGCAATGCATCTTTTGGTTTCTTGACTGCTGCTTCCATGGCTGTTGATTGTAAATCCAAGTAAATGAAACCCTTGCAATGTCAATCTTTTCTACATTTGTCATGATGTTGCTTATCAGACCCCTTACGAATTTTCAAAAAATATGTAAATGCTTGGTGTTCAAAGTAGAGGATTATGATTCAATTATCAATTAAACAAATAGTCATCAAGCATCTTTTGTGTACCCGGCACTGTTCTAAGTGCTGAATTCAGTGGCACACACTATGAATAAGTGGTGTAAGTGGATAAATAAAGCCATGAACTTCTGGATTACTGACAAAGTGCCACGAGTAAGAAAGAAGAACAACTGATGTGAACACACATTAGCCTATCCTTTGAATAAGATTTGATTTAACACTTTTAAAGTTTTGTAATTTCTCTTTCTTTAAGCAATCATTTTTAGCTCCCCATCATTTATATTAGAACTAAAAATAAACCTTTGAGGTGTTCCAGTTCAGCTTCCCTCCCACTGTCATGTACATTCTGACCATTACGTGCCTGGGACAAAATTATATAATTTTCCTAAGACTCTAATAGCAGCAGGTAGCTCATCATTCTGAGGGCAGCCTGTTCCATTGTGACATAGCTCTAAGTAATACAAAATTAATCTTCATCAAGAAATAACTTTTACTTCATAAAATTTCAAATAAGTCCATTCCATCACCACATGACAGCCCATCATATATTGTCTCACATATACTGCCTGTCTTTAGACTGAATTAATACCTTTTTCAACCCCTTACCGCTAGCTTTATTTTTAGTGAAGCCATTCATAAGTGCACTTTAGTACTACACAATGATAAGATGATTCTAGATTTATAATATGTTGAAATACAAAAGTCATTGTCTAGTTGCTATTATAGATAAATATCAATTAATGAAAATTTCTACATGACTTATTTGCAGTAACTTTAAATGTCTTCCCATAATGCAGTCATCAATGTAAATTAAGTACTTAAAAACGTATTTCATGATATGAAGAAATTTTGTAAACCCTTTACCTAGTAATATAAATTAAGAAAATTATCAGCCAGAATACTACATATTTTCAGAGTAAAGATATAATAAAAGATACAAATTGATTACATTTTTTTATTTTAATAGTTCATTTTTTTCTTGAGATGGTTTTAGCAAAGGCAACCCAATTTACATAAACAATATTCAGCTTGGCTTTTTAACACAGGTGAACAGGTTAGAAGCTGCAGGTTAAATGCCGGGCAAGAACTTGAATGTAACGCTGTATTTGAACATGCTTGAATAAGTTTGCACTCCTTCACTTTCATCTCTATGAATTATGCAATGGCCATTACTTCAGTTTGTGTTTTAATGTGTGATAGATGATTATACTGGGAATAGAGTGAAGCACCCCGACATCCTGTAGATATTATATAGTGTGCTGTAAAAAACAAAACAAAGTGTGCCATATATTTTCAGTGTACCATCTTAACATGATATACAATGACTTCGATTTTAGTGAGCCAAGATGTTCAACAGACTACCAAAAAAAAGTACTGCTATTTTATGGTGTTAATTATTTTTCCTTAGATTTAAGCCATGTCTTCCTGAGTCTTATGTCCAGATGATAAGTGTCATATTTTTTCAGGAAATTATATTGAAGTTATATTTTTAAATGTATGCATGAATTTTATCCACTTATTTTTCATTATATGATCTCGAGTACACATCTGCAACTAACAACTTCCCTAATCAGAGTTGTCAATCCACGTGCAGTGTATGGTATTTATCATGTAACTGTTGATATTTTGATGAAAAACAATAAAATTAACATTTTTCCAGAATATAGATACCTCTTTTGTCCTGTTTTTATAAATAGCAAATTTATCAAAGGATCTTGTTTTTTTTTCTGACCAAGATCATGCTGCATTTGTATTCTGATGAAAACTATAACATCTTGGATTACAAAGCCAGTGATAAAACTCTCAGAGAGGCCTCAGTGCGTGCATTTCATTATGGACAATGTGTAATATGGAGGATGATGACTAAGGACTCCTACTAAGACTAGAATGAGAAAATGTGTTAATGACTAGACAAATTATTTGACACGTTCATAAGAAAGAACTTATTACATAAAACTATTATTAAAGCAGAGTACAAAAGAAAAAATCAAGAGTTAAACAATACGCCCTAGACTTCAACCACTCTACCCCAAACTTCATTTTTCGCAGTTGTTTTCTTTTTTTCTAGCTATATTCCTTTTTTTGTAATTTTTGTAAATTATACTGTTAATTTCCCTTCCCTGGGAATCTTAATATTTCCTTAGAATGAGCCCACAATAACAGAACTCCAGTACACTGTAAATATTTAGATATTCTTTATTTGTTACCTGACCTTTGGCTAGTGTGTTTTCTTCTCAAATTGTCTCAGTAGATTTCTTTACCCAACAACATACTTCTCTACAATATTAACTCAGACAAGCTATTAATTGAAAGCTCAGGGAAAGGAGGCTGACACCTGCAACTCATTCTGAGAACCTGAAGAATGACTTTTCTGAAAACCTGTTCTCCAAACCATGAATATTAATTAGAAATAAAATGGCAACATTTACTTACCATTGTGTAGCCCAGTGATTCTTGGTCTTCCAAACACAGCTCTTTCGAGTTGATGACAGACTCCTTTTCCTTCTGCAAAAAAAGACTCTTCTAGATGATCTGTTACAGAAATAACAGCTTTTGTAGTGTGAAATAAAATGCCTTGATTTCAAGGTGTTTTTCTTACGCATGAACTGAAAATTAACTGTAAAACCCTGATCCAAAACTGTAAACTTATTAACTTGTTTTTGTTTTTTTCCCACCGGGAACTGCAGCATTGTCAATTTGTCTTTTCCTGCTTAAAAAATGTAGTCAATAACAAACCCATTGCTTAGTGATTTAATGAAAAAGAACGTGTGCTCTCTGAATTTTAATTTCTAGAGATTTCATAGCTACAAATAAGTAAAAGGCCAAACTTTCCAGAGTAACTTTTTAATGCTAAATTAATAACCATCAAGTACTTTGTCAACATGGAAACTGGTATTCATTGAGCAAAAAAAAAAAAAAACCTACAAATTTGTGCAAATGAATGCTGGGGGGAGGGCGAGAGGAGGGGGGGCAGGCACTAACCTGATGTCAACTGATCTCCTTAAAACGGGGAGGATGGTTCAATCAGTCATTTTAAGATCAGCCAACAGTTGATTTTCTATCCTAGTCCCTTCCTTTCTCTTTCACTGTTACTAACCTAGACTGAGCCTTTTGTTTGTTTGTTTTTAGAATCAGTGTTCTCCCTATGTGCATACACAACAATTGCTCAGATAAACCCTATGCTTTTTGTGTGTGTGTGCTTTGATATTTTTCAACAGTTTTGGTGTCAGAAGCGAGATCTGTAAACAATCACCAAGAACGCCTCACTGCTGGTGAGAGATTAAGTGACAGTAGCCACCCACCCACCCACCCACTGCCATTGAAAGGACCCTTTATTCCCAATTGTTCCCTCACCACATCCGAGGAACTTGGTGAATCTTCCCCAGATTTGAATTCCATTCCTTTTGTGTTGCACTCTCTGGGTTTATATCTGAGCAGTTTTAGAGCTTTTTTCCTTGGTAAGTCACTCTTTTGCTCTCTTTATTTGGGGTAAGGTGCACAAATCTCTGTGCCTTGAGATAGCCATTTAATGGAGACCTCAGTTTAGATATACCGTATTTTTACACAAAATAACGTGCACCTTCTGTGTGTGTTTGCCAGTTGCACCCTCCCCCCAAGAGATATTTTTGTAAGTGCACTATGCTAATTTTTTACAGCAATATATATATATATATATATATATATATATATATATATATATATATATAAAACCGACACTGTTGGCACTTATGAAAATACCTCAAGGGGGGAGCAGCTGGCAAACAAACATACAAGGCGCGGGCACATTATTTAACTGAAAATACGGTAGTCATCTTAGGAACTCTACACGAGGGTTCCTTCTATTTTCACCCTGGAGACACATGTTTCTTGGAGTTAGGTTGACTATACCAAGGGAGATTTGAATGTGAATGGCCACTCTGGGGAGCTGTGTGCTCACTTGCCTTGTCTTTTTTCCACTTTGGGGAACTTCTATCTGATGCTTTGATTTCACTGTTGGTTCCCATTTGCTTTTTTTGAACAGTCTCCTCAGACTGGATCCAAGGGAAATAGAACTGAGTCCAATAAAAAAAAAAAAGGTTGGACTGGTTCCAACAGAGGCTTCAGGTAGTTTTTAGAAGGTTTCAGCCAAGTCCAAAGGGCCTGGGACACTTCCATCCACATCTCTGACAAATGCTGACAAGTTAATATGTTTAAAATTATGGAGCCAGATTCTTGGTTCAAGTAGATGCATGAGACTATGTGGGCACCTCCTGTCTGGGGGCGAAATGAGAAGGCAGAGGAGGAGCTGAGGCTCACCATTGCCAGTTTTCATGGGATTGTTTAAATCTTAGTTCCTCCTCTTACAGGAAAAATGCTTTCTATGTGTTTTCTCATTCCTAGTTCTTGTATCTAGAAGTCCTGGTGGCACAGTGGTTAAGCACTAGGCAGCTTACCTGAAAGGCCAGTGGTTCAAATCCATCAGCCACACCACAGGAGGAAGTTGTGGCCGTCTCCTTCCATAAAGCGTACAGTCTAGGAAGCCCTATGGGGCTGTTCTACTCTGTCCTGTAGGGTCTCTACGAGTTGGAACAGACTTGATGGGCAGTGGGTCAGTTTTTATCTTTTTAAATGGTATAATTTCACTGAGAATGATTTGGGCCTTTGGTGAAAATTTTTGACATAAATTAATTCATTTGAAAAGTGTACTGATTAAAAAATATGGATTGCTTATTTTGATTGGTATAATATTGCCTCAGAAAAACAAAATTATTCTAAAAATTGCTTCTCTAAAAGATTCTTTAAAGCACACTGAAGATATATTTAATATTTTCCTAACTCCAGATGGTATTATTAAATAAGATTATAATACCACTTCGAGGGGTGTTACTCTGACTTATCTAGAGACAAATAGGCACTTATATAAAATGAGTCTTCCTCAAAGTCCAAAGAATTAAGAAAACAAACCAGAAATGCTTTCAGTGTTAAAAAGGGATGTTATAGAAACTAACACAGAAACTTTTTAAAAGTTGAAATTCACATAATTTAGACAAATCTTTGGCAAACTAGACTAGTTGAATAATTTTGATTTTAGTAAAAACAGCTATACTTTTTCTGAATGACCATTGTTAAGTACAAGTGTACATTGTATTCTATTTGGGAGTGCTTTTCCTAAATTATACAAGTTTACTGATGGAACAGGCTAGTATTACTTCTACTAACTATTCAAGATCATGAAAAATGTAAATCTGTGCTTAACCAAATCCTGCATGACAAACTTTATTTCAACAGCAATTATGTTTTGTGCTATACAGGCTTGAAGATGATTTCCAAAATCTTTAGGTAACTTAAAATCTTGGATTCATGCTAAATTGACTCAATGGTGCTGGAAAAAACTAACTTGATGTATTACTATGGAGGAGTTGCATGGGCAAAGATGTCAATCAGAAGAGGTGTAGAACTGCCCCACAGGGTTTCCAAGAAGCAGCTGGTGGAACTGTAACTTTTGGTTAGCAGCTGTAGCTCTTAACCACTGCCCCACCAGGGTTTCTTGTATGGGTGAAAAGTTTTTAATATAAATATTTTAGAAATTGTATATTATATGAGCTGTTCTTAGATATTTGTCTATGCTGTTATTGTCCATTTTATGTTTCTATAAATTGTGCTGTTTGTCCTCATATTAGACAACCAAAGTATAATGTTACCAGTTATAACAATTTTTTTTTAAGTGTTAAATTGGGCACAACTTTATTTCTTTAATTTGAACCTAACATCATCTAGGCCAGTAGTTACCAACTGAGGAGTCATATCACTCATGAAGTTTTACTAACATTCAGATGTTTACAACCTGCTACAAAACTGAAACCTGATGCCATGGAGTCCTTTCTGACTCATAGCTACCCTGGGTGGCACAGAGTTTGGCTGCTAACCAAAAGGTTGGCAGTTCAAATCTACCAGGTGCTCCTTGGAAACCCTATGTGGCAATTCTACTCTGTCCTATAGGGTCGCTGTCAGTTGGAATCAGTTCAACAGCAATGGTTTTAACAACCAGTTAGGGACTAATAAATCTCTTTACTTGATAACATCTTGATATATTCTAACTATATGCTTGGTATATTCATATTATACCTCAGAATTATTATATGTCATATCTGAAGTTCTTTTCTCTCTAAAGGTTATGTTCACTCTTAAAAGTTATTATTAATAAATTAACCATGGTCATTTTAAGTTTTGTTGCCTATAGATAATTTTACTGTCATTCCCTGCAAGTATTTGCAATCAACTGCAGGCCAAAGTATTTCAACAAAAAGAGACTGTCTCAGAGACACATGGAAAGGACTATGTCAGGTATTTCAGGCACGGACTTCTAATGACACTGCTTCTACCAGTGGACTGAATTACATTCCCAGAGGCTGATGGATTCATGAGACTGTTAATCCAGGATCAAGTGAAACAGAAATTAATTACCTAGGACTGAGTTAACTAAAAGATTATTATGGGTTTATATGGAATATTGCTAATGTTTTGGTATTCTATTTCCTGACTATAAGAAGTATCATTTTCTTTTCTCCTAAATTATTCATAACTTACAAGAATTTAATAGACTATGCTTATGCAAACAAAAAAGAAACATTTATCTTTTCTCCCTGCCTGATCCCTCCAGAACTGGAAAATTCTTAATGAGTTTTCTTACTTTTATAGCAATATAATTATTTGCATAAGTTCAATTAGAATTTGTTCTCCTTATTAAAAGAATATAATTGGAAATATTGGTTGTATAACTAGACTTTCACTGGGATGTTATATTTGAAAATGATGCCCAGAGAATCAGGTATGACCAGACAATTTCTTTACATATATAATTTTATTTATTTGGCTGTTGTTGTAGAAAATATACACAGAAAAACATACAGACTCAGCAGTTTCTACATGTACAATTTAGTGACATTGATTACATTCTTCAAGTTCTGTAACCATTCTCACCCTCCTTTTCTGAGTTGTTCCTCCCCCATTAACATAAATCCACTGCTCTCTAAGATTCCTATCTAATCTTTCAAGTTGCAGTTGTTGATTTAATTCTATATAGATAGTTCTTAAAAGGGCATAATGCTCAAAGCAGATGTTTTGATACTAGTTAAGCTAAACTCTCGTTTGGTTTTAAGAAGACTTCAGAATACATGCTACAATATGGATGGAGCTGGAAGATATTATGCTGAGTGAAATAAGTCAATCACAAAAGGACAAATATTGTATCATGTCACTTATATAAAAAGACAAGAAAAGGCAAATGTATGGAGTACAAAGTTTATTAGTGGTTAGCAGTGGTGGAAGGGAGAGAGAAAAAGGGGGATTAATGGTGATGGAAATATCACATTGATTAAGGGTAGCATTGCACAGCTGATTATTGTAATTTCTGTCAAGTTGTACACCTGTAAAAAGTTGAATTGGCAAAAGTTGTGTGATAAATATATTTACAACAGCAACAACAACAACAACAAAGAGTAGCTGTTGAGGCTGCTTATGTATAACCAAAAACTTCTTGGGATTTGGTTTTTTGATTTGCAAGTTTAGGGTCATGGTGTCATCCCAGTTAATTGGCCTAATAACATGCTTAGTGCCTCTGTTCTACCTTCTAGTTCAATGCATAGTGCCTGGGGTCTTAAAAGCTTGCAAGCAGCCATCTGAGGCACAAAAACTGGTCTCTCTTCATCTGGAACAACAGAGGAAGAAGGAGAGTCAGAAATAGGAGAAAGATATAGAATGTGTGGCTAATTTCTTCCATAAACTATTACCTCTTTCTTATGGAAGAACTGGGTATTGCCCAGCTACCATTACTGAACATTTTGATCAAAGATTCCATAGAAGAATCCTGATGAAGAAGGAGAAAGTGCAGAACAGAATTTCAAATTCTTATGGACTCCAGATTTCTTGGAGCCAGGAAAGTTGGATGAACCACTGAAACTATTGCCCTGAGATAATCTTTATACCTTAAACCAAAAATGACCAGACAATTTTAAGGAAATCACCTAAATCAATGGGTAGGATTGATGAAATCTGGTGGCTTAATTTCCTGGCTTCAAAAGGCTTTTATAACTTCAATATGAGATACCTTATAAAAACTTCCAGAAAATCAAGTATAAAAGGATAACATTGAGAAGAATGGGAATTCCAGAACACTTAATTGTGCACATTAGGAATGAACACATAGAACAAGAGGTAGTCATTCAAACAGAATGAGGGAATAACACATGTTTGAAAATCAGGAGAAGTAAGCAGCAGTGTTGTATCCTTTTGCCATACTTAATCAATCTGTATGCTGAGCAAATGATCTGAGACGCTGGATGGCTTAGTTATCTAGTGCTGCTATGACAGAAATACCACAAGTGGATAGATTTAACAAAGGGAAATTTATTCTCTCACAGTTTAGGAGGCTAGAAGTGCCAGCTCCAGTGGGAGACTTTCTCTCTCTGTCATTTCGGGGGGAAGGTCCTTGCCATCCACTTTCCTCTGGTCTAGGAGCATCTCAGTGCAGGGACCACAAGTCCAAAGCACATGCTCTGCTCCCGACTCTGCTTTCATGGTGGTAGGATGCCCCTCTCCTCTCTGCTCCATTCTCTTTTTATATCTTAAAAGAGATTGACTTGAGATACATCATAACCCTGCAGATTGAGTCCTGCCTCATTAACACAACTGCCTCTAATCCTGCATCATTAACATCATAGAGGTTAGGGTTTACAATACATAGGATAATCACGTAAGATCACAATATGGTGGACAACCACACAATACTAAGAACCATGGCCTAGCCAAGTTGAATACATATTTTGGGGGGACACAATACAATCCACAACAGTGGACCATATAAAGAAGAACACAGCATCAGGATAAGAGGAAAACTCATTAACAACCTGCCACGTGCAAACGTCACAACATTGCTTGCTGAATGCAAAGAGGACTTGAAGCACCTATGGATGAAGATTACCCCTCAACATAAAACAAAAATCCTCACAACTGGCCCAATAAGCAATATCATGATAAAAGAAGAAAAGATTGAAGTTGTTAAGGATTTCATTTTACTTGAATCCACAATCAAGCAGTGGTCCTCCCTGGAAGCAGTGGTCAAGAAATAAAACGATTTATTACGTTGGGCAAATCTACCGCAAAAGACTTCTTTAAAGTGCTTAAAGGCAAAGATACCGCTTTGAGGACTAAGGTGTGCCTAATGCAAGCCATGGTATTTTCAGTCACCTCATATGCTTGCAAAAGCTGGACAACGAATAAGAGAGACTGAAGAAGAATTGATGCCTTAGAATTACGGTGTTGGCAAAGAATATTGAATATGCCACGGACTGCTAGAAGAGTGAACAAATCTGCTTTGAAAGTACAACCAGAATGCTTCTTAGAAGCAAGAATGCCAAAACTTTGTCTCAACTACTTTGGACATGTTATCAGGAGGGACTAGTCCTTGGAGAAGGACTTCATGCTTGGTAAAGTAGAGGGTCAGCGAAAAAAAATACCCTCAATAAAATGGATTGGCACAGTGGGTACAAGAATGGGCTCAAACATAACAACGAATATGAGGGTGGTGCAGGACTGGGCAGTGTTTTGTTCTGTTGTACATAGGGTCACTATGCATTGGAACTGACTCAGTGACACTTAACAACAACAACAAAAAAAAAAAACTATATGATAAATCATCATTCTTGTTGCACCTATGTTAATATTGGAAAACAGTCTTATTTTTAAATCAAAGCTAACTTTGCTTTGAGATTTTCTTTGATTAAGAGGAGAGTGACTATAGAGGGTGAAATTTTATGTTTCAATAGAAAATTAAGGCAAGCCCTTGGGAGCAATCAAATTCTGGTTCTGTTCATTGTCTTTGAACTATTTTACAACTTTTGAAAATTATAAACAACTAATGGTTTTGTTTTCTACTTGTAGATTGTACTGGTTCTTGTTACATAGCTTATGCTTTTCCTTATGTGCGTATACATAATTAATTCTTAGGTATTAGTCAATGTTCTAACTACATTCACAACAATGACTGTTATATTTTGGCTACTAAAGTTTTCTCCTCAGGATTTATTTCCCTTGAAGAACCAAATGACCTACAAATAAAGGATGCAAAAATTGATTTATTTCTCTCTGCACACTGGTGGACCAGGCTATTAAATGAAATGATTACAGATGATAGCTCTTCTCATGTCAATGTTCATTCCCCTACTTTTGGCATGTATATAAATATATACAGAGAGATTTATTTCATGCAAATGTGGAGGTGGCAAGTACCAAATCCACGGGTCAGGTGGCAGGTTGGAGGCTCCTCCTGACTCATGTGCTAGCTGGGCCTGACAAACCCAAAATCTGCAGGTCAGGCAGCAGGTTGCTGGCTCACAGGGCTGCAGGAGATGGAGAATCCAAAATATGCAGGTCAGGCAGCAAGCTGTTGGCTCATGTCCCAAGAATGGAATGATGACAAGGCAAACACAGGATCAAATGCAAGACTGAGAAAAAGTGAGCTTTGCCGGAACATACATATATATTGGATTCAGGCCACACCCCCAAGGAAACTTCCCTTCCAATTGGTTGCTTACGTCAGATCACAGAATGGAGAATGACTACATAATGTCTGCCAAACCTCTGAGAATCATGGCCTAGCCAAGTTGACAGATAACCTTCACCATCACAGTCCACCCCTTGTCAACTGTATATATCTTTTTAAACCATGCATAATCTCTAAATAAAGAAAATTATAAAGTCATACTTGTGTATAACATGACACAACTAACATGTGTACAACCAAAAAACCACTAGCCCTATCTACTTCTTATATTTTGCAATAAGTAATGGAATAAGGGAATGAAGAAAACAGAGATCTTTGCTATATATATATATACATATATATATAAACACACACACATACACATACTAAAAACAACTACAGTCCTTGTTTTTGCAATTGGTCACATGCTTTCAGCTGGTGTTTAGAACTACCTTCTTTCACCACCCATTCTGTATTTCTTTTGCCCTCAGCAAGCACCTCAGCTGGTCATCGTTCTTTGCCTGTGTGGTGAACCAAACCTTCATTCCTCAAGGATCTGGGCCGTTAGTAGTCATGTCGGAATTTGGGTTGCTGTAGTTTTCCATTGATTTTAATCACAAGCATGTGACTTAGTTATCTAGTGCTGCCGTAACTGAAATACCACAAGTGGATGGCTTTAACAAAGAGAAATTTATTTCCTCACAGTCTAGTAGGTTACAATCCCAAATTCAGGGTGTCAGCTCCAGGGAAAGGTTTTCTCTCTCTGTGGACCTTCTCTTCAATGTTGTCCCAGACTAGGAGCTTCTTCATCCAGGGACCCTGGGTCTAAAGGATGCACTCTGCTCCCAGCACTGCTTTCTTGGTGGTATGAGGTCCCCCTGTCTCTCTGCCTGTTTCTCTTTTATGTCTCAAGAGATTACCTCAAGACACAGTCTAATCTTGTAGGTTGAGTCTGGCCTCACTAACACAACTGCCGCCCATCCTCCCCATTAACATCATAGAGGCAGGATTTACAACATATTGGAAAATCACACAATACCGGGAATCATGGCCCAGCCCAATTGATACACACATTTTTGGGAGGACTAAATTCAATCTATGACAGCATAGTAGTACTAAAAGATGTCCTAAGTCATCTCCAATATTCCAGATATTCTATTTTTTACCTTCATTTTGTAATATCAATCTGATTTCCCCTTGGCAATCAGGATCAATCACACAAGCCAATATGCTAATTCCCTTCTTTACCTGTTGATCCAGAGGTATGAGGGACCAAGAGTGACCCGGTGGCATTCTTAACTTCCAGTTCAACAGAATCATTGTTGTGTTTCCTGGTTGGAGCATTCTTCTCTTTGGAACTAAGACCTCTAAACCCACAGAGCACAGGATGGTGGGGACAAGAAGCAAAAATTTTGCAAGTGGGTCACTAGGGGTAATAGTGAGTGGTGCCACTCTCATATCCACCCCTTGATTTCTGGACCCAAGAATCCTAGCTATGGGAGAAACAGCAGTAGATATTGGATACTGGCTTAGAGCATATACTGCCTCCTGGAGGGCATTGCCCTGAACCAACATTTATTGCCACCTAAATGGTGCCATAATTGGTGCCATAATTGTGTATTAGGAGGCCATTCCATTGTTCTATCAAGCCAGCTGCTTCAGGGTGATGGGGAACACGGTTACCATGTGAATTCCATGAGTGTGGGCCCATTGCCACACTTTATTTACTGTGAGTGAGATTCAAGGCAGTGCTGTCGGGGATACCATGACAGTGGATAAGGCATTCCGTAAGTTCATAGATTGTAGTTTTGGCAGGAGGTTTGCATGCGAGGAAGGCAAATCTGTATCCAGAGTAATTGTCTGTCCTGGTAAGAACAAAACACTGCCCTTTCTATGATGGAAGTGGTCCAATGTGGTCAACCTGTCACCAGGTTGCTGGCTGACCACCTAGAGAAAAGATGCCATACTGAGGACCCAGTGTTGGTCTCTGCTGCTGGCAGACGGGTATTCAGCAGTGATTGTAGCCAAATATGCCTTGGTGAGTAGAAGTCTGTGTTGCTGAGCCCATGCATAATCTCCATCCCTGCCGCCACGGCCACTTTGTTCATGAGCTCATTGGGCAATGACAGGAGTGGTAGAGAAAAGAGGATGACTGGTTTCCACAAAAGGTGTCATCTTATCCTTTGATTGTTAAAATTCTCCTCTATTGAGGTCACCCTTTGGGAAGCACTCACATAAGACACAAATGTCTTCACTTCTTTGGCCCATTCAGAGAGGTCCATCCACATGCCTTTTCCTCATTCCTCCTTGTCACCAGTTTTCTGCTCATGTACCTTCCAATTCCTTGGCCACTCAGGCAACCAAATCAGCACACAGCCTCACATCTGGTTATCTCTCCTTCCAAGCGAAATGAACAAGTGTGCGACCGGGAGTTCTGCCCGCTGTTGTTAGTTGCCGTGTAGTCAATTCCAACTATATTTTAATAAGTACCAAGACTGACATTAGAAGCCTACCTGGAGATATTATTATTACTTCTGGGTACTCTTGTTTTTCTCATCATCATTATCAACAAATCTTTTTGTGTCCCTACTGTATTGGGCAATGAAAATCTCGAGAGATCTAAACCAGAAAATCTTCCCCCACTTTCATAGCAAAGTAAGGTAGGAAATAAGATCTGCAGGAACCATGTGTCCTGGACTACAAAAGGCTTATTTTATGTATGTTTTAAGTTAGTACCTTTTCTGACTAGGTAATTAATAATCTCAAAACATGACTCAACCTTTTCTAAAATGATGGAATTTAAATTCATGAGTTTTATATGGCAAATTAATATAGTTTTCCAATTCAGGGCATTAATTTGTTTGTTTCTTTAAGAATAATAAAGAGGAATAATGAGTAATAAATGAAAATCATATATTCTTTGCAATTTACTTTGAATGCAACAAATCAGAATCAATTAATTAGGGCTGAATTGGTGACATTATAAATGTAATTTTCATATTGTCCATGAAAGTTAGGTGTTAAAATATTAAAGTAAATTAAAACAGATGTTATTATAGCTCAGGAAGTATCACTTCTTGACAAAAAATGTTCATATGACTCACTCACCTAACGGACAATATAATTTAGTTTTTAAAAGAAACCTATAAAAAGTATTACTAATGTTGTGAGCATATTTTTATTAATTGTCAAAATTACTAATTATGCTAAACATGCATACCTTTTAATGTGTATTATAAATCCTATTCTTCCAGCAACAAAATAATACGATGAGCTCAAATGCCATTATTAGCATGTTTATGTTCCTAACTTATCAAAATATTTCATTCATATGACTCACATACAATTACAAAGCATAAAAGGCAACATGTAATTTTCTATTCTAATGGCATTATTCCCCCTTAGAAGTCCCCTGGGCATTGGAAACTGTAAAGTGCTTGACTACTAGCCAAAAGTTCGGCAGTTTAAACCCACCCAGAGGTGCCATGGAAGACATGCCTGTGATCTGCCTCCGAAAAATCATAGCCTTGAAAACCCTACAGGACAGGTCTACTCTGCACACATGGGGCTTCCATGAGTGAGAATAAACTGAGGGCAACAAACAACAACACTAACCTTCTGACACTGTCCTGCCCTCTGAGTTTTTTCCTAAGTGAGATGACCTGAGCCCCTTTGGTATCTTTACCAGGCATTACAACTACTAACTCAGTTTACACTAAATGGTTTCCATTATGTTAGAAAATAAATCACACACAGCAACGTGTTATGTGCTGTGTATATCCTCCATTTCAAAAACTCCTTTTAATGATCTAAAAAACAATTACATATCTCCAGAATTGGAATCTATTTAATTACTTGAAAATTAAAATTTTGGATCACATTTATAAGGTCGTTATATTTTCAGAGAGTACACATCCTTTTTTCTTAGAAATGTAAATAGCACATTAGCCACTCTGTGTCTAAACCACAAGATGGCTCCCTCTCATTGGTTTGGGAATTATAAATGTCATTTAAAACTATAAGGATAATTTCCCTACTATTTGAGGTAGTATTTTGGCATAAAAAGATGTATTAAGATGGAAAAAAATGCAATAAGTCAGTATAATTCTACACTGTGAAAGTTTCATTAAATAGGGTTTTGGGGGTAATTTACACAAAAATATGGAAAAAGAAATTTTTTTTTTCCTTATTTTACAAATGATAAAATGGAGGACAATTTATTGAACACTACCAATCCTGGTAACTAAGGAAATCAGAACCACACTCTTGGCCAACCTTTGTTCTTGATCTTGAAATTGAAGTAAGACAGCCTGGTTTACTGCGATTTGAAGCTAAAGGGTAAATATTAGTGTCTTCCTGGAATGACTATTTTCCTAAAATGTTTGTGGAAAATATATTATGAAAGAAATATAACATTTGAAGAAGTAAGAAATACGAAATAGAAATTAAAAAAAGAAATACCTGTGTTACAGAAGAAAATCTGCCACAGTGACTTGTTCTCTTTTCCAATTCCATTTCAGTTTCATGAAGGGTTCTTGGTGGAATATTTAACCATCAGAAAGCCATACTGTCTCTCGCTACTTTAAGAAGCAGAAATCTTGGGGACATGTATTAATTTTGACATCAATGCAGCATGTGCAGGGGTCTCATCACTATCTTAATCCCTAAGGAGAAGTTCTCCTTCCATTTTTACGTGATTCATTTTATGTCAACTTACTCTGCCACTATTGGATGAATGCCAAAAGGCTGGAACTGCTAGGTGTGGAGACAACTTTATATGAGAAGGGAAGGAGAAGAGAGGAAAGTAATCTTATTACCCTCTCTGTCATTCCAACGTATGAGAAACCTCTATCTTAAAACACTGACAGAACTACTTTAATGTCCTTTGCCTGAGTCAATTGATCACAAATAGTGCAGAAGATACAGTCCCAGTATGTCAAATATTTAAGAGAAATAATCCGTATAAAATTAAAATATGTTGTCAAAATGAACAAATTTTAGTTCCAACTATATGTCATGTCATGTTATTTCATTTGCCTGAGTTAAAATCTACACCATTAAAGTCACAATAGTGTATTAATTGTGCTATTTCCATCACAAAGCAAAAAATTTTTTTACTATTTTTTTCTGGTTTTCATTATATAGATAAATTTTATTTTTAACTTCAGTTTTAATTTAATAACAATAAAATATTTGAAATCTAAAATCATCTTTTGCACAAAGCTTGAATATAGAAAAGTATATAAATTGCTTGGTTTATGTTTCTTCTATGTCATTTAAAGGAAAATAAAATATACCACAAGTCAACATGGTAAAACTATAATTTAGAAAGAGAAATTACAAATAATCTGCTTCTCTGACTTTTGAGTAATAGAAAAATACGGGAATTGAAGATAACCATCAGCTCTGAAAACCCATGCTGAGCCTACTAGAATTATAACATAGGAAAGAATGTATTAGAGAAAGTAAGGGAACATAAAATGATTTGAATTAAAGTAACATTTAAAAGTTAATTTGGATGACTCTGCTCTTCATTATTTACCCTTATATGGTTAAGTATGTGCTTTTCCTGGACTGCTCAAAAAATTTATGACATTTTTCTTCCTTCCTTGATGTTCAGAATAAAAATTGAAACTCAATTCAATTTTAATTTCTGTATATTTATTAATAATAAAACTACCTTAAAATGGTGTTGCAGTTTATAAACTCTGCTTAAGCAGTCAATTTGAAAACCTGAAAAGCAACCACAGAAATCAAACTATAGTCATGGTTAAAATAATTCACAGGGGTTTTTATTGAATCAAATAATGTTTACGTAACTCTTTCTGTCAAGTTAGAAAGTATTACAACAAAGACAACAAGTCAACAAAGTCGACAAGTCAATTGAAATGTTCCAAGACAGATATGTTGTCTTCCTTTTTCTCTTATAAATTCAGACCCGCCCTATTGCATCCTCGGTTTTTAGAATTTAGGGAAAATTAATTAGTTTCAGGGTCACTGCTTTGTATGTTCAGCAAGGCTAAAAAAAAAACAGAATTAGGGAGGGGAAAAAAAAAAAAAACACTGAATGATGCTGAATGAATTAATTGGCCCATGTAAGAGCAATCTATACTTTGAGGGTGGCCTAACTCTAAAACCCCCAAAAAACCCCAGTCACCTTTAAACAAGGCTAATCTTATCTTTTGTTTTTTTAATCTTATCTAGCCATCCCTAGTGAGAAAAACAAGAAGTGAAAAAAGTAGAGTTTTTGAGGCTAAAAATATGTGGATTCACTTTTGTTATAAATGTTGAAAGTCAGATCTCTCTAATATTAGGCTTGTTTAGTCACTTAGATTTTCCCTAATCCTAGAAAATGTCACTCCATGCATGAAACCATGAGTAAGCTTTTCATCATATTCAATCAGACTAATCTGTTTGAGTCTTTTCCCTTAAGGGAGTCTGTTCAAAGTTTAGTCATAAGAATCAGTAGAGAACTCACATTTTCTCCCTAATTCATACTTATACAACATGACTGTAATTCTTCTGTTTGCATGTACCCACCCAAAACCCAGCACGTACCCATTAGAGTGTAAGGTCCTTATTTTATTTATTTTTGTAAGGTCAACACTGAATGCTTATCAAGTAAGTGATCCAATAAAATATATGGTTGTTTTATAAATTAGTAAATAGAGTTTCAAAGTGTTGATTATCATGAAAATTGAGACATTTAATGGATTTTCATGATGTTCATATCCTAGCTTCGTTAATCCTTTCCTTAAAAAATTAGGAATTTTTTGATTGGCTACAAACACCAATCCAGTTTATGGCATATTAATTTGCCTTATGTCTATGTGCCCCTTATTAGAAAGTTATATTACCTTTTCTAGATATATAAAATAACACATTTTAGTACACTAGCTATCTAACACATCTATAATTTATGGCTTCGCACATGCTTCAAAGTTGGGAAATTGAGAACAGAAGAGAATCTGGATGGCAGCACACTACTAAATTTGTATAGTAGGTCATTCCCTTTGCTGTCAAATCTATTTCAACTTATAGCAACCCTGTAGGACAGGGTAGAACTGCCCCATAGGGTTTCTAAGGAGCGACCTTTTGGTTGGCAGCCAAACACTTAACTACTGCGCCACCAGGCTCCATAGTATGTAATTAGTGTGTTTAAAAAGATCATTTAAGAATATAAAATGGTGTTTTATTTGTCTAAGAAAGCTGTTAGGGTAAGGCAAACGTTAACTGTGACCTCTCTTCTGTTTATTATATTGATCCCCAAACTGCCAACATTTAAATTTGCACTTCTGCAGATGATTTGTTATCATTTAGTCCACATATTGTTACTATTACGATCGCTGAACTTGTTTTACTGTTTGTTTTTCTCCAAATTATCCTCAACCTTATCCCTCCATATTTTTTAAATCAGGAAAATTATTTCTAATGAATGAGATCTTCTGATTTGGTGCTTTCTCACTGGGAAGAACACTAGGAGAATTTTCTCTCAGACTATTTTGCTTAATTCTTTTGGAGTCTACACTGCTTTTCTAAACATAACAAAGATGGAAGCTGCCAGCAGCACTCCACAAGAGGAGCTCAGTGCACACGTGAACCATGGGGACATATAAAAAAGCAAGTAACTGAGAGATTTACTAACATTTGGAAAATGTCTCCTTGGTAATGGGTTCTCACCTCAGGGGAGAAATTTGAAAGCTGCTTGCAGCATTTCTAACATTTTCATCCTTTTGCCCTGGTGAATTTCAATAGGATATGAACAACTTTGAATTCTAACAAACATTGTTCCGAAGGGGCTATTGGGTAAATATCAAAAACATCTGTGGCAGTTTCTGGGATCCTGATGAGTTACATCAAAATTCAATATGTTGAAACAGAAATAAAAAGATATCTTCAAAATCTGTTTGTAAGTAATTTAACGTGAACATAATACTTTGTATTTGGTGCATGTCATTGTAATTGGAGGAGGCAAAGTGAGGTCAACCGGAAGTTGGGTATGGATTTCAAGTATTTACATAGTTTCAACCATTTCCCATAGCTCCACATAATAAAACCACCGAAAGCAAAAGGAAAACAAGACAAAACTCTAAACTAAGAGATTTACCATACAGCAAAGGAAAGAACAATATAGGAAACTTTTAATTATATTATATAATAAGCAATCGTAAGTTGTCTTTCAGAAGAATTACTGTAGTACCTCGAGGCTAGTTATGTTCAGGTCAACTCACCCTTGTGACTCAAAGCTTATGGCATGTAAAGGATATGTTAACATAAACATCCCTCTGAGGATCACTGTGATTTACCATGACGTGTAATATGTGTGTGCTTCAACAATGACTGGTGGTTCTGGAAGACTTCAAGGAAGAACACTCATTACCTTCTGATGTAACTGGTGGCCATGGTAACCAGTATCATTATCACTTCGTCATCCCATAATATTTATAGTCCCTTGGCTGTGGTTACATAGTCAAGACTGAAGAGAAATCCTATTCAACAGAAAAATAAAATGAATTAGGAGATACAGGATGATTACTGGATTAGTAGGATCATATCCATGTAAATGCAATAACACTGAAAGCAAAAGAAATTCCACCACAAGTGTTTTAACAGACAGCATAGAAAAGGGGTTAAAAGTATGTACATTGGAGCCAGACTATCTGAATTAAAAATATGGTTGCACAATTTATTAGTAAAATGTACCACTAACACCATCTGTTTTTGTTGATGCCGTGGTTGAAAATGAAGCTTTCTTCCCTGGGTGGGACTTCCTTACCTTTTCTTCTTTTTCTGTTGTTATGGGCTGCTCATAACAAAATTGTTGTTGTTCTTAGGTGCCATTGAGTCAGTTCCAACTCATAGTGACCCCATGCACAACAGAACTAAACATTGCTTGGTCCTGCGCCATCCTCATAATGGTTGCTCTGCTTGAGACCATTGTTGCAGCCACTGTGTCAATTCATCTCTTTGAGGGTTCTCCTCTTTTTTGCTGACCCTCTCGTTTACCAAGTATGATGTCCTTCTCCAGGAACTGATCCTTCCTGACAACATGCCCAAAGTATGTGAGATGGAGTCTCACCACCCTTGCTTCTAAGGAGCATTTTGGCTGTACTTCTTCCAAGACAGATTTGTTTGTTCTTCTGGCAGTCCATGGTATAGTCAATATTCTTCACCAACACCATAATTCAAAGGCATCAATTCTTCTTCAGTCTTCTTTATTCATTGTCAAGCTTTCGCATGCATATGTTAAAATGAAATAAAAACAATGAACACTTTTATTACATAGGCCCTTTCAGATGGTCACACTCGGATTCTTTTAGGTAATAAAGGCTTATTATAAAAATAAAAAAACCCAGGGCTGTCGAGCCAATTCCGACTCATAGTGACCCTATAGGACGGAGTAGAACTGCCCCATAGAGTTTCCAAGGAGCGTGTGGCGGATTCGAACTGCAGATCCTTTGGTTAGCAGCCATAGCACTTAACCACTACGCCACCAGGGTTTCTGTTATAAAAATACTGAGGAAAATTAAGAAAATGATGTTGGCTATTGGAATATAAACTCCAGGAAAGTGACAGATCACCGATTCACTTGTTGAATATTTGTTGAATGAGTAGTAAATGAAGCACTGCAAAAGCAGTATTCTTAGACATTGGAAAAATCATTTGAAATGTACACTAAACACTAGCAATAAATAGCTATCTGATCATACCCTCAGAGTAGGCAAACACTGCTTCCTACTCTATGGGACTTGCTGTTTCACTGCTATGGGACTCAAACACATTCTGTCTTAAATTCAACTGCTCCTGCTAATAACAATTGAGTCTGCCCTAGCTTTTTCTCTGTTTATAGAGTTTTTTTTTCTTACTTTTTTTTTTGTAGTTTCTCTACACCATCTTTCAGTGTCTGCTTCTGCCTTTCAGCACTGCTATCATCCTCAGTAGGTTTCCTATGCAAATCCACCAAAAGCAAGAATTTAGTTGGTTCAGTCCCATTCCAATATATTCAGCCTCTATTGGGCAGAGTTTTGCATCTAGCCTAACTCTCTATATGTTGGCCGCTTTACAACTTGGCTTAGTTTTATATAGGTAACCACTCCTGGTGCCATCAGCAGAGCCAAGATAAGAGAGTTATTTAGTGTAGAGGTAGTATACAGACAGCTTGCAATCTATGTAGGACAAAACTTTTAGAAGAAGACTGTAAACACAACAACCATTCTGAGGCTTCCTAGAAAGGGATTGTATACAGGATTGTATACACAGCAAAATTTTTACTGGTCCTATCCAAGACCAATTGATAAAACATTATGGTTCATTTGGGGAAGAAGGGAAACTCTAAACTAAATAATAGTGTCATTGATGAGGTGCAAGCAATTCTATGCTAAGGAACAGTTTGTACATATTTCAACCACCAAAGGTAGTTCTAAGAGGGATGAAACATCCATTTAGGAGGACTTGAGGGCTTATTCCTTTATTCACCCATCATGTCACTACAATAAACTGGAACTGGATTAAAATTTATGGAAGTAGCATCAAATGTCAGTGGTTGCGTGTCCTTGTCCTGATCCTTTTCTTGTACATACAGGTAGCCTTCAAACAGAGGCAATTGAGAGTGTAGAGTTGGACCTCCCAAAGACATGAAACACAAACTAATTCTAGCTATAGCATGCATTGGTCCATTAAAACTCCTCCTAGGGTCATTTAAGTATAGCACTTCTTCCATTTTATCTTTCACATGTGCACAAATGAAAATATTTAAACATATATCACATCTTCAATACCAAAAAAAACGAAACCCGTTGCTGTTGAGTCGATTCCGACTCATAGTGACCCCTAGGACAGAGTAGAACTGCCCCGTAGAGTTTCCAAGGTGCACCTGGTAGATTCGAACTGCCAACCTTTTAGTTATCAGCTGTAGCTCTTAACCACTATTCTACAAAGGCTTCCACATCATTAATGGAATTTATTAAAACAGGTCATCATCATTCAAAATTATAACCTGTTTCATTCCTACAGTGTATCTCAAGTTAAATTTTCTCAAAGTATTTCAGTCACAGCCTAATTGAGGGGGTTTCAATTTATACCACTTTACACAAGAAAAGCACATTTTTAAGAATAAATTAAAAAAAAAAAAGTATTTACCTCATCATTGCTTAAATGCCAAAAGGTAAAGACTTATCTCTCCAGGTAATTTTTATAGCAACTTTGTAGAGATATGATTCACATACCATAAAACGTGTCATTTGAAAATGTACAATGCAGTGATTTTTATTATATTCACAGAGATGTGCAATCATCACCACTATCTAATTCCAGAACATTTCATTATCTAAGAAGAGACCCCACACCTTTTGTCAATCACTCTCCATTTTCCTGTCCCCCTTGCTCCCAGCAACCATGAATCCATTTTCTGTCCTATGCACTCGCCTATTCTAAGTGGAGTCAGATACATGGCTTTTTGTGTCTGGCTTCCTTTGCTTAGCATAGCGTTTTCAAGGTCTAACCATATTGTAGCATTACTTTGGAGTCCTGGTGGTACGGTGGTTAAGTACTCGGGTGCTAATGAAAAGGTTGGTAGTTCAAGCCCACTAGTAGCTCAGCAGGAGGAAAATGTGACAGTCTGCTTTCAGAACGATTACAACCTTGGACACCCTATGAGGCAGTTCTACTCTCTCCTGTAGGGTTGCTATGAGTCAGAATCTACCTGATGACAATGGGTTTGCATTTGGGTTTAGCACTACTTTATTTCTTTTTATGGCAGAATAATATTCCATCATATCAATATAACAGTTCTTGTTAATTTTGTTACGTTGTTGTTAAGTGCCTTTGAGTTGGTTCTGACTCATAGCAAAACTATGTACAAAAGAACCAAACACTGCCCGGTCCTGCACCATGCTCACAATCGTTGTTATGCTTGAGCTTATTGTGGCAGCCACTGTGTCAATCCATCTTGTTGAGGTTCTTCTTTGTTACTGACCCTCTAATTTACAAAGTATGATGTCCTTCTCCTGGGACTGGTTCCTCCTGAAAACATGTCCAAAGTATGTGAGACAAAGTCTCACCATCCTTGCTTCTAAGGAACATTCCAGCTGTACTTCTTTCAAGACAGATTTGTTTGTTGTTTTGGTATTCCATGGTATAGTCATTATTCTTCACCAACATCGTAATTCAAAGGCATCAACTTTTATTTGGTCTTCTTTATTCATTGTCCAGCTTCCATATGTATATGAGGCGATTGAAAATGCCATGGCTTGGGTCAAAAACTTCAGGCACATCTTAATCCTCAAAGTGAGGTCTTTGTTTTAAAGAGGTCTTTGCAGCACATTTGCCCAATGCAATATGTCCTTTGATTTCCTGACTGCTGCTTTCATGGGTGTCGATTGTGGATCCAAGTAAAATAAAATCCTTTACAACTTCAAAATTTTTCTAATAGTATTTAGAAATACATTGAGCAGAATTTTTGAGACCACATTATGCAGAATATTCTTCAGGGGAAAAAATTATAGAAAAAAAAATTACATCTACAAGTGAGTGTGATTCAACTGTTTGGCTAAAATGGCCAATCCATTCAGATACCATGACTCTAAAAGTGACTCAAAATTTAATTAAATTGATCACTCAACTCAGAAAAGCATCAAATATGGTGTAAAGTTTCATAATATACAATTTCCAGTATTAGTTGCTTCTTAATCTCCTTGTATGTTTTGAGAATTATTTTCTAGCTTGTTTTCTTTGTGAAATAGAGGAAAACAAGTGCACAAAAGGTATACAAGAAGACAGTCTGAGATATGGTAGATCATGTATGCTTTCCCTACTGTGATGTAGTAGTAAGAATCCAGTCATCAAACTCCTCTACTTCTTTTGGGTTAATTGAGTCATATCTGTAGCAGTAGTCCAATTAACATATCACCTCTTTTAAGACATATTAATTGAATACTGGTGACCTACTGGAAACCCTGGTGGCATAGTGGTTAAGTGATACAGCTGCTACCCAAAAGGCTTGTAGTTCGAATGCACCAGGCTCTCCTTAGCAACCCTGTGGGGCAGTTCTACTCTGTCCTATAGGGTGGGTATGAGTGCGTATCGACTTGACAGCAACAGGTTAACAGGTGACATTCTGGACATTGTCCATGATGCAAATCGCTGCTTAATATGGCCTAGATTCTAAAGGGGTAACATATCATTGTTAGGTGTTAAATTTATTATATAACTTACTAAGAAAGTGCTCTATTAAAATAACAGTTAAACTTCGATCAATATATATGCTTGAAGAATGGGTGTTCTTTTTTTTATCTTGTTAAATTGAGTATTAACATACAAAATCATTTAATTTGAGTCATACCATTTAAAAACTCAAAAATTTAGTTATTTACTTTTCTCCTTCAATAAGTGTAATTCAGTAAGGAAATAATATTGTTTGAATAACTGAGAATTTAAATGCCAAAAGAGAGTTGTTCTGAATTCAACTTTTTATTGTGTTGTTATAAAGATACAGAGATATATAGAAAGCAAATATAGGTGTTTACTTTTCTTCTTGAATACGAAATCCAAAAAAGTAAAATCACTTAAATCCCACTAACTGAGACTCTTACTACTTGGTTACCTGTTAATTGAGATTTTAATGTATTTGTGAACTTCATAATTTGTTTTTTTGTTTCATTTTTAAATTCATTTTTAGTCTCCTTGCCCTTTCTTGATTTGCTGCTTATGACATTGCCACTACTAAAACTTCTTTTTCCAAAAGACACGTTTCATTTATTTGTTTGGGAATAATGTCCTAAATAAGAGGGAAGATTCTAACTGTATAGGATATTAAATGAGAAAATAAAAGTTTGCATGAAAACAATATACTAATGTCCAACTAAGGAAAGATTTGTTTGAAATGAACAAAGCTATTAAAATTTAAAAAATATAGTGAATGACATAAGTTAATTCATGGCTTTCCACACAGTTATTGCTCTCTGATAAATGCTGCATGAAGAGAAATAAGAAGTGAACTCAACAGCAACAACAAAACACCACCCATAATTTCAAATTCTATGACTGGGGGAAAAAAATTCTCACCTACTTGATAGCCTGGTAACTTTCTCATTGGCCAGGAAAGTTTTTGAAACTTACTGTTACACTGGGGAAAATCTAGTTTTTTGGTGGTTTGTACTATACCACCCAAATCTTATGAGACTTCACGGATTTTGAAGAAACTCCTTTTGTTGTAATAAAGAGTATCTTCAAAACAGTGTGGTTTGGTACTCCTTACATTAGCCAACATTAACTTGAGTTTTCCACTACTATACTGATCTAAGTTTGGAAAATTTTTGCCTCCATATTACTAATATTTTTGAGACTCATTCAATTATTTTTATATTGTAAGTGATTAGATGCTTTCCAAGACATTAAAAAATATCACGCCCATATTAATTCCATGCAGTTTACTCATCTATTAGAATAAATTTAATCCCCTCAAAATCAAAGATTTTAGGATAATGATTAAGAATCAATACATTATATATATATACATACTGATGTATAAGTTTATATACACCTACTGCTCACTTATTAATTATCTTGTTATCTGACATTTCTCATTTACGACAATAGTAAAAAATCTACTATCTAACTGTTTGGCGGTAATGAATGCTGAGGTGCAAAGCAAGAACGCTGGCATGATGGTTAAAGTTATGTGTCAACTTGGCTGTGCCATGATTCTCAGAGGTAACAACATGCCTGGATTCCAAAAGGCTGCAATATGAAACTGGATAGTAGAAGCAGCTAAAGGAAGAACTTCATTAAGAAATCAGCCTGCTGGCTGACAGATGATGGGATAATGTTGAATTTAAAATGGCTGACACCACATGAGGGGCATAACATGAAGAAATTTTCCCAAAACTGTATCTGTTGTGACCTCAGCCAACCCAGCAGTTCCAGTGACTGCTCTAAGGCAAAGGGGGCATCCTTCAACAACAGGGTCTTACTGGATACTGTAATAACAATGGGTCTTTTTTGTCCTCCATGTTTTTGAGTGAGGACTCCTAGAGCGTTTTGGGAGATAAATTTAGGAAAAATTAGTGATGTTAAAGCCAGATGTAAGTATGATATACATATACTCACTCCTCACTTATCAAGATGGTTAGATTCCAAAGACCAGGTCTTTATGTGAAAATAGAGGATGACCACATCAGATCACAAAATGGAAGATGACTACATCATTACATAGCTGCCAACTTACATCATTACATAACTGCCAAATTACATCATTACACAGTATGAGAGACATAATCTCGCCATCCTTGCTTGTAAAGAGCATTCTGGCTGTATTTCTTCCAAGACAGATTTGTTCATTCTTTTGGTAGTCCATGATATATTCAATATTCATCGCCCGCACCATAATTCACCTAATAAAAATGACCATCCTCCTGTGATTATGATTGTGATTGTTTAAATCTTACTGAGCAGCTCTTGTCTCATAGACAAGGTTTATAAGAAACCCCAATATCCAATTCCGATTTGGTTTTATTTGTTGATGACTCACATTTAAAACTTGAACCTACTAGCTCTCATTACCAGGGAGGCTATACTGTGACCACATCTACAGATATCCTTGAAAGTGGCACTGTCCCTGAAATCACTTCAGCTCAAAAAGCTGAATTGCTAGTTCTCATGAAAAAAAAAAAAAGAGGGCTTGAAAATTGACTTCTGGATGGTCAGTAAATGTTTTTACAGACTTGAGATATGGGTTAGCAGTGGTTAATGATTTTGGTATGTTGCGGAAAGAAAGTGAGTACCTAACTTCTTCTGGGACCAAAATTAAAAATTGTTCCCCTGTTGGCACTTCCCACAAATGTTTAACAATCATGTATGGTCCCTCACACTGAAACACTGTTTTAGATGATGAACAGCCTTTCAATATGCTCATAGAAAACCCTGCAGGCCTGTAGGAATTTCTTTAAAAGATTTATTTGAACATCAACAATAAGCCCCATATGATAAGATTGAGAAATGTGAAAACACATGGTTGTTCCTAGTGCTCTACCTCTGGGATATGGATGGGCCACAGTGAGAACTTAGTTCTCCCCAAATCTTTACAAACTCCTGTGCTGGAAACACTGCACATGAATACCCATCTAGGAAGAGTTAAGATGATGGAAATTTCAAAGAAATATTGGTGGCAGCACTTCTATGAAGCCACTGAACAAGTGGCTTCTCAATGTCCTATCTACTCCCAGTGTAATTGAGGCAAGCCTTATAAACCTCCACCTAGAAGGTATCCCCTGCCTCCAGGATCACTGCTTGAATGGCAAATTGATCTTATCCAACACCAATCATCAAATGCCTATACATTTGTTCTAGTAATGATCTGTAGATTTTCCCACTGGATAGATGTTTCCGCAGCCATCAAGCTACTACCACTTTATGGCTAAGAAATTTCTTGAGAATATCATTCCCACCTGGGGACACCCAAATGTCCTTTGTAGTGATCGAGGCATCCATTTTAGTGGACAAATAATCCAAGAAGAATTTTAATTTTATCCCACTTTTCAAAGGCTCCATTGTCCTTATCATCCTCAAGCCTCTGGTCTAGTTGGAAGAATTAATGGTATAATGAAAACTCAACCAGCTAAACTTTTCAAATCTTTACAATTACCTTGGACTAAGGTATTACCTCTGGTCCTTTTAAATTTAAGGACTATGCCATTTGGACTTCATAAATTAACTCCTCATGAAATTATTACTGGGGGCCAACAGCCCTCCCGTATTGTGCAACCTGTCCTGAGTCAAATCTGATTCAATCTGACTCATTCCAAAATTGTAAACCCTTAATTCAATATTCTAAGGAATACTTTTCACAAGTTAAAGAAGCTTTTTATAACCAAAAACAAGAAGAGTCTAAATTAGACTTAGAGATTATGTTTATAGGAAAACATACCAATTAAAAGATTCTCTTGAGCCTCAGTGGAAGAGAACTTACCTGGTCCTTCTCACTAATCCTTGTACTACTAAATCATTGGGAGTCATAACTTGGATTCATCTCCCCCAATTAAAGAGGACTGTAGCCCCTTGCTGGACTGACCAACTGACCGAAGGACTCAACCTGAAATTCAGACAACCTGAGGACGAGAAGCAGATGATCGCACCAAGGTGAATGGCTTCTCCCAGGACTGTGGAACAAGATCTTATGAAAACTGAAGTTGAAGACATCTTTGGACTATGTTTTCTGGTTTAAGGTTTTCTTGTAGTCATTGATGTACTACAAAAAATAGGTCTTATTACCTGGCAACGCAAACGATGGAATTCTTGCCTTCTGCTTGATAATCATAGCTCTTGGAACTGCTTTATTCTGTAAATTAGGCCTTACTGATTAATAATAATTACACTCATCCCATTTGTTTTAGAGCCTTCATGACATATGCATACATAGAAGTACTTACATATTTGTTTTCCTTTAGTATTGGAATCATTCTTATCCTTTTCCTTTCAAGTATTGTATCCTCATATATACCAACAAACAAAGGAACCTATTTCATAGTCACTGCAAATTTGCATGGTTTTTGCTCTCATATTTTATTTTGGGGCAGTTTTCCTTCAGCACAAAGCTTTTCTCAAAATATCTCTTTCTTATAATTGTAAGTTTCATTGAGGCTTGGCATGAAATTGACTTTGTTAAACTTGCCCATCAGTGACAAGTGCCAGTAACCTAACTGAATACTAAACCGGTCATCCTTCTCCAAAAATTGCACAAGAAAATTATTACCCATTAGCGTTACCCATTTTCAACTATAACCTCATACCTACTGCCATTGTCAATACCAGTGTTGTTTCCAGATCAACTATTCACCTCAGGTTATGGCATCCCTCTAATTCCCCTGTTTATCTTTCAGTGCCTTGTTTTTACCTTGCCCATGTATTCTCCCATCTTGGTGTTGTTTATAATAACAAAGACCACATTCCTTTTGTCATCAACAATAGGTTTTATACCACTTTGGTAGATTTTTGTAATTATCAGGATTCAGAGGCTCCAACTGTATTCTGTCTTAAAGAAAAAATGGAATTAGGAAGGTTTTTATTTGTAATGATTCTCTTACTGAAAAGCGGCTTGAAGAAACAAACCAGAATATTTCTTTTCCCTCTACCCAAACCAGAACGGGAGTGATATATGCGCCTTATGGATACATGTTCCAGTGTGGAGGGTCAAATAATCTGGTGAAAAATTCTGGTGTTAAACCTTTAACTTGGGCCTTACATTGTTTAGATGGATGGAGTATGAACGGTCAATGGGAACCCTTGGCGTCCAACTAATTCTCCATTTTTTTTACAATGAAAGTATACATTGGACACATGATTTAAAACTCCTCTCCCAATCCTGTAGGGAAACTGTTGGATCTGACAAAAATCTTATAGCAGAAGAGTCAGGAGATGGATGGGTGTTCCTTCAAGCCTTTCTACCAGTTTGTGGCATCACTGAACTTGAAAAGTCTGTTCACAACTTTTCAGCCACCATGGGAAAGATAGCTAATGACATTGTTGATGAAATGGCAGCCCAACAAAAGCCTTTAAATTCCCTGGTCAAAGTTGTGCTAGATCATAGTTCTTGATTTTTCCTGGGCCAGCAAGGAAGAGTCTGTACCATTTATAACACCTCCTGCTGAACAAGGATAAATATTTCAGGAGAAGTTGAAAAAGACATTAAACAGATATGCCAGAAAGCTGTTTGGCTCCGTGTGCCCCCTATGTCTAATTCTCTCTTTCTTGATATCTTCAGTTGATTACCTGAGGGAGAGGGATCTTGGATTCACTCCATTTTGTTCATTGGTCTGTTGGTACTTATTGCAATCATTGTTATTCTAGCAGTAATTAAATGTTATATGAAATGCTTTACAAATGTTATAACTAAGAAATCCAATGTAATGCCTATGAAAAGAATAACATATATTGAGAGTACTCGTATTTCAGACAGATCCAAGCCCAAACTCTGAGCTAACACCTCAGAAGCCAGGTTATCCCTCCAATGTGGTCTTTACACAAACCCTAACATACTTAACCACAGAAACAAGAAGGCAACATTACAGCATGGTGAAGACATCGGATGGTGCCCAGCTACTTTTTACCTTTGTAACATCCAGGGGTCTTAAAAGCTTGATTTAAACAAGCAGCCATACTAAATAATCATGAACCTGAAGTCCACGTAGAAGAAAGCATTCTTTTCAATAGTGATTAACAAAGTGATCAAAGAATTTCTCTTGAAATTCTTGAGCAAAAGGAGGGAATGTGTAGGGGCTTTAAAAATTAATGTGTCTGGCATATCTGAAATGGTTAGTTCAGGGACCTGACTCCATTTTGTAACCTCTGCTTTTGTACAGTTAACCTTTGCACTGACCTAATCATGCAGCCAAGGAAATGCTTTTCTTCATAGCTAGGCTACCAAATGATGGCACTAGTTCTTGTGGCACCACGGGAGGGGAATCAGTTATTGAAATCCACTGGGTAAGATGTTCTCAAAGGAACTTTGCTTTAAACAAGTTAATCTTTACCATTTTTTTTCTCAGAAAATCCATCATGTAATCATTTGTGATCATCTTGCGACTGTTTTGCAAGCACACACCTTATCCAATCCCCATAATCCACATATACTCTGTAAACCAATCCTAGTAAATGCTCACTTCCAAACATCCCACCCCTGGCTACCTTACCTCACCAAGCACTAATCAGAATATTTTAACTGAATGGTGTGATTGCTGCTTTCTAGGGCACTGGCTTTCACTTTGTGAGAGTCAGTGTATCCCCAGCTTGAGCTAACTTTACTCACAATAAGTCTCTTGATTTTGTTCTAAACAGAATATGCATCATGACTCTACAAAAATAAGAAAATCTGAAACACCAAACAAGTTCTTAACAATAAAATTAAAAAAAAAAAAAAAACCAACATCAGTATTTAATTAAGAAGCAAAGTATACAGTTTTTTTTTTTTTTTTTTTTTGTCTCAGACCAAACTTACACGTCCAATTTCATATTGGCTTTGGGCCATGAGTACAGGCAATCCCAGGTTACAAATGAGATCTGTTCTTAAGTCTGGCTTTTTGTCGAATTTGTAGGTAAGTCCCAACAGGTACATATGGTACTTATTTAGTATCAGTTAGTCAAATGTTCATGTTAGTACATAGAATATATTTTACCTGGTGGTGTGCTGGTTAAGAGCTCAGCTGCTAACCAAAGTGTTAGCATTTCAAATCTATGGGGATTTGAAAACCCTATCGGGCAGTTCCACTCTATCCTACAGGGTTGCTATGAGTAGGAATTGACTTGATGGCAATGAGTTTGGTTTGGATTTTGATTGCTGTGTCCAAACTAAAAAATAATAAAAATAAACTGTTTAAGGATTTATTTTTAAATAGTTGGGGATACAAAAGACTATTTTGTGGATCCAATTGTTGAAAGACAAAACCCACTAACCCACTGCTGTCGAACAAAAGGAAGGTTTAAAGAAATTGGCACAAGAAGTAGAAACTTAAATGAGAAGTTCCACAAATACACAAAATTACATTTAATTATAATTCTAAAAGATTCTCAATAGGCTCTAAATGTGAACTGGTCATAGGATCAAGCCCTGTCTAGCGGTAAATCAGAAACTTCTTACAGGTATGAAACACAGGTCCTGGTGTGCAAAAATGTTTATTTCGTGGTTAGACTTGTAGACTATGTAAAAAACTCTAATAAAATTCATATTTAATTCATATGACTAGAGGCTCTTTGGAGTCCCTGGGTGGTGCAAATGATTAAGTGCTCAACTACTAGCTGAAAGTTTGCTGGTTAGACATCACACATGGCACCTCAGAAGACAACCCTGGTGATCTGCTTCCAGCTCACAGCCTGAAAATCCTATGGAGCAGTTCTAGTCTGCACATGAGATCACCATGAGTCAGAATTGACTCAACAGCAACAAACAACAGAAATAAGGATAGCTTATTTTATAAGATATGCAAAATAGTTCCATTAACTATGGAACATTCATGAATTTTCATATATATTAGTTTATTTAACTACAGAGAATTGAAAGTCACAAGAAGCAAAAATAAAAGGAAAAAGGTAGAGTTATTTCTGCCTTTTTAATTTACCAAGTTGAACAAGAAGATAAATAATAACAAATTACAAACCATAAAAGATATGCAAATAGCAAGTTGAATATTTAATTTCTATTTATAGAGAGTATTTTTGTTTTTAATTATATTTTCTTGCTAATTTCCTTTTGTAAAGCTGTCTTTTTCCTTTGCTTACACAATTTTAATGTGCCTCTCAGGAAAACCCTTCACAACATGAACAAAATAGTATAAGATGTGTTCATTATAGGAGTGCAAAACAGCATGTTCTCATCATCCTCCACAGTCCCACGGAACTCTACATTTGTAATAAACAAAGTCATCACAAAATCTAGATAAATTATTTCTGTGGATATATTGGCTCTGCTTATTAGTTAAAACACAAAACCTGTTGCCATCCGGTCTATTCTGACTCATGATGATCCTATAGGACAGAGTAGAGCTGCCCCAAAGGGTTTCCAAAGCTGTAAATCTTTATGGAAGCAGACTGCTACATCTGTCTTCCACAGAGCACTGGTGGGTATGAACCGCTGGCCTGACCTTTTGGTTAGCAGCCAAGCGTTTTAACCTCTGTGCCATCAGGACTACTATTTGTTAGTTACCAACACATAAGTTCTCATTTCTTTGTCTCTAAGACTAGGTTGGGGATTCCCCTTGTCAGGAAACATGCAAGAATAGCTCAGGAAAGACATTATTCCTTCCTAAACCATTGACTATATATGAGTCAGAGGCAGCATGGTGTAGCAGAAAAAGCACGAAAATCCGAAAACCAAACCCTTTGCTGTCGAGTCGATTCCAATTCATAGCAACCCTATAGGACAGGGTAGAACTGCCCCATATGGCTTCCAAGGAGTTCCTGGTGGGTTTGAACTGCCAACCTTTTGGTTAGCAGCTGTAGCACTTAACCACTACGCCACCAGGGTTTCCAGAAAGAACACAGACAGGAATTACGCAGACTGAGGTACTAATTCCATATTAGTAAAATTTCTGAATCTTCACTTTCTTCATTTGTAGAATTGGAAAAGTATGAACTGCCTTACAGGTTTGAATATAATGTACATAAATTTCCTGACACTTGGTAGGTAAACAATACATAGTATCTGTCTTTATTATTGTATATCCTAACACTTAACAAGTTCTCTTCTGTTTACCTCCTCATCAAAATAAAACATAATCACATACACACACATACATGCTATATGTCTTGTTATCAAATTTGCTTGGATGCCTATTCAGTCTCTATGTTGAGCAAATTATCAATCTGTATGCTGAGCAAATAATTCAAGAAGGTGGACTATATGAAGAACTCAGCATTAGGATTGGAGAAAGACTCATTAACAACCTGCGATATGCAGTTGACAGAACCTTGTTTGCTGAAAGTGAAGAGGACTTGAAGCACTTACGGATGAAGATCAAAGACCACAGCCTTCATTATGGATGACACCTCAACATAAAGAAAACAAAAATCCTCACGACTGGACCAATAAGCAACATCATGATAAATGGAGCAAAGATTGAAGTTGTCAAGGATTTCATTTTACTTGGGTCCACAACCAACACCCATGGAAGCAGCAGTCAAGAAATCAAACGATGCATTGGATTGGGCAAATCTGCTGCAAAAAAAAAAAAAAAGACCTCTTTAAAGTGTTGTAAAGCAAAGATGTCGCCTTGAAGACTAAGGTACTCCTAACTGAAGCCATGGTATTTTCAATTTCATCTTATGCATGAAAAGGCTGGACAGTGAATAAGGAAGACCAAAGAAGAATTGACGCCTTTGAATTGTGGTGTTGGTGAAGAATATTGAATATATCATGGACTGCCAAATGAATGAACAAATCTGTCTTGGAAGAAGTACAGCCAGAATGTCCCATAGAAGCAAGGATGGCAAGACTGCATCTTACATACTTTGGACATGTTGTCAGGAGGGATCGGTCCCTGAGAAAGACATCATGCTTGGTAAAGTACAGGGTCAGAGGAAAAGAGGAAGACCCTCAACAAGATGGATTGACACAGTGGCTGCAACGATGGGCTCAAGCATAACAATTTTAAGGATGGCACAGGACCGGGCAGTGTTTCGTTCTGTTGTTCATAGGGTCTCTATGAGTCAGAAAAGACTTGAAGGCACCTAACAACAACAACATATGATAAGTGCCTCATCAATGACAAAGACAACTTGTGGAATAGAAGTCCCAAGGAAGATTTGAGTAATAGGTCTTGAAGAATGGTGATATTTCAGCAGGTAGAAAAGAGAAGCTATTGCCATCAAAGTGAGAGAAATGATCATCCGGTGAGTGGAAAATGCAGAAATAGCCAATGGATCTGAAGAGAATTTAGAGATTATCCTCTTCCTGAGCAAGTTAAGCCTTTTACATTTTACTATAAAGTGTACGAGTTCACTAGATGTCCACTAGGCTTAGCAATTAAGTGAATACAGATATTGGTTCATCTCAGAGAGATTTCTAAGCACTTTGGAAACACTACAATGTTAAGTTAGGAAGAACCGTAATAATTATCAACTCCAACACCTGACACCGTCAGATAATTAAATGGAGGAGCAGCGTGGTTGTGTGCATCTGTGAGACTATGGCAGCAGTGACTGGCAAAGCTTGCATTCAGGCTCGGGTCTCTTCGCTTTCTGGACACAACACTACTCATTAGTCTAGGCCCACTGGAGGGTTATACAGATGGAAATACTAAGAATGACTCTGAAAATTACTAGACTGGAGAATTATTGGCACCATTCATTGGCATTGAGACAATGCCTTGCAGGGTAGGTTGGAGGAGGATAACTAATTCCACATAGGGCAAGTCTGGTGCATTTCCTGAAGAATGGAATTGAATACATCTATTTGTTAGTAGCACTTATGAGCCCAGAGCTTGAGAGAAATGAGAATTGAAGACACAAATTGAGGAACGATCAGCTTGTAGATGGTATATAAAGTCTCAAGAATGGAAGAGATCCACATTCCTTTCCAAAAGTTAAATATTGCAAATCAGATAAAAAAATTTTAGTTTTACTAGGTATAAAATTGTGGACTGGAAATATCCTTGAGCTCGGTATACCAATACCAATAAGTAGGCCTTTTTTGACAAAGATCAAATGAGTTATTAAAATTCCCCATACGATAAGTGAGTTCAGAGCTATATTCAAAATAAACACATATTTTAGGCCTCCATAAGAATATGGCTTTCTTGACCTACAATCCTTGGCATCTTATGGTACATTTCTATTTTGATTGTATAGTTTCTAGCCTACAGTTTCAAGGAATTTGGGTTATGAATTTAATTCAATAAGCATTCGTTGAATTCCTAGTGTGTGCCAGATAATGGATATACAAAGATGAGAAGTGGAGTACCTGCATATAATAAGCTTTCTTTGTTTTTTCAACTAATTGTACTGAGTGAACTACTAGTTTCCAGTACTGTACAGCACTTGTTGGGGGAACAGTCTGCCGCTACTTTACCCACCCAGGCCATCTAACCGAGACCGTGGGCCCAGAGCATTCTCTGATAAGGAGGCTGGGAACTGGGTCTCTTTCTCTTTCTCAGTCCCTTCTCCTTATTAGAGAAGGCTTCCTCCTGTTCTGGGGCACACAGTAACTTTCTGTACCTCTTGTTCATGTGCAGGCAACATATGGCACCTGACCAACCCTTTTCCATATCTGTTCCTGGTGGGAAAGGAACTGTGTCTTCCTCATTGCAGCACAAGAAGGGTATGTACATGACACCTGCCCAGCACTGACTGCTGGGGATAACTCTGGCCATGGGAGACCACTGCTCACCATTGAAGCTATCCTTATTCTTTCTCTTCTCTGAGTAAAGTGTTTTTCCACTGCCTGTGTGTGATTTGTGTCTTTTATTGGTGAACTGGAACCTTGGCACAATGGCACAGCTGTTACAGTGATGAGAAAGAGAAACCCAACACTCAAGTGCTTACATACTATTAAGTCTTTCCATCCTGGTTGTTTAATGTACATTGACTCAGCATAGGAAGGTAGGTGTTTTTATGTAAAAGTTAATTAGGCAATGTAATAGTTTGAGTTAAAAATCCCTTCTTCCGTAAAGAGTCCTTTGCTTAATGATTTGAACACTTGTGTCCTCCAGATTTAGGAAAGAAGAGATTCTTTAACCAGTGTTATATAATGCTGACAAATTCTTAATGGGACATGGTATTCCCAGATCATGTAAAACACATTCTTTGGTTTGCCTTTGAATACAACCGTGTTACAATGTCAAATATTAAACCTAAAGTCACCCATCATTAATAGCATAGATTTGTATCTTCCATTTAAAATATGAATATCTCAATATCGGTAACAGCAAAATATTCTAAATTCTCTTAGGCAGAACTCTTTCCAGCATATTTTATGCAACATTTTCCTAAGTGTGTGGTACTTCCTCTTGTAACCCTTGAATTTTGATTCCAGCATCGGAGTCTTTTCTGGCCATCCATTTAATTTTTGGCCAGATTTCTAGTAGAAAAAAAAAAAATGAATTGCTTCTTAAAAATATTTGGCATTCGGTACATAATCACACTGACATATATTCTTCCCTCCTTTCCTTAACATCCAACATGATCAAGCCTAATTTTTTTTTCCCGGAAAAAGTAGCATATATTTGTTAACTCAAGACAATAACCAATGGAAAATTAAGACTTCAAACATGCTGGTATTTCTTAAAAATTAAATACCAAGAACAGTATTAATATGTGCTGAATAGTAAGCTTTTCAAATCTGTAAATTAAACAACAATTTATCATCCTAAGGGGTGGTCATCTGATTCTGCTTTTTGGTATGTGGTGGTGGGGGGGTGGTTCTCATCAGTTGAGGTATGTTGGAATTCATTTCCTAACTTTTTTAAATAACTCTGTAGAAATGTATTTATCTTTCCTTTGGTGTTGTTCATATTTGTAGTGTTGGGAAGCTCTAAGAAATTCCTAAGGGCAGTGGTGGTTCGTTGGTAGAATTCCCACCTTCCATGTGGGAGACCTGGGCTTGATCCCTGGCCAGTGCATCTCATGTGCAGCCACCGCCTGTCTGTCAGCGGAGGTTTGCCTCTTGCTATGTTACTGAATAGGTTTCAATGGGGCTTCCAGGCTAAAAAGAACCAGGAAGAAAGGCCCAGGGATCTACTTCCAAAAATCAGCCAGTGACAACCATACGTATCACAGTAGTCCAATCTGCAACCAGTCAAGGAGATGGCAATAGACCAGGCAGTGGTTGGGGGCTGACTCCACAGCAGCTAATAAGAAAAATCGAGAGATTCCTAATTCAGTGGCATGGCTTTCATTCATTAGTGTGTTGGATCGTTAACCGAAAGGTTGGAGGTTCCAGTCTACCCAGCAGTGCCTTGGAAGAAAAGCCTGGTGATTGACTTCTGAGAAATCAGACATTGGAAACCCTATGGAGCACGATCCTGCTCTAACGCACATGAGGTTGCCTTAAGTCCAAATCCACTGGACAGCAACTGTTTTCTTTGTTTTTGTTTGTTTTTAGTTTGCCTTCATTCAGTATAGCAATGTCCAGATTCTTTGGCGGATTATTTTTGGTAGGGAGGAGGGGTTGTTTATTCCCTGATAGTTTGTCCTTCATCTTACAGGACTATACAGTTGCCCCCTTTGCATGTTTTCTTCTTCATCATCTAATTGCCAAATGACCTCTTCTTTCTGGTTTTGTGTTTTCCTACTCCAGAAGTGGTACATTTCCAAGGCAGCCACTTCACGGTATGCATACTTTTCAGTTCTTTCCCAGCAGACCACACTCTGATCTGCCAAGATACATTCTTTTTATTATTTGCAGAATTGGGGTGAACTTACTCTTTTTAGAGGTGGTTTAAGATCAATCTTAAACCATCACTTTCTCCTTTCTCCCCCACAGTTTTTGTTGGCCTGCCTTTACTTACCACAAAGCCTTGTAGCAGCGTAAGAAAGTAAGAGATTGATCACTGGAATTTGATGCTTTTATTTTTGAAATGTCCAGTTATTTTGAGATATGGTGCTCTCTTCTGTCTTTGAGTTAAATTGAGGGCATAGGATTTGGGTAGATTTTTGTCTGCATCCTTGTTCTGTTATTATTTTGGGAGAAAATATTAAGAAACAGGGATATACGCACCCACCATTATCTTCAGCTCTCCTAAAATCCAAAGAAAATTTTATCAACAAATGATGCAGAAACAATGGGATTCTCTCTAGGGAGATAAATGAACCTCAATTCCTATCTCATACCATACACACACACACACACACACACAAATTAATTCAAGATGGGTTTATAGTAAGGCTATAAATCAATATAAAACCTGAAGCTATAAATTTTCTAGAAGAAACCATAGGATAATATCTTCCTGACCTGGGGATAGACAGAGATTTATTAAATATGACATGGAAAGCAAGAACCGTAAAAGTAAAACCATTGATTAATAGATTTCATTAAAATTAAAAACTTCTGCTTTATTGAAAGACTCCATTTAAAAAATGAACAGGCAAGTCACAGAATGGGTAAAACTATTCTTAAAACACCAACCTTAAAAAAAATATCTAGAGTATGTAAAAAACTCCTACTACTCAATAATAAAGACAAAAAAAATTAATTTTTTGAAAATAGACTAAAGATTTCAGCAGATATTTCAGAAAGAATATATGAAAGGCACATTAAAAACCACTCAGCTTAATTAGTTATCAGGGAAGTGCAAATTAAAACAGGAATGAAATACCACAATACATTCATGAGAATTACTAAAACTAAAAGACTGACATCACATGTTGAGAAGCAACTGGAACTCTCATACATGTCTGATGGGAATGTAAAATGGCACAACTAATTTGGGAAAATGTTTGGCAGTTTCTTATAAGGTTAAATATATATTCATCATTATGACCAAGCAATTGCACTAGTGTGTATTTATACAAGAGAAATTAAAGCATATGTCTACAACAAGACTTATAGAGGAATATTTGTAGAAGTTTTATTTATAATAGCCCCAAACTGTAAGCAACCCAAATGCCCACCAACAGGAAAATGCAAAAACAAATTGTGATATATCCATTCAATGGAAACCTCCTCAACAATAAAAAGAAATGGACTACTGCAACATTCAATAGCATAGAAGAATTCCCAGACATTACGCTAAGTGAAAGCCAGACACAACTTACATGATTCCATAGATATGTATCTCTAAAACAGGCAAAACTAATCTGTGGTGAAAAAAAATCATAATTTTGTTTGGCTCTGGTCATGAGAGAGATGGTAGTTGTCTGAAAAGACTACCAGGGAATTTGCCAGAGTGAAGACAATCCTGTGTCTTGATAGGATGGTGGTTACAGGGGTATATACATTTGGCAAAATAAATGAATTGGCACTTTTAGGCTCGGGGAAATTATTCCCCTGAAAAAGTGCATGGGACCTGTCAATAATTATTACAGTGTACATTCTGCGTACAGCTTGTAAAACCAGTTGCCATGGAATCAGCTTTGACTCGTGTGTAAGAGTAGACCTGTGCTCCGCAGGGTGTTCAATGGCTGGTTTTTCAGAAGCAAATCACCAGACCTTTCTTCCAAGGTGTCTCTGACTGGACTTGAACAGCAATCTTTCCATCAGCAGCTGAGTCCATTAAACATTTGCACCACCCAGGGACCCCACAATCTGTGTAGTGACTATAAAACACCAAAAAGAACTAACATTCTGTGGAAAAGAAATACTTTGGTTATGTACTTGGCCGAGTCTCAAGTATCTGTCATAAGCAGTACACTCTTGTGCTAGCATGTATCATAGCAAAGAATTACCACCAGGCTGGTGGAGCAGTTAAAGGAGTGTCAGCAGAGACCACCAAAGTTGCTGCAGCAAAAAGAATTTTCACTAAAATCTAGTCTCATTTCATGCTTTCAACTGTGACTACTAAAAGCAAAAGATGGGGCTCAGAAGTTACTCACAGCATTGAGTCTTACTACTTAGGCATTTCTCTCTCATCCATGGGGGTAGGATGGAAAGAGCTGGGATGGAGCCTAGAGCTACGTTATCCAGATTGTTTGGTTGGCACTTGTTCGATACTAAATGCTTTAAACTTGCTCCTTATGAATAATGATACGTAGTACAAAACTGAACCATAATTGGCAGAGAAAGCTAAGAAAGCTGGAAAAAAAAAGGCTTAAGGCATTAAGTCTTAGATACATTGCCTGAGCAGTTCGGGGAAGGAAGGAAGGAATGAAGCCAATCTCCTGGTTCGAATAGGCCTATCACAGTATCATTTCATGAGAGCTTGGCACCATATTGTGAAAAGTCTAAAGTTGTAACTTGTTTTAGTAGATGCTAATGTTCACGTATTTTTTTAAAGACACAATTGCACTCAATATCCCTTACTTTTGTTTTCTCATATGAAATAACTTGAGAGATAAACCTGGGGTTACCCAATGACATGCTGTATTTTAAGGAAAGCAATATAAGAAGAAACAGCTCTTGAATGGCAATAACATATACTTGGAAAAGTGTCTTAAGTCTGGTTTACCAAAAGCAGACACTTAGATGAGGATTTACTTGCAACTGACTCCTGAAGGAAGTATTCCCAGGAGAGACAGGAAAATGGGAGAAGGTGGACACGGAAAGGGAGGAAGCCAAGCAAAGATGTGACCATAAGCATGAGTCCCACGATGGGTATGCTACAGTCTGATCCCACAGACAAACTCTAAGAGGTAAGTTACATCTAGAGTCATCCCAACTGGAGTTACAGAAGCCAGACTTTCATAATCTTATACCTAATAGTCTGGGAGAAGGAGGGTGGGGTAGTGAATTTCCAGATACTTCAGCTCTCTGCATCTGCTGGCAAAGCAGTACCAGTAGCCCCAGGACATTCTCAGAAGAGAAGTTTCCGGTGGTGTCATTGAAAACCCACATCAGGGCACATCATCCCTCAGAGAAAGAACAAAATGTTCTAAGAAACCTGGGTAGAACAGCAACATTGCCCACTACATTCAGGATGTTTACTACAAAGTTTGGCCAGGAAAAGTATTGACTGATATGATAAATACTCATCAATTAGAAATTCTCTCTTTTATTCTTAAGCAGTGGCTCCAGCATGCATCCATAATCACATCATAAAATAATAGATTCCATATCCTATATGTATATTGATGAATACAGGGGCAGATTAACCAGTAAGCAAGGTACCCACAGGCTTATTGCAAGCAAAGTATTAATGGGCTTAATTGTGTTTACTTACAAATCTTTAGCGCACAGTTTCGCATGGGTATCACCACATCTTTGATGTGGTGAAAAACAAGTGAAACTGTGCACTACAGATTAGTAAGTAAGTCCGTGTGTACCTTGCTTATTGGGTAATCTGTCTCTGGGATGTATTTAAGTACTTAGAAACCAGTCTCTCAAGTCAATCCAACTCATGGCAAACCCATGCTTGTCAGAGTAGAACTGTGCTCAAAGGGTTTTCAATGGCTCATTTTTTTTAAAGCAGGTAGCCAGGCTTTCCTCTGAGGTGCTGTGGGTGGACTCTAACCTCCAACTTTTCAATTAGCAGCCAAAGATGTTAAACCATTTGTACCACTCAGGGACTCAAGTACACATAGGTCTACTTTTTTCTTTTTTTTTTTTTTAATGATTGCAAAGTATTCTGTAACATGTATTCAGCAAATATACTTCCCTACAGATGGACATTAATTTAAATTTTTTATTGAATAGACTATGCTCAATAAATATCTTTTACATATTGTGGTACAACAAATTATTTGGCCTTTTGGCTTTTGGAAAAATAACCTTAGGAGGTTTCCTATGTGATTGACTACTGAGCATTTGTTAAGGAACCATGGTGGCACAGTGGTTAAGCGCTGGGCTAGTAACCAAAAGATCAGCAGTTTAAACCCACTCTGTGGAAGAAAGAAAGATACGGTAGTCTGCTTCCGTCCCTTGCCATAGAGTTGATTCCAATTCATAGCGACCCTGCCAAACAGAGTAGAACTGCCCTGTAGAGTTTCCAAGGCTGTAATCTTTATGGAAGCAGATTCCAGAGATGCAGCTGGGGGGTTCCAATTGCCAACCTTTCAGTTAGCAGCCAGGCATTTAACCACCATGCCACCAGCCTGGGAAATCCTATGGAGCAGTTCTACTCTGTTCGGTAGGGTCACTATGAGCAGATACCTGGTTTGAATTGGGTTTTTGAGGATTTGTTGGCTGCCCGTCTGTCTAGGGAGCCCATTCGGTAACTGGCAGGAGCACGTGGACTGGCCAATAAAAGCTCTGGAACTCAAGAGCTCAGGGAGCTTTTTGCTCCCAGGGCCATTCTGGTTGACAAAAGGAGAGATGAGCTTCCAAACCTTGCCTGTGCACCTCTTCTTGATGCAGATCCTGAGTTGTATCCTATTACCCTAATAAGCCACGTAACTGTAAGTATAGTTCATCAGCTCGGTGTGACTTTGCAGAGAATTATGGAGCCCAGCAGAGAAAGAGAGTGCTGTTGGGGGTGGGAGTGGGCAGTCAGTGTTAGAGATAATAGAGAAGTTGGAAGACAGGAATATACTTGACCTCTGCTTCATAAGAACCAGCTTTGTACTGATTCTTATTCATGATATTATCTGTCACATACACAGTGGAAAATGTGTCTAATTCAGTGCACAGGAAAAATTGCTAATCAGGAGATTTTTGCATGAAAGGGAATGTACATTTTTATTTTTACAGCCATTGCCATATTGTCCACCAGAAATATTACACAATTTTAGCCTCCCATTGTCAATGTATAAAAGTACTTGTTAATCTACAGGCCACTCTTTAACAATTAAAAATAAAACAAGCATGAACAGCATTCTGCTATCTGGTATAAACACAACTCATAAAATCTCCTGAGGAAGTAGATTCAGAGTGAACATTTTGGCATTTCATTTTGATTTTACAAGAGCTTTATCACTGCATGTCTAAGAGAAAACAAATGTAGAGGCCACAGTGGATCTTTTTCATGGACTTGCTACTCTACAAGATATATATGATTAGATACGTGCGATTAGGGGTGCTTAGAAGGAGCCCTAGTGGTACAGCAGTTAAGTACTCAGCTGCTAACTGAAAGGTCAGTGATTTGAATCCACCACCAGCTCCAAAGGAGAACCGTGTGGCAGTCTGCCTCTGTAAAAGTTACAGCCTCGGAAGCCCTATGTGGTAGTTGTTCTGCACCCTATAAGGTCGTTATGAGCTGGAATTGACTCCATGGCAAGGGTTTTTTGTTTGTTCCTTTTGTTCGCTTGTTTGTCTGTTTGTTTGTTTGAACAGGGATGCTTAGGTCTTCAAGATGTGAGAAGTATTGTGCAAAAGCGTCTACTCTAACATGAATATAGGTCCCAAGAGTTAGTTCCACGTTTCCTGTCACGAGAATGAAGGTAAATGTAACACACTCACGTTTAAGCTTTACGGCCTGGGCACTTGTTCCTTATTCCTTGCCTGCTCACAGCCAAATCATCTAAAGCAAAATCATCTGACAAGAAATTGTTGCCATCCTTCAGTCAGTACAGGTTCTGACTGTAGGCTCCTCAGGCAATGCCTGTTTCCCCATAAGGCACACCCAGATTATAATACAACTCGCTGGAGGCATAGCTCAAGCCCATCCAACATAACAGCTAAATAACTCACCACAAGTGAAATACATGTGCCAGGAGAAGTGGCAGAAATGGATAATTTTAAGCAGTTGAATTCTGTTGTTGTTAGTTGCCATCGAGCCGACTCCAACCCATGGTGACCCCATGTACAACAGAACAAAATGCTGCTCTACACTGTGCTAGCCCCATGACTGCTGGCATGTTTGAGTCCATTACTGCAGTCACTGTGTCAGCCCATCTCATTGAGGGCCTCCCTCACCTCCGCTAGTTCTCCACTATACCGAACATGATGTCCTTCTTCAGGGATCGGTTCACCCTGATGACACATCCAAAGTAAGCCAGTTGAAGCCTCAGATGATATCCTGGGTTTCATAACGTTTTCACTGGCTCATTTTCAGAAGAAGATCACCAGGCCTTTCTTTTTAGTCTGTCTTAGTCTGGAAGCTCCACTGAGACCTGTCCACCATGGGTGATCCTGCTGGCATTTGAAATACTGGTGGCACAGCTTCCAGCATCATAGCAGCATGCAGGCCACCCCAGTACCACAAGCTGTCAGATGGGCGATGGTGTTGAAGTCTATATCACCTATTTCGTACACCCCATGTGTTGAGTGCATCCTACAAGCTGATCAAACAGAGTATGAAAGCTTGACATTGTAAATTCTTCTCAGTGATTGATAGAGGCAGGTAATAGTCCTCATTGCATTCTCTTGGGACTCTTGTACCAGGAAGTGATAATTAGATATGGAGCATTAACAGAAACCTGTGCCACCAGGTACCTGAAGTACAATGTTGAATCAAGGAGGAAGAAACAGAGATGACTGTCAACAGACCTGGCTTGCTTACAACGTTCGTGTGATTTTTTAGGCTACTGAGTCACGATGATCATCGAATTTCTGCTTTGAATGCTGAGATTTGAAGATCACTCCAGGCTGCATAAGCAGAAAATTCACACACAAAGGACTGCAAATCGTAAATAAACACATGGGAAAATGTCTGCCTCCCCAAGAAATTACAAGAATATCAATTGTAACCAATTTTATGACTTATTTTAGCCTATATTAAATAGAATCTCCCTTTCTCTCTTCACAAGGGCAAATGTTTGCTTTTGTTCACCGGTATACCCCACACATTTAGAAGATTGTCTGGCATAAGTATTTGGTGACCGACTGCGTGAATGGCAACACTCAAATATTAAACAGCAAGGGCTAAAGCCAGAACCTTCACACACTGCTGGAAGCATAGTAAATTGAATTAATTCTTTTGGAAAGTAAAATCGTATCAAGAGAAATGAAAATTATCTTCGCCATGACCTAGTAACACTTCTCCTGGAAATTTACTTTAAAGAAGTAAAAGAGCTTTATGCAGAAAACTGCATAATCGTTGCTGTACCTGTTAGGGCAAAATCTCATTACCAATTTGTGTGTCCAATTCTATGGGAGTGACGCAATAAATTGTGGCTCATCAACTGAATAAAATATTACAGGGACAGAAAAAGTATAAACTCTATATAACAAAGAACTATGAATATCATGAATATTAATTACATGCAATATGGATAAATGACAAAAATGAATATGAAAGATGAAAATTTCAACTAGGATATTTTGTTTTATTGATGTATTCATTTTGAATTTCTAAATAAAATTGTATTTAGTTGCTTCACTTTTTTTTTTAAATAGAATGAAAAATTGATACCCCTCTGATTTTAATTTTTATGAACAGTGTGCAAGTGAGATGAAAGGAGGCTTCCTCCAGAAGGAATCTTGACTATGATATTGCTGTGAAGGAACCCATGTGTGTATACATGGCAAATCACTACAAATGGAGAAAAGGCTGAAAACACAAGAAGGAAAAATGGCATCCTCTTTACCTGCTAAATATGAGTAAGCAAAGAATGCCTGAGTTCTTAATAGAATTCCCAGTAGCCCTGGTGATCCCTCTTCTATGTCACAATACACAGACACACACTGAAATAAAATGACCTTCCTCACCCCTGCTGAAATAACAATGACTTAAGTAACTCTAAAAACTTCTGTCAGTCTTTGAAAGAAGGGAAGAGTCAGCTTGTTCGCAATGGATGGAACAAGGAGTTTTGAGCAAGGGATTAGGAAACCATGTTTGGAGAAATGCAGGACTTGTAGGACGGGGGAAACATGCAGTTTACCACCTGTTCAAAGACAGATGCTCTTGGGATATAAGATAAAAGAACCACTTAGAGTAATTTTAATAAGTTCCAGTGAGTCGTATCCAAAAAATCTTTTGTCAACAGAACAGAGTGTGCAAAGCTGGTTGTCTCTTTCTCTGATTTGGTGCCAATTAGTTAATTAAATTCAACAAATATCAAGGTCTCTGAAGGGCTCAGAAGAAAGTGTGAGTTTTTCCATATTGTACCTCATTTTCTGAGCAAAGCTCACTACGATATGGGCGTCAGACCTGTGACTTTATGAAACCTAGTTTGATAGCACATATTTGACTGACATTTTAGATGATGGTATCTTGGGAAAAGTATTTCTTTTCAGGACATCAGGAGTCTCTTCCAAGCCAAATGCAGTATTCAAAAAAAAAAAAAAAAAAGGTGAATTAAAGAAAGCCAGAATATATTGGAAACTATGGATTCAAATCTATACCTTCTACAATCTTAAGCAATAAAACAGAAACTTTTTTGTCAAAGTCAGAGATAAGAATTATTTTGTCTTTATTATTTGAAGACAAGCATTTAGCACAAGCTGTAATACACAAATACCAGTCTGTTTTCCCAGGGCCCAAAGTCTATACAGATGGTAAATGTTACTGAGTACAATAGATGACTTAGTCATCACTTTGGAAGCTATTTTTTTAATCGATATGAATATGGTGATTTAATATTACGTATGGGCAGACATTGGAGTCACTGGGTGGAGCAAATGGTTAAACCCTCAACTACAAGCTGAAGATTGGTGGTTCGAACCCACTCAGAGACACTTCAGAAGACAGGCCTGGTGATCTGCTTCTGAAGATCACAACCCTGAAAACCCTGCCTGCACAGGTCACCATAAGTCAGAATCAAGTTGACGTCAACTAACAACAAAATATGGCCAGACAGGAAATATCTTAATGGCTTTAAAAAATTAGTGTTTCTTGTTTAGAAGTGCTAAAGCAAGTAAAGGTGTCATAAATAATACATTTTTTCTCATGGAAAATATGGACAAGCTCCATAAAATATAATGCCATATAAATGAAGAAAGAATTTCAAGAGGCAGACTTAGATGGCAAGGATGCAATTTGGATATCGGCCACAAACAGAAGCTCAACATTCTGCAACTAAGAACATTTTGCTGGAGAATGACACATGTCTATTTGTTTGAACCTGCCCGTACCTTATCAAAAAAAAAGAGCATTTACATATTCCTGAGAATGCTGCCTAGCTTGTTGACCCATATAAAAGCTCAGCTTATATTGGGAACTCATTCTTAAAACGCTTGCAAGTTTTGAGTACTCTGATTTTAGCCATTTGCAGGATGGAAAGTTCTAGCAAGGGACTGGCTGTCGGCTAAGAAACCATGGCTCACCTGACTTAAAGCCGAGCTTTGTGGCTCTAGTCATGGGCTCAAAATAATACACAGAGGCGGACTGGTCACTATTAGGAATGTCGCAGATTAGCCTGAAACTGGGCAGGGATGCCACCGATGTGGCAGGATTCCTTTGAATAATTTAGTTAATAGACAATCAAAGAAAAAAAGGTGAAATTAGGGCATTTCCAGATAAACAGAAGTTTAAGGAATTCATAAAAACCAAACCAAAACTACAAGAAATACTAAAGGTAGTTCTTTGGTTAGAAAATCAATAATACCAGGTATCAACCCAAGACTAGAACACTGGGCAGAGAAACCAGAAGTCAATCGAGACAGGAAAATCCAAAAAAACAAATCAAGAATAAAAAGTAAACACTCAAAACAGGGTAACAGCGATGTTATTATGTAAAAGAAGACAAAATTAAAACAATAAAGACGGACTAAGAAATGTAGTCATAAATACAAAGGGATAAAAGTTGGGATTAAATTTAGAAAAATAGGGGTAAATAATAAGGTAACTGCAAAAGAGACAACCTATCCTGCACATCAAAATAAAATACCAGGAAAAATACAGACTCAGCTGAAACAAAGTCAACAAAAGCAAACATGAGGAAAGGACAATATACAAAGATAATCTACTCAGCACATAAAATTAAGTGGGAAAAAGAATTGTCAACAACACACAAAAAAAGACATCAAAATGACACCACTAAATTCATACCTATCCATAATTATGCTGAATGTACGTGAACTAAATGCACCAATAAGGAGACAGAGAGTGGCAGAATGGATTAAAAAACACAAAATCTGTCTATATGCTGCCTGCAAGAGACACCCATTAGACTTAGAGACACAAACTCAAAGGATGGAAAAAAATATATCAAGCAAACAATAATCAAAAAACAGCAGGAGTGGCAATATTAATTTCTGACAAAATAGGCTTGAAAGTTAAATCCATCATAAAGGATAAGGAAGGACACTATGTAATGATTAAAGAGACAATATACCAAGAAGATATAACCATACTAAATATTTATGCACCCAATGACAGGGCTGCAAGATACATAAAACAAACTCTATTAGCATTGAAAAGTGAGATACACAGCTTCTAAATAATAGTAAGAGACTTCAACACACCACTTTCAGTGAAGGACGGGACATCCAGAGAGAAGCTCAATAAAGACATGGAAGATCTAAACGCCACAATCAACCAAACTGACATCATAGACATATACAGAACACTCCACCCAACAGCAACAAAGTGTACTTGCTTTGCTAGTGCACACAGAAAATTCTCTAGGATAGACCACATATTAGGTCACAAAAAAGCCTTAGCAGAATCAAAACATTGAAATATTACAAAGCATCTTCTCTGATAAGACCATAAAAGTGGAAATCAATAATAAAAAAAGCAGGAAAAGAAATCAAACACCTGGAAACTGAACAATACCCTGCTCAAGAAAGACTGGATTATAAAAGACATTAAGGGTGAAAGAAAGAAATTCACAGAATCCAATGAGAATGAAAACACTTCCTATCAGAACCTTTGGGACACAGCAAAAGCAATGCTCAGAGGTCAATTTATATCAGTAAATGCACACATACAAAAAGAAGAAAGGGCAAAAATTGAAGACATATCCCTATAACTTGAACAAATAGAAAGAGAACAACAACAAAAAAAAAAACCTCAGGCACCAGAAGAAAACAAATAATAAAAATAGAGCAGAACTAAATGAAATACAAAACAGAGAAACAATTGAAAGAATTAACAAGACCAAAAGCTGGTTCTTTGAAAAAATCAACAAAATTGATAAACCATCGGCCACACTGACAAAAGAAAACAGGAGAGGAAGCAAATAACCCAAATAAGAAATTAGAGATTGCAGGGGGCGGAGCCAAGATGGCGGACTAGGCAGACGCTACCTCGGATCCCTCTTACAACAAAGACATGGAAAAACAAGTGAATCGATCACATACATAACAATCTATGAACCCTGAACAACAAACACAGATTTAGAGACGGAGAACGAACTAATACGGGGAAGCAGCGATTGTTTCCAGAGCCTGGAGCCAGCGTACCAGTCAGGTACGGCACAAGCACAAAGAGCGGCTCCACCCCCCTGAACTAACCCCAGGAGGGGGACCAGCCGGTTCCACGGGCGGCGTGGGACGCAGCCGGTAGGAGAAGTCCCCGGGAGGCAGTGACTGGTCTTGGAGCAGAAAGAGCAGCGTCCGAGCCGGGGAACCGTCCCGCAGGGATTTGGACTGGACGCAGGTACGGCATAAACACGGAGAGTTGCTCCACCCCCCTGAACTAACCCCGGGAAGAGGACCAGCCGGATCGCGCGGGCGGCGTGGGACGCAGCCGGTACAAGAAGTCCCTGGGAGGCAGCGACTGGTATTGGAGCGGGGAGAACAGCGTCCCAGCCGGAACACTCGGTCACGGTGCAAGCACGGGGACCTGCTCCACCCATCTGAACTAACCCCCGGAGGAGGTCCAACTGGTTCTCGGGGGCGGCACGGCCATGCGGCTGGAGGGACGAGAAGTCCCCGGGAGGCAGCGACTGATTTTGGAGTCGAGAGTGCACCGTCCCAGTAGGGGAGCCTTGACGCTGGGCGTGGGGCTGGAAGCGGAGGATCTGACCGTGACTCCAGCGGGCCAGACCCCCCGGGGGCAATCTCCACACAGCCAGCACACATAGGCGACGCGCTCCGCAGGAGTCTCAGATATAATAGTCATTCCAAGCAAGACAAGCAACTCTGGCTATATTCTGAGGTGCTACTCTCCTATCTCTCTGTTCCCTCCCACACCCTCCCCAGGCAGCTTCGTTAACATCTGAATAGCCTGAGCCAGAGGGAGAACTCTGATAGGGATCTGACTGCATTTTTTTTTTAGCGGATTTTCTGGAAAAACTAGTTTCCCAGTGATGGCTCGGAGACAACAATCCATATCAAACCACTTAAAGAAGCAGACCATGACAGCTTCTCCAACCCCCCAAACAAAAGAATCAAAATCTTTCCCAAATGAAGATACAATCTTGGAATTATCAGATACAGAATATAAAAAACTAATTTACAGAATGCTTAATGATATCACAAATGAAATTAGGATAACTGCAGAAAAAGCCAAGGAACACACTGATAAAACTGTTGAAGAACTCAAAAAGATTATTCACGAACATACTGGAAAAATTAATAAGTTGCAAGAATCCATAGAGAGACAACATGTAGAAATCCAAAAGATTAACAATAAAATAACAGAATTAGACAATGCACTAGGAAGTCAGAGGAGTAGACTCGAGCAATTAGAATGCAGACTGGGACATCTGGAGGACCAGGGAATCGACACGAACAGAGCTGAAAAAAAATCAGATAAAAGAATTAAAAAAAATGAAGAAACCCTAAGAATTATGTGGGACTCTATCAAGAAGGATAACCTGTGGGTGATTGGAGTCCCAGAACAGGGAGGGGGGACAGAAAACACAGAGAAAATAGTTGAAGAACTCCTGACAGAAAACTTCCCTGACATTATGAAAGACGAAAGGATATCTATCCAAGATGCTCATCGAACCCCATTTAAGATTGATCCAAAAAGAAAAACACCAAGACATATTATCATCAAACTCACCAAAACCAAAGATAAACAGAAAATTTTAAAAGTAGCCAGGGAGAAAAGAAAGGTTTCCTTCAAGGGAGAATCAGTAAGAATATGTTCTGACTACTCAGCAGAAACCATGCAGGCAAGAAGGGAATGGGACGACATATACAGAACACTGAAGGAGAAAAACTGCCAGCCAAGGATCATATATCCAGCAAAACTCTCTCTGAAATATGAAGGCGAAATTAAGATATTTACAGACAAACACAAGTTTAGAGAATTTGCAAAAACCAAACCAAAGCTACAAGAAATACTAAAGGATATTGTTTGGTCAGAGAACCAATAATATCAGATATCAGCACAACACAAGGTCACAAAACAGAACGTCCTGATATCAACTCAAACAGGGAAATCACAAAAACAAATTAAGATTAATTAAAAACAAAAATACACATAACAGGGAATCATGGAAGTCAATAGGTAAAAGATCACAATAATCAAAAAGAGGGACTAAATACAGGAGGCATTGAACTGCCATATGGAGAGTGATACAAGGCGATATAGAACAATACAAGTTAGGTTTTTACTTAGAAAAATAGGGGTAAATAATAAGGTAACCACAAAAAGGTATAACAACTCTATAACTCAAGATAAAAGCCAAGAAAAACGTAACGACTCAACTAACATAAAGTCAAGCACTATGAAAATGAGGATCTCACAATTTACTAAGAAAAACGCCTCAGCACAAAAAAGTATGTGGAAAAATGAAATTGTCAACAACACACATAAAAAGGCATCAAAATGACAGCACTAAAAACTTATTTATCTATAATTACCCTGAATGTAAATGGACTAAATGCACCAATAAAGAGACAGAGAGTCACAGACTGGATAAAGAAACACGATCCATCTATATGCTGCCTACAAGAGACACACCTTAGACTTAGAGACACAAACAAACTAAAACTCAAAGGATGGAAAAAAGTATATCAAGCAAACAATAAGCAAAAAAGAAGAGGAGTAGCAATATTAATTTCTGACAAAATAGACTTTAGACTTAAATCCACCACAAAGGATAAAGAAGGACACTACATAATGATAAAAGGGACAATTGATCAGGAAGACATAACCATATTAAATATTTATGCACTCAATGACAGGGCTGCAAGATACATAAATCAAATTTTAACAGAATTGAAAAGCGAGATAGATACCTCCACAATTATAGTAGGAGACTTCAACACACCACTTTCGGAGAAGGACAGGACATCCAGTAAGAAGCTCAACAGAGACACGGAAGATCTAATTACAACAATCAACCAACTTGACCTCATTGACTTATACAGAACTCTCCACCCAACTGCTGCAAAATATACTTTTTTTTCTAGCGCACATGGAACATTCTCTAGAATAGACCACATATTAGGTCATAAAACAAACCTTTGCAGAGTCCAAAACATCGAAATATTACAAAGCATCTTCTCAGACCACATGGCAATAAAACTAGAGATCAATAACAGAAAAACTAGGGAAAAGAAATCAAATACTTGGAAAATGAACAACACCCTTCTGGAAAAAGACTGGGTTATAGAAGACATCAAGGAGGGAATAAGGAAATTCATAGAAAGCAACGAGAATGAAAATACTTCCTATCAAAACCTCTGGGACACAGCAAAAGCAGTGCTCAGAGGCCAATTTATATCGATAAATGCACACATACAAAAAGAAGAAAGAGCCAAAAGCAGAGAACTGTCCCGACAACTTGAACAAATAGAAAGTGAGCAACAAAAGAATCCATCAGGCACCAGAAGAAAACAAATAATAAAAATTAGAGCTGAACTAAATGAATTAGAGAACAGAAAAACAATTGAAAGAATTAACAAAGCCAAAAGCTGGTTCTTTGAAAAAATTAACAAAATTGATAAACCATTGGCTAGACTGACTAAAGAAATACAGGAAAGGAAACAAATAACCCGAATAAGAAATGAGAAGGACCACATCACAACAGAACCAAATGAAATTAAAAGAATCATTTCAGATTATTATGAAAAATTGTACTCTAACAAATTTGAAAACCTAGAAGAAATGGATGAATTCCTGGAAAAACACTACCTACCTAAACTAACACATTCAGAAGTAGAACAACTAAATAGACCCATAACAAAAAAAGAGATTGAAACGGTAATCAAAAAACTCCCAAGAAAAAAAGCCCTGGCCCGGACGGCTTCACTGCAGAGTTCTACCAAACTTTCAGAGAAGAGTTAACACCACTACTACTAAAGGTATTCCAAAGCATAGAAAATGACGGAACACTACCCAACTCATTCTATGAAGCCACCATCTCCCTGATACCAAAACCAGGTAAAGACATTACAAAAAAAGAAAATTATAGACCTATATCCCTCATGAACATTGATGCAAAAATCCTCAACAAAATTCTAGCCAATAGAATCCAACAACACATCAAAAAAATAATTCACCCTGATCAAGTGGGATTTATACCAGGTATGCAAGGCTGGTTTAATATCAGAAAAACCATTAATGTAATCCATCACATAAATAAAACAAAAGACAAAAACCACATGATCTTATCATTTGATGCAGAAAAGGCATTTGACAAAGTTCAACACTCATTCATGATAAAAACTCTTACCAAAATAGGAATTGAAGGAAAATTCCTCAACATAATAAAGGGCATCTATGCAAAGCCAACAGCCAATATCACTCTAAATGGAGAGAACCTGAAAGCATTTCCCTTGAGAACGGGAACCAGCCAAGGATGCCCTTTATCACCGCTCTTATTCAACATCGTGTTGGAAGTCTTAGCCAGGGCAATTAGGCTAGACAAAGAAATAAAAGGTATCCGGATTGGCAAGGAAGAAGTAAAGTTATCACTATTTGCAGATGACATGATTATATACACAGAAAACCCTAAGGAATCCTCCAGAAAACTACTGAAACTAATAGAAGAGTTTGGCAGAGTCTCAGGTTATAAAATAAACATACAAAAATCACTTGGATTCCTCTACATCAACAAAAAGAACACCGAAGAGGAAATAACCAAATGAATACCATTCACAGTGGCCCCCAAGAAGATAAGATACTTAAGAATAAATCTTACCAAGATTGTAAAAGACCTATACAAAGAAAACTACAAAGCTCTACTACAAGAAATTCAAAAGGACATACTTAAGTGGAAAAACATACCCTGCTCATGGATAGGAAGACTTAACATAGTAAAAATGTCTGTTCTACCAAAAGCCATCTATACATTTAACGCACTTCCTATCCAAATTCCAATGTCATATTTTAAGGCGATAGAGAAACAAATCACCAATTTCATATGGAAGGGAAAGAACCCCCGGATAAGCAAAGCACTACTGAAAAAGAAGAAGAAAGTGGGAGGCCTCAGCTTACCTGACTTCAGAACCTATTATACAGCCACAGTAGTCAAAACAGCCTGGTACTGGTACAACAACAGACACATAGACCAATGGAACAGAATTGAGAACCCAGACATAGATCCATCCACATATGAGCAGCTGATATTTGACAAAGGACCAGTGTCAATTAACTGGGGAAAAGATAGCCTTTTTAACAAATGGTGCTGGCATAACTGGATATCCCTTTGCAAAAAAATGAAAAAGGACCCATACCTCACACCATGCACAAAAACTAACTCCAAGTGGATCAAAGACCTAAACATAAAGACTAAAACGATAAAGATCATGGAAGAAAAAATTGGGACAACCCTAGGAGCCCTAATACAAGGTATAAACAGAATACAAAACATTACCAAAAATGATGAAGAGAAACCCGATAACTGGGAGCTCCTAAAAATCAAACACCTATGCTCATCTAAAGACTTCTCCAAAAGAGTAAAAAGACCACCTACAGACTGGGAAAGAATTTTCAGCTATGACATCCCCGACCAGCGCCTGATCTCTAAAATCTACATGATTCTGTCAAAACTCAACCACAAAAAGACAAACAACCCAATCAAGAAGTGGGCAAAGGATATGAACACACATTTCACTAAAGAAGATATTCAGGCAGCCAACAGATACATGAGAAAATGCTCTCGATCATTAGCCATTAGAGAAATGCAAATTAAAACTACGATGAGATTCCATCTCACTCCAGCAAGGCTGGCATTAATCCAAAAAACACAAAATAATAAATGTTGGAGAGGCTGCGGAGACAGTGGAACTCTCATACACTGCTGGTGGGAATGTAAAATGGTACAACCACTTTGGAAATCTATCTGGCGTTATCTTAAACAGTTAGAAATAGAACTACCATACAACCCAGAAATCCCACTCCTAGGAATATACCCTAGAGATACAAGAGCCTTCATACAAACAGATACATGCACACCCATGTTTATTGCAGTTTTGTTTACAATAGCAAAAAGCTGGAAGCAACCAAGATGTCCATCAACGGACGAATGGGTAAATAAATTGTGGTATATTCACACAATGGAATACTACGCATCGATAAAGAACAGTGACGAATCTCTGAAACATTTCATAACATGGAGGAACCTGGAAGGCATTATGCTGAGCGAAATGAGTCAGAGGCAAAAGGACAAATATTGTATAAGACCACTATTATAAGATCTTGAGAAATAGTAAACCTGAGAAGAACACATACTTTTGCGGTTACGAGGGGGGGAGGGAGGGAGGGTGGGAGAGGGTTTTTTATTGATTAATCAGTAGATAAGAACTGCTTTAGGTGAAGGGAAAGACAACACTCCATACATGGAAGGTCAGCTCAATTGGACTGGGCCAAAAGCAAAGAAGTTTCCAGGATAAAATGAATGCTTCAAAGGTCAGCGGAGCAAGTGCGGGGGTCTGGGGAACATGGTTTGCGGGGACTTCTAAGTCAATTGGCAAAATAATTCTATTATGAAATCATTCTGCATCCCACTTTGAAATGTGGCGTCTGGGGTCTTAAATGCTAACAAGCAGCCATCTAAGATGCAGCAATTGGTCTCAACCCACCTGGAGCAAAGGAAAATGAAGAACACCAAGGCCACATGAGAACTAAGAGCCCAAGAGACAGAAAGGGCCTCATGAACCAGAGACCTACATCATCCTGAGACCAGAAGAACTAGTTGGTGCCCGGCCACAATCGATGACTGCCCTGACAGGGAGCACAACAGAGGACCCCTGAGGGAGCAGGAGATCAGTGGGATGCAGACCCCAAATTCTCATAAAAAGACCAAACTTAATGGTCTGACTGAGACTGGAGGAATCCCGGCGGCCATGCTCCCCAGACCTTCAGTTGACACAGGACAGGAACCATCCCCGAAGACAACTCATCAGAAATGAAAGGGACTGGTCAGCAGGTGGGAGAGAGACGCTGATGAAGAGTGAGCTAATTATACCACGTGGACACTTGAGATTGTGTTGGCAACTCTTGTCTGGAGGGGGGATGGGAGGATAGAGAGAGAGGGAAGCCGGCAAAATTGTCAAGAAAGGAGAGACTGAAAGGGCTGACTCAAGAGGGGGAGAGGAAGTGGGAGTAGGGAGTGAGATGTATGTAAACTTATATGTGACAGACTGATTGGATTTGTAAACGTTCACTTGAAGCTTAATAAAAGTTATTTAAAAAAAAAAAAGCCAAAAAAAAAGAAATGAGATGGGCGATATTACAACAGACCCAACTGAAATTAAAACAACCATATCAGATTACTGTGAAAAATTGTACTCCAACAAATTTGAAAACCTAGAACAAATGGATGAATTTCTAGAAACACACTACCTACCTAAACTAACACTAACAGAGTTAGAACAACTAAATAGACCCCTAATGACAGAAGAGACTGAAAACGTAATCAAAAAACTCCCAACGAAAAAAAGCTCTGGTTTGGACGGATTCACCACAGAGTTCTACCAAACTTTCAGAGGAGAGTTAACACGACTACTACTAAAGGTATTTCAGAGCATAGAAAAGGACGGAATACTCCCAAACTCGTTCTATGAACCCAGCATATCCCTGATACCAAAACCAGGTAAAGACCCACAAAAAAAGAAAATTACACACCTATATCCCTCATGAACACAGATGCAAAAATCCTCAACAAAATTCTAGCCAATAGAATTCAACAAAATATCAAAAAAATAATTCACCATGACCAAGTGGGATTCATACCAGGTATGCAGGGATGGTTCAACATTAGAAAAACAATTAAAGTAATCCATCATATAAATAAAACAAAAGACAAGAATCACATGATTTTATCAATAGATGCAGAAAAGGCATTTGACAAAGTTCAACACTCATTCATGATAAAAACTCTCAGCAAAATAGGAATGGGAGGAAAATTCCTCAACATAATAAAGGGCATTTTTACAAAGCCAACAGCCAACCTCATCCTAAACGGAGAGAACCTGAAAGCATTACCCTTGAGATAGGGAACCAGACAAGGAAGCTCTTTAACATCCCTCTTATTCAACACTGTGCTGGAGGTCCTAGCCAGAGCAATTAGGCAAGATAAAGAAATAAAGCGCATCCAGATTGGCAAGAAAGAATTGAAAGTATCTCTATTTGGAGGCGACATGATCCTATACACAAAAAATCCTAAGGAATCCTCCAGAAAACTACTAAAACTAATAGAAGAGTTCAGCAGAGTATCAGGATACAAGATAAACATACAAAAATCAGTTGGATTCCTCTACACCAACGAAAAGAACATTAAAGAGGAAATCACCAAATCAATACCATTTACAGTAGCCCCTTTTTCCAAGAAGATAAAATACTTAGGAATAAATCTTACCGGAGATGTGAAACACTTATACAAAGAAAACTACAAAACACTTCTGCAAGAAACCAAAGGAGACTTACATAAGTGGAAAAACATACCCTACTCATGCACAGGAAGACTTAACATTATAAAAATGACTATTCTACCAAAAGCGATGTATAGATTGAATGCAATTCCGATCCAAATTCCAACGACATTGTTTAATGAGATGGAGAAACAAATCAACAACTTTATATGGAAGGGAAAGAGGCCCTGAATAAGTAAAGCCTTACTGAAAAGAAGAACAAAGTGAGAGGCCTCACTCTGCCTGATTTTAGAACCTATTATACTGCCACAGTAGTCAAAACAGCCTCGTACTGGTACAACAACAGATACATAGACCGATGGAACAGAATTGAGAACCCAGACATAAATCCATCCACATATAAGCAGCTGATATTTGACAAAGGCCCCAAAACAGTGAAATGGGGAAAAGACAGACTTTTTAACAAATGGTGCTGGCATAACTGGTTATCCATCTGCAAAAACAAGACTCATACCTCACTCCATGTACACAAACTAACTCAAAATTGGATGATAGAAATAAATATAAAATCTAAAACAATAAAGATCATGGAAGAAAAATAGGGACAATGTTAGGAGCCCTAATACATGGCATAAACAGTATATAAAACATTACTAACAGTGCAGAAGAAAAACTAGATAACTGGGAGCTCCTAAAAATCAAACACCTATGCTCATCCAAACACTTCACAAAAGAGTAAAAAGATTACCTACAGACTGGGAAAAAGTTTTTAGCTATGACATTTCCAACCAGCGTCTGATCTCTTAAATCTACATGATACTGCAAAAGCTCAACTACAAAAAGACAAACAACCCAATTAAAAAATGGGCAAAAAGTATGAACAGACACTTCACTAAAGAAGACACTCAGGTACCTAGCAGATACATGAGGAAATGCTCATGAACATTAGCCATTAGAAAAATGCAAATCAAAACTGCAATGAGATTTTATCTCACTCCAACAAGGCTGGCATTAATCCAAAATACACAAAATAATAAATGTTGGAGAGGCTGTGGAGAGATTGGAACACTTATACCCTGCTGGTGGGAATGTCAAATGGTACAACCACTTTAGAAAACTATTTGGCACTTCCTTAAAAAGCCAGAAATAGAACTACCATACAATCCAGCAAGCCTACTCCTTGGAATCTATCCTAGACAAATAAGAGCCTTTACACAAACAGATATATGCACACCTATGTTCATTGCAGCACAGTTTACAATAGCAAAAAAGATGGCAGCAACCAAAGTGCCCATCAACAGATGAATGGATAAGTAAATTATGGTATATTCACACAATGGAATACAACGTATCGATTAAGAACAGTGATGAATCTGTGAAACATTTCATAACATGGAGGAACCTGGAAGGCATTATGCTAAGTAAAATCAGTCAGTTGCAAAAGGACCAATACTGTATAAGACCACTATTATAAGAACTTGAGAAATAGTTTAAACAGAGGAGAAGATATTCTTTGATGGTTTGGACAGGTGGGAGGGAGGAAGGATGGGAGAGGGGTATTCACTAATTAGATAGTAGATAAGAACTGCTTTAGGTGAAGGGAAAACAACACAAATACAGGTGAGGTCAGCACAACTAGAATAAAGCAAAAGCACAGAAGTTTCCTGAATAAACTGAACTCTTCAAAGGCCAGAGTAGCAGGGGCAGGGGATTGGGGACCACAGCTTCAGGGGACATCTAAGTCAATTGGCCTAATAAAATCTATCAAGAAAACATTCTTCATCCCCCCTTGGAGAGTGGCTTCTGGGGTCTTAAATGCTAGCAAGCAGCCATCTAAGATGCATCAATGAGTCTCAACCCACCTGGATTAAAGGAGATTGAAGAACACCAAGGACACAAGGTAATTACGAGCCCAAGAGACAGAAAGGGTCACATAAACCAGAGATTACATCATCCTGAGACCGGAAGAACTAGATGGTGCCTGGCTATGACCGGTGACTGCCCTGACAAGGAATACAACAGAGAACCCCTGAGGGAGCAGGAGAGCAGTGGGATGCAGACCCCAAATTCAAGTTAAAAGACCAGACTTAATGGTCTGACTGAGACTAGAAGGACCCAGGTGGTCATGGCCCCCAGACCTTCTGTTGGCCCAGGACAAGAACCATTCCCAAAGCCAACTCTTCAGACAGGGATTGGACTGGACAATGGGTTGGAGAGGGATGCTAGCGAGGAATGAGCTTCTTGGATCAAGTGGACACTTGAGACTATGTTGGCTTCTCCTGCCTGGAGGGAAGATGAGAGGGTAGAGGGGGTTAGAAGCTGGCGAAATGGACACGAAAAGAGAGAGTGGAGGGAGGGAGCGGGCTGTCTCATTAGGGGGAGACCAATTGGGAGTATGTAGCAAGGTGTATATAAGTTTTTGTGTGAGAGACTGACTTGATTTATAAACTTTCACTTAAAGCACAACAAAAATTAAAAAAAAAAAAAAGTATACCAAAATAACATTGGTATAAACTCTTTTTATGATGCTTTTGGTTTTAAATCATAGAAACAACAAAGAAGCCTAATTTATCCAAGTTCTTTATTAATGTTTGTCACTGAAGGCCCAGGAGGACAGACCTTAGGCCTGATTTGATTGTTTCGTCCTTCACTTTCTTTAATTCCCTTGGCTTCGTCTTTAGGGTAAGTTTCTATATGGGAGTAATAGTACTCCTGGGTGTATTATAAGGTTACTATGAGTTGGAATTGACTCTACAGCAATGGGTCTGGGCCTGGATGTATTATACCTCATTTCTATTCAGGACAAGAGAGGCTATCTCTTCTCACAGCCATCAAAAACTGTTCTCAGTTCAGTTCTAATTGGTTACTTCTCCATGATATGCTTTCTTGTGAACCAATCCCTGACAGCCATGCACAGCTTCTGTCTGGATTACTTGACCATCCCAGAAAGAATCACTGTGGTAAAAGAAGTTGTATCGACTGCTTTATACAAATCTTGGTGCATTCCTGGAGTGAGAGAAAGGATCATCACACCTAAATCACACTGTAGCTACACGATAAAACCAACCCAACCCATTGCCATGAGTCAATTCCTACTCATAGTGGCCCTACAGGACAGGGTAGAATTGCTTCATAGGGTTTCCAAGGAGCAGCTGGCAGATTGAACTGCTGACTTTTTTGGTTAGTAGCCAAGCTCTTAACTACTGTACCACCAGGGCAGCTACACAATAGACGAAGGAAAAGATAGATACTGGAATGATATCACAATCTCTACTATAACTCTGCTGCAGCCATCATTTCACATAAGTCAACTGAGTAAAAGGGAAAACTAATATGAAATAAAGAGAGCTGGTGGCTCTATTTCATATTAGTTGGAATTAGCTGGACGGCACACAACAACAGCAACAAAAGGAAATAAAAGGAGCCCTGGTGGCTGGCATAGTGGTTAAGTACTTGGCTGCTTACTAAAAGGTCAGTGGTTTGAACCCACCAGTAGCTCCACAGGAGAAAGACCTGGTGATCTGCTCCCATAAAGATTACGGCCTTGGAAACCCTGTGGGGCAGTTCTGTTCTGCCCTATAATGTGGCTATGAGTTGGACTTGACTTGGCAGTGATGAGAACAGTTAAATATGAAATCTGCTATAACCAGAAGGTATTCTACTAATATTAAAAGATAAGAGATGAAATAAGAAGACCTCCGAGGGCTTGATCTACAGTCCTATTAAGGAAAAAGAAGTGGGCGAGGAAGAGATAGCAGGGGGAACCAAAAAAAAAAAAAAAAAAACCAAACCCCTTGCCATCGAGTTGATTCTGACTTGTAGCGACCCTATAGGACAGAGTAGAACTGCCCTGTAGAGTTTCCAAGGAGTGCCTGGTGGATTCAAATGCCAACCTTTTGGTTAGCAGCCGTAGCTCTTAACCACACCACCACCAGGGTTTCCAATAGCAGGGAGAGATCCTTCAAATTCCACTGACTGAAAGCTAAACAATATATTTTCTATAATTCTTTTTATGCTGTCATATATTCTAATTTATATCTCTTGTAACACAATAAATGGTTCACATAAATCTCAAAAAGCTCTAAAATACTTGCTTTTGGGTGAAAAAACTCTCACTAATCTGAGAGAAAAGAGCTGAGGCCTTAAATCCCTGAATGCTCTCCAAAAGCTTTAGCAGAATAAATAAATAAATAAACATAAAATGTAAGTGAAAGCAATCCACTTTCTAGGCAAACATAGCTCCAGGATAAATCTCAGACTCTGCCTTCAGAGCGGATCACTGCCCTTGACCTTTCTTAAGTAAAAATCTGAAATCGTACACGGCTGTAGGTTAGGTATTACAGTAAATGCTCTTACATGTATTATCAGAGGCATAAGTCTTGAAAGGTAAGGCTGAGAAGTTGGCCTCCATCAATGGAAGGTTGCAGCTGGCGAAAAAGAGAAGAGTGGACAAATAGGAGTAGTCATGTATCCCTAGATAGAAAATTTCTAGAGGGAGAAGGTAGCAAAAGAAAGAGAAATGGAAAGGCCCTTCGAATTGGTCAAGACTGTTTGCAAAATATAACTTTATGTCATCTAGAAAGGAAAAAAGGAGTACGTTGTCAAAAAGAGATGGAAGAACTCATTCATGCCCTGTAATCTACATCCTGATACTGTTTCTTTCTCTAGTGATACTAGTGTTACCAAGTTGTATCTGGGGGTTCTTGTGCTTAAGTATTCATTTAATCCGAGCCCAGCAAACTGCTAATTCACAGTATAAAAGGGTATATAATATCTCAATTACTTCGAGCTGCCCAACCATAACAATACAGAAGGGGCACAGTAACATTAATACTGACATTGGGGTAAGTATATGCTACCATTTGCCACAGATTTGTGTCCAGATCCTCCCCAACTTGATGTGGAGTCTCCAGGAGAGTTTCGTATAGCCTCTCCTCCCCCCCCCCAACATGCTGGTGTCTGTTATTGCAAATCCACTTAAGGTTGGTGGTTTGCTTCCCACTGTTATCAACACCCTTGTTGGAAATATCGCCCTTCCAAAGGTGCAGCATCCCAGTGCTTACATGACATCAAGAGCTTACATTACATTCAGTCTTCCTTGAACCAGGTCTGTACTGTGAAAAAAGTTTGGTACAATCATTAAAAGTACAAGCTCTGGACTCAAACAGACTGGAGTTTGTACCCTGGGTTTTCACTCGCTAGCTATCCGAGAGTTGAAAAATTCCATAGCTCCCTAAGCCTCCACTGTCTCATCTATAAAAAGCAAATAATAATGATTATATCATAAAAAAAAAAAAAAAACTATAAAAGTGTTTAGCACCATGACTGGAACTTAGCAAGCTCTGATAGTTACCATTCCACTAAGAAGTCAAGGGTAATGTCCCTTTCCCTGGAGGCTGGGCTTCTTCATTTTCTTTAACTGCAGCTTCTTAAACCACCTCGTGTATCCACCTCCTGTATCTCTTGAAAAGTTTACAGCTGAGACGCATCCTCAGCTATATCATCATTTCTGTTTAAGAGGATGAGCCAGCCCTTGCAAAATTCTGCATTTTTAACTTCTTCAAACCCTCAGATAGACAAACCCAGGTTGTTTTTATATCTCTGTTTGTGACGACAAAGGGACAGGCTACCAAATAATAATGATCATCAGAGCGTGTTAGGTTTGCTATAGCATAATGATTAAGCACATAGATTCAGATCCAGTCTACCCGGGTGTGAGGAGGCAGTCCTGAAGACAAGGCTGGTGGCTGCGGTCTTCCTTGTCCCTCCCTCTGTTAGCATCTTTGGGCATCAGGAAAAAACCATCCCACCTCCCCTGCTCCAAGCCTAATGGTTTCTCTAAATGTCATCAGGGTTAAAAAGATACATTCCTAGGTGAGGTGCCTCCTAGGGTGATCAGGTGGAAAAATTCTCCATGTAATGGATCATATAGGCTTGGGGTATGAAAGAGCTGGAGGAGGGGTTTTTCTCCATCTCTTCAGCTATGATGTTAATGGGTAACACACATAGCCTTAAGCTTACAGCCCACCTAAGTGGACCTACCTGGCCACGGGGAGATGAGCAGAAGGTAGGCTCTCAGGAGACTGGCAATAGGCAGATTCCCATTATGTCTCTCAGCCACGATGCCGGTTGGAAGACAGGTATGGAGGAATCTATTTTCACCAGGACAGTTTCCAGGGGGGGTTGGTGTGTCATATAACTGTCCCATTTAAGTCTCTTACCCACAACACAAAGTAGAGTGCGTGTGGAAGTTGTCATCTCTGCCCAGACAGCTTTTGAGTTGGGAGTCTGCTTGTTTGTTGTATACTTTCTGCTTCTTATTGTAATAAAAGGTACTTTTCAAGTACTGATGTGTGCTCAGGCTCTGATCAGAAGGAGGTGATAGAAATGGAGCAATCCGTATCAGCTATTGGTGCCCTTTTCCTAATGGCCTCCTGGCTATTTAGAAAGTGGGTATAACCTGAGAGTTCATCACACGTTTTCTGCATCACGTCTGTTATGGTGCAGCAAAGCAGGGTCTGGTGATGTTAACTGTCAGTGGGTTTGCATCTAGTTCTGTCACTTACCTGCTCTGTGATCTTGAGCAATTTACTTAAACTTCTCTGAGCTGAGCCTATCTCCTTACCTTAAAAAATGGAGTAATAATACTCCACACTAAATTCTGATGATAAGTGTTATGTAAGCATTAGCTATTTTTTTACTATTATGATATAAATCCAATATCTACAGGTTAAATGAACTGCTCTAGGGGGATACTGGTAACTCAGTGGTAGAGTTGCTGCCTTCCATGACAGAGACCAGCCTTCATACACCCCCTGACAGCTAGTGGAGGCTTGTGGGTTGCTATGATGCTGAACAGGTTTCAGTGGAGCTTCTAGACTAAGGCAAAATAGGAGAAAGGCCTGGCCATCTACTTCCAAAAATCAGCCAATTAAAACCCTGTATTGCAATGGTCCAATCAGCAACTGATCATGGGGACAGCACAGAACAAGGCAGCATTTACTTCCACTGTACATGGGGTCACCGTGAGTCCAGATGCTGACTGAACAGGAGCTAACAGCAGTAAGAAGTAATACTATCTGAAAAGTCTCATGAAAAAGTGATCCACTTACAACCTAGGAAGGTACAGAAAATATACAAGAAAACCACGACCATTGATCTCTCCTCTTAAAAAAGTCTTACTCATAATTTTATCACATTATTGGAGATATAAAAAACACATAAGTCTGCCTCAGTGAATGGCCCTGCTCCAGCTTTTTAACTTCCCATCAGCAGAGTAGCACAGAGGACAGTTACCGACTTGCTGTACCGATCCACCTTTGTGAGCACCCTGAGTACCAGAACACGAACAAGGAGGTGTGACGTAGCATGTCAAGTCAAGGCCTGAGCTCACCCAGAAAGACATCACTTACACACAGTCACTGGCCGGAACGATGCTTTATTCACATAGAGAAGAGACAGAGGAAGGTCAGCTTCAACAATAGGCACCAGTACCCCATGGCCACTGAGGCACTCCCTGCAGCTGCTGCAGGTCTGGTGGTCTGCAGTCACTCCTCCTGGGCTGCAGCTGAGAGGCCACATTCCGTCTCCAATGGGAACAGATATAGTAGTGTTGGCCAGGTGCCATATGACACCTCATACATGAGCGGAACAAAGACGTACCTATTAAGTGCGAAGCAAGAAAGGAGTCTCCGTGATAAGAAAGAAGAAGAAACCAGGACAGAGGGATGTGCAGTTCCAAGCCTTCATTACCGGTGAATGTTCCAATCTCAAGGCTTCCGATTTGGCCACCTGGGTGAGAGTTGTAAAGCCAGATAACAGACCATCTTTCCAACATGGCATAATGGCAATACGCTCCCTGAAATTGCAGAAGAGATTAAAAATAATAATAATAAGGCTAACTTAAAGTACATGTTTTATCAACAGAGGGCTTCTCTTGTACGAATCAAATTAAAATTTGTAAGAATTACATTTGATTGGATTTACATGCTTTTCTATATCATCAATTAAAGAAAAAAATTTTCTGGATTTTTTTTCCCCAACAGAAAAATATTCTAGCCAAAACTCCACTGAAGTAAGAAAGTGATTTTTTTTGTATTATATTAAATAATACTAAATTTTCAGCACAAAAGTGTAAAAAACAAAAATTGTAAAATAAATAGAAGAAGTGCCAATCAGTACGATTTACCCTGTTAGAACTCAACTGTTCTCTCATGCTGGTGCTAAAGAACACTAAACTCTGGGATGTCCCACTCCAAATCAGTTTTCCATGGCAGCTGTTTCATTGAAGGTTTCATTTGTGATGATAAAGTCATTTGGTTTTGGTATACATGGCAAACACCATGGTACGAGTGGTCAAACTAAGTTTCAATGTTTATTTTGGAAGGAGACAAGAAAGAATCAGGAAGAATATTTTAATAATATCCTATTTTTGTAGGCACGTTTAAGTTTATTTTCAAAAATCCATGGAAACCTTTCTTGGCAAAATCTAGTCAACAAGTTCAAATTGTCTTAAAAACATGTTCAGTGACTAGAAGATTTTTTTTTTTTTTTAATCTATGTGAGCCATATATGGTTGAGGCTAAATGAATTTGTATGTTTATATTTAACCCAGAGTTGGAACTGCTCAATAATATCCATTGAGGTAAGATTTTGATAGTTTGATTCAAGTTGCGCTAATAATAAACTGGCAAAAACAGATTTTGTTGGTCCAAGGCACTATGAAGTAGGTGAATGTTAAATAGTCCCCGTTGAATCAGAATTAATTTTTCTTCTTAAACCAAACATACTTCCTTTCCTTACCCTCAAATAACCCAATGGCAATTGGAGATACTAAAATTCAACCAATAATGTCTACTTCATGTTCTTCCTTTTCTTCTTTAGCATTGTTCTGATCACGAAACATAAAAGTCCCCCTAAAGAAAGAACGCTTAGAACTTATTTTTATTACCTTGTGCTGTCTCTACCATCACTGGAATTTCTTGGTTTTGTTTGCTCACACTTTTCTTCCCACTCACCTCGAACTCATGCACTGAGCCCACTAACATCCTGCCCCCAAAATCCAGATATTTTAGAGCCCACCACTGACCTGTTTTGATTTTCCATAGTTGTCAATTACCACATTTACCCAGCATTCTCCATCAGGAAAATGAGACACCATCGTGTGTCAGAAACTGGAGTCAGGAAATAGAACCACTCTGAAGTGCCTGCTGCTCTTTTCACTTAATTCTCTGAAAGACTTATTAAAGAAAGTGCCAACTCAGCTGAAAAATACATCAGCAACTTGCTAATGCTTATCGGCTAACTCGATTACTACATTGAAGAGTTCCAAACTACAGGCTTCGTTTCCATAGAGGCCTTTTTTCTTAGCTGTCTTTGGTAGTAATTAAAAGCTGGTAGGCCCAAGAGGTATATGAACAAAGGTATTCATAGATGCATTGTTTATTTAAAAAATGGAAGTTTTCTAACCTCACAGAATAAAATAGTATATAATTATTATATGGCATTTACCATTTATATTATATGTAATATAATACATGTAACATAATATGTAATATGCTATATGGACTCCCGGTGGTATAGTGGTTAAGAACTCAGCTGCTAACCAAAAAGTCGGCAAAGTATGTGGTAATACAATATGGTTAGAAGTAATACAACCAGAAGGCACCTTGGAAGCAAAGATTGACTCATGTACTTTGAACCTGCCATCAGGAAAGACCAATTGCCATAAAAGTACAGCATGTTTGGTAGAGCATCAGTGAAAATGCGGGAAACCCTCAATGAGATGGACCGATGCAATAGGTGCAGCAATGGACTTAAATATATCAGTGACCGTGAACATGGCTCAGGGCGTACCTCTGAATGTGTTAGCGGTTTCCGTTATACATAACTTCACCATGAGTTGGAGCCAATTCAACAGCAGCTGACAACAATAATATATATGTAATATAGTAAATTATGTAGGTAAAATATATGGAAACCCTGGTGGCGTAGTGGTTAAGTGCTATGGCTGCTAACCAGAGGGTCGGCAGTTCGAATCCACCAGACACTCCTTGAAACTCTATGGGGCAGTTCTACGCTGCCCTGTTGGGTCACTATGAGTCAGAATCGACTCAACGACACTGGGTTTTTTTTTTTTTTTTTTGGTTTGATAATATATAAACCCATTGCCATGGAGTCCATTCTGACTCATAGCAACCCTGTAGGACAGCGTAGAACTGCCCCATAGAGTTTCCAAGGAGCCCCTGGTGGATGTGAACTGTCGACCTTTTGGTTAGCAGCTGTAGTGCTTAACCACTATGCCACCAGGGTTTCCTAACAATATATAAGAAAAAAAAAATTTTTTTTAATGTATAGTAGTATATTATTAATAAAATGGGATTTACATGAAATTTTTATTTGATAAGATTTTGTAAAATAACAAAATGAAACTATTTTCATTACAATTGTAATTATGTAAGAATATATATGTATATATGTGAAAGAGACCTGAAGGGCATAAACAAAATAATAGTAGGTTGCTATCTGGGATTGTGAGTGATTTAGGCTTTTTTTCTGTATTGTTTTATTTAATAAGCAAGTAAGAAATAGGTAAAAGCATGACTCCCTTTGTATAATTATAAACCGGAAGCTTTCAGTGCCAGCTATAAATGGAAGGACTGTATGTAGCTGTTAGCTGCCTTTGATTTGCTTCCAACTCCTGGTGATCCCATGTGTACAGAGCAGAACTTTCCACAGGGTTTTCAAAGTTGTGACCTTTTGGAAGCAGATCACCAGGCCTGTCTTCTGAGGCACTTCTGGGTAAGTTCAAACTGCCAACTTTAGCCAAATAGTCGAGTGCTTAACGATTTGCTTCACCAGTGACTATAAAGATGTTAATAATATCATTTAATAGAATTAATAGATCACAAATGATTTCTACTAAGTAGAATGCATTTTGCTTACTTGCTGCAGATAAACATCTGGCGGATAAGCCTGACGTTTATTTTCTTGTATTTGTTTATACATTTCCTGATCCCTGTGTTCCTGTCCTCCTACTGTGGGCTATCGTAACCCTGATAATTTTCAAAACCTAGATACGGTTTTCTTGGTAATTTACCACTGGAAAACAACTCTTGAATTACGGACAGTTTAACATCCCACACATACGATGTAGAAGGAAGGCTTAAATCATTCTCTTTTGACTCTAGATTCTGCTCCTATCCTCAGTTTGGTTTTGGGACAGTGATAAGCTGTCCAGTCATGGAAGGCGCTAGGCACAATCTAAATATTAAATAACAAAGGCCCATTCTTTTTGTGCACTGAACTAAAGAGTGGGTGGTTTCAATTGTTTGAGACATAGATGCTACCTTTCAATTCACAAAAGCTCACAGGTTAAGGAGCACTTAGAAAGATTTAATTACAAAAATATTAGTATTATAAAATTAAAAAAAAATAAGCTTTAATGTAGAAATTGTACTGCTATACAAACTTTTTAAAAAATGATTTTCACATCCTTTTATTTCCATATTTCTCAATGTCTGAATTTGTGAACCTTTAAATATAGCCTCTCCTTAGAAATGAAAAAAAGGGCAACTATCTGACACAGTACAGATATAACAGAAAAAAAAAATTGCTCTTAGTATATATTTAACTATAAAAATTAAAAAACACAATGGACAGTTACAACTACAAGTTTGCATTCTTTGTCCCTGCTCTGCCCCACCCCCAAACCAATGACAGCAAAGCAAAACAAAGCTACACCCAGAAGCCCATAGGTTGCTTTAATCATCTCTTTTTCAGAAGTGAGAATATGCCAAAAATCTGAATGGTTACTATTAAGTGTTTTCTCATTTTTTAGTCTGTTTATATATACTGGTTGTGTATAACTTTTCTTTATTCAAACATTTTATTCTACACTTTTTCTGTTCTTAAAGAAATGTTTTCCCACAACCAAATACTTTGAAGGACAAAGTAGCAGGGTTGGGGGTCTGTGGACCATGGTTTTAGGGGACATCTGGGTCAACTGGGATAACAAAGTGTATTAAGAAAACATTCTGTATCTCACCTTTTATGAGTGGCATCTGGGGTCTTAAAAGCTAGCAAGTGGCCATCTAAGATGAATCAAATCATCTCAAACCACCTGGAGCAAAGGATAATGAAGAATACCAAAGACACAAGGAAAATATAAGCCCAAGAGAAAGAAAGGGTCGCATAAGCCAGAGATTCCATCAGCCTGAGCCTCGAAGAACTGGATGGTGCCCGGCTACCACCAATGAGTGCCCTGACTGGGAACACAACAGAGAATCCCTGTTGGAGCAGGAGAAAAGTGGAATGCAGAACTCAAATTCTAGTAAAAAGACCAGACTTAATGGTCTGGCTGAGACTGGAGGGATTCCAGAGGACATGGCCCCCAGACTTTCTGTTTGCCCAAAACTAAAACCATTCCTGAAGCCAACTCTTCAGACAAAGATTATACTGGACTATAAGATATAAATGATACTGGTGAGGAGTGTGCTTCTTAGCTCAAGTAGACACATGAGACTATGTGGGTATCTCCTGTCCTGAGGCAAGATGAGAAAGCAGAGGAACAGGAGCTGGTGGAATGGACACAGGAAATACAGGGTAGAGAGGAGGGTGTGCTGTCTCATTATAGGGAGAGCAACTAGGGTCACATAATAATGTGTGTATAAGTTTTTCTATGAGAAACTGACTTGAATTACAAACTTTCACTTAAAGCAGAAGAAAAAAATGTTTTCTCAGTGCTCTATATCCCACATTGATGAGTGGTGTCTTGGGTCTTAAAAGCTTGTGAGCAATGCAGACCCCAAATTCTCATAAGAAGACCAGACTTAATGGTCTGACTGAGACTAGAGGAATCCCGGCAGTCATGGTCCCCAAACCTTCTGTTGGCCCAGGACAGGAACCATTCCCGAAGACAACTCAGCAGACATGGAAGGGACTGGACAATGGGTTGGAGAGAGATGCTGATGAAGAGTGAGCTACTTGTATCAGGTGGACACTTGAGACTGTGTTGGCATCTCCTGTCTGGAGACGAGATAGGAGGGTAGAGAGGGTTAGAAACTGGCAAAATTGTCACAAAAGGAGAGACTGGAAGGGCTGACTCATTAGGGGGAGAGTAAGTGGGAATATGCAGTAAGGTGTATATAAGCTTATACGTGACAGACTGACTTGATTTGTAAATGTTCACTTAAAGCTCAATAAAAATTATTAAAAAAAAAAAAGCTTGTGAGCAGCCATCTAAGATACATCAATTGGTCCCATCCCACTTGGAGCAAAGAAGAATGAAGAAAACCAAAAACAGAAGGAAAATATAAGCCCAAAGGAATAAAGGACCACCTGTACCAGAGACTCCACCAGCCTGAGAAAAGAACTAGATGGTGCCCGGCTACCACCAATCACCACCCTGACAGGGAACACAACAGAGAGTCCCGGACAGAGGAAAAGTGTAGAAGAGAATTCAAATTCACGTAAAAAGACCATACTTAATGGCCTGACAGCAAGAAGAGGAACCCCTGAAATTACAGCCCCTGGATGCAATGTAAAAAGGGAAAAAAAAAAAAAAAGAATTGTTTTCCCTTGTTTCTCCTCTTAGCATGTTTATGTATGTTTTTAGGCTCTATTCTGATAACATTTATCTGGTAATAGTTTCTGAGCAACAGTATCCCTAAGAGTGCTTCTTTCAGCATTCTCTATTTCTTGCTATTTTCTTAATGGACAATGACCTATATAACTTTCATAATAAAAGAGTAACCTACCTGTCAGTATCTGTGACCTAAAGTTCCTTACCAGAGATGGACAAGCATTACCTAAGCCAATAAATTTGATCTAGCCCTTCAAAATACCAAAGTACCATAAATCGGGGTTAAAGTAGTCGGACTGGTTAGAGCACAATGCCAAAAAACCAGAAATTCAGGTCCTAATCAAAATAAAATAGCTCTTTTTCCACCTGTTCTTCTATCAGTCACTGAGGTAGATCATACGAGGTTATAAACATGGATCTGGGGAATTTCAACACTACTCCTAAAAAACTATACCAGAAGGTCAATGGTATGAATTTTATAGCTACAGTCAGCCTTCCCTACTCACGGTTTCCACATTCATGGATTCAACCAACCGCTGACCAAAAATATTCGTGGGGTGGGGGCAGGGAGTGTTACAAAAAGCAAAACTTGAATTTGCTGTGCACTGAGCAGTAGGTTGAATACACACAAATGAAGTGGTGTGTTGGCATACCCTGCTATAGCCTCCCACCATTTCACAGATCCTCAGTCTCTCCAGCTTTGTTTGACCATTGCCTGCCTCGTGTCTCAATCATTTGCTACTTATTTTGTGTGCACTCTCTGTTTCTCTGAAGAAATGGGTCTCCAAAAGCAATGAAGTGGTCAAAGCAATCTCTCAAAGGCTAAGTCTGAGGGGTTGAGGAAAGCGAGAGGAAGGAGTTCAAGGCTAGTAAAGGATGTCTGGCTAACTACGTAAAATACAACAGCTTCAAGAACTACAAAATCAAGGGCAAATTGGCATAGGCTAACGCCCAGGCAGCATCGGTGTTCCCAGAAGGGCTCAAGAACCTCATAGGAGAGAAAAGCTGCCTTCCAGAACAAGTCTTCAATTGTGATGAAACAACTATTTACAAAGCATTTGCATTGTGTTAGGTATTATCAGAGCCCTGGTGGTGCAGTGGCTAAGAGCTATAGCTGCCAACCAAAAAAGTTGGCAGTTTGGGGAGATGGAGCCAAGATGGCGTAATAGGTGGATGTTTCCGGCTAGCCCTCTTTACAACAAAGACCCGAAAAAACAAGTGAAACAAGTGTATTTATGACAACCTACGAGCCCTGAGCATCAAAGGCAAGCTTAGAAAAAGAACAAAGGGGCAGGGGGAGGAAGAAATAGTTCAGAAGCTGAGAGGAGTTACCAGACCTAAATTGCGGGGAGCCCTCAGGCACCATTCCTGGGAGTGGCTATGGTGGGCTAGTACTAGCCTTCAGCCACAGTTTCCTCAGGGAGAAGCAGCTAGCCACACAGCCTACTGACACCTCTGGAACCTGAGAATAATGGAGATCTCAGCAAAAACTAAGTACTTGTGAATATTTTACCGTGCCTACCCACCCCAGCGGCTGAATTCCCTGGGCCTGAGATAGTACCTACTGAGTGCCTAGAGCCATCTTTCCTGCCTTGGAGGAGAAAAAAATTTGTATTTGGGGGAAAAGATAATTTGCCAGCTCCACTAACCAGAGGAGCTCAGGACAGAAGCAGGAGCTGTCCAGGAATAAATAGTCCATGGACTTTGAGCACCTTTGCCCTCTGAGTGGACCTGTGTGGGCCTATTTCAGGAGAACAGGTCCTTGTTGGCAGACTCAACCATTTCAGCTGTGCAGTGGAGAGGTGGGTGTTTGATGTTTGACATTGCTTTGCCTATTAAACAGGGTCCCCACCTACCCACATCAAGGGCCTAAGGACTGGTAGCTCCACTCAGGTCACCCAGCCACCCATGACAGGGGCCCAAGGAAAACTGGTACCTCCCAGTCCTTACAACCAAAAATATTGGGTGCCCATGGTACATCTGCAGAACACCCCCAACTGCACGCTCTAGGGAACAAGAATGCGCTATCCTCAGAGACACTCAGGGGTCAGTTCTGAGCCCCCTGCCTTGTTAGAGTGTAACCCCCTGTTGCAATCAGATACCTGTACAAACACCAATCACCCCTGCCCCTCAAAGACTGTAGGACAGAGCCTGTACCACACACTTGATGATCAGCTACCTGAACACATGACCTTAATTCATACAAGAAAAGTGAATGGAATCCTAGGCTGACATACTTGATAACAGCTCTAGCCATCTGGGGACAGGACGTCAGAGCTCCAAAAGTGAAAATAATCAAGCTAGCTCACTCAAGCAAACCATGTGGGCATATCAAAACAAAACAAAGCAAGAAGCTATGACACAGTAAGCAAGCATAAACTAATACACTAACTTATAGATGGTTCGGAGAAAACAGTCAATAGCAAGCCACATAAAGAAACAGACCTTGGTCACCTCAACAAGCTCTCAGAACAAAGAACCCAGGGATCTTCTAGATGAAAGTGCATTCCTGGAATTACCAGAGGCAGAATACAAAAGATTAATATACAGAACCCTTCAAGACATCAGGAAGGAAATGAGGCAATACGCAGAACAAGCCAAGGAACACACAGATAAAGCAACTGAAGAAATTAGAAAGATTATTCAGAAACATAATGAAAAATTTAATAAGCTGGTAAAATCCATAGACAGAGAGCAGTCAGAAATTCAGAAGATTAACAATAAAATTTCAGAAGTAGACAACTCAATAGAAAGTCAGAGCAGCAGAACTGAGCAAGTAGAAGCTAGAATTTCCGAACTCGAAGATAAATCACTTGGCACTAATATATCTGAAGAAAAATCAGATAAAAGAATTTTTAAAAAATGAAGAAACCTTAAGAATCAGGTGGGACTCTATCAAGAGAAATAACCTACGAGTGATTGGAGCACCAGAACAGGGAGGGATAACAGAAAATACAGAGAGAATTGTTGAGGATTTGTTGGCAGAACACTTCCCTGATATTGTGAAAGATGAGAAGATATCTATCCAAGATTCTCATTGAACTCCACATAAAAAAAAAAAAAAAAATTTTTTCCACATAAGGTAGATGTTAAGAGAAAGTCACCAAAACATATTATAATCAAACTTGCCAAAACCAAAGATAAAGAGACAATTATAAGAGCAGCGAGGTATAAACGAAAAGGGACCTACAAAGGAGAGCCAATAAGAATAAGCTCAGACTACTCAGCAGAAACTGTGCAGGCAAGAAGGCATGGGATGACTTATTTAAAAAATCGAAAGAAAAAAATTGCCAGTCAAGGATCATATATCCAGCAAAATTGTCTTTTAAATATGACAGTGAAATTAGGACATTTCCAGACAAACAAAAGTTTAGGGAATTCGTACAAACCAAAACAAAACAACAAGAAATACTAAAGGGAGTTCTTTGATTAGAAAATCAAAAATATCCAGTATCAACTCAAGACTAGAATACTGGGCAGAGCGATCAGAAGTCAACCCAGACAGGGAAATTCAAAAAAAAAAGAAAAAAAGCAAGATTTAAAAAAAAAAGCTCAAAACAGAGTAACAGCGACATTATTATATAAAAGAAGACAAAATTAAAATAATAAAGAGGGACTAAAAAATGTAATCATAGATCTTCCATATGGAAAGGAAGATATGCCAATACAAAGAAATAAAAGTTAGGTTAAAGTTTAGAAAAATAGGGGTAAATAAAAGGTAACCACAAAGGAGACAAACTATCCTACTCAATAAAATAAAATACAAGAAAAAAATAGAGACTCAGCAGAAACAGAATCAACAACAATGAATATAAGGAAAGGACACTATATAATCTACTCAGCAAACAAAATTAAGTAGGAAAAAGAAACTGTCAACAACACACAAAGGAAGACATCAAAATGATAGCACTAAATTCATACCTATCCATGGTTACACTGAATGTAAATGGACTAAATGCACCGATAAAGAGGCAGAGAGTGGCAGAATGGATTAAAAAACACAATCTGTCTATATGCTGCCTACAAGACACACCTTAGACTTAGAGACACAAACAAACTAAAACTCAAAGGATGGAAAAAATATATCAAGTAAACAACAATCAAAAAAGGTCAGGAATGTCAATATTAATTTCTGACAAAATAGACTTGAAAGTTAAATCCTTCATAAAGGATAAGGAAGGACACTACATAATGATTAAAGGGACAATATACCAAGAAAATACAACCATATTCAATATTTATGCACTCAATGACAGGGCTGCAAGATACATAAAATAAACTCTAACAGCTTTGAAAAGTGAGATAGACAGCTCCACAATAATAGTAGGAGACTTCAACACACCACTTTCGGTGAAGGAGAGGACACTCAGACAGAAGCTCAAAAAGACACGGAAGATCTGAATGCCACAATCAACCAACTTGACCTCAGAGACATATACAGAACACTCCACCCAACAGCAACAAAGTATACATGCTTTTCTAGTGCACATGGAACATTCTCTAGAATAGACCACATATTAGGTCATAAAGCAAGCCTTAGCAGAATCCAAAACACTGAAATATTACAAAGCATCTTCTCTGACCATAAGGCCATAAAAGTGGAAATCAGTAACAGAAAAAGCAGGGAAAAGAAATCAAACACTTGCAAACTGAACAATACCCTACTTAAAAGAGACTGGATTATAGAAGACATGAAGGATGGAATAAACAAATTCATAGAATCCAATAAGAATGAAAACACTTTCTATCAGAACCTTTGGGACGCAGCAAAAGCAGTGCTCAGAGGTCAATTTATATCAATAAATGCAATCATACACAAAAAGAAGAAAGGGCCAAAATCAAAGAATTATCCCTACAACTTGAACAAATAGAAAGAGAAAAACAAAAGAAACCCTCAGGCACCAGAACAAAACAAATAATAAAAATTAGAGCAGAACTAAATGAAATACAAAACAGAAACACAATTGAAAGAATTAACAAGACCAAAAGCTGGTTCTTTAAAAAAACAACAAAATTGATAAACCATTGGCCAAGCTGACAAAAGAAAAACAAGAGAGGAAACAAATAACCCGAATAAGAAATGATATGGGTGATATTACAACAGACACAACTGAAATTAGAAGAATCCTATCAGAATAGTATGAAAAACTGTACTCTAACCAATTTGAAATCCAAGAAGAAATGGATCAATTCCTAGAAAGACACTACCTACTTAAACTAACACAAAGGCAAAGGTAGTACAATTAAATAGACCCATAAGAAAAGAAGAGATTGAAAAGGTAATCAAAAAATTCCCAACAACAACAAAAAAAAAACCCTGGCCCAGACAGCTTCACTACAGAGTTCTACCAAACTTTCAGAGAAGAGTTAACACCACTACTACTAAAGGTATTTCAGAGCATAGAAAAGGACGGAGTACTCCCAAACTCGTTCTATGAAGCCAGCATAACCCTGATACCAAAACCAGGCAAAAACCTACCTAAAAAAGAAAATTACAGACCTATATCCCTCATGAACACAGATGCAAAAATCCTGAACAAAGTTCTAGCCAATAGAATTCAACAAAATATCAAAAAAATAATTCACCATGACCAAGTGGGATTCATACCAGGTACACAGGGATGGTTCAACATTAGAAAAACAATGTAATCCATCATATAAATAAAAGACAAGAATCACATGATTTTATCAATTGATGCAGAAAGGGCATTTGACAAAGTTCAACACCCATTCATGATAAAAACTCTCAGCAAAATAGGAATAGAAGGAAAATTCCTCAACATAATAAAGGGCATTTTTACGAAGCCAACAGCCAACATCACCCTAAATGGAGAGAGCCTGAAAGCATTCCCCTTGAGATCGGGAACCAGACAAGGATGTTCTTTATCACTGCTCTTATTCAACTTTGGGCTGGAGGTCCTAGCCAGAGCACTTAGTCTAGACAAAGAAATAAAAGGCAACCAGATGGGCAAGGAAGAAGTAAAATTATCTCTATTTGCAGATGGCATGATCTTATACACAGAAAACCCTAAGGAATCCTCAAGAGAACTACTGAAACTAATTGAAGAGATCAGCAGAGTATTGGGATACAAGATAAACATACAAAAATCAGTTGGATTCCTCTACACCAACAAAAAGAACATCAAAGAGGATATCACCAAATCAATGCCATGTACAGCAGCCCCCAAGAAGATAAAATACTTAGGAATAAATCTTACCAGAGATGTAAAAGTCTTATACAAAGAAAACTACAGTACACTTCTGCAAGAAACCAAAAGAGACCTACATAAGTGGAAAAACACAACTTGCTCATGGATAGGAAGACTTAACATTATAAAATCTTATTTTATAACATCTATTCTACCAAAAGCGATCTATACATTTAATGCAATTCCGTTCCAAAATCCAATGACATTCTTTAATGGGATAGAGAAAGAAAAAAACAACTTCATACGGAAGGGAAAGGGGCCCTGGACAAGTAAAAAAGCATTACTAAAAAAGAAGAACAAAGTGGGAAGCCTTACTTTACCTGATTTTAGAACCTATTACACCGTCACAGTAGTCAAAACAGCCTGGTACTGGTACAACAACAGATACATAGACCCATGGAACAGAACTGAGAAACCAGACATAAATCCAACCACATATGAGCAGCTGATATTTGACAAAGGTCCCAAAACAGAAGAAAAGACAGTCTTCTTAACACATGGTGCTGGCATAACTGGATATCGATCTGCAAAAAAATGAAAGAAGGCCATACCTCACTCCATGCACAAAAACGGGCTCAAAATGGATCAGAGGCCTAAATATAAAATCTAAAACAATAAAGATCATGGAGGAAAAAATAGGGACAACATTAGGAGCCCTAATGCAGGGTATACACAGTATACAAAATATTACAAAAAATGCAGAAATAAACTAGATAACTGGGAGCTCCTAAAAACCAAACACCTACGTTCATCCAAAGACTTCACCGAAAGAGTAAGAAGATTACCTACAGACTAGGAAAAAATTTTTAGCTATGACATTTCTGATCAGTGCCTGATCTCTAAAATCTACATAATACAGCAAAAACTCAACTGCAAAAAGGCAAATAATCCAATTAAAAAATGGGCAAAAGGTGTGAACAGACACTTCACTAAAGAAGACATTTGGGTAGGTAACAGATACATGAGGAAATGCTCAGGATCATTACCCATTAGAGAAACACAAATCAAAACTACAATGAGATTTCATGTCACTCCAACAAGGCTGGCATTAATCCAAAAAACACAAAACAATAAATGTTGGAGAGGCTGTGGAGAGATTGGAACACTTATACACTGCTGGTGGGAATGTCAAATAGTACAACCACTTTGGAAATCAATTTGATGCTTCTTTAAAAAGCTAGAAATAGAACTACCATATGATCCAGCAATCCCACTCCTCAGAACATATCCTAGAGAAATAAGAGGTTTTACATAAACAGATATATGCACACCTATGTTCATTGCAGCACTGTTCACAATAGCAAAAAGATGGAAGCCACCAAGGTGCCCATCAGGAGATGAATGGATAAATAAATTACGGTATATTCACACAATGGAATACTACGCATCGATAAAGAACAGTGATGAATCTATGAAACATTTCATAACATGGAGGAATCTGGAAGGCATTATGCTGAGCGAAATTAGTTGCAAAAGGATAAATATTGTATAAGACCACTATTATAAGAACTCAAGAAATA